>NC_134207.1:10470874-11095874 GCF_965140235.1 Caretta caretta | reverse complement strand
CCCCAATCCAACAAAGTACTTAAAGACATAAATAGGCCCATTGGCTTCAGTGGGACTACTCACATGTGTATAGTTAAAGCCGGACTTAATTGCTTTGCTGGGTTGGGGCCAGAATATTCAGGACCTTACAGGATCAAGGCTTTTATTGTGGGGCATAATTTTAGATTTTTCTATTTTGTTCATAGGATCAAAGAATGCACACCATGATTTTTCTTTTGGGGTACATCTACTCTCCCACCGGGAGGTATGAGTACAGCATGAGTAGGCATACTTGAGCTAGCTTTGACCAAACTTGCTAAAAATATCAGTGAAACCGCAGTAGCCCAGGGGGCGGCAGGGGCTAGCCACCCAAGTACAAACCTGCCCAGGAACCTGGGTATCTACTTGGCTGACTAGCCTGTGC
This sequence comes from Caretta caretta, assembly GCF_965140235.1. Taxonomy (NCBI): domain Eukaryota; kingdom Metazoa; phylum Chordata; order Testudines; family Cheloniidae; genus Caretta; species Caretta caretta. Next base: position 11,095,471 of record NC_134207.1, on the reverse strand, counting down.
TGCCATGGCTTCGCTGCTATTTCTAGTGAACTAGCTCGATCAAAGTTAGCATGGCTATGTCTACACGTGTTGCCATTATACCTCCCAATTGCAATGTAGAAATACCCTTACACTATAGCCCTGTTTATTTCTAAGGTCAAATAATGGAATATAAATGTAGCAGTCAGTCTCATGCACAACACAAAATGAAAACCCAACTGGACCCACTTTAAAAGACTGCATGAAGAACCACAAGATCAAAATCAAAATGACGACCAGCTGACATTCAGCTGTGATAGCAACTCAATGCATCTACAGAATATCAGCAAACAATTAACATTGTGGCAACATCCCCCCATTCGCACACACCTACCCAAAACCTTAAAGGAATGGAAATAAGTTGTTAAAGGGAAAGACTTCAGCATTCCTTTCCACTTTCTTATTGCCTGCAATGATGTCAACAACACATTCCAGCACTTCCTAGCTTTCACTTCCATCTGCAGCACATCCCCAAAATAGAACATACCTTAACTCCACCAAACTTGCACCTAATGCAAAACCTTAACAGTGACCTCACATTCTTTTATACCAATAGAGCAGCAGAGATGGTCACACATTCCACACAACTCGGAAGTCATTTTTCCTTAGTACTGCAGAGATCACTGTTTAGTCACTCTGAAGTGACAACTGGATAAGAAGGGTGTTTGCCATGGTAGAGATCTGGGTTCTGGGCAGGCAGTGATTTTACATAAACTCTCTCTGCTAACTTATTTTAAAAAGGAGTGGGGAGATAGGTTGGAGAGTGTCCAGCCAATATCCTCTAATTGTCTTCTAGGTCAGTGTTCATTGAGGTAGTCAGAACAAGGGCAGTCAAATTAAAAGGAAATGTAAACAGCATTTTGAAGAGGTGAGATTTGAATGGCTTGGTGGTCTCCTCCTTCCTAGCTCATGGATCTTTGCCATAGACTCCTGTGTTTGTGATGAAGGACTCTCCCTCTCTGGGCTTTTGCCCCTGCAAGTGATTGGCGGTGTTTGTGCCGCACCAGATTTTTCATCAAATTACAATTCCATGGGTTTAGTTTGGTGCACACATTTTTCAAATACTCTGTAGATAAACACTATCAAAGGGTAACTGATATTCTAGGAATTGGTTCAGAAGGAACAATAATGTGGACTAAGGACAGGTCTGAGAATGTTTCAGATTTGTTGCAAAAAAGGGTACAAAGAAAATGACACACTCCAGTGAGAAACTGCCCACAGGGGGGATTTTAAGATGCATGATTCTATCTGGATAAATTCATTTTTCATCAAATCACCATGAGAAATTCAAATGGTGCTCTCAGTTTATATTCTGTGGTTTCATTTTTGCCATTTCAATAAGGTGTTTACAAAATAAAGGTTTAAAATGCCTGTTAAAGCTGAATTCTGTAACACAACCTAAACTATGGTGCAGCTACTGCCGCACTGTAATGTTACTAATTTGCAGGCAAAATATTAAAATTAAATTAAAAAATTAAGATGACGTCAAGTCTGAAAGCACATTTCAGTAACTTAAGGGTGAAACACCATTAAAAGCCCTGTAACAACAATCAGGGGCGCTGGAACCATTTTTAGTTGGGATGCTGAGAGCCACTCAGTTAAACTGTAAATCCTGTATATGATGTAAACCACTTCAAGCCAGGGGCTGCAGCAGTACCCCCCGCATCCCTAGTTCCAGCACCTATGATAATAATACAAAATTAGAAAGTAAGGACATTCAGAGTAAAATTTAACATAAAAGAAAACTAAACTTTTTAAAGTATGGAAATGCAGCAATTCCACTACTAAGGCCATGAACCCCAACCTAGATGATGGTTAGGAAAAAAGTAGTGGAACACACTTCTCTCCAAACCCACATCTCCCATTTTAAATTTAGGCTGGAGAAAGCTTGAAATCACTGCCTACCCAGAACCCTCAAAAATATTAAACTCAGCCCAATAACTTCAACAGGAATTGGGTCTTCTCAAAACATCTCAGAATCTGGTCCATATAGTTCCTTTTCCATCTTAAAGGCACTTTACAAATAGCGTACATTGTATTATCCTGGTGGTCATGAAACTGACTAACCTTCAGAGATTAATCGAGATGTTTGCTTTTTATATCAACCTTTTCTTTACAGTTTACTTTTGTAATGCTGTTCAGGTCCTGAGGTTCAACTCCTCTAAAATCGCTAAAAATACAGTTGATCTCAATATGCAAAATTAAGACCATTTTATTTGTGCCTTTATCACTTCAAAACTTGATAACTGGAATGCTCCATTAGCTGGGTTGCCCTGTTACGCTTTTGCCTTGGCTTTAGCATCTTCAGAATATTGCTGCATAGGGACAAAAGAATGTTTGCAAATATTACACCTTTACCATTCTCTGCTCATTGGTTGCAGGTTCTCCAGAGGTTAAATTTGAAATTGTAATCCTTATCTTTTGTGGATCAAGTCAGTTCAGGAGGCTTACGCACTCTCCTTGTATTGCAAAGTTCTCTCATAAAGTGCTGTACCCTGCTCATGGTCCAGCAAAACCAGCTGCACGGACAACTAAAATAATTACACAATATACAGAATTCCTTGGGAAGGGACATTTCAGTTTGTTAGCTACTGCAGTAAGAACAGTTCCCTCAGTACAGGAGAAGGGAAGTGGCTGGTTGTCAAGAAAACTGCATATATAACCTATGAGGAGGCCAGCAAGGTGTGGTCATCCACATGGGTGGGCACATGCAAGAGAAACAGACAGCAGCATTCTCTAGAAAGAGAGGCTGAGCAGAAATGCTTTGCTGTCATAAATATAAAGGGAAGGGTAACCACCTTTCTGTATACAGTGCTATAAAATCCTTCCTGGCCAGAGGCAAAATCCTTTCACCTGTAAAGGGTTAAGAAGCTAAGGTAACCTCGCTGGCACCTGACCCAAAATGACCAATGAGGGGACAAGATACTTTCAAATCTGGAGGGGGGGGGAAAGGCTTTTGTCTGTCTGTGTGATACCTTTGCCGGGAACAGATCAAGGATGTAAGCCCTCCAACTCCTATAAATTTAGTAAGTAATCTAGCTAGAAAATGCGTTAGGTTTTATTTGTTTTGGCTTCTAAATTCGCTGTGCTGGAGGAAATGTGTATTCCTGTTTTTGTGTCTTTTTGTAACTTAAGGTTTTGCCTAGAGGGATTCTCTATGTTTTGAATCTGACTGCCTGTAAGATAATCTTCCATTCTGATCTTACAGAGTTGTTCTCTTATCTTTTTTTTGTTGTTGTTGTTCTTCTAATAAAGTTCTGATTTTTAAGAATCTGATTGGATTTTTTGGGTCTTAAAAATCCAAGGCTGGTTTGTGCTCATCTTGTTTATTCTCAAACCTCCCCAGGAAAGGGGGTGTAAGGGCTTGGGGGGGATATTTTGGGGAAATAGGAACTCGAAGTGGTCCTTTTCCTGTTCTTTGTCTAAATCACTTGGTGATGGCAGCATACTGTTCAAAGACAAGGCAAAATTTGGGAAAGTTTTTAACCTAAGCTAGTAAAAAGAAGCTTAGGGGGTCTTTCATGCGGGTCCCCACATCTGTACCCCAGAGTTCAGAGTGGGGAAGGAACCCTGACAGTTGCTATAAAGGGGCTATTAGAGCAGTCTGTGAAACTTAACTTTCAAATTTTACTTCCTCTTGATCAAACTAGAGATTTTTGATCTAACATGATACAGCTAAGAGGGATGATTTTTCAGATAGACGGTTCTTGTGCCAGTGAAGGCATACATAAATGTGTTTAATAATTAGTCAAAGAAAGTTTACCTGACACAGAACATGCCTTCCAGTGAACCTAGGAACAGGATACTAAGATGAAAACACTAAAAAATATGATGCATAGGATTAGTGGGTGACTGCCATAACCCAGGTCATTAATTGGTGATGAGGAAGACTTTCTTAAAAGGTAGCTAGCACTTACACATTGCGTGAAAACATTTAGTGAGAAAGACTTGGGATAATGGATTGAAAGCAAAATCAAATGAACTGAATAACCTAAGGTGAGCTGTTTGGACACTTGCACTTTCTTTGTGGTAACATGCTATCTTTTATAGTCTACATTTGTTCAGAAATACAAAAGACATTATGGGCTAGATTTTCAAATTAGGCACATGTAGACACCTACATACATATACAATAAATAAATATATGGACACAGATATCACTTCCCCCAACCTTAGGCAAAAGACAATAACTATCAACAGAGCATACCCATACCCTGCAATGTTTAAGGTCAGGAAGCAAAGAGTCAACTGAAACTAAGGAGAACATTCAAATGGACAGAAAGTAGTTGCCCAGATTGAAACTGGACAGGGCACAATATTGACAAATTGGAGGACTGGGCCAAAGGAAATCTGATGAGGTTCAATAAGGATAAGTGCAGGGTCCTGCACTTAGGACGGAAGAACCCAATCCACAGCTACAGACTAGGGACCGAATGGCTAGGCAGCAGTTCTGCGGAAAAGGACCTAGGGGTGACAGTGGACGAGAAGCTGGATATGAGTCAGCAGTGTGCCCTTGTTGCCAAGAAGGCCAATGGCATTTTGGGATGTATAAGTAGGGGCATAGCGAGCCGATCGAGGGACGTGATCGTCCCCCTCTATTCGATATTGGTGGGGCCTCATCTGGAGTACTGTGTCCAGTTTTGGGCCCCACACTACAACAAGGATGTGGAAAAAGTGGAAAGAGTCCAGCGAAGGGCAACAAAAATGATTAGGGGTCTGGAACACATGACTTGTGAGGAGAGGCTGAGGGAACTGGGATTGTTTAGTCTGCAGAAGAGAAGAATGAGGGGGGATTTGATAGCTGCTTTCAACTACCTGAGAGGTGGTTCCAGAGAGGATGGTTCTAGACTATTCTCAGTGGTAGAAGAGGACAGGACAAGGAGTAATGGTCTCAAGTTGCAGTGGGGGAGGTTTAGGTTGGATATTAGGAAAAACTTTTTCACTAAGAGGGTGGTGAAACACTGGAATGCGTTGCCTAGGGAGGTGGTGGAATCTCCTTCCTTAGAAGTTTTTAAGGTCAGGCTTGACAAAGCCCTGGCTGGGATGATTTAATTGGGGATTGGTCCTGCTTTTGAGCAGGGGGTTGGACTAGACGACCTCCTGAGATCCCTTCCAACCCTGATATTCTATGATTGAGCTGCTCTCAAAAAAGAAGTCATTTTTTTTCCAACAACAAGTAGTCAGATAACACATTCCACTAGCACCGTGCTGGGGCATTGGTTCATCCTTTAAAGAGGCAAAAGTGCCATCTACCAAATCACCAACACATATGCTTGCAGCACATAAGTGTTCTTTTGAGGTCTCCATCAAGTACTGAAAGAAGGAAGGAATGAAGGGAAAATAACAGCTATCTTAGCAAATTTACAGGTAAACCATTAGACCAGTTCCTGAATTCTAACACGAATGTGGCATTCATCACGCGGGCCTGAGCATCTAGGTTTCATATAACAACTCTCCAGCTCAGTTATATATCACATCCTAATTTATCATGTGCACAAACATCTTTAGAATGTAAGCTCTCTGGTCGGGACTTTTACAGGTTTTGCATTTTTCCCCCCACTAAGCTGCATTCCCTTGTAGTTCCACATAGATGATGGTTCTCATTCTAGTGCATGATAGGTACTTTGCCCCCCACCCCCACTGTTCCAGTTCATGGAACACTATGTTATGCTTTTGTATACAAGGAATTCTCAGGCTGTGTCCAAGTTTAAATCCCATTTAAAGACCTAAATTTTTAGCACAGCTTTATAATTAGCAGTGTTCAGAACTGCTAATATTCCAGACGTATTTAGCTACTGTTTCTGTTTCTCTATCTCCTCATAGAAGTCAGTACTCTATAACCTGATATCCTACTGTTACAATTTACTATGCTTCCGTTTCCTACAAAATAAAACCAATCTTGCCATTCCAAATAATGATCAAATTCTTTACCAGATACTAGGGTGATCTGATTAATAATAGCAGTTAAAAGGTAAATTTCTTTTTCTATTTTTTGCTAAAAAAACCTATGACTAGGGGACACTCGCATAGCACTGCCTCTTCAACCATCTCTGTTCTGAGCAATCACTCAGATTTTGTTTACTTACTTGTGTAACCTATATAAGCTGGAAAAGCAATGTGTCTACTGAATGAAAATGAAGGATTCATTCCATTAAGTCCCTAAAAAGTAGGACAGTTGAGCACATGAGAACTCTGAAGCATTAACTTATTTACTGGGACAGACGGAGGTGGGGGAGAATTTGAATCTTGTTAAGATTACTTTTCCTGAGCCAAAATCCAAAGCACCAGCTGAACAAAGTCTCAGGAATATTGCAAAGTCCCACTCTGGCCACGATATCACTCTCATTCTATTTATAAACATTTCTCATTTGACTAGAGCCTTTGATGCAGAAGGGAAAAAAAAGAGGTAGTGATATGGCAAGCCCAAAGTGCATCTATTCCAGGCTGAATAATACATGAACATGAATGAAGATGATGAGGCCTGAAAGTTTTCAGATTAAAATAATGTGTCTTTATGAAGAAAGGATCTTTCCTGCTCCCGGTGACTGTCACTTCTCAGAAATGGACCTTTCTGTCTTCAGGATACCAACTTAAGAAGAGATTGGGGCTATCAATTTCAATGAGGAGAGAACTGTGTTACACACTTTGGGGGCTTAATATTCTATGAAATACGTTCGTGCTTATCTGGAAACAGTTTGAAGTGTGAAACTGTGGACTCTCTGTCCAACTGCTGGAATTAGCAGATATGGAAAATAAAATTATTATTTAATATTTGGTTATGGTGGCACCCATGAGGTAGAGAAACTCCACGGACATCACAATCTAAAACACAGACAAATAGGGAGAGATTTGGGAAAGGGGAACAACCATATATTAGTCAACTCAGTCTTTAAGAGGGACTTACATGGGGATAGGATGAGCCAAAGGAAGATGTAACCGTGCCCAACAGGCTACGTAGAAGAAGGAAAGAATGCAGTTGTGCAAGACACTGATGACGTTAGCAGAGCAGTCAGAGTACAAGTGATGCAAAGCTTGACAAAGGAGGATAAAGAAGGTAGGGCAGAGCTAAGTAGAACTCTGAAGAAAGACAAAAATAACTGTAAAATATGATGTGACAATGGATTGGGGCCCAAAGGAGATACTGGAAAGGGAGTGATGCATTCAAGTCAGTGGATGAGGAAGATCAATTTAGTGGCTGTATTTTGTATGTTACTGGAAAAGGAAGTTACTTACCTGTTCAGTAACTGGAGTTCTTTGAGATGTGTTGTCTCCATGTATTCCACATCTGGTGCACACATGCTCCAAGCACTGGAGATTGGACTGCATTAGCCAGCAGTGTCCATTGGTTGGACCTGCTCCTTGCATAGCCTCAAGCCATTCCCCTTTAGGGAATAAAAAAGCGGGTACAGTGACCAACTGACCCTCAGTTCCTTCAACGCTACACAGTCCAATGTATTAGAGACTCAGCAGTAGTGGGGAAAGGAGGGTGGGTCATGGAACACAGCCAAACCTCTTGAAGAACTCCAGTTACTAAACAGATAAGTAACTTCCTGTCTACTTTGACTGTGTGTGTGTGGGGGGGGGGCTCCATGTCTGCTGACTCCCAAGTAGTATACCGTAAAGACAGAGGAGTACCTCAAGTCTAGAAAGATCTAGTGCATTATAGAGCAGTCAGACTAACTTTGATATCTGGAAAGATATTGGTGCAAATTATTAATCAATCAATTTGCAAGCACCTGGAGGATAATAGGGTTAGGTGGATTTGTCAAGAACAAACCATGCCAAACCAACTTAATTTCCTGCATTAATAGGGTTACTAACCAAGTGGATGGGGGGGAAGGGGGAGGCAAGAAGTAGATGCCATATACCTTGATTTTAGTAAAGCTGTTGTCACAGTTCCACACGACATTCTCATGAGCAAACTCAAGAAATATGGCTAGATGAAATTACTATAAGGTGAGTGCACAACTGGTTGAAAAGAGTAGTTATCAATCATTTGCTGTCAAATTGGGAGGGCATGTGTAGTGGGGCCCCCCACAGGGGTCAATATTTTAATTAATGATTTGAATAATGGAGTGGACAGTATGCTAATAAAATGTGCAGATGACACCAAGTGAGTAGGGGTTGCAAGCACTTTGGAGGACAGGTTTAAATTCAAAATAACCATGACAAATTGGAGAATTGGTCTAAATTCAGCAAGATGGAAATCATTAAAGACAAGTGCAAAGTACTTTACTTAGGAAGGAAAAATCAAATGCACAGCTACAAAATGCAGAATAACTGGCTGGGTGGTCGCAGTGCTGAAAAGGAACTGGGGGTTATAGTAGACCACAAATCCAAATATGAGTCAACAATGTGATGCAACTGCAAAAAAGGCTAATATGATTCTGGGGTGTATTAACAGAAGAGTTGTATGTAAGACAATTGTCCCGCTCTACTTGGCACTAGGGAAGCCTCAGTTGGATTACTAGTCCCATTCTGGGTACCACAATATAGGAAAGATTCCAGAGGAGAACAAAAAAAATGATGAAAAGTTTCAAAACCCGGACCTATGAGAAAAGGTTAAAAAAACTGGACATGTTTAGTCTTGAGAAAAGAAGACTGTGGGGGGAAACTTGATAACAGTCTTCCAATATGTTAAGGGCTGCTATAAAAAGAACTGTGATCAAATGTTCTCCACGTCCACTGAAGGTAGGACAAAAAATAATGGGCTTAATCTGCAGCAAGGGTGATTTAGGATATATATTAGGAAAATCCTTCTAGCTGTAATGGTAGTTAAGCTTTGGAATAGGCTTCTCCAAGGGAGGTCAGGGAATCCCCATCATTGGAAGCTTTTAAAAACAAGTTGGACAAATACCTGTCAGGGATGGTCTAGGTTTACTTGGTCCTGCCACAGCGCAGGGGGCTGCACGGATGACTTCTTGAGGTCCCTTCCAACCCTATATTTCTATGATTCTATGATAAGTCAAATTAAATAGGGATTTTAATACAGACCTGCTGAATTCAGCATCTGCCCATGACACTTCCACCATAACGTTTTGTGAAGGTGTACGTTATTCCCAGTAACAGCCCTATAAATAGCAACTATAGGAACACCCCTAAACAAGACTGTGGAGGCTGCCTGTGCCCTAGTTGAATGCACCCTAATGTTCCCACAGAACTGTAAATTGGCCATTTCATAACATAATTGGGTTGAAATTCCCTGACCCTTCAATCTTTCAGCAAGAGAAACAAACAGCCATGGGAATGACTAAACGATTTTGTCCTATCCAAATAAAAGGCTAAGACGTATAGGATATCTAACGTGTGCAGTACAGCTTCACCCTTGGTTGAGCATGGTTTCCGGAAAAACAGAATGCACAGACTGATGTACAGTACCTTATGAAGGAATTTAAGGTGTGGTCTGGGAATAACCTTGTCTTTATGGAAAAATCATATATGGCAGCCCTTGCTGAATTTTAAAGTGCTGACCTGCAATGTCAGAGAGAAAGGAGCTGCATGGAAGCCATATAACCCCGAGCATCAGAACTCTTATATGAAGCTGGGTTTCATGATGAGACCATTGTCCTTGAAATATGAGATCTCCAAAATAAGCTCCCCATCCCAACACTGGGGCATCTCTGACAATCTACTTCAGAGGAAGTAATGGGGAGAAAAGAACATCCTTGTAAGCTTGCTAATGATCCTTCCACCAACTGTGGGAATCCAAGACTAACTAAGGTATCTGCAGTATCATGTCCATACTGTGAACATTGGGCTGGTAAAGGTTTTTTAGCCATCCCTGAAGGCAACATAGATGCATCCTTGCAAATGGAGTTAGAGTGCATGAGGCCATATGGCTAAAGAGGCAAATGTTCTGATGGTTGCCGGAGGATTGATCTGTAGCTGACTGATCAATTCCGACATGTTGCTGAACTTGGCATGAGGCAGAAACGCCTTCAACACTGTGGAATCTATGAGGGCTCCAGTATATTCTATTCTGTGAGTTGGAGTTAAGTGAGACTTGTCCTTGTTTATTCAGAGTCCCAGGCTTGTGAAGAAGTGTATGATGTACTGAACACTGATACTTGTTGGGTGAGGGGGTGGAACCCTGCACCAACCAGTAACTAAGATGTTCCTTCACCTTAAATACACTGCAGTTACCACCAGGCACATTGTAACATCCATGGGGCCTTCCACAAGCTGACAGGCAGCACCCTGTCTCGATAATGCATGTTGCATGTTATAAAACACAGGTAATTGCCAATGTGCTAGATGCATGTTAATATGTGTTTTGTAGACCAAGAGCTGCAAACCAACTGAGAGGGGAATATGGAAGAGAGAGTTATCATCTAAAACTTAACCGATGTACAGAACAATTTAGATTTCTCATGTCTAATATTGGACACCAGCTTCCTAATTTATTGGGAATAGAACCCCTTCCCTCCAGTATTGAAAAGGGACCTTTTCTAGAGTACCTATAGCCAGAAGTGATTGAATTTCTAAGTAGATTCTTGTGGGTGGGGTCCCTGGAGATGGAAGGGGAAGGCCAGTGTGGGGATGTAGGGACATCCCTGAACTGGAAAGAATAACAGTTTTGAATTCTTTCCAGCACCCCTCAGTCGACGGCAATATCCTTCTAGTTTTCTGGAAATAATGCAAATGATCCCTAAAACTTGGTTAGGGAAATGGTAAAGATACTCTAAGATTGGTTGGTAGTTCTCAAAGTAAGTATCAAACTGATTATTACTCGGACAAGGGGAATGGTTTTGTATTAGCTGTCACAGAAGTAGGAGTTGTTTTTCCAGAAACTTCTCAGCCTTATTCTAACTGGAATAATCAAAACGAGAAAGAAGAGCTTGGTAATTTGCTACACGAAATTGTAAGTCTGCGGGCAAATAATTTTTCCTGCACCGAAGATACAACCTCTTTGGTTCTTTGTCCTTATGGGTACTTACAAAGGGTTGTTGCTTGGCTTTTCTTGAGAAGAGTAATGACCAGAGACACTGGAACAAGATGGGAGCAGAAACATTCAAACCCAACAGAGGGATCTGATACCTTTTTAGAAGTTGTAGTGATGCTGGTGTCGACCACAGTAACTGCACCAGTTCAAAAATGCCCTCATTTATAGGCACAGTGAGTCTCTCAGGTAGGAATGTTTGTAAAATGTCCAACAATTTACTTCCTGTATCTTGGGCAGTCTGAATCGAGATTTCAAGTATCTCTGAAATTTGCTGGAATAACTCATGGTACACTTTGTAATCATCAGGAAGGGAAGTCGGAGGTGGTATAGCAGCTTCATTTGACAATGAAAGGAATATACATGTTGGGATGATATCAACAGCCTGATGCTGTGGAACATTCTCAGTGAGAGACAGGGGCAGGGAGCAAGCAGGGGCCCTGACCTGCTGGTACAGGTGCTGATGCTGAAGTACAGACAGGTCTGAAGGTGAAGGTGATTGTCTCTGGAACAAAATGCTGAAGGGTGGAGTGTGGATAGGGCCATGGGACCAATAAAGCCAAGAGCTTTGACCATATGGATAAAAAAAATGTAGCCAGAGGATTGGATACCTGGTAGGGGAAACTGGCTTAACCAGCTTTCGTTTGCCTTTAACCCTAGTCTGCCGCCCTAACATATATGGATCACAGAATGGTAGCTTCGGGGAATTAGGAAGGTGAGGTATCCGCATTATCAGAAGATGAAGACAGCACTGCTTCATCACTCTGTGAAGCGGCTGATCCTACAGGAGTCCTAAGCAATATCCCAATGGTCCTGAAGTGGACAGCAACAAAGACTCAGGGAGGGCAGTCACAGTCAGAGCCAGGATGCTGTGTACATCAGCACTCCTTGTTGCTATGCTGAAGAGAAACCTGGTTCGGAGACCTGAGACCTAAATATAGCTGGCACCAAAGGCAACAGCTTCTGAAACACTGACACCGAAGCTGCCGATGTAGGAGGAGACTGAATCTGCAAGCTCATCTCCTGAATGCACAGTCCTGAGTGAGCTGGCCCCAGAACTGAAGGAGGCAGAACCAAGGAGACCACTGCCGCCACTGAGACAAGTTCTCTGCACAGTGCTGAAGAATTGCAGACCAATGGCCGGAAAAACTTAGGTACTTTCTCTTTGTGAGAGCTGGAGGGATCTAAGGTAATTTTAGGAGCAGATCTCTGAAGAGCAAGAAAGGGAATACCTCTCCTTTCTTTTGAGAACTGTTTTAGTACAGGACCAATCCCTATGTTCCTTCTGAGAACTGTTTACTGCCACCTGCCTGAGAAGAAGAGACTGAGGTAACAGGGATTCCTGAGGCCACAGTAATGACACTTTTCATTGACAGTTGTCCCAGACTGGGAGGATCCTGCCTCCCTTCAGGGTCTAAAGCAACAGAAAAGGTTTTAGTCTTTCTCTGGATCTAGCAGCCGTTTTGGTAAGGGTCTTATACTCATACATTTTTCCCTAATATGTCCTTCATCCAGGCAGTAAAGACAATTAGAGTGAGTGTCATTAACAGTCCTAGCACCCTCACGTGACAAACAAATCTAAAACCTGGAGACTTCTGAATGGCCATGAGGAAGTTTCCCTATTAGGAAAAAACACAAAACAAAACGAAAAATCCACTATTAAGCTAAAAGTCTATCAAATCAACACACTATATCCTACCTACCATTAACTCAACTATTTACAGATAAACTAATATGTGAGTGGACAAGATAGGACCCTGCCAACTGACTCTGTCTCACAGCCAAGAACGGTGAAAGGAACTGAGGGTCAGGTGGTCACTCCGCCCCTTTTTATACCCTCAAGGGAGGAGGGGCTTGAGGCTATGAAGGTAGCAGGTGCAACCAATGGACACTACTAGCTAAAGCATTCTGATTTCCAGCATATGGAACATATAGACCCCTGATGTGGAAGGAATAAGCAATCGAAGAAGACAGGAAAATGTGTGTCTGGGAGACCAGGGAGGAGGACATTACAGCAGTCAAAGTTACCTATAATGAGGCACTCGAACCACCTTAATCTCAATATTTTTGGAGTCCTGCCTCGGCTGCATATTGTGCTGTGACAATGACAGGGCTGCACCTTGAACAGAATGTTAAGTTCTGCTCATTTGAGCAAGCCGAGAAAGAACAAGTGTGACAGCGAGTGCTTCTGAGATCAGGCAGGATCTTTGACAATCTACAGGGTCACTAAAACTTTCAAGATGTACAATGAAAACAAGTGAAGAATTGTCTGGCCATGCTGAAAAAAGGACAGGAGACATCTGACATGGGTTTAATCAGGCCGCAACTTTATTAGAAGATATCTGGGACTACCTGGCAGATAAAAGTGTACAGTGCAGGTAACCCCATGTTTATTCCATAATTACCCAGGGGGCTTTTACCAACTCCCCCTCTTTTTCAATCCATGTCCCTTCAGCAAAACCATTGCCAGGACCTTACTAACCACATCCCTCGTAGGAGGGGTAAGGTGGGCTATAAGAATGGGGAGTTGGCTCCCTGCCATACCAATCATAGGAGTTCCCAACCACCCCCCTTTGTTCATTTAACGAACACCTCTTTTTAAGTCCTTTCCAAGACATTTATCCAGTCACTGTATACCTTTCCTATGGAGTACCTGCACTGGACATCCGCCCTACACTTAAATAATGAGTTGTGACATATAGCTTAACACCCTTCATGCCATGCATGAATAGAGCCCTTCCTGAACCCACTTCGGGGAAGGTGAAAAAAACCTCAACTGTACCTAAACCAATCTGGTGGTAAGGGAAAAATTCCTTCCCAGCTCCTCTAAAAAAGGGGTGGCTAGCATAATGACCACAGCAGGTCTTGACCATACCTGGTATTTTACCACCTAAAGGGGAGGGAGGGTAGGTGCTGCCTCAGCCTGCTCCATGTAAAAGGAAGGCTTCTGGCACAAAGCTGCCCCTTTTAAACCCTGCATTCCCAGGGGATGAGTCAGCGACCACGCTGACCCCCCTTTTGCAGCAATTTTCATCTCCCACCCTCCCAGCCATAAAGCACTGTTCCCCTCATTTGGCCAGCCAACCAAATACCTGCCTGCTTAAAAGTGTGGTGCAATCATTCTCAATGCAAGTAACAAAAATGATAACTATACAATAATACTAAGCAGAGGTCAAAGGCAGAATAGGTATGCAGAACAAGCTATTCGCTCACTCCTAGAACTGTTCCTCCTTAAATTGGATTTGAGGTACAGTGGGAGGCCAGTGTTGGAGAAGTTTCTACCGCCATAGCTCATGGTAAACTGTGTTATCGATAGAGGACTTCAGTCTTCAGAGATGTTGGACGTGCATCTTTCATCCTCACTAAATATGCAATCGTGTAAAATTCTTAAATAAAAAGACATAAAAATATATTTGCTCTCTTTCCTGTATGAGACTCACACAGGTCCAAAAGGGATATTGCAGGTAAAAGTGAATATAAACTTGATGGCATTATCACATTAAACTAACTGACTTCAACTGATTACCTATGGCAACTAATGGATTTATTCACTTCTGCTTTAGGTTCAAGATGAGACTTATTAATCTCATCTAGAAAAGAAATCAAAATGAGAGATGTCCTATAAAACTGGATTAAAGCATTAGGCCTGTAATATCTGGTGCCCCTACATGAGTTACAATACTGTGTGGCTTCTACATGGGGAAATACAGAAAATGTCAGTGTGCTTTGCAGTAAGAGAGAGTGTGAATTTCTTGCAGGAAGTCAAAGTGTCACATATCACCCCAGGGAAAATGCTCTAGAGTTATAATATCAGAACCTATAAATAGATACCAATTTAAACGCAACTTCAAGAGATTAAACATGATTTTTTCCCCCTGCAATCATATTATCAAGACAATTTCCCTCTTACTTCAGTTGATGTATTTTTTTGTCCTTTCTTCCTAGCAGAAATACTTGTGCTTTTAGGATTTTCCCCAACTGTATTAGTTTATGAAGCTCATTTCATACTGTAACAGACACCTCAGTTACCCTAAATATTAAAATTAAAAAAGAATTGTTAATTTTGGAAACACTTTGTTAAATAATCACTAAGTTGTCAGCTCATGGAAATGTTTTCCCTCCAACAAGAGCATATTATTTTCCAAGTTCCAACTCAAGAGACTGGTGTGTGGTTGAAATCCCAGGTGCTACTGCAATCCAGGTGAGACTGGATTCCTCATCAGGAGCTCAGCCATGTCCTGAAGGTGACATACTTTTGACCTGAGATAGATTAATCTCTAAGCCCATGACAGAACTATGGGTACACAGGAAGTACAGTTTAGATGTGCTCTCCTTCAGTCTAATAATTTTTACTTCCTTCACAGAACTCCTTTCATATGAAAATATCTCAGTGCATTTCTCAAATTGTGTATGGACACTGTCACTGAAAAGCAGCCAGACATCACTGGGTAGAAGTTTAGTGCAGAGAGGAAAAATTTTCTCAAGGGCACCAAGACCAAACCCAGCTCTTATAAAAGCATCACTGGCCACTGAAATCACACAGATTTTCTGTTTTTAAGAGCTCACTATAAAGAGCATGGATGAATGAGAGAGAAAGAATGAACTTCACTGGAATTACATTTCTCTTCTTCAGAAGGCTAAAGGCCTGAGTCAATCCTGCTAAGATTCAAACCTGAGGCTTCAGGGACTGGGCTTAGATTTAAAACCCAATTCCAAAGACACCAAATTATAGTTACAGCTGCAAAACCCATGGGACTTAGGTTTTGATTTCAAAAGACAAAATGTGTAAATATCCATTGAGTGTTCAAATTTCATCTTTTACACATGCAAATGGTAAGTTCCATGTGACTGGTCATTGTCATGTGAAAATACCTAATTTGCATGTGCAATTGTAGTAGCTGTGTGCACGAGTTAAGCGCTCACAATTCTGCATAAACATGCGTCTTGATGACCTTTCAAAAATCATACTGCTGATGGAAATTTCTAATACTTGCATTCAACAAAAGAAAACACTTGTTGTTGCTCAATATATTTGTGGAATCTTCTGTATATTTTTCCTCTTAATTCATAATACAAACAACATTTCTGGATATTTTTGAAGAGATCTGGCTGCAGAAATTTGATATAAATGTTTAGGGGTCAGTTCTCTCCTCTGATATGCATTACACCTCTTTATGTAAAATAGCTTCCTCTAAAACTCGATGAAGATGTCCGGGGGCCTCTCCACCTCACTCCAGCAGGGTTGAAAGCAAACATACTTTTTCATGCATTTTTGTTCACATTTAATGCTCAGGACATATTTTATGAAAACCCATCTGGTACTAATCAGAATAGTTTAACCGAATTATTTCTATGTTGACTACCAAACAAAAAAGTCTCACTCCCTGATACATTTGAACATAATTGGATTGTTGCCTTCCCATTTGGGGGAGGGAAAATCATTTAACACACTTTGTAGGCAAAAGAAATTTGAATTTCTCCCTGCATGTGGAATAAAAATGTATAATCTGTGATAATATCATTCCTCACTCTGCTTCTAGAAATGGTGAAAATGTGTGTCTTAATACAACTGCGCTGAACACCAATACTGTGACAAGAGTAGGGGAATAAGAGAGAAACAGATCAAGTTCAGGGATTTCTATTATCTAAGCAAGAAGCAGCCAGAACATTTTCAGATGTCTAGGTGAAGTCCAAGTGGAGATGTCAACACTGATTACATTTACTCAATACGTTTGCTTCATTGCTCAGCCGACTTCTCCCCCTTCACACACAAACACTTGCCCCGGCCTTTCTACACATAATGTTATATCATCAGTGCTTGGCTACACAACAGCAGCTACTCAAGTTGTCGCCCCTAAGTACCAACAGCTGCTCACATTCACCCTCTTCAAATTCATGCCTTTTGGTGAAAATAATTGAACAGTGGGTTCTCCATCCCCACTAATTCTCATACTGCATGCTCCTCTGATAGTAACTACTACTACGGCGCACTACAGCTGGGAAAATAACTGCTACCTTGGTATGCTGGCAGTTCCAAATAATAGTAATATCAATAACTGGTTCAGCTCAAATTGAATCCAAAATTGTGAAAAATTGTGAATTGTGAAAAATTTCAGCAAATCAAAAAATCTATTTTGGGTTGAGCAGTGGAGGAGGCAGCCTAGTTTATAATCTTTAGCCCAGTGGTTAGGGCACTTATGGGAGACCCAGGTTAAATTCCCCCCTCTGCCTGATGTAGAGAAAGGATTTGAACTGGGTTGACTACACTGCAGAAGATCACCCTAGGCACACAGGTGTTTCTCAATCTCTCCTGTTTCAGATTTTCATAAATATTTAACTAATCATTGGAGCAGGGACTTGAACATGGGTCTTGCACACCTGAGGTGAGCACCCTCACAATCAGACTAGAGAGTCATTTTCACCCTCTTCCCTGGCGCAATGATAATTCATTGTCTTTCATAGTGACACTTCACTGACTTTCACAGTGACAGTGAATAATCATTCAATTAGCTAGTAGGCGATAGGCTTGATGCTGCCACCACCACCACTACCTCCTCCTCCTCTTCCCTCCTGCTCTTACTCTTCAGCAGCTAAGCGTACAAAAAAAATTGTCCAAAACTATTTTGCAAATTCTAGAATTTTGTCAAATTCGTGAATAGTTTCAGGTCAACCCAAACATCATTTTTCAGAGAATGAACCTATTTGTCCAAAAAATTTCACCCACCTCTAATACTCGCTTATTTACTGAGTTCTAGAGCCCTCCCCATGTTAGCTATGACTCCAGCAGCTTGTAGCGCCTCTGCTGGGACAGAATCTTCACAAACCATCTCCTGTTTCCCTCCCTAGCTTGCGGCGCTCTCTTCTAAATTAACTAACCTTACCAAGTGCACCTACACCCCTCTCCTGAAACACTACCTAGAATTCTCTATCCAGCCTCTGCTATTGTGAATGAAATAGGGTTTGGAAGAAATTGCTCTTTTTGACCCAGAAGAGAGTCATTTTTCCCCTTCTTAAACCATTTTTTCTTTTGTTTTCACCACTCTGTTGTCCTTTCATCTCCTTCTCAGCTGACAGGGTTCTAGTGCCACTCTTCCAACTGAATGCTGCTGACATAATGCTGTACTCTTTTCTAGGGCACTGGGCACTCTCTCCAGCTCCAGTCACCAACTGGAATATTTTAGCAGGTCTGAAAATATTACTCTGTGAAGTGTGCAGTACAGGGGTGTTTAAAATTGATTTAAAAACTGCTGGCTCACAAAGTGAAAGAGATTGAAGAACTAGCGTGTTCAAGTGGATCAAGTCTCTTGTATTTCCTGTCTCCACCTGCTGGCTGGAAATTGCATTACCTATGGTGTACCCCGGTGTCTAGGATTGGAGAAATAACATTCAAACTGGATTTAAAAACATATCCATAGAATGAGTCAATCTGTTTCACTTCTAGGTGTTGTTTCTCTGAAATCTGCGCTACGGAAGCCAAAGGATCCATAAAACAATTTTAATTTTGGGGTTAGAAGCGCAGAGGATGCACAGCGGAAAAAAAAATCTGCATTTCCAATTTCTCACATCTACAATGTGATTGGAAAGTAAAAGTAGTAGAATGGGCCAAATGAGCCCAATGAAGTCCAAAACATGCTTTCTGAATGACCTTGCACCCCTTTTAAAGACTAAAATTGTCATCTCCCAGTGGTGCTGAGTTGCAAGTAAGGTGGCTAATGAAAGAAAAAAAGCAACTTCATAAATATATTTACTGAAAAAATAAATAAATGTAACCACTGTGACAAAGCTCTGTCCTTGCCTTCGTGGGCCCCGCGTTTCCTGGCGGATTTCGCTAGCCTCACTGTGACCCTGCACGTAACCCTTTTCTCTCTAGAGACAAGGGTCACAGTCTACTGAGCCATTTTCATCATAAGCCAGCAAGGGAGGTGAGGAGAAGTTATCCTTCCTTGCACAGTCTCTGTTGTCTCCCAGTCTCAGTGATTAATCAGGGGGCAAAGGTGGGGGGAGGTTGCCCAGGCCCACCCTCTACTCCGGGCTCCAGCCCAGGGACCCTAATAGTATCAGCTATGGTAGCTAACCTTTTAGAAACATGACATGTACAGTTCCCTGGGCTACTTCCCCCACAGCAGCCCTCACTTCTTCAAGCTCCACTTTACCCTTACCTCAGGGTCTCCTTCCTTGTGCCTGATATGGTGTGTACTACACAGCTTCTCCAACAGCGCAACTTCCTCCCACAGCTCCTGACATGCACACCCACCTGACTAACTGGGAGGCTTTTAACTAGTTTCAGCCAGCCCCTGATTGGCTTCAGGTGTCCCAATCAACCTAGCCTTCTCCCTGCCTTCTGGAAAGTTCTTCATTGGCCCCAGGTGTCTTAATTGACCTGGAGCAGCTGCCATTTCACTTATCCTGGTACGAGGGATTTGTTTAGCCTGAAGCTAATATATCTATCTCCCACTATTTTTCTATAGCCATCTGGCCTTGCCCCATCACACCACATACAAAGACTGTAACAGAGAAATGCACCAAAATTTATCAAACATTACTTTATGTGGCAGCTTACAATTTTCTGCAGCCAACTTAAGGAAGTTACCAAGCATCTCTTCAAGAGCATATGTCTTTATGTGACAAGTATCGCATTTTACAGTGAATGTACTCTGCAAATTTTTGAACAGTTTCAGTAGTTACTTGTAACTGACAATGGTGTGTATTCTGGTTCGTGTAACATTAATACTTTGCAGTTATATAGCGCTTTTCATCCAAAGATCTCAAAGGACCAAGAGAGATACTATTGTGTGTGTTTTGTGGTTGGGTAAACTGAGATTCTGAAAGGTTAAGGGTGACATTCTGCTACCCTTACTCACAGTGAGCAGTACCCTTCGCTACAATAACCCCAGTGAAGGTTAGTCTAAATGATTTGCTCAAGGTCATACTTCAAATCAGTGACAAACCAAACAATAGAACCCAAGAGATCCAATTTCTGGTCCCCCCTCTAATTAATCAAACAATTCAAAATAGATCTGTGATTTTCTGCTGCTGAGAGAAAATTATTTTCTGTGTATAAAGAAAAATAATTGATTAGACTAAGGTCCATATCGTCTAGCGATATGGGATGGAACATCTTTTTATTGCAGATGACACTGCAAGTTAGATCCCAAAGACATTTACGGTGAAATTCACACTCCTGCTGCTGATGATAAAACATAAGGTCTTTCACAAGACCTTGAAAACTGCCAGAAACACACAATTTTGAGGGAGGAGCTCAGTGTTTTTTAAAGCGTGATGTTGAACAGCTTAAGACACGCAGCATATGTCCACCCAAATGCCATCTGCAAAGCACAAGGACATATATTATACCATGTACATATTTCTATTTCTGTCACATCATTGGGGGGAGAGGAAAAAAATCAGACCATGCTAAATGATGGAGCCCCAGAATGTGCCAGAGGCATGACCATGAAATGATTAAAATATTAAGAATGTAAATAAAAAGAGTTACAAGGACAAGACACAATACAACATGTATATCAGTAGATGAGAATTCTTACACAATCAGGAGTAAAGAATGAATTAAGTACTCTAAAGTATGATCAGTAGGCCTCTCTCTTTCTAAGTAAGTTTGCTCCACTGCTTTCCTCATAACTTGGTATCACCTGATCTTTCAAGTTTTATATGCATGAGGATCTCCTGGCCAAATTCTGGCTTGGTGGAGCCAAGTCTTCAAGATTCCACCTGGGCAGAACAGAATGCAAGTTATCATTTCTGACTGGCACAATTTCCTATGCCTAGAGTAACATGACATGAAAACGGCATGCTCCATTACGCCAGCCAAGAAATTAATGTACATCACTATCATATAGCAGTTTATGTCCTCTCTCTGTGAAGATAGGAATTCAGTTACAGACTGTCCAGCTCGCTTTTGAGACTTAAAGTGCAACTGTTAGCAAAAAGTAAATACATCTAAACATGGAATAATTTGGCTAAACACCTTCATTTTTGTTATTCAGTGTCCCACTGCCCAACACACTTGTTTGTCTCATCTACTTGTAATGACATATATTTCAGACTGTAAAGCTCTTTGGGGCAGGGACTGTCATTTACTATGAGTGTACAGCACCTAGCACAATGGGGCTCTGACTAGTCTCTGTGCACTATTGTAATATTAATGTTAAATAACAGCAAAAAATAACAGCACATCCAATGAGGAATTCAGCATTAAAGTTTCCATGCTGCCACTCAATTTTGCATTTGCTGAATACTGTGTGTATTGATGTCACACTTAGAGCTCAATTATGCCTCATCTTGAATGGATGAACTGGGGCATGGGGATAGGGCACTGCGAGAAGGCATAACCTTCCTCCTATCACTAGGGAGTGCAAAAATTTTTTACCAATGAGACAGATAGTTCTCCTGTCCAGTGTTTGTTTATTTAACACTGGGGTTGTGAAACTGATCTGATGTGAGGCTGAAAGTACAATACTGAAGTACTGCTATTAAATGTATTCTTTGAATAAAATCTGCAAATATTACACTATTCAGTAAAGAGTGAGTCAGACAGAGTTAGAATTTCACTGGTATTCTTCATTATATAATAAAGCTGAATTACTGACACAGTTAAACTCCACTTAAGTAGGATACAATCAGGACGGCTGGTTTATTGAGCTGCATCTTCCAAAGAATAATTTAGCATAATTTTGGTGAACAGTAACTACTGTTTAAAATGAACACAATTAGCAATTTTTTTTTCCAAAGAGAACTGCATTTGCCTAGTGCCAAGTAACCAAGTTGTGTTTCACCAGGTATTAAATAAGTGTGATGATTGTCAAAGAAAAATTAGAACCAAAAATAAGGATAAATGCAATTAATGACAATTAAATACATTTTACTTAGTAGAGTTTTATTTAGCTTCAAGTCATTTCAGACTACTGAACAATGGACTCTTCTGTTGCTGAGATAGCTGCTTAGACACTTTAGTCCTGAAATTAAGTATGGCACCTTTTCTCTAGTGAAGTGCTACAACTAAAATGAAAAAATATCACTTTTATGATGTATGTAAGGGGCTAATCAGGTTTTTCACAGGATTGTCCCAATTAAGAGGTTTCTACTGTATAAGTAAAATAATCCCAGTATTGATTGTATGGATTAAGGTTACCATTAGCTAGAAATACCATACATCCAATGCTTCTTTATCTGTTAGCCTTTGTACATAAAATTTTGGACACAGATATGGAGTTTTCAGAACTTTGTTGTAGGAATCAAAGGATAAAAGTTTCTCCATTTCAGTGTAACAGTCATTTCTGTCCCTGACATGAGTTTCACTTTCCTTGTGTGTTTTCATAATGCATATGATGCAGTCTTTGTGTTCTTTTAAAGATAATTAAATCTTTAATTTGACTGACAGAGAAGTCCGTTTCACAGAATTGCTAACACGTTCAGTTTTAACATTTTCCGACTTAGCGAGGGGCACATTATGTATGGAAGATCATTTGTGGAGATTTGCATCCCTGGTGCAGAGACAATTTTATTTATTTGACAAATTTGCACTCATCAATGAAATGCTGACCCATACAAGAAAGCATTTTGGAGAATGTATTCTCTGACAATGTATCATCTTCTTACCAGGTTTGGTGGGTGGGTTTTTCTTTATTAATTATTATTATTATTATTAAGTGGCACAGGTTACTTTATATAAGTGCTCTTGGTATCTGATGGAGTACTTCCAGTTTTTTGTTAGCAAGGTGTTACTCAACCTATTCAAAGTACAGTGCTGTCCCATCTCATTTCAGATGGTGATTGGGATTTTGAATAGCCTTCTGTGAAAACAGTGATACTTTTAAATGAAAGATCATCCTACTAGCTTTAAATGTTGGTAGTTTCTCCTTGTGAGTGTCAAATATAAGTTTGATTTGACAAAGATTTGGTAACGTGTCTAACTTTTTTAACAGCACATTTTGTTAGTAGTTTATTCTTGTTTAAACTTATGTTACCCAAAAACCCATTCTTAACCAGCTGATCAATGCTGTCTAATTAGCTTTCATGAGATGCTTCTTAAGTGCTTTGATTCCAGATGCATCAATTGTAAGGGAAATTGTCACTGATATTTGGGTTTTCTGCCTCCATCCTATTTTATTCCTGACTGCAGCACTTGAATTAGCAATAGTAAATTTCTTTTCAGCTGTGCTTCTTGTACACTGCCAAATGGTCTGCAGTGCCACTGAGGTACCCAAAGTTCATGAACCTGTTTATTTTCTGCCTGTCTGTTTGGAACACTGTTCAGAACACTATTCATACAGCCCAGGAGACTTTGACTTATGCTCCTGTTGCTAGTGAGAGCAGTAAAGCCAAACCCACAAAGGCAAGCTCAGAAGAAAGACCACGTAGTATTGAGACTGCATGAAGATTGACCGTTCTGTTACTCACAGAAAAGGTCGTTCCAAGTCAGAACAGAGAAGACTGGCATGCTGGTATGTGAATGCTTTCACTGCTACTTCTCATACTGTACTGTGCTATGGATGAAAGCCCTCAGTCTCAATTCAGCACCTGGCACCAGCCTGACAATCACCTTAAAAATTAACAGGAAAGGGAAAAGAAAGGAAGCAAAGACTTCAGAGGTGCACTAGAAGTATTCCTAAGTGAGCAGGAACCACAGAACAAACAAGCGATGACCTCAGGGTACAGATTAGATCTGTAAGTGAAGAGAAATGAGGATTCTGTTTGGAGAGAGGAAGGACTCTGTCCCAGAAGCAGTGAAAATGGAAGGAAAAAGGTGAGCAGGTAACAGCAGCTGGGATGTTTGCTAGTTTTCCAAGTATTGCCTCCATCTCAGAAACTGCCGTTTTCATCTAACATTGCCCTTCTGAGGAGGATAAGGAATTGGAGGGAAAAAAATCCTTGCCATCTATTTACAAATGTTTTCTTTAGGACAATGGCAACATATTAATTGGCAAAAAAAAGAAAAATAAAACCTGCCATAGCTTAGATAAACTGTGCCTTCCAGGATATTTCTTAAACAACTTTCCCAGCTTGACTCTGATCCCTGACCTTCTCAGCCCATGGTACAAAAAACTACTTCAGGCGCTCAAATGCTCAACCACAGCAGAAAAGGCATCTTTCGGAATCTGAATACCTGCTAACACAGGGCACAAGCGTTGTCTTTGGAAAATTGCAAACTAGAAGTAACGAATCCAGCGCACAATAATCATCTTCTGGGGCACACATGCCCCCTGGTCTAGAGTCAGAAATAGTCTGTGGGGCTTGCACACCAGACTTGGCTGACCCAGAGAACAAGAATAGTTTCTGTGGACTCATAGATAGAACTTCCTGGTCTAGAATACAGGAGTATTTTAATAAGGAAAGAAGGGATGAATGCCAGAGCTTGATGGGCCCTGCTACAGGAGTTGTTCCCTCTAGCTTGAATGCCTGTATACACAGTCTGAAAAGCTCTCTTAAATGTAGTTTGGACTAATCTGGATGTGGACCTCTCTCTCTTTTAACTTGTTTTGTTACAGTTTGTGACAGAGTGCTGAGGACTAGCACTTGAGTCAGCACTCTGGTCACTATGGGTATGTCTACACAGCACCTAGACACCCTCAGCTGGCCCATGCCAGCTGACTCAGGCTCATGGGGCTTGGGCTGTGGGACTGTTTCATTACTGTGTAGGCTTCCGGGGCTTGAGCTGGAGCCCAAGCTCTGGGACCCTCCCCCACCTTTCAGCCTGAACATGGAAGTCTACACAGCAAAGAAACAGCCCCACAGCCAGAGTTGGTGAGCCTGAGTCGGTTGGCATGGGCCAGCTGAGGGTGTCTAGGTGCTGTGTACACATACCCTATTAGTACTCAATTTGGTTCCCTTGGAGAAGGCCTAAATGGACAGAGGACTGATTGGGGAGAGTGAGTCAATGAACCAATTAGCACTCTAAAAGGAAAGCTGTTTAAAAAGGGCACAGAAAGGCTTGCTCAGAGGGGAAGAGAAGGAAAGAAACAGAAGGTTAGCAGAACCAGACAAAGGGAGTTCTCTGAGTAGATATACCTTATCACTCCCCACTCTTTTGGAGAAGGGGTTAGAAAGTTGAGATATAGCGTAAAGATGTGGAGGCACTGATAAGCATTGATGGAGGGACTAAAGCACTGTAAATAAATTACACGGTGGTGTTTACAAGCAAGGAGGTCTCAGAGTGTTCTGTGTTCGTGGAATAGGCAGGGGTTTGGCATACTGCCCCATCAGACTGTTACTCTAAAATACACCCTCTTAGAGTTATTTGAAATATTGTAGAGAACACTGGACACTACCACAGTGAGGATATTATGGTCTTGAAGATAAAACCACATAAAATAAAAAGCCTGCATATTAGTTACAATATGTGTGTTAATAATGTGTACACATTATCAAGGTGATATAAGGTACTCTAGATTTCCCTGTAAAGTGTTAAATATTTTAAATCATGCCCAGCATTCCTGCCTCAAGTACTGCAAAGTGAATTCTTCTAGGGGATTTCCTATGAGGTGGATTCTCCTGCTTGGCAATTTTTCCTCAAATCATTTATTTTTTTGAGGGCCTGCAGGACCTCACGGCAGAATCTTCCAAGCTTATAATGAGGTTCTTTCTAAAGCACTCTTTGGGGACGGGGGAACACACAGATGAGAGTAGCAATTTACAGAACAGGTGATACCCATACTTTGGGAGTATGTTAGACACTGCAGCTTTTGGCTGGAAGAAAGAAAATGACGTGGCTAAGGCTCTCATCCCTCTTATATAACCTCTGGCCCTGAATGTGTGGTGTGGTGAAACAGCAGTCATGTGAACCACAATGGGCGATCCAGAAGGTTCCTGATCACTCTGGTCCAGGTGCGAATATGCACAGGCTTCCCAGAAAAGAACCAATGTTATAACTGGTAGTATAAAAACATATCCTAAATTTGGGAATATCTAATGTGAAATCTATGTTTGACAGCTGGAAATTTGAGCTAATTAATTTTCTTAAGCTTTTTAAGTTAGCTTACTACTTATGAGGGCAACACAACCAATTTTATCCAACATGATTCACTTATTCAGACTACCCTGAGGAAGACACTCATTCCAAAGAACCAGTATTTTCTATCGTCCAACTACATACATGGGTGACAATTATACTAACAGCCCTAAACTGGGACATGCACTCCATGGGCTTTGGATCAACCCCTTAGTCTATAGTAGATCTGAAGTCAAAGGGAGTCTTGCCACTGAATGCAGTGATCAGGCCCTTAATGTTCAATCTTCCACCACATGTGAAAGTGTAACACAGAACCTAGTATACAGTGGGTTAACAATGTCATGCCTATTAACCCTTCCTTTCTATTTTTGATATATTATCTATACCCTCATGGAGCACTCATCTCTTGAGTGCCTCCTAGTGCCTGGGTGCCCTACTGCATGGTTTTTCTCGCCCCTGGCACTCCCTGCAGGCTGCTGGTTGACCTTGGAGGGTCATCAGTGGCTTGGCCCTCTGCTCACATCACAAAATCCAAATGAACCCTTGGAGGGGTATTAAAGAGTTCAATAACTAAACAGTCTATTTGTCCTCATTAGGGTCTTCACATCTGGGCCCCTTAAATTTGGGTTCCCAAATAAGGCCTGTTCCTTTCTTGAGCTTTATGCCAATATACTTGTATCCAGTAGGGGAACTCAGGCCCACCTACTACTCCAGGTTCCAAACAAGCACCCAATACACAACAGCCATGTACTACTTATTTCAAACTTTCGCTGCCAGTTCCTAGGTCCTATTCCTACCAGGCCTTTTTTATGTCTAGTCCCCTACCTCAGGGCCAACGTCCCCAGGTCCTTCTGCCTCTGCAATCTCAGTGTAAGTTCAGCCTGCCATAAACTCTGGCTACTTGTTCTGCTCCTTTGACCAGAGAGGAACACACTTTTTTTTTACTCCTCTGGTCCCAGCCAGGAACTGACCTGTTAAGTAAGGCCCTGCAGCACCGTTTACTTCAGCCCGTTATTCTCTGATTGGCTGCTTCTGTGAGGCCTCTCTAGGCAGACCAGGAGGACCCATCTTCACTGCTCCTTTTCTGTCATTTCACTATTTAATGGGGTGGGACACATCAGGGCTGCGGGGCCTCCTGTAGGGAGCCACAAAGGCCAGTACACCTCATCACACTTTCACAGATCGTAAGCTGTAATTACCACTATGTAGCAGTGGCAATTACATTGTAATATATATTTGAAATACATAGATAAATTAAACTAAAGAATGGGTAGAAGAGTTTATCCCTGATTTTTTTTAAGTGGGCAAAAATCAAAGGAGTACACAAAAAATACTCCTCTATTTCTGAAAATATCTGGTAGAGTCAACACAGTGTTTTCTTTTGTATTGACTATTGTAAGTAAATAGCTAGAAACAAGCAAAGGAAAAGAAATAATTCAGCCTATGAGCCTGGTTTCTAACACCAAAGTATATGTTTTTTCCACACACAGTACTTTTCATTCCTGCGGCACTCCTTTTTATGATTATGAACTTCTTTTTAACAATACAGTAGTTATTTCTGTATAGTCAAAAAAGGTGCAAACAGAGCAAAAAACAGAAAAATGACTGCAAAGCTTTGGCAGTTTCACATCAAAGTTTCAGGAGCAGTAACATTTTCATAAAATGCAACACAAAAATCCTCTAACACAGGAGTGTAACAATCAATTTCTTTGCTAAGAATATTCCTCAGTTGCTTCCAAGAAAAAAGTGGAAGGTGGGTAATTCAACAACACTATGAAAAGATGGGAATTGTAAGTAAAGAATCCCTACAGCAAATAGCAACAGGACCACCTAATGAAAATATTAGGTAACCCATTTTTAAAAACAAATTTGTAACTCAACCTCATCTTTGCAAGTTGCAAAGTTGCAGGTGGCAAGTGCTTTGAAGGATAGGATTAAAATTCAAAATGATCTGGACAAACTGGAGAAATGGTCTGCAGTAAATAGGTCGAATTTCAATAAGGACAAATGCAAAGTACTCCACTTGGGAAGGAACAATCAGTTGCACACATACTAAATGGGAAATGACCGCTAAGGATGGAATATAGCAGAAAGGGATTTGGGGGTCACAGTGTATTATAAGCTAAATAAAAAGGAGGCAACAGTGTAACACTGTTGCAAAAAAAGCAAACAACATTCTGGGATGTATTAGCACCAGTGTTGTAAGCAAGACACGAGAAGTAATTCTTCCGCTCTACTCCACGCTGATTAGGCCTCAACTGGAGTATTGTGTCCAGTTCTGGGTGCCACGTTTCAGGAAAGATGTGGACAAACTCGAGGAAGTCCAGAGAAGAGCAACAAAAACGATTATAGGTCCAGAAAACATGACCTATGAGGGAAGATTGAAAAAAATTGGTTTGTTTAGCCTGGAGAAGAGAAGACTAAGAGAAGACATAATAATTTTCAAGTACATAAAAGGTTGTTACAAGGAGGAGGGAGAAAACTGTTGTTCTTAACTTGTGAGGACTGGACAAGAAGCAATGGGCTTAAATTGCAGCAGCAGCGGTTTAGTTTGGAAAAACTTCCTAACTGTCAGGGTGGTTAAGCAGGTTCTATTTTGCTGTATAAGGTATTATCCTGGCATGGTTTAAGTCTACTATTTTCCATAATGACAGCAATTAAAATAAGGAATTGTCTAATAAATTGAAATGTCGCATCTATATCAAGGGAAACATTCAAGTTCCCTGAATGCTTTATGGAAGCCCCACCGTTATAGCTTTGAAATAATTTTTCTCCAATAGCAGCTTTTATTTATTTAAAACCCATTAGTTCTTTCAGCTCCTAATTTCCAGAGTTGCCCCTTCAAATTTTTAATCTTATCTTCCTAATGTGAAACGGCTGTAGAGCAGTACTTTTAAACACAATAATGCAACTACTTACGAAAGCTATATAAATCATATGAAAGACTATCCTATTAATTCCCCTTCTCATTACCAATTTTTCTTTTTTTATTTACAATGCTTGAGGACTTTAAAATTCAGTTGCTCCTGGGGGAGGAATAATTTCAATTTCACTGATGCCTCCCTTCTGGCACTTGACATTTTCAGAAGCCTGTCGGACAATAGCATTCAAGTCAGCCCAAGCGTGAAAATTATGCTAAGTCTACAACAGATCAATTCCAGTTTATAGCTCTCAGTTAATGACTTTGTAATGGAGGCCCTTCAGACATATATAAGCAATGAGTCCAGCTTCAAAATCTCAGCCTACCAGTGCTAAGAGGATCCCAGCTGGAGAAGGAGACAAACTGATTAGAGAACACCAGAGGGTAGAGAGACAATTAATTGCCTTGTTCTACCTGTAAAAACACCAACCACTATTTCTTTTTAAGATAGAGAAGAAATTACTACTCTGTTGAACTACAAAAAGCTGAATAATTAACTGTAGCGATGCTTCTATTTAAAACAGGTATTCAACAGAAGACAAAGTGTTTACAGCAAAGGCTTTTGTGCCATATACTTCCCTTGCTTATTAGAACCATCCAACTGAATCATTAATATATATAGTTAATTTAGAGCATCCTAATCTTTATTTAATTTATTTTATAGGATTTTCATTTTTAAGAATGAAGCATCAAAGGAGTTAAAGTATTAAAAAGAAGCTATGTGCCAGATGCTAGACCACTATTCGAATGTTTCAGAGTAACAGCCGTGTTAGTCTGTATTTGCAAAAAGAAAAGGAGTACTTGTGGCACCTTAGAGACTAACCAATTTATTTGAGCATAAGCTTTCGTGAGCTACAGCTCACTTCATCGGATGCATACTGTGGAAAGTGTAGAAGATCTTTTTATACACACCAAGCATGAAAAAATACCTCCCCCCACCCCACTCTCCTGCTGGTAATAGCTTATCTAAAGTGACCACTCTCCTTACAATGTGTATGATAATCAAGGTGGGCCATTTCCAGCACAAATCCAGGGTTTAACAAGAACGTCTGGGGGGGTAGGAAAAAACAAGGGGAAAAAGGTTACCTTGCATAATGACTTAGCCACTCCCAGTCTCTATTCAAACCTAAGTTAATTGTATCCAATTTGCAAATGAATTCCAATTCAACAGTTTCTCGCTGGAGTCTGGATTTGAAGTTTTTTTGTTGTAATATCGCAACTTTCATGTCTGTAATCGCGTGACCAGAGAGATTGAAAGTGTTCTCCGACTGGTTTATGAATGTTATAATTCTTGACATCTGATTTGTGTCCATTTATTCTTTTACGTAGAGACTGTCCAGTTTGACCAATGTACATGGCAGAGGGGCATTGCTGACACATGACGGCATATATCACATTGGTGAATGTGCAGGTGAACGAGCCTCTGATAGTGTGGCTGATGTTATTAGGCCCTGTGATGGTGTCCCCTGAATAGATATGTGGGCACAGTTGGCAACGGGCTTTGTTGCAAGGATAGGTTCCTGGGTTAGTGGTTCTGTTGTGTGGTATGTGGTTGCTGGTGAGTATTTGCTTCAGGTTGGGGGGCTGTCTGTAGGCAAGGACTGGCCTGTCTCCCAAGATTTGTGAGAGGTTGGGTCATCCTTCAGGATCAGTTGTAGATCCTTAATAATGCGTTGGAGGGGTTTTAGTTGGGGGCTGAAGGTGACGGCTAGTGGCGTTCTGTTATTTTCTTTGTTAGGCCTGTCCTGTAGTAGGTGACGTCTGGGAACTCTTCTGGCTCTATCAATCTGTTTCTTCACTTCCGCAGGTGGGTATTGTAGTTGTAAGAATGCTTGATAGAGATCTTGTAGGTGTTTGTCTCTGTCTGAGGGGCTGGAGCAAATGCGGTATATCGCAGAGCTTGGCTGTAGACGATGGATCGTGTGGTGTGGTCAGGGTGAAAGCTGGAGGCATGTAGGTAGGAATAGCCGTCAGTAGGTTTCCGGTATAGGGTGGTGTTTATGTGACCATCATTTATTAGCACTGTAGTGTCCACGAAGTGGATCTCTTGTGTGGACTGGACCAGGCTGAGGTTGGTGGTGGGATGGAAATTGTTGAAATCATGGTGGAATTCCTCAAGGGCTTCTTTTCCATGGGTCCAGATGATGAAGATGTCATCAATATAGCGCAAGTAGAGTAGGGGCTTTAGGGGACACCTCTGAACAACATACTAATCCAGAGAGACCTCCCTACCAACACTACAAAAAGAAGGATTCTAGGTGGACTCCTCCGGAAGGTCGAAACAGCAGACTGGACTTCTACATAGAGTGCTTCCGCCGATGTGCACGAGCTGAAATTGTGGAAAAGCAGCATCATTTGCCCCATAACCTCAGCCGTGTGGAACACAATGCCATCCACAGCCTCAGAAACAACTCTGACATCATAATCAAAAAGGCTGACAAAGAAGGTGCTGTTGTCATCATGAATAGGTCGGAATATGAACAAGAGGCTGCTCGACAGCTCTCCAACACCACTTTCTACAAGCCATTACCCTCTGATCCCACTGAGAGTTACCAAAAGAAACTACAGCATTTGCTCAAGAAACTCCCTGAAAAAGCACAAGATCAAATCCGCACAGACACACCACTAGAACCCCGAGCAGGGATATTCTATCTGCTACCCAAGATCCATAAACCTGGAAATCCTGGGCGCCCCATCGTCTCAGGCATTGGCACCCTGACAGCAGGATTGTCTGGCTATGTAGACTCCCTCCTCAGGCCCTACGCTACCAGCACTCCCAGCTACCTTTGAGACACCACTGACTTCCTGAGGAAACTACAATCCATCGGTGATCTTCCTGATAACACCAACCTGGCCACTATGGATGTAGAAGCCCTCTACACCAACATTCCACACAAAGATGGACTACAAGCCGTCAAGAACACTATCCCCGATAATGTCACGGCTAACCTGGTGGCTGAACTTTGTCCTTACCCATACCTATTTCACATTTGGGGACAATGTATACCTTCAGATCAGTGGCACTGCTATGGGTACCCGCTTGGCCCCACAGTATGCCAACATTTTTATGGCTGACTTAGAACAACGCTTCCTCAGCTCTCGTCCCCTAACGCCCCTACTCTACTTGCGCTATATTGATGACATCTTCATCATCTGGACCCCTGGAAAAGAAGCCCTTGAGGAATTCCACCATGATTTCAACAATTTCCATCCCACCATCAACCTCAGCCTGGTCCAGTCCACACAAGAGATCCACTTCGTGGACACTACAGTGCTAATAAACGACGGTCACATAAACACCACCCTATACCGGAAACCAACTGACCGCTATTCCTACCTACATGCCTCCAGCTTTCACCCTGACCACACCACACGATCCATCGTCTACAGCCAAGCTCTGCGATACAACCGCATTTGCTCCAGCCCCTCAGACAGAGACAAATACCTACAAGATCTCTATCAAGCATTCTTACAACTACAATACCCACCTGCGGAAGTGAAGAAACAGATTGATAGAGCCAGAAGAGTTCCCAGACGTCACCTACTACAGGACAGGCCTAACAAAGAAAATAACAGAACGCCACTAGCCGTCACCTTCAGCCCCCAACTAAAACCCCTCCAACGCATTATTAAGGATCTACAACCGATCCTGAAGGATGACCCAACACTCTCACAAATCTTGGGAGACAGGCCAGTCCTTCCCTACAGACAGCCCCCCAACCTGAAGCAAATACTCACCAGCAACCACATACCACACAACAGAACCACTAACCCAGGAACCTATCCTTGCAACAAAGCCCGTTGCCAACTGTGCCCACATATCTATTCAGGGGACACCATCACAGGGCCTAATAACATCAGCCACACTATCAGAGGCTCGTTCACCTGCACATCCACCAATGTGATATATGCCGTCATGTGTCAGCAATGCCCCTCTGCCATGTACATTGGTCAAACTGGACAGTCTCTACGTAAAAGAATAAATGGACACAAATCAGATGTCAAGAATTATAACATTCATAAACCAGTCGGAGAACACTTTCAATCTCTCTGGTCACGCGATTACAGACATGAAAGTTGCGATATTACAACAAAAAAACTTCAAATCCAGACTCCAGCGAGAGACTGCTGAATTGGAATTCATTTGCAAATTGGATACAATTAACTTAGGCTTGAATAGAGACTGGGAGTGGCTAAGTCGTTATGCAAGGTAACCTATTTCCCCTTGTTGTTTCCTAGCCCCCCAAGACGTTCTTGTTAAACCCTGGATTTGTGCTGGAAATGGCCCAACTTGATTATCATACACATTGTAAGGAGAGTGGTCACTTTAGATAAGCTATTACCAGCAGGAGAGTGGGGTGGGGGGAGGTATTTTTTCATGCTTTGTGTGTATAAAAAGATCTTCTACACTTTCCACAGTATGCATCCGATGAAGTGAGCTGTAGCTCATGAAAGCTTATGCTCAAATAAATTGGTTAGTCTCTAAGGTGCCACAAGTACTCCTTTTCTTTTTGTCTGAATGTTACACTCAATCTCCTGCTCCCAGTCTAGGAGGACTGCACTGAACTAGGGTTTTTAAAGGTGAATTAAAAAGACTTGTGCCTTGATAGAGGAACATAAGAACGGCCATTGTGGGTCATACCACAGGTCCATCCAGCCCAGTATTCTGTCTGCCGACCAGGTGCCCCAGAGGGAGTGAACCTAACAGGTAATGATAAAGTGATCTCTCTCCTGCCATCCAACTCCACCCTCTGACAAACCGAGGCTACGGACACCATTCCTTACCCAGCCTGGCTAATAGCCATTAATGGACTTAACCTCCATGAATTTATCCAGTTCTCTTTTAAACCATGTTATAGTCCTAGCCTTCACAATCTCCTCAGGTTGACCGTGCGCTGAGTGAAGAAGACCTTCCTTTTATTTGTTTTAAACCTGCTACCCATTAGTTTCATTTGGTGGCCCCTAGTTCTTATATTATGGGAACAAGTAAATAACTTTTCCTTATTCACTTTCTCCACACCACTCATGATTTTATATACATCTATCATATCCCCCCTTAGTCTCCTCTTTTCCAAGCTGAAAAGTCCTAGTCTCTTTAATTTCTCCTCATCTCCAAACCCCTAATCATTTTAGTTGCCCTTCTCTGAACCTTTTCTAATGCCAGTAGATCTTTTTTGAGATGAGGAGACCACATCTGTACACAGTATTCAAGATGTGGGCATACCATGGATTTACGTAAGGGCAATAAGATATTCTCTGTCTTATTCTCTATCCCTTTTTTAATGATTCCGAACATGATGTTCGCTTTTTTGACTGCCACTGCACACTGCATGGACATCTTCAGAGAACTATCCACAATGACTCCAAGATCTCTTTCCTGATTTGTCGTAGCTAAGTTAGCCCCCATCATAGGAAGAAATAATGGTCAAGATTCTCCCCCATGCTACAGCCTCATGGTACCAAAGTAATTGTGCAAACACGCCAGAAAGGTAACCTCAGCAAGCAACTGAGAATTTCTCCAGAACAGTGTAATCCTTACTCTGGAAGTGCAAAGGGCCCATAAATATACTCTAACCTGTCAGTTCCCCCTGAATACAGTCAGCTACTTTGCTGGACATCCTCATCTCCCCACCTCTGAGCAGAAGATGGAAGCACAAGAATTTAGTGCATACTTCCATATGTACAGGAGATCCTTTTCTAGAAAACTGTTCAGATGAGGAAACTGTCAGCTTCCCCTGTCTGTCACAGGTAGGGAAGTTGCTTCACCGGAATGCATGCCACCACATGGCACCTTCCCTCCTCTAAAGCATCCTACAATGTGCGTACCCTCCTTACACCAGCACCCGTTCATTGTGTATCCTATTCCCAGTCTCTGACGCAGCCCATGGGTTTCCTTAATTTCAGACATCATTAGCTTCAGGATGTATTTGGGACAGCCTACACATTCTTTTATTTGATGGAACCAAAAGAGTTTCTTGCCCCTCCCCACTCCAAATATCTCAGGCTGCAGAGATGTGAATACCCTGGGGTTCTGCTCATTAAAATTTTAACACGTCCCACATTCTGGTTTGTGGAGAGAATTAACTGGCTCAGTGGAGCATAAAGAAATGAAACTCTGTATGTACACTAGACTCAAGCTCTAGTTTTACTATAACTTTAAATTTGGTAAATTATGAGACTCTGAGGGCTTTAACCAATTTGATTCTCTTTTATAAAACAAGGTTAGGTATTCATTATTATAATACATGTAGTAGTTTAACAGTATTAAGATAGACTGTCAAGTTAATTTCTGTTTTCAAAGAGACTTCTAAGTACACAGTAAGCAGATCTAAAAAGAACTGTAATTGGCAACTGGCAATCATCATCCTGGTAACACTGTAAGCTTTCATAATTCCACTGGTGTTTAAATTCATGAGCCAAAACACATTGTAAAGTTTTCTTTCATTGCTGTCAAGCACAACCTTATAGATTCTCTTACGTAGCCTTTCATGCCTTAGCTGGATCATTTGAGTGTTTGAGGGGGAGTGTTTGCTACATTGAACAGCAGGCTGGGATGCACCCATTATTTTATGGAGACACAACATGTACAGTAACAAGTTTAATACCCCTAGTCAGAGAACAGACTGGGTCTTTTTAACCAAACTGACAAAACATTCGTTATTAGCATTTTCATCCTGGCAACGCCAGTGTCAGCTCCAATTTGGCAAGAAGGTTCCAACTTTCTGCCAGAATAATTGTTATTGCTTTCCCATACTGTCCTACTGGCTACAATGAGTTTAGGGGGTTGAGTAGGAAATGCATGGGAGAGCTCAAATGCTTCAGTTAGACTAATCTGGCATCACGAAAGTTCAAGAAGCTGTGGATCCAACACAGAATCAATGAATGAGACAATACATAGCTCCCTAAATCACTAGATTCCCTCTTGTGTGTGGGTGTAAACTCTATGGCACTGCTCACCTCATGCAATCAACTTCATTAAATAACTCAAGCTATCCTCCTTCACCCCCAAAGCAACCTCCAACAGCCTAAAGAAGATATTGATTTTTCTTGACTATGTTTGGATTCAGGTCAAAGATGCAATGCAATAAAATAGCCTGAGATAAGTATTCCCTGCCTAGCATGTAATCAGGTTGGTGAAAACCACAGTCCTAGGTCCTGTTGTTGGATCTGTCATTAACTTGCTTTGTGGCCTTATACAATTCACTTAACCTTTCAGGGCCTTATTTTTCTTATGCATTTTAAAACAAGAAAATACAACACATCTTATTGTTGAATGATTTTGGTTAATCTCTTTTATAGTCAAACTCAGGAGTAACTACCCCATTAAAACAAGGTCCAATTCATTTTGACTGGCCTTTGAAGAGAGTTAGGGGAGCCTGAAGTACTAGACAGTGTCTTGGGGTGTTCCTATTTTCATATGGAGCTGCTGCTTGGCTGAAGGGGTAATCTGATTGAAATTTGTATTTGTAATTTTTAAATGGTCAGCAAGCTCGGATCCTAAGTACGGACACTCTATTGTCTAAGTCAAAAGAAAAATAAATAATTAAATTAATCTACTCTTCCATTTAATTCAAACATAATTAGTAAAATAAAATTTCCTTCTGTTAGGGCCTATAAAGTGGTGGGACACCCTGGATGACCTTTGTGGCAAGGTGTGGGTCTGCAGATGAGACCCCACCTTTGTTCCCCCCTTCCTCCACCTCAGCATCAATAAATCCTCTTGTACCGATGAAGGTAACGAGAAACCAAAACAAATTAATCAAAATAAGTATGCCTCCTTTTAATGAAGTCCAGGGAAAGAGCACTTGGAATAACAGTTTAAAGTTGCTTGCCTCAGAACCCTTTGGTTCAGAGCTCCCAAAGTTAAAGTCTGGTGAAGCTAACCTTCCAGAGCTCGAGAGAGATCAATCCCTCTTGAAGACTGTCCAGCTTCTAGTCTTCTCCTCCCCACTTGCTCAGCTTCCTCTTCCAGTTCAAACAGGCTAATAGGGCAGAACGAGGAGTCTCCTTAATTGCACCCAGGCTGTTCTGTTTGAGGGTTCCAGACTGGTCCTTAAAGAGGTAGTACACTCCTTCACAGGCTCCCCGGAATGATATCATTTTAGTACAAAATATAACACTTTTCTCATGTGCTAGTGCTTTTGAGGTGTTAAAAAACACCAATATGCCACTGGAGTAAACAGACCCCATGCTGAACTGTGTAACACTACTTTGAGAAGTGAATTGTACAATTTTAAATCTCTGCAAAATTGCTTGCACATTCTGCCATGGAAATTGTGCTCACTGAGTCATTTTTCTCTCTATCTGAAACTCAAAGTAACCACAATTACTATTTTGCAAAAGACATAATCTAACCCCAGAAAGGTGAACTGTAATGTCTTGCGCAAAAAGATATTGTATATAGAGCGAAGAGAACTCTTTTTTATCTATTAGTGTTCTATTTAATCCTGATTTACAGATGATCAAAGGCCCCTCCTCTCTCAACAATTTCATGATTTGTTCAAGAATATAATTCATTATGTATTAACATGTTGGTTCCACTTTTTCTTATTGTGTCTTTAAAAAGATTTCCTAGACAATTATTACTACTATCTTTTGTACATATCAGGTCCCCCTTAACCAAAGGATCCCAAAGCACTTTACAAGCATTCATGAAGTAAACCTCATAACACTTCTGAGAGGTAGGTAGTAGCCCACTTTTGTACATCAGGTACTAAAAGAAGGATTAGTTAAGTGGTTTGGTACAAGATCATAAAGCAAGTCCAGGCTACAACTTGGAACAGAGCTTAAGAGTCAGCAGTCTTCTGCTCTACTTATTAATTTAAATTGGCTCTTCAATAGTTAAAATGTAGCAGAAATCTCCAGCCAACAAGCACAGTTAGGGATAAGCATCTGTTGCATAGTCAATACAAATAATCTTAGAAATATGGTGCAAAACTATATTTTCTAAGTGTTTTCTGTTTGTTTGATCTTTGATAGATAATTGCTATCATTATCAGTAAATGCAACACTAGTATATTTATCCCCTTAGCTCAAGTATATAGCTGGTATCTATATGCTAAGCAACACAACATACCAATAACTTCTAGGAGAATTCTTTATATACACAATGATGGAAATATAAATTATATACACAAATAACAAAAAGCAAATCCTAAGGGACCTACATTTCGGATCCTGAATAGTACTAATGTTAAAAGGGTGCACTGTTTCCACAGAAGCAAAGAGAAGAATATTTATTGGTATGTCCTCCGAGTTGCTTCTTGGCCTTTTGTTGCTCTGTAAGTAGACACAGCAAGTACTGGGGGAATTCTGAGAATATTCTAGAGTTTGGAAAAGAAAAAAGCATGTCATATTCCTTCCACTCATCTACTCTCTGCCAAAGGAAGGAGTTTTGCATGAACAACATAAGAAGAAGTTACTCACCTTGTGCAGTAGCGATGGTTCTTCAAGATGTGTGTGTTCTTCCTATGGGTGCTCCACTGTAGGTGTGCCTGTGTCCATGTGCTGCTGATTGGAGAACTTTGGTAGCAATGTCTGTTGTGCCCACACATGCATTATCTCTCTTAATGCTGTACCATGAGGTTAGCCAGCACATGTGGACTAACCGTTCTCAGTTCCTTCTCTACTGCAGTCTCATAGCAAGAACTCCAAAGTAGAGGGGAGGAGGGTGGGTAGTGGAGCACCCATAGGGACACACATCTCAGAGAACCATTGTTACTGCATAAGGGGGGTAATTTCTTCCTCAAAAAGTGTCCCTATGGGTGCTCCACTGTAGGTGACTCCCGAGCAGTACCCCCTTGTAGAGCTGGGACTTTGGATTTGGCTTAGCACAGGTTAAAGTACTGTGGAGCCAAAGCCAGAGACAGCATCCCCAATGACTGAATAATGTTCTGTGAAGGTGTGGACTGATGCCCACGTCGCCACTCTGCAGATATCTGAGAGGAGGACATTCTTAAAGAAGGTGACAGATGAAGAGATTGACCGAGTGGAATGTGTACAGATTGATGCAGAGAGTTCATGTTAAGAATTTCGTAACACTGTCTGATGCATTTTGAGACCCACTTGGAGAGTCTTTGGGCTGATATTACTGAGTCCATAGACCTTTCTGCCATAGAGAGGAAGGGAGCTCTTGAAGGCCTTTCGAGGTAGAATGCAAGGGCTCTCCTAATGTCTAGGTTATGCAGAATGGCCTCCCTACTGTCTCGGTGAGGAGTGGGGTAGAAGATGGGAAGGTGAATAGACTGATTCACATAAAATGAGGAGATCAGTTTAAGGATGAATCTTGGATGTGGCATAAGTGTAACCTTAATAGGGAAGAACACTGTGCATAGGGAATGCGCCATCAGAGCTGCTATTTCCCCTATTCTTTTAGCCAAGGTAACTGCAATCAGAAACACTGTTTTCATCTATAGGTATGCTATCGAACAGGTGGCCATAGGTTCGAAGGGGGGCCTAGTCAGCCCTTTCAGCACTAAGCTTTGGTCCCACAAGGCAGTAGGAAGTCAAGCTTGAGGGAAGAGATTTGTTATTCCCTTAAGGAACCTTTTAGTGGTCGGGTGCAATAGCGCTGAGGACCTGTCTATGGGTTGGTGAAATGCTGTAATAGCTTCTAGGTGGACCCTTAGAGCTCAGGGCTAACCTTATTTTTTAAGGGTCAGAATATGTGGCAAAGTTGCCGACACTGGAGAGCTTTGAAGGGACGTGCACCAAATCTGAAATATGGACCATTTCTGCAGGTAAGTGTGCCATGTGGAAGACTTTTTACTGTGCAGAAGAACCTCTTGTACTTCTTTTGGGTGTGAACTCTCTAGGTGCTGGAACCACATAGGAGCCATGCGTTGAGGAGGAGGACCCCCAAGTTGGGATGTATGGTACACCACTTGTCCTGAGTGAGAAGGTTTGGAGTGGCCAGAAGGGAGATGGATCGGTGGGCACATCACGAGCTGCGTCAAGTAAGGGTACCAGGTCTGTCTCGGCCATGTGGGAGCAATCAGAATTATGTGAGCTCTGTCCCTCTTTATCTTTAGCAAGATCTTCAGCAGAAGGGGAAATGAAGGGAAGGCATAAAGAAGGCCCATGTCCCATGGGAGGAGGAGAGCACTGTCCAGAGAGTGCTGTCTGATCCTCGCCCTGGAACAGTATCGTGGACAGTTCTTGTTCCTGTAAGCGGTGAACAGGTCTGTGGATGGTGTTCCCCACTGTATGAACAAGTCATGAAGTACTAACAGATGCATCTCCCACTTGTGGTCATGTGGGAATGTGAGACTGATCTTGTCCGCTACTGCATTTTGTGTGTCCAGGAGGTAAGTCGCAGACAAGGTGATGTTGTCAGAGATGCACCAATTCCATAATTACATTGCCTCTGTGCATAGAGAGGGCAATCTGGTTCCTCCCTGATGGTTGATATAATACATGCAGGCTATATTGTCCATGAGGATCATTATCTGTGATCCTGTTATTGGTGGGAGGAAATGGGCACAGGCATTCCTGACTGCTCTCATCTCGAGGAGATTGATATGTAGGATATCTCCGCAGCTGACCATTTGCCTTGTTTTTTGAGACCGTTTAAATGCATGCCCTATCCTATGAGGTTTGCATCAGTGGTAAGGAGCAATGACGGCGGTGCCTGAAAAAAGGGGATCCCTTTGCAGGCATTGGCTGGGTTTTTCCACCAGTCCAGTGAGTTCTTGATCCTGGTGGGCACGGACAGGGGTTTGTCCAAATTGCTCCTCTTCAGTCTGTAAACCAAGCTGAACCACAGCATATGAAGTCTGGCGTGCGGAATCACCACCATGCTGGTTGCCATATGCCCCAGTTGCTGTTATGTTTCCCATTTCCGAAAGTACAACCCAGAATAGTGGTACTGCTGATTAAGTGTCTAATGCTGATAAGATTTCAAGAATGGCTTTCTGGGGGTGATGGCACTCCCTACAGTGGAGAATTATACTAAACTCTCCTCTGCAGCTATCTTCCTCTTACCATATAGTTTTGGAGGGTAGTGGGTTTAGTTGGGGATACCTGTGTATCATACTTACCTGGAGCATCATATAAATCAGCATAGCAATTTTTTCTCTATTTTCTGTATGGAAGTTGACCTGAACTCAGGAATGGGAGGCAGTAGTTCATAAATTATATATAATCTAGGTGTCCACACTAATTCATTCTTTGGCCTAGGGCAAATGTGCCTCAGTTTATCCATCTGTAAAATGTGGAAATACCTACTGACCTCACAGAGATATTGTGAGTTTCAATTAGTCAAAGTCTGTAAATCGCTTGGAAATGCTATACAAGAGCTAAATAGTATTTAAAAGGTAGGATTTTAAACTTTACATTTCATTTTTGCTAAATCAGATGCATGAGATATATCAGCCAAGTTGCAAGGGTTGTTAAATTATTCCCTTAACATTTTATTCTTTTGTAAAAGCTGTCTGAATAATCATAGCTGCCCAAGAGGAAAGAGAGTTTGGGTAATTTCCAACAGAAAAACATCAGAGTTTCCTCATGTCAGCAGCAAATTCAGGCTCTTGTAGTGCAGAATGTTTAACAGGGGATCACCATTGAATTATTCCCTACTTAATCAATGGGAATGTAGTACTGCTTCAGTACAGTGAATGAGAGAACACAAACAGGAGTAGCTCTCCTTTGTCCAAAGCGGTGGAAGGGGAGAGGGGAAAAGAGGGAGTGTCTGTGGGTCGAATGTGTTAGAGAGAAAGATCTCTCTCCAGTGTCAAATCAGAGAGAAGATATTTCAGTGCTGATAAAACCCAGCTGAAATACTTAAGATCTCATTGTAAGCTTAGTACTTTTTGGTTTCCCATCCAACAGGTACTTGAAATCTACAAGCTGTGCCAACTCTCAGCATGCAAAGAGGATAACATTTAAAATCTAGCACTAATGGAAAGATATTTTTGTCAGACACTGCACCAAAAAGTAAGGTAGCTATCAGAGCTGAGTACAATAACTGGTTGCTAACAAAAAAGGTAATATATTACTATGTTGCTATCCAGGCAAGAGGATGGCTCTGAATTCTCTTCTGGTTCTTAGATCATGCCCATCACTGTGATGTCTGAGCATCTGAAGCGATGGATCCGTAAGCACTTCAGGGAAGAGACCCTGTTTTCATACTGTTTGCAAAGCACCTATATAAATTAACAGTAATAATGCCATTATAAAAATGTCTCTCCAGAAAAAGCAAGAGATCTGGAGTACAAACAAGATAGCTTATTGCTTTGGAAAAGCAGATATTAATTTACTAAACATGCAAGTTCCAAAGAGTC
The DNA here is from genome assembly GCF_965140235.1 of Caretta caretta. Lineage (NCBI taxonomy): Eukaryota > Metazoa > Chordata > Testudines > Cheloniidae > Caretta > Caretta caretta. The sequence continues at coordinate 11,053,349 of NC_134207.1, read as the reverse complement.
TGGAGGTCAAAAGATCAGTTCCTTCCAAATGTGAAAGAAATGTTAAATTGATCCATGTATAAAAATAATCGATCAATCAATTTACTGTTCTGTAACATTTAAAATGCAATGATGACTATTAAAACCAGGTCAATATACCAGCATCTAGCTTCTTGTAATTAGTTAGTGACAATTTTCAAAACAATGCCATGGTTTCTGTTTGCTTCTTTTGTTGCAACGTTAGATTTTTAGCTATATTTTACAAATAATACTACAACATTTTAGAAATTCACTCCTGCATATTCATAAGGGATCTTTAGCCAGTGGAGGACAGGCATACCAGAGCTCTGGCTGGTGAGGGGGATTCCCCGTATGGCACACCCACTGTCTCCAGCTTCTAGACCCAATTCCCTTAGGCCAGGCAAAGGGTGTGTATCTGGAGTGCTGCTATAGTCCAGCCAGTGTCAGCTGGCAGACTACACTGGAGGGCTGTTACCACTTGCTCTAGTTTAGAGGAACTTTCTGCCTTACACCAACACTGGCAGGCTTGAATCAGTGCTTGTCAATTTCTCCCATTTAAATTTCTCCTTGACACCCATTTCTACTGTGATCTCTACAAGAGATTAGGCAAGTCAGAGAAAGCTGATATTTATCTTAAAAAATATTCGTTGTTGTATATTTTTTCCTTCTCCCCACCCTTCATCAAGATCATCTGTTGCTTGTCATCTTAGATGGTGAGCTCTTTGGGCTAGGGGCTTTTTCTCATTATGTTTGGCCAGTGACTAGCATGCTGTGGATGCTACCATTTTACCAATAATAATTTATGTAAAATGAGTGTTCTCAGATCTTTACGTCCTACCCGCAAACCCTCCCTTCCCCGCAACCTTTGCTATAGAAGAACTGGAGCCCCAATGCCTGTCTTGGAGCCTGTGGATAGTTGCCAATATTTTCAGAAGTCAAATATAGTTGGATTCTGGAATCTGTGTGTATTCTGGTTCATTTTAGGATTTATCTAGCAATTTACAAACTACTTAATTACCAAAACCCCTCTGTAAGGCAGGTAAATGTTATTTCCTCCACTTTTCAGATATGAAAACAGAAAGGTTAAGGCCAACTTTTCCAAATATAGGTGTACAAATTTAAGCACCTAAATCTGAACATTTTGAATTTGGTGCCTAATTTTGGGCACCAGATTTGAAATTTGCATCCTCCATAACTAGACAAAGACGACTGAGGAAGGTACGGTCACAGCTGGGATTATCTGGTCTCAGTCCACTGCATCACACTACCCCTGCTACTGAGCTGCCTCTTCTTTTGGTCAAAGGTCACATTGTCTGCTCAGCAGAGAAGCTGGTTAAGCTGCAGGCAGCTAGCTGGTTGGATCTTGGAATGGCTCCAGTGCTGTCAAAGGAAGCTCACATGGCACTACGTCCTCCAACTGTGAAGCTGATCTAGAGTCTTCAAAAGGAAAAAAAAATGAAGGTTGTATGGACACGCTTTTTCTGGACCCCAAACTCTGGATCTAGGTGCTGTGAAGGGACTGTGAATAACCCACTGATCTTTTGGAAAATCAAGTGATAAACTTTCAGCCCAAGGGATTGGTTTGCACAGATTATAATTTGAAGGTTCTTTTCAAGTAAAAGAGCTAGAAGTTCTTTCTCTCTCTCTGTCTCCTTATTCTCCTTTTACATTTTCTCTGTGGCTATAAGCTTTGTATAACCAGAAAAGCTGGCTCTGTTCTGGAGCAAAGCTTCAAATCAGTAAGAGGAGAAATGGAGAGCAAGATGGATTTAATTTACTGTATAAAGGAAGAATCCCCAGATTGAGCTCTTTTTAAAACAATTAGTTATTCTTTAGAATTAAAGATGTGAATAAACACTTATAAAATCTTAGGCATTAACCTCACATTAATTTAAGGAGTAAAACAGAAACTTAACTGAGAATTTACCCTGTAAATTTCCACGGCAACAGTAAATCAGTTCTGTTCTCTGGTTTAGTAAAAGAACATAATTAATCACATGCAGCAGCTTCACATACCATTATATATACAATACTTTCACATACATATTTATTTTAAGTTCAATTCCTTCCCTGAAGTTAACAGTTGTAATCCTTACAACAGGCTGTTCAAGTCCCATTAAGAATCAGCAATAGGCTACACCAGTTGTAATAACCGTTATCAAAGGTATCCTCTTTGTCAGTTTCTGCAGGGATCGTTGGTTACCAATTTCTGGAAAGTAAACCCCAAGTTAATCAGACACATTCTGTGCTCTCCTTCTCAAGCCTTTGCAACATTCTTTTCTCATTGTTAAAACCTCCAAAATATATTACTAATTAGCTCACTGTAATTAAATGATATCTATTCTGTGTATAACTGCTGAATATATAAATTAAAAAAATTATGACCATTACATGATCCACATTTAAGTGACCTTTCTAATCCGTGATTGTCACACTCAGAAATTGCATGCAAACCCCCAGAGGATTGTTTTTTTCATTTCCAGTAAGCCCTAATCATAGAATCATAGAATATCAGGGTTGGAAGGGACCTCAGGAGGTCATCTAGTCCAACCCCCTGCTCAAAGCAGGACCAATCCCCAACTAAACTAAGCTATCATTTGAAAGAGCTTTTACAGCCTAAAGCCTTTTGAAAAGCATCAAAATCCTAGAGGCTGCAGAGTTCCAAAAATATCAAACTTAAAAATTAATTGGCTTCAACTTATTTCCTCTTTTTTGCTTATCCTTAGGTAATCTGAAATAATCCTCCAGTTAACTCCAAATGCAGTCACTAAACAGGGGGTTAAAACAAAAACTTTCTATTGTACATTCCCCACCCCACTCTTTGCCAGAAACTGAAGCTCTTGGCCTACCTCAGGTTATATTTAAAATGTTCAAATCTATATGGTATAGTTACAACTTCTTCTTACATAGTAAATTAACTTTGCAAAATAAGGAAAAGACCCATTCTTATTCTGCATCATTGCAAGGTGATAAAAATAAGTCACTAGGCAATAGTAAAGTAGTCAAGGGATTGCCACTACACATTGCCAAAGCAGATATTACTAAAATGTGATACCAACTTAAATGGAAAAGGAAGCTACTGGATGCTGCTGTAACTAAGGTCAAATAGTTTATAAATCAGATGTTGACTGGACAGCTCAGAGTCTGAATAGCAAATTGCCTTGGAAGAAGTCAAAATGGAAGGGTTTCCTTGGGAGGATTAAGGTAATAAACAACTACCCAAAAATTCCTAGCAAAATGTGTCAGATTAAAGGGACACCTGTATTGTAATGACAAGCATCAATTTTGAGTTATTTCCTATAACTTTATAAGGTACCATAATAAATCACAGAAAAATTCAACTGCATGGGATAGAGTTGTTGTGCCATACGTCATGATATGTGAGATCTCGGAAGCTAACTTGGGAACTAAGTAAATAGGAAGTCAATTGATACAAAGCCTTTTTTTTTTTTTAAAGTAACTGAGAAAAAACTCTCCACCATCACCTTCAATATTAAAGACAGTAAACCTCAATTATTATAATAATCTTGAGCCATAGAATTAGAGAAGTCAAACAGAAAAGACCATCCCTTGGACACCAGTAGAGGATTGGTTCCTACACTCCAATAAACTGATAATATCACACTGTACAGTTTAGTTTAAATCAGACATATTCTTATTATCTGTATTACAGTACATCTAGGAGGCTTAGTCATGGACCAAAGCCCCACTCTGCTAAGCACTGTTCTGTATGCAAAAACATAACAGAAAGACCTGCCCCAAAAAACTTACAATCCAGTATAAGACAAGAAAAAACAAATGGGTAAGGACCGACAAGGGAAGGATGAGCAAATTATTAGACAATACCAGTTAACATGATAGACAGTAGTCTCAGCAAAACAGCTGCCTAAGTGTTGCCAAGTTTTTCTTAGACATCACGGACAAGAGAGGGATATGAATGAGGATCGTGAGATGACTTTGTAGAAGTTTATAGAGAGCTCCCCAAAGTGTATAGGAGAGCATGGGAGAAAGAAAGCACAAAGGTGCTTGTTTGAAATTTTTTAAAGTGGACAATGAAGGCTCTCACCATTGGCAGAGCAGAAAAGGGAGCTGACATCATGATAATGTAAGCAAGTTGACAAATAGTTGGGGATAGGCCATTAAAGGCTTGAAAGTGAAGACAAGTAATTTCTATTTGATGTCATGGAAAAAGGGGGGACCCAGTGGAGGGAACGTAGAAAAAGAAGTGGCATGGTCAAAGCAATGACTTTGGAAAATAATATTTGCAAGTGTTTAAATGGATAAGAGTAGGGCCAGGATGTTGCCATAGTTGAGGTGCAAGTTGATGAAGGCCTGGGCCAAGATGAGTAAGGCCTCAAGTTTTAGCTGTGTGGGTGGATAGCAAACGCTAGATTTTAGAGCTATTATGCAGGAAGAACCAGCAAAATTTAGGTACAGGCTGCATGTGAGGAGCGGTAGAGAGGGCTGAGTCGAAGATGATGCCCACGGAATGTGTAAGGGTGGTGCTGTCCAGTGTGACCGTGAAAAGAAGGAGAGGTCCCATTAAAGCCACTATATTTGTAACCTGAAAATCATTTCATTGTCAAACAGTGCAGGATGTGAGAACGTTCAGCAGACTGCTAGAGTCTCTGCTTTTGTAACAGTACTAATCCTACAACATTGTGAGTGTAGTTGGTAATTACCTTATTCAAAACAGTACAAGTTACAGTAAGTACTTGTTATATACATGATGCAAAAATTCATTCTTGCAGGCTGTTACAAAATCCGTCACCGAACTGGAACACCAGCCAGTTGTCAGAGAATACAGCTAAGATGAGGGCATTGCCGTGTCTCAGATGACGCATTACACGTCATTCAGCCTTTGCTGGAGTTGAGTTCTTGCCAAGGGACGGATCATTTTGTGAAACAGAAAGTAGTAAGTTGTTAAATGGAAACTCAGAAAGAAGAAATGAGATGACATATAACGTGTAACACTGGTTGGTTCCAAATTACAGCACAGTATGTTCTTACATGCTGGCTGCTCGGATGATGCAACCTTTGCAGTTATTGCAACATTCTGAAACCAAACATCTGGAGCTTAAAGATAAGCCTGAGGATGTTTCTTCCTGAGAAAACCTGAAGCCTTGAAATATCAAAATTTGATTCCCTAAACTGGCAATGTCACAAGGAACACCTTTTGGGCACGTTATTTAACATTTCATAGATTACGAGGCCAGAAGGGATCATTGCGATCAGATAGTCTGACCACCTGTATAGCACAGGCCATAGAACTTCCCTGAAATAAAATAAAATAAATTCCCTTAGAAAAACAACCACTCTTAGAACATAAAAATGTAAGAATGGCCCTACTGGGTCAGACCAAAGGTCCACGTAGCCCACGTAGCCCTGTCTTCCAACAGTATCCAGTGCCAGGTGCCCCAGAGGGAATGAACAGAACAGGTAAACATCAAGTGATCCATCCCCCATTGCTCATTCCCAGCTTCTGACAAACAGAGGCTGGGGCACCATTCCTGCCCATCCTGGTTAGATTTAGAAGTTGTCAGTGACGGAGAATTCACCATGAATCACCATGAATGATTTAATTGGGGATTGGTCCTGCTTTGAGCAGGGGGTTGGACTAGATGACCTCCTGAGGTCCCTGCCAACCCTGATATTCTATGATTCTATGAATCTTGGTAAATAACTCTCACTGTTAAAAACTTATGCCTTATTTCCAGTCTGAATTTATCTAGCTTCAACTTCCAGACACTGGAGCACATTATACCTTTCTCTGCTAGATTGAAGAGCCCATTATTAAATATTTGTTGGCCATGTAGATACTTAAAGACTGTAATCAAGTCACCCTTTAGCCGTCTCTCTGGTAAACTAAATAGACTGAGCTCCTTGAGTCTAACACTATAAGGCATGTTTTCTAATCCTTCAGTTATTCTCACCGCTCCTCACTGAACCCTCTCCAATTTATCAACGTCCTTCTTGAATTGTGTACACCAGAACTAGACACAGTATTCCAGCAGTAGTTGCACCATCACCAAATCTCTTTTCCTCGAGATTCCTCTGTTCATGCTTCCCATGATCACATTAGTTTTGTGGTCCATAGCCTCAGGTTAGGAGCTCATGTTTAGCTGATTATTCACAGTGATTCCCAAATCTTTGAGAGTCACTGCTTTCCAGGATCAAGTCCCTCCTTCTGTAAATATGGCCTACGTTCCTTGATCCTAGATTTATACATTTATATTTAGCCATATTAAAATGCATATTGTTTGCTTGTGCCCAGTTTACAAAGTTATCCAGACTGCTTTGTAACAGTGACCTTTCTTCTTCTTTATTTACCACTCCCCCAATTTTTGTGTCATTTGCAAACTTTATCTGTGGTGATTTTCTGTCTTCTTCTAATAAATATGATAAAAATGGTAAATTGTGTAGAGCAAAGAACTGATCCCTGTGGGACCCCACTGAAAACACACCTGATCAAACATGATTTCCTGCTCACAATTACAGTTTGAGACCTACCAGTTAGCCAGTTTTCAATCCACTTAATATGTGCCATGTTAATTTTATATCATTCTAGATTTTAATCAAAATGTCATGTGGTACCCAGTCAAATGCCTTACAGAAGTCTAAGTATATTGTGTCAACACTATTGCCTTTATCAACCCAACTTGTAATCTCATTAAAAAATACCAAGTTAGTTTGACAGAATCTATTTTTCATAAACCTATGTTGATTTACATTAATTATATTGCCCTCCTTTAATTCGTATTAATCAAGTCCCATATCAGCCAGTCAATTATTTTGCCTGGCATTGATGTCAGGCTGACAGTATCAATCCCTGGATCAATCCCATTTCCTCTTTTTAAAAATTGAACCATCAGCTTCCTTCTAGCCTCTGGAACTTCCCCAATGCTCCAAAACTTATTGAAAATCAACATTAGCAGTCCAGTGAGCTCTCAGCCAGCTCTGTTAAATCTCTGGGATGCAAGTTATCTGAAACTGCTCATCTAAAAATGTTTAACTTTAGTAGCTTCTCTAGAACATCGTCCAGAGATATTAGAGGAATGGAAAGAGTGTCACCACCACCATGTGAGGAAACCGAATCATCTGTTTTTTTTCTCCAAATGCAGAAGAAAAATATTTATTGAACACTTCTGCCTTTTCTACATTATCGTTGATGATCCTACCACTTCCATCTAGTAACGGACCAATACAATACGATTTTTTTCCCTAATATAGTTAAAAAGCTCATTATTGTCCTCAATTCCACTGGCCACAGATTTTGTCTTGTGGCCCTCTGCTTCCCTTATCAATTTTCTACAGTTCCTATCTTTTGATTTATATTCATCACTATCAACTTCCCCTTTCTTCCATTTGTTATTTTTTAAAAATTGTATAGCTGCTTTCACTTCTTCTGTAAATCAGTACAGATTTTTAAACAGTACAACCTTCTTCCTTGATAGTGGCTACTTTGGCAATGAATAATGTGTTCTTAAATGATTTCCATTTATCATTCACATTCTTCTGATTAAATTCTTCATCCAAGCTGATTTTGTTCACAATTGTTTTCACCTTTTGAAACTGGCCCTAGTAAAGCACCAATTATATACATATTACTGGTCTGGACTTTATTCTTCTTGCACATTATAAATGTGATCGAGTCCTGATCAATTGTACCTAAGCTACCATTATTTTTTAGTTCTGTGATTAGTTCCTCTTTATCTGTCAGGGCAACATCTAATACAGAATTCACCCATGTTGGATGCAACACTTTTTGAGTTAGGAAATTGTCACCTGTACTGTTTAGAAATTCAAAGGATGTTGTAGTAGTACTGGTAGCATGAGACTACCAGCATATGTCACTCAAACTGAAGAACCCCATAATCACGTAGTTTCCCCCCCTACACATTATAGATAGTTGCGTAAGGAGACAGTCAGTTTCTTCTCTACATTGATTTGATGGTCTGTAGCAGACACCAACTAATACTCCAGCTTGTGCTTTTATCTGTTAGCACATTGATCCATAAGCATTGAAGATCATTTTTTTCCAAATGGTCAGTGACCCAAAAAGAGGTAATTCCATTTTTGACATAGAGTGCCACCCCTCCTCCCGTTTGGCCCATTCGATACTTCTACCAATTGCATAGCAGTGTAAGCCACATAGCATTGTACAAAACTATATTTCCTTCTCTGTGCAATAGACGGTATCAAAATTGGCCTGCAGGTAGGCCTTTGTCAAGCAACACACAGTATCAATGACGTGGCTGATGATGTCTGAGAGCAACTAATTCCAAAACTCCATACTTGACTGCTCATGTTTGGGGTTAGAAGTCACAAAATATGTCTTGTTCTAGAAGAGGCTGGCTAGGTCCAAACATTTGGGAAACACTCCTACATTGCTATGTAGTAACAAAATATTGTCCTTTGAAGACAATATAACTTTTGTTCAGATGAGGCCTTTCAAGTTTTATGTGTAAAAATGTTATCTTCTTATTCAACAGGAATTCTGAGTCATATCTTCTTATTTTGCTGCCTTTGTATGCCTGTTAGCCCTAAATAGCTAAAACCGCTCTGGGAAACTATGCTGAACCTCTTCTGGCTCCTTTGTCATGCAAAGAACTGTTAAGTTATTGATTGCAGAACTTTAGTGGTAGGAGCCAGAAAGAACAAGACTTGACATCGAGATCTCCAGGGGAGCTTGAGAACTGACAATTAGCAAGAATTTCTTTTTAGTTATCAGCTGAGCCAATTTAATCTGGAAATCACCAAGATGCAAATATGAAAATCCATTATGCCATTTCTTACACTGTCACATTTTTCATGGTACAACCACCACACACTCATAGTACTGTATTTGAACATTTAAGAAAATCATGTTTAAAATATCTTCCACAATAAAATATTCATGGCAGAAATAATGGAAACCACTTGCTCACAGTGATGTATTAAAAAAGAAGGCTGACCTATTTGTTACTTGCCTCTAAATGTTCCATAATTTCCCAAGGAAAATATTTGCTTTCTCTTCCCTATATTTTTTTTTCTGTGGCTTGAAATTTTAATTTGCCAAATATATTAAGATATGGTATTACACCTCAACGTGCAGCTTCAAGAGCATTATGTAGCTTTGCCCTCTAGGAATTTCACAAATAAATCACAGCTTACTCACCATCCTTTATAGTAATGCTCTCCTTTGGAGCAGAGATATGGTACATGCAGGTATTCAGTGATACCAAGAGCTGATTTTTTTTCCAATTACACTGTTCTATTGAAAAATACTTGTGGAAAAGAACAATTACCTAAATGAGAAGAACTACTTTAAAGTATTTTCCCTATAGGATCATGAAAGTAAAATTAGCTGCACCTGATACTTTAAGGAACAACAGTGGTGTACCCTAATATTATGATTAACACAAATATTTGAAAAAATGTGATTCACCAGCAGTTGTAACACAAGATATTTCCCAGTTCTTTTTCCACGTTTAAAAAAATTGCAAAGATACATTAAAAGAGGTGTGTGTGTGTGTGTGTGTGTCAGAGAGATCTTTGCAGCATAATAAGGATCTAGAAGCTGTGGGAAATGAGAAGCAAAAGAATACAAACTGAAGATATTGTGTTCATGGTATGTCTTCTTAAATTTTCAATACTTTATGTTGACTGGACCTTTGAGACATTCTTTTATATTCATAGACTCAGACATTAAGGTCAGAAGGGACCATTATGATCATCGAGTCTGACCTCCTGCACAATGCAGGCCACAGAATCTCACCCACCCACTCCTCCAATAAACCTCTCACCTATGTCTGAGCTATTGAAGTCCTCAAATCATGGTTTAAAGACTTCAAGGTGCAGAGAATCCTCCAGCAAGTGACCCGTGCCCCATGCTGCAGAGGAAGGTGAAAAACCCCCAGGGCCTCTGTCATAAATATAAAGGGAAGGGTAAACACCTTTAAAATCCCTCCTGGCTAGAGGAAAAACGCTTTCACCTGTAAAGAGTTAAGAAGCTAAAGGTAACCTCACTGGCACGTGACCAAAATGACCAATGAGGAGACAAGATACTTCAAAAGCTGGGGGGAGGAAGCAACAAAGCTCTCTCTCTCTCTCTCTGTGATGCTTTTGCTGGGGACAGAACAGGAATGGAGACTTAAAACTTAGTAAGTAATCTAGCTAGATATGCGTTAGATTCTGATTTCTTTAAATGGCTGAGAGAATAAGCTGTGCTGAATGGAATGGATATTCCCGTTTTTGTGTCTTTTTGTAACTTAAGGTTTTGCCTAGAGGGATTCTCTATGTTTTGAATCTAATTACCCTGTAAGGTATTTACCATTCTGACTTTACAGAGGTGATTCTTTTTACTCTTTCTTCTATTAAAATTCTTCTTTTAAGAAACTGAATGCTTTTTCATTGTTCTTAAGATCCAAGGGTTTGGGTCTGTGGTCACCTATGCAAATTGGTCAGGATTTTTATCAAACCTTCCACAGGAAAGGGGTCTAAGATTTGGGAGGATTTTGGGGGAAAAGACGTTTCCAAATGGACTCTTTCCTAATAATATAATACCGGTTAGACTTTTGGGTGGTGGCAGCAAAAGTCCAAGGGCAAAAGGTAAGACAGTTTGTACCTTGGGGAAGTTTTAACCTAAGCTGGTAAAAGTAAGCTTAGGAGGTTTTCATGCAGGTCCCCACATCTGTACCCTAGAGTTCAGAGTGGGGAAGGAACCTTGACAGCCTCTTCCAATCTGCCCTGGAGGAAAATTCCTTCCCGACCCCAAATATGGTGATCAACTGAACCCTGAGCATGTGGGCAAGATTCACCAACCAGATACCCAGGAAAGAATTCTCTATAGTAACTCAGATCCCATCCCATCACCGGCCATTGGGCCTATTTATCATGAATATTTAAAGATCAATTCATTGCCAAAATCATATTATCCCATCATACCATCTCCTCCATAAACTTCTCAAGTTTAATCTTGAAGCCAGATAGGTATTTTGCCCCCACTGCTTCCCTTGGAAGGCTGTTCAGAACTTCACTCCTCTGATGGTTAGACACCTTCATCTAATTTCAAGTCTAAACTTCCTGCTGGCCAGTTTGTGTCCATTTGTTCTTGAGTCCATATTGGTACTGAGCTTAAATAATTCCTCTTCCTCCCTGGTATTTATCCCTCTGATATATTTATAGAGAGCAATCATATCTCCCCTCAGCCTTGTTTTGGTTGGGCTAAACAAGCCAAGCTCTTTGAGTCTCCTTTCATAAGACAGGTTTTCCATTCCTCGGATCATCCTAGTAGCTCTTCTCCATACCTGTTCCAGTTTGAATTCATCCTTCTTAAACATGGGAGGCCGGAACTGCACACAGTATTCCAGATGAGGTATCACCAGTGCCTTGTATAATGGTACTAACACCTCCTTAGCTCTACTGGAAACTTTACTGAAATCTATGGATTTACACAGGCATAAAATTGGTGTTAAACAGAAGTAAGCCAGGACAAGTGCTTGAGAGGCATGCTTTGACCTAGACCTCTCACCTTGTTTGATAACTACAGAAGATACTTGTAGTTTGATATACATTTTTCTTGATAATAAAAATACAAAATTCTGCTCCACCTGTTAAAGTTTTTAAAAAGCTGCTTTTCAATTTAGAAGGCCACACTTCTGCTTGAAAGATCTCTTTCTGCAACAGCAAAATCTCTCAGGAGAACATTACTAAGGCCTAAATTCATCAAGATACTTAAGCAAGTGCTTAGTACTTAGTACTTTTACAGTCTAATACACATTTTTGTTCAGAAATGTGTTTGTAATATATAATAATGCATACACTATTTTTCTCAAAATTTCTTCAGCTACGAGGACAGAACACAATGTAGAACATAATGCAGAGACTAGGTAGGCAGGAGGAGATATCTTTAGAAAGATAAGAAGCTGGAGTCAAAGGCAGGAATTAAATGAAAAGGGTTCTGCCTCCCCATGCTTCATCCAAGAAAGAAACTGACCAACCAATAGATAGAGAAAAGAGCCACAAACAAAAATCAACTGACTGGTGATCAAAGAATACTTAGGACAATGAGTGTCAGCAGTGGAGGAAAGTTTATCTTTACTAACTTATTAAGTAGCAACAAGGGTAATTATTTAACAATAGGACACTCTGCCCTAATCTAAGTATAGTATGGAAGAATTCAGAATAGAACAAAACTCATAACACCAAGGATTAAGCTAGTATATGGCAGATATTAAGATAAATTAAGTGATACCATACATTTTTGCGTAAAGTGTAATTTATAGGACCAAAATCTCTCTGCTCTTAAAACAACAGGACATGATACTGGGGTTTTTTTAATTTTGGATTTGCTGAAAAGAATTCTCTTTTGCTGGCAATGAGTAAGAGACAACTTCTTTTCACAGAAAAATCCTTGATAATAAAGAATGAGGGCGAAATAGTCTAAAGAACCACAAAGTAGGCAAAAATGACTGTTTCTGAATCAAAGGCTCCCCATGATACTTCAGTAACTCTTTCCATTTCAGCAAAGATCTAGTACATTTATAGTGCTAGTTCCCCTGTGCCTCCTTCCTGGCCCTTCCAGGTAAACTCACACTTTTTCAAATCCCTTCTAAAACTCATTTTTTGTTAATTTTCCACTGTTGACTTCCACCTTGTTTCCCTCCTTCCTGATTCTGTCCCCCTCACTGTAATATAACTAAAAAAGTAACTATCAAGACAGCTAGAATGGTAAGTATGGATGGTATACAGGTAAGTGATGAGTAAGCAGTTGATTAATTAAAGCATAATTAATTTGGTGTCAAATCAGCAAGACAGCAAATTTAAACAGTCAATTAATTCAGATATTCAAAAGACAGTAAATAATTAATAAGGAATCAAAGAGTTTGTTAATTGTGTGACAGCAAATTAGTTATTAAGGGAATCAAATGAGCAGCAATTAACTAATTATGCAGAGAATCAAATGAGCCACAACATATTTATTGCAAATAATCCATACAAATGGGCAATTTAAAAGCATATGGGTAGCAAAAATGATGCAATGTATTAAAAGAAAAATGACTAGTAAGACAAATTACTGGCAATTGTAGTTAATAAAGCTATTAAGTAAATCAGTTGAATCAGGAATGAAGGAATCAGGTCAGAAATCAATTGGATGAGAAAACTATTACGTAATCAGGCAAACTAAAATAAAGTATTGGGCACCCAATGGGATTTACTGAGTTACCAGGTGCTGATCTAGTGAAGAAGCTGAGGTTAACACATGGGAGTAGCAGCATTAAAAGGGCCTTCAGAGGTGTGACTTTGTTATGGTCTTTCACTGTTGTAACCCTCATCTGTCCAGTCTCCTCTCCATCACTCTGCATTGATTGCCATACTCTCCTCCCTTGCTCTGTTATGCCTAATTTAGATCATGGCCCATTGCTTATATTTGTCTGAAAATTGTCATGAATATCTACTATGCTACATGAATAAATAAATATGAAATAAATTGCCCAAACATTATCTCCAGAGGTTAATGCTCATAAGTTACTGTCATTACATTTTTAAATAAACTAATGGAAACTAAGTAAGTAGGACTTCTGTTTACCATTAGTCAAAGGGGATGAGACGTATATTATGACATCAAGAAGAGTATAAATTGATTTTCACTGACACCATGTTGCAAACATTATCTTTGTGACATTGGTGCTTTGCAGTCCAAATGACCTGAATATTATACTTAGAGTACTCCTTTTCTTTTTGTGAATACAGACTAACACGGCTGGTACACTGAAACCTATATTTAGAGTATGTATCTGTAAGAAATATTGTGCACTAAGTGCCTATTAAAATACTTAAATGCTCAAGGTGAATTTACTAAGCCACAGTGGCCTGTGTTCACTTTAGCTTTACTCACTTCCCATGTAGACTTGCCATTAGAAAGGCCAGTTTTCCATGTAGCATTCTTGACTTTCCACACTGTTAGGACCCTACAGAGCTCTTCAGCCCATATCTAGAGACTGCATATATCAATCCCCATCCTTCAAAGTGAAGGGGACTAGACGAAACTCCCTTCAAAGACTATTGCTGTTAGAAGAAAGAGAGTTTTTGTTGCAATTAACCCATCTTTTCTTCCCTCCAGGGGCTTCAAAGCACTCCCAGACCTAGGGTTTCCTACATGAGAGGAAAAAACTAAGACTAGAGCTTGTCAAAAGTGGCCTTTTTTTGGTGCAAACAAAAAATAAAAAGGGGTGGGGTTTTTTATTTCTTTTGCAGGGGCGGGCGCAAATTTTTTTTGGTGAAAAGACTGAAATTTTTCTCCATTGGAAAAAATTCACAATGTTACTGTGAGTGTTCTTTTCTCATCGTTTGAAAAGAGAAAGTTTAAAAATGAGAAAAAGTCATTTAAATGTCAACATGTAACTTTCTCTCACCTTTTAACTTTTTTCCCACTCTTCCCCCCATGTTTTTAAGTGAAAAAGGTTTAAAAAAAAAAACCTGAGCAGTAGGCACTTTCCCATAATTCTGAGATAAAAAAATTCATGTTAGCTGAAAAACTTTTCTATGAAAAAATGTCAACTAGCTCTAGCTAAGGCCCTACATAAGCATGACCTGAGACCCACACAAAAATGACCAAGAAAATTAAGTGTTGTAATTGTTATGCAAGATTTGAGCTAAAGTTGTCCCTTATTAAAGAAACAGTGTAGACTCAGTGACAAAAATATAAATCTTCTGGAACTATAATAAACTTGTAAGGGCTGGGGAGGACGGAACCCACCACAAAACTATTCACGAGTTGTAAAAGTATACTGATCTATTGACAAGGAAGCATTGTTTTGATCTCAATATTAGCTTTTTATTATTTCACTGGAAAAAGTGGCTCACTGGGGGAGAAAGTCTCACTAGAAACAGATTGACACTTACTATATTTTAAGAAAGCATTCTGTTCTCACAGCAACGATTATAAACTTCTTGGAAACCATAGTTTATACCTCTACTATATTCCGAAAAATCTGCAGCTGCCATGGTATCTCACTTTCTTCAGCATAGCATTCTGCTCTGTGCTACGATGGGAGTAAATCCCCAGACAGGTTTCTAACTCAAAATAAAAATGCAAGTAAGTTTCTGGAACCAATTCAAGGGCCAGCAGGGCATCTTTATTAAGATAAAGGAAGGATCGTCCCTCTTCCGAAAATATTCCCTTCTCCCCACTGAAGGAGAAAAGAAACATACTTGTATTTGTCAAATTAAAACAAATCTGAACGGGCCCCTGGCAACCAGTTAGGGCCCAAATTATATAACTCTATAAATCAAGTGGAGAATGTCTAAATACCTATGGTTCCTATCACAGAAACTGAAGGTGGGAGAGACCAACCAAGTTCATCCAGTTGATTCCTCAGGGGTCAGAGTAGGATAAGATACTTATCTGATAAGTTATATTTACTGGGATGAAGAAAATCCAATACTTGTTCTTCTGAGAAAAATTATTGTACAAAAAAGTATTATTGATGAACATATAACAATATAATGCGAGTTCCCTCTGCTGCCATTCAGTGGCAGTTAACCAACTAATAAGAAGCCCCAATACATATTCTTGTGAAAGCTCATGCTCAAATAAATTGGTTAGTCTCTAAGGTGCCACAAGTACTCCTCCTATCTAGGTAGTTCTATTTAGACACTGATACATCCCCCTCCCCTATATGATGCCAAGGCATAAGTAAGGAGGAAAATAAAGGCAGTAAATGGTGCCTCAGATAGCATTAGAAACATAGCAAAATAAAATGTTTGCCAAGTGGGAAAAGGAGCAAATCAATATCATTTATTTAATACGTTTCTAGATTGCCTAGCACTAGAGCATCTAGGGGCTTACAATAATAAAAACACAGCTTCAGTACAGTACCAGCAGTGAGCAGCAACAAAATCAATCAAAAGTTAAGTGAAATAAATGCATCTTACATTGTACCCTGAAACTCATGAAGCTCAAGCTCTAGCAGAGAGCCACAAGTTCCAAAGGCAAACTCTCCGCCAGTACAGAATAGTCCACAAAAACAGCAGCAAGATCACACCAGCAGATTTAGACTGCCACAGTGAGAATAAGCAAAGAAATTTTATTTTCAGGGTTTTAAGGAGGAAAATTACAAAGGCACTGAAAGCAAACAATACAAAAAAAAATTGAGAGGATTCAATTCAGAGCAATACTGCAAAGTAATGCTGTAGGCAAGGTGTCCCCTCTTGGAGAAACTAACTCCATTATAAGCATAAACCAACTCAGGGATGTAATCATAGTTTCCGTTCAGAGAGAGACTGCTAAATTGGGCATTTTGGTCTGAAACTTGGAGCTGTTACCCAATTCATGCCATTTTGAAAGAAGGCCCCAACAAGTAAGTTGGGTATTTAGGGCATCCTTGCAGTTTCACAGAAGTCTGCTTGTGACATTGGAAGCAAGCTGCCATCTTGAAATCAAGTTAAAACATGGACTTGGAGAACCTGCCTGGAAACCAGGTACTGTACAACTGAAGTTGCTTATCATTCTGGATAGCTATGCCAGTTTTTATCCGATACAATTACTTCAGAATTTCTCATCAGCTATCACAATAACACATCCACACATACATTCCTGGTTTACTTCAACACGTAACATCATTTTTTAGAATGAAAGAGGAGAAGAAAGACCTGGGTGTATTAGTCACAGGATGACTATGAACAACCTATGTAATGTTGACATAGGAAAAATTAGACGGGTAACCAATATTGTTTGGAAATTGTGACACATAAGACTTCAGTAGATCTTTCCTAGAAAACTGAGAAGAGAAGGAATGAAAGAAGCATATCCGCAATGCAGTGTTCCTTCCGTCAGTTAGACCTGCAAACTTTCTTAACAGCTCTCTAAACAGCAGCTGTGATTTCTTTTTCTAATTACAATTCCCTCTCCCAACCCCAAAGTAATTTTAACATAGCTTCTTGTTAATTAACTACTTTAATTGGTAATGCTTCTTGGCGAATTTAGCAGCTTCTTGCAAGCACAGACACTAACAGCTATGTCTGGTAACAGTGCATATTTACCCTGATAAAATTCACAAGGAATTTCCTCTTTTACAGACTGCAAATTATTCCAACACACAAAAATTCACTACTTTTTTTAATCCAAATCTCCAGCTGTGGAGTTTTAGGAACTCCCAAGGGCACAAAAGTCACAATCATGGAATTAAACAGGTACATAATGTACCACAGAGCTGTTAGGATCCCTTCATGCCTCACATAGAAATAAACCGTACACTCACAACTCTTTAGTAAAGACAAAATTCAGTAATAGGACTTAAGAATCTTTACAGAATTTGTACTTGGCATTTTCAAAATTCATTAGAGAGAATGCACAAGTGCAATCCAGTCTGGTTCAGCACATGCACTAAAATACCAAGTTTAAGTGTAGAATCATTGAGGCATAATTTTTATTGAGTTAGAGTCCAAGTGATTTGTGACAAAATGAAATTTGTAGCTATGTACAGCATGAGTTTAGGTCAAAATTTACAACTGTTCTTGTCCCAAAATGCTGACTCTTGTATTACAACATCCATAGTCAGCAATATGTTGCTAATATTTTGAAGAAGGAAGTCTCAAAAAATCCCATTTTCCTTTAGCTGTGATAGATCATTTCCCTGGGCTGCAGGCACTTGCAGAGAGGAGGGGCTATCTAATCTACTGGTTGTCTTTTATACCAACAATATTCTTATGTAACCAAGAAGCCACAGACCGGCAAATAAACGTGCCACACATTACAAATATTTATAATTTGTTGCTATAAAATATTGGTGTGTATGTGTAACCCACACACCTCCTGCGTGTGGTGTTCCGGCCCATCTAGTGGCACCAAGACCACTTAATGAGTCTGCTCTACAGCCTTAGCTAACAGGCAGTTGGCTTTTAGCTCATGTGGTAGAGGCTCATGCACTAAGCTCCAGCAGTCCCTGGTTTGATCCTGCCTGCTGACGACTGGGGTCTATCAGCATTACATATGGACAGTACAGCACAGTGTTCAGCTTGTGTGATTTGAAATGTGGTGGGGTGAAGACCTAGTATTTTCCTCCTCTCACTTTTTTTTTTTTTTTTTTTAATACTTGATGCTTCGGGCAATTTGAGTCATTCTAAAGGTATAAGTTGCTTTTCAGAAGAATTTTTAGGATTCCCATGCATCAAAGCCACCCACAGAGATGATGACTTTGCAGGATCCAGAGAGATGGTGGACTTCATCAGAAGCATGGAAACCACCCCAAACTACCTTGAAAGTTATGATGGAATTTTAACAAGTAGCTCGGGAGAACTCACTCCAGTTTGTCACTGCCACTATTGCCTATGCATGAGCTTATCGCATATGCTAATTGCAAAGAGTTACAATTATATAGCTGTGTAATAAAGCCAATACGAAGGAAACATTTAAAAATCATTCACAAAAAACCCACTTACAGATTTGTAATATTGCACACCACCCTGGAAAATCAGAGCTGGCAACTGAACTAACTGGTGACTTACAGTAAATGATAGCATGAAATTGCTGGACAGTAACTGCTTGTGTGACCATGAAACAAAGTGTCAGCTACATCTTCAACCAGTCACATCTACCGCAACTGATCTGCTCGGCCTGTAGCATAACAAATAATTCACAAATTGGAATCTATAGAGCGATTAATGGATTTATAAACCATAAATATCTCAATCTTCAATTACAAAGTGACAATCATCACCTTGCCAGAAAGGTATCATTTATAATTTCACTATATGTATCTCTAAAACATTTATTTCTTCCTTTTAACATGTGTCTAATAAGCCAGATATATAGTGAGAATGTCACGTAATTTGCTCTCTTCCAACTCGGTGCTGAAGTTGGCCTTAACATTTGTGGGCTCCTCACTGAAGCCCTCTTGACAGAGCTCTGTCTCTTACGAGGGTGCACTGATGTGACTTTCACCCCACACTCTAATATGGAGTCCCTTTTGAAAGCACCCCAAAACCAGGTGGTCAGGACTTTCAATACAGAATAACCTCGCTATCCTCATGCAGATAGTGGCGCTGGAAAAAAACCATGCTTTCCTTTGGTAGGTTTCAGAGTAGCAGCCGTGTTAGTCTGTATCCGTAAAAATAAAAGGAGTACTTGTGGCACCTTAGAAACTAAGGTGCCACAAGTACTCCTTTTCTTTTTCCTTTGGTAGTCACCAGACCAAGTGCTGACTCAATCTAACACTGATCAGATTATTAGATCTGACAAGATCATAACCTGAGGTGATATGACAAGTAGTGAGGTAGATTTACAGAATGAAATCAAGAATTACCATTAGAGAAACGTTACAATGAGAGTAGTGTCTATGCAAGTGCCTATAAACTCAGTTTATAGAAAAGTTAGCAATCGACCTTGATCAATAAAAAAAAAAAAGTAGATGACATTTGTCAATTCATAGAACCGCATCATATTAGTGATTTCATCAGATTTATTCACATATCCTTGTATAACATCATGCAGGAGTCATTTATAGAGAGTTTCATTGAAATAAAAGTGTACTCCACACCTTTTGATGTTAGAGAAAAATCCCTTTGACTTCAGCTGCAATAGTGGCCTCTACACTCCACAATAGGCACTTGCACAGTGAAGAACAATCTATGTTTGAATCGGTGGAATCCGTTAATCTCAAAAACAAAAACAGACAGACACACACACCACATGGAAATTTGTCTATTATATAATTACAAACAGTGAAGTTTTGTCCCAGAAAACATTTAATCAATAGGGCTTTTTAAAGCTATTTTCGAGGGGACATAAATTAAATCTCTAATGCTAATTAACAGAACTGCTGAAGGTTCCACTTAAACCCCCTGAGCCTCAAAACAGGACATTCAGAAGAAGGCTGAATCTCAGGCTAACACACTGGGCTAAACTTTACAATTGCAGCACGATTCAGCTCCGTGTAGGTATATATATGTCCCTGAACATAGCTATATGCTTAGTTATAGTAGTACTGCGCATGATGTTAAATAGTTTGCAGCAGTACCCCAGAACACTACAGCACCTCACTGTTTCAGTTCTGTACTTTCTCACTTCTGTGTCTTTATTAGACCCTTACTCTTATTTCACATTTTTTAATTCCATTTTGAAAATATTGAAAAAGAAAAGAAATCTCTCAGATATGGCATGGTGAATTACTTAAATTATTTTTTAATAAAGTACTGTGAAGATACAGTTCAAAGTTGTACTTGTTTGAGAGATATTAGCAAGTCTGCCAGCATTCCCAGTTTTAAGTATATGAATGAACCCCTCTCCAACTGGTAAAATCTTTCAAACTGGAAAAATTAAATAATGCAATGTAAATGTGATGCTGTAATTACATACCAAACTTATATTTAAATAGTTAATGCAATGGCCATTAATAGCCCATTGCTGGAATACTACTACACTGTTACTAACATTTACAATGGTGATACATTATACTATGAGCATATTGTGAAGCTCCTACAGTTTAACAACAAAACAAACTGCAGCAAGTGACATAAAATTTATTAACACTGATACATTTTCAATTTTGAAAGCGGCATCTTCAAATAGAAATATGTCAACCTTATTTCATACTGATGGTTGAAGAGGGACAATGTACCAAACTACCCAAAGGAAATTACACTTGTATGTCTAAATATGAGAGACATCAGATGATCAATAGGCACTAGTCTATTTGCCATGCTATTTACTTGTCAAAAGATTCAGCTTTGATAGTTTTAATATGCTAATGTTTGCAGTGACAAATCATTCAAAAATTCTGAATTTTTTAAAGTATGAATTTATTGGTCATAAAAGCAAACTGCCATTGACTGCTCGAGATTATTGTCTTCAATTAAGCCATAGAACAGTGGCAATGCAAGCTTCCCTCATGCTCCCTTGACAATTGTCCTTGATCCTGACGAGAAGGAACTACCTCTAAAAACAAAGAGAGGTCAGCTACACTTCCTTTCAAATCCTAGCCCTCTCTGCTGAGATTGGATATTGTGGTGTCGATTTTTGAGATGTGGAGTCAACAGTGAACAGAGTGAGACCTCCATATTCATGTCACAGATCATGAAAAGCTCTTAGATAGGAATGACTTTAGGGTAATATAGACAAGAGGTCAGGCAGATGCTGTGAGTACTGTTAATTTGTTAGTTGAACTCAGCATCTAAAGATTGGGCCAGATATCAAGAGGGTTTTGTGGGAAGGTCCAACACCTATAACACTGGTGAGAGTAGCGTATCAGGCAACTGTGAGGAAATGTGGCAACTGGATTACAGAATGGCCACCTGTGGTCCCTCCCTCCTTTTATTTTTGTTTTTCCTAAAGGTGTCTGTGACTTTCACTTACTGAATTGTGATTAGGAAGTTCTTTCTAGTTCAAACACTCACTCCAGGTAAAATCAAGGTGCTCTGAAATCCTTTACTCCACCCTCTCCCCCCCCCCCCCCCCGCCCATTCAAATTTACTAAGGTTCAAACCTTACAGACATGACTATATATTTTCCTTCTCTTGTGGAATTTCAAATTTTTTCCTCCCCAATTGTATATTTAAAAGCTAAAGCTATAGGTCATGACTCATCTTCCATTCAACTTTTCTGACGTTAACAAAATGAGTCTATGTTAAGGGGATCATTTTTCCATGCAATATTAAGGTGATGACACAACAGCAAAGACTGGATAAACAGTTTTCTCTTCCAATTTAATATCTACAGCATTTTACACCAAAGTAATTTTTACCAACCAATCTGATTGGTTTTTCATCGTTATAAAGAAGCACTGTTGATCAATCTCTGAATTTACCAACTCAAACCTAGTAGAATCAACCTCAAATTACAGCAATCAAAACCATATACTTAAATTACTGATGTATAAAACCTGAGATTTTGCATTAACATCACAGCAATTCTAGGAAATGTAGTTTCCAAGAAAATAACCAGACTATGAGACATTTAAGAACACTGACTACTTGAAACATCAGTTATAATTGGGTTGTCACTTTATCTCTCCAGTTTTCTCCTTTAACAACATTTTAATTACTGGATATTCAGCCCAAAGTTCTATAGTTTTGAAACATAACTGTTAGAATATCGGCATCTAGATCTTTAAAAAGTTCAGTAGTGGTTTGCCTGAAATACTATAAGCCATTCAAGCATTTATTAGATAATTGTCAATCTTACAAAGTCCCTTGAGGCTGGACTTCCCCTTCTGAGGTTTTGAGTTGATCTGCAAATTATCTCTCGTTTAGTCGTAAAACCTAACTCTCTGAAAAGATTACATCAGACTAATTTCTAATAGTTATGAAAAAGCCAGACAAAGAGTAGGGAAAGGTGTACAACACAGAGATAAAGTAGTCAAGATGGTGATTGCTCCCCCCTTTTAATAACTGCCCCTCAAATTTGCCATTATTTAGTTGACTTGGGGCTTCTCTTCGCTACAGGTTAAATCGGCACTGCTGCGATTGATGCAGTGGGCATCGATTTAGCGGGTCTGGAGAAGACACGATTAGTTGATGGGAGAGTGCTCTCCCGTCAACTTCGATACGCCACCTCCCTGAAAGGGGGATGCTTTTTAAATCTGATTTATCCCAACACAACTCCAATAAGATTCCAAATTGGTGAGAGCAACAGAGGTCAAAAGTCCCAGTTCCACAGTAATATAATAAATGTCAAATAACATACAGTTGAAAAACATTCTATACTAATATGTTTGCTACGAATGCTGATGACAGGTCTTAAATTTTTCGTACATTAGGCTTAGTGTATCTATTCAGTTAACGTATTAATAATTTAAAATGGCGATATAGCACAGAGATTACCAAAGATATTCCAGTCTCTAAATTTCAGAAACATCATTTACAGCCATGAAATAAAAGTTCTATGCTACCTGTTAATTTCTGATATCTAGGGTGAAATGCTGGCCCTCCTGAAGTGAATAGCAAAATTCCTAAGGACTTCAGTGGGGACAGGATTTCATCCCTGGTACCAGGAACATCACACTATCATATGATGGTAGATGTTACATTAGATGCAGACAGTCAATTTAAAAAAGGCAGTTAAAAATTAAATGCCCAACATTCAAAAGGGAGTAAACTGGAATAGTTTTATTTTTTAAAATGGTGTGCATTTCATGCTTGTGAAGAACGGCAGAATAACAGGCCAACAGACCTTGGCTCTCTGCTTATATACCAAACACGTAAAGCACAAAGAGCAGCAGTGAAAACTTATGCATCACTCCAGAATTGTGCCTCATCCTTTCTTTTGCAAGGGGTAAGAGAATACAGTTCATTCTCAATGCCCTTTCAGTCATTTGCATCTGTTGAAGCTGACAACATGGATGTAAATTACCACCAAATGTGGTTGTATTTCATCTGTGGACCAGGTATCGTGACCACCAATTAATTTCATGTTGGCCACCAAACACCTATCAAATGATAACAGACTTCTAGCACTCCCACTCCAGGTACAAATGGGTAAACTAAATGTGAAAGGCTCCATATATTCTCATTGCCAGAACTCTGAAAGAGTCAGTCCTCCAAAGTTTGGAATTGTGATGGATAATGAATGGGTTAGTTACTAGGAAGCAACAAATATTAGATAAATATGACACACATACAAAATCTGCTAATTCTCTTTGGATGTTTCACTAGTATAATACTTTACTTGTACATCCCTAACTTAAAAGGTGAAGGAAGATAACACAAACCTAGAGTATTATTTTAACTTGCATGTCTGAATGAGGTTAGTTTGCTGGAAAAAATGAAAGCATGTTTCCTCTACTGTAGATGTTGTCAAAAGTAATCTGCTTTTACATGTGGACTAATTAAATATTAAAAATAAGAAGTATTGACACTATGAGAGCTTTTTCTGGCTGAGTAGTTCTATAAGTAATGTAGGGACCTTGAGGTCTCCCTTTTACAAAATTAAAATATTGCACCCTTAAGGCTTCCACAGCACAGCTGCTAATTTTGAACAGCTCAGACTGAAAACTAGATCAGTAAATTTCAGCTGGGGATGAATAAATAAGGTAGGTGGCTCATTTTTAAAGAGAAGTCAAATGAAAATAGAAGGATCTTTTTATAGTAAAGAAAATCTTTGGGGAGATCTCAGCACCTCTTTCCCTGATTAAGAACACTATTTACTGTTTAATTAAGAGAACTGAAGGGTAAGCCTTTTAATTACTTTTTCAGCTTTATTTTCACTGAACACATGTCTGTCTGTGGAGTTGGAAACCACAAGCAATAATGATTTTAAGATTGGTAAGTAGATGGGTAGCTTCAGCAAAGAGATTTCATAGGCAGCAGATTTTCTTTGAAAGTTAGCTAGTTTAAATAGTAAAATGCGTAAAGATATGTTTGTATAAGATAATTTAGAGACGCTCCCTCATAAGGAACAGTATGATGAACACAGGAATTTGGGGATATGCCCTAGAGGCAGGTGTTGGGAACACTGCATGTGCAGCAGTCCACCAGACGCTCTCCAATTTGTTTTATTGAAGTTTTTCATTCACTGGTTTGTTAATGAACCCCAAGATCATTCCAGATTGTACTCCGGATAACCGCCATTACTTACGTTACAGTAGTGCCCAGACACCCTGTGCTAGGTATTATACAAACACTTTGGGCTCAAGGAGGAGCTGATTTCACACCTGTGGAGGAGACTGAGAAGTGTAACAGGAAACCACCAGACTCTGCATAGTAGGGAGAGCAGCTGCTGGCAAGCTATCTCCCTTCTTGTGCAGGTGGGAGGGAAGGTGGGACTGACTATACAGAGTTTTAGTTCTATGTCTCCCCCCAACCCGCTGGCCAGCACAGCTTAGCTTGCATGGAAGTAAGCTATGCTAAGAAGTAGGGTGACCAGTGTCCGATTTTGGACCGGAACACCTGGTAGAAAAGGGATCCTGGTGGCTCCAGCCAGCACTGCTGTTGACTGTCCGGTTTGCGGCTCCCGGGTCAGGAAGCAGCCGGCATGTCCAGCTCCTGGTCTTGGGAGCTGCCGGGGTTGGGGGGTCCACATGCTGCCCCACCCCCCGCCCTCAGGCACAGCTCCCATTGGCCGGGGCAGGGCAGGGGAGGAACTAGCGCGACTCGTGAGTGCTCAGCAGGTGGCTGTTGAGGGGTCACGTGGCACCCACCTCTCCCGCTGCTGCCCCGCCCTCTTCTCCTCACGCTCCTGAGCTCGAGCTGTGGCGCGTGCCCCGCTGCGAACCGCAGTCTGTCGCCCCATCGCCAGCACCCAGGAGTTGGAGGTATGTATCCCCATCTCTGAGTGCTAGGAATGTGGCTGCACCACCCCCCCACTCATTGAATCCCGCCCCGTCCCAACCCCCCGATCACTGCATCACTCCCCGTCCCACCCCCACCCTCCCATCCCCCAATCACAGCATCCCTCCCCCCATCCCATCCTGTCCTACAACAGATCACACCAAAGACAACATTATGCGCAGGGGCAGAGAGTATTACCTGAGTAAAAGAAGCAGAGTGGGCCATAGTTCCAAATAAGGGCAAATATATACAAAAAGTTACCTTCAGCAAGATGTGGTATTTATACTCTCCTGTACCCCTTCCACACACCCTTTCCTCCCACCTCAATCACAGATTTGATGCGATCTTTCCACAAAAAACTGGTTGGGGATATGCACCTAATGACCAGTAAGTCTTGTTAAATCAACAAGAATTTGATCCCATTAGTGACAAGAAATGGAACTCAATATGGTGCTTTGGGCATGTCCCTGACAATACCGCACTGAGTACACAGTATGAACGATTATGCAATGGCACTATTCAAGGGACCTAAACTTGTATTCTGCAGACACTACGAATCAAGTTGTTTAACCTTAGTAGTTATCAAATCTTACTATATGAAGCAATTACATTCTAATAATAATACTGAAAATCATGCTACTTTACAGTTCTTATCTTGGGGCTCAATTGTCGCACAATTCTAGCAATGTACTTTAGAAGCTTGAACACAGCAGATCTGAAATTACTGTACATTTTCTGCTTCATTTGCTATTAAATTTGTCTTTACTTATTGTTTGCAGTATTTTTCTCTCTATTTTATGCAGTCACTAGGCTCTGATGGTAACACAAATTTCTAAAAGACTCTTTACCGACTGGAAACCAACCAGCATTCTATTTTTTTTTTTAAAAAAAGAAGTTTAAATAAAATAAAACTGCAGTCACTAATTCCAAGTCAGTGTTGTAAGAATGCAAAGGTCAATTATTTTGTCCTTGTAAATTAAAGGCTGAAAATGGCATGCCAAATAACTGACAGTCTTACAAGCAACAGGTTGTTTTAATTACACTTCACATCAATAACAGTTGTCAAAATGAAATGAAATGAATTCAAGTGCCATTTGCTTTCTACAATCCATTAGCAAACTTGTACATTTCTGTCTTTAACAGGCTAGGCAAGCCTTTATAGTCTCAAATTTAAAATTAAAACATCTAATTTAATTCACTTACAGCAAGACTTGATATAGCTTGACAAATTTATATGCTTGTACATACAACCATGGTTTATATCAAGTATGTGGTAAGCATGGATGTTCACATGAAGTACACTATAGCAGCCTTGCAAAATTGTCATGAAAATGTAGTAGCCCAGACACAAAAATCTACATGTTGGGCTTTTATGACAACAATGAAGATAAAACTAAAGATACATCAGTCATCCAACAAGAAAGACTTGATCCAAACAAGTACCAGAATAGAAATTTTCCAGACTGTGAACATATAATGGCACATTCACTTCTGATAGTTTTTTCAACTCTGAGTACATTTGAATCCACATTGCCATCACTTTGATAAATAGCATGTATGGCTTCATTGGTAGATATACCAAAGAACAAATTCCACCAAATGCATTTCAGGGACGCTAGACAATGGATAAAAGGGACAACCAATGTAGTCTGCAGCCCATTCACACAAATGTAGGTGTTAAATGGTGTTTGCTTTCATAAACTTTGAACACTGTCCTTACTCTTGATCGATTTATGGATGATTATCCCTGCGTTCACTTACGTTGGGATCCACAAAGGGACTTAGGCTTTACCATCCTCAGCATTGCAAAGTCTAATTTATAGGCACCTGGAAAATCACTGAAACAACACTGCAAGCCACAAAGCCAAAGTAGACACCAACAGTATGTCCAAAAAAAAAAGGAGAACTTGTGGCACCTTAGAGACTAACAAATTTATTTGAGCATAAGCTTTCGTGAGCTACAGCGCACATAAATTTGTTAATCTCTAAGTCCACTGAATGCATCCGATGAAGTGAGCTGTAGCTCATGAAAGCTTATGCTCAAATAAATTTATTAGTCTCTAAGGTGCCACAAGTCCTCCTTTTCTTTTTGTGGATACAGACTAAAACGGCTGTTACTCTGAAATCCAACAGTATGTCTACACTGAAAAAAAACAAAAACACACAAATCCCCACAACTGTGGCAGCAAGTCTCAGAGCCTGGGTCAATTGATTCAGGCTCACATATGGGCTTATATTGTGTAGTCATTCCTGCTCAGGCTGGAGTCTGGGTTCTAAGATCCACCCCCGTTCCCCTATTTTCAGAGTCTGGGTTCCAGCCTGAGCGGGAACATCTACACTGCTATTTTTAGCCCCTCTTGTACCCAGAGTGTATATCTACATTGCGATTAAAAACCTGTGGCTGGCTCATGCCAACTGACTCGGACTCAGGGTCTCGGGCTAACTTCTGGGCTTGGGCTTGAGCCCGGGCTCTAGAATTCTTCAAGGTGTGAGGGTCCCAGAACTCAGTCTGCAGATTGAGCCCGAACGTCTACACTGCAGTTAAACTGGCCCACAGCCCAAGCCTTGCAAGCCTGAGTCAGCTGGCACAGGCCAGCCATGCGTGTCCAATTTCAATGTAGACATACCCTGGGAATCCCTGCACAATGCAAGGTGAGAGATAGGTACCTGAGATACACCTTATTGGGACAGACTCATGGATCTGAATCTATTTAGCTTGACAAAGAGAAATTGAGGGATGACTTGATTACAAATATAAGTACCAACATGGGAAATAAATACTGAATAATGTGCTCTTCAATCCAGCAGAGAAAAGTATAACAAAAAGCAATGGCTGAAATTTGAAGCTAGAGAAGTTTAGACTAGAAATAAGGCATAATTTTTTAACAGTGAGGGAAACTAACCACTGGAACAATTTACCAATGATCACGGTAGATTCTCCATCACTGACAATTTTTAAATGAAGAGTGAATTTTTTTTTCTCTAAAAGATATACTCTCGGAATCATTTTGGGGAGGTTCTATGGCCTGTGTTATACTGGACGTCACCCTAGATTATCACAATGGTCCCTTTTGCCCTTGGAATCTATGAGTCTATAAGAATGGGATCCACAAAAGCCAGTAGACAGATATCTAAGCTACCCAGTGAGAGATATGAAAGAGAAAAGTGTGTCCTAAACCCCATCTCTCTCACAAATACTGGTGCCTAAGTCCTGGCTGAAGGAAGGCACCTATCTCTGCTTCCAATACACGACTATGAACGCCTCTCTTGGAGTCAGGCAGATTAGGTGCCTAAGTCATTTCTTGAGAGAATGAGTTAGATGCCTGCCTTGCTCCACAGCAAACAGAGGAGAAGGAGGTGCCAACCTTAAAACTTTTAGCCCTGTGGTTGGGTTTCCCACATCCCAAGTGAGTATTCTAACCACTGGGCTAAAAGAGTTATAAGTTATGAAGAGGTCAGTAGTGCAAATTCCTCCTCCTCCAGACAGATTTTGAATGGGACCCGATCCAGCAGGCAGCCTCTGAGCATGCCTGCCAGATTGGGCACAACACGTAAGACTCGTGCTCCTTTGTCTATCTTCTCCTGGTTTGTGGATCGCACTGGGGCTTAAGCGCGAGATAGGCCTCCAGGTGCCTAAAGTGAGGCAACAGTGCAAATGTCCAGAGGCAGAAAGTTAGGCACCTAAGGAACTTTTACAACAGATATTTAAGCACTGAGCGTGGTTAGGCACCCACAGGGTTAGGTGGCAGCTGAGCGAGGGTTTGTGGATTGTAGCAGTGCCTCAAACCGGGACTTTAGCATGCAAGAGTTATATCTCTATGTGCCTCTGTGGATCTGGGAGTTAAGTCCTTTATGGTAGCTAAATAAAGCTACATCTACACTACAGAACATATGCTGGCACAGGTCCCTAGCGTAGATGCAGTCTACACCAATAGAAAATGTTTTTCTGTCAGCACAGGAATACCATCTCCCCGAATGATATCAGCTACATTTACAGAAGCATTCTTCAGTTGACATAGCTGCATATAGAAAGGGGGTTTTGTTGGCATAGCTTTATTATTAACAGGTGACAGTTTTTTCACACCCCTGACCAAGGCAGCTACTATGCTGATATAATTTTTAAGTGTAGACCAAGTCTTTCAAACGTGAGGTTTGCTCTTAAAAATGACCTTGTAAAACATGACACCATATTTATTGTCTCTCATCGACTACAAATTAAATCTCTAACTATGTCCTCAACTCAATCAGTCTTCCCACGCCTAGTGAATGAGAAACATGAGACATGGTATACCTGGAAAAAGGAAATATAAAAGGAAATAAGTTTATGTTTCCTAGATGAAGAAGATAAAGTCCTTTTATTCTCAACAATAACTACCCATCAGGGTGGAATCTAGATGCTCCCCAAAGAGAAATTCCTTGAACTGGTTACATCTTATTCAGCTTTTCTGTCACCTAGAGAAGCAGAGCCATAGAGACCTTTTCACTGTAGGCATAGTCATGCTTTTAAAAAGAAAGTCTAAGCGCATGTCTACACTACAGCCCTAAGTTGACCTACATGTCCACACTACTCTCCTTCTGTGGCTTGTGCACATCCTCACCCGGAGCACTTCCACCAACTGAAGAGGGGAAGTGTGTGCGGGGGAGCTGAGAGCCAGGACTCTAAGCACCATGAGGCTGTCCCTCCTTCCCCCCAGTGCTCTCTGCTCCCCACTCCCAGCTAGAAATGTGGGAGAGGGGACAGCTGTCCTGGCTTCTCGGCTCCCTGAGTGGGGAGCATCTGGGCAACAGCCCAGCTGGGAGTGGAGAGCTGGGGGAAACCAGGCTCTAGCTGCTCAGCTCTCTTATCAATTTCAAGACAGACAAGACAGCCAACAGAAGATGTAAGTAATGAACTGTCTACACAGACACTGTGTTGCCCTAACTACACAGACATAAGCCCTACACCTCTTGTGGAGGTGGAGTTATATCGTCAGTGTAGCAGGGCACTTACATCAGCGGGTCAAGGCTGTAATGTATACACGGATATAATTAGGTCAACGTAAGCTGCCCTTTGTCAACCTGTCTGCGTGGTGTTGACCAGTCCTATGAGAATGAGAAGCAGAGAAGTATAGGAAACAAGCAGCCATCTCCCATTTTGAAATATCTAGGATTTCCTGAACCCTTTAAAAATGAAACCCTGGTAAAAATAAAGTGAAGTTCTCCCATCCATTCTAAAAAAATTGTTAGATAACAGTATTAAAAAGAAACTAGGAACTGAATAGCGGAAACTTCAAAGGACTTCCTTCCTTCGTATTAAGTATTACTTTGTCTTTTTCATCTAAGCATCTTTTGGAGGTGCAATCATTTCTAACAACAGTGATGTCCAGGAGGAGAGTGAAATGAGACAAAAGGATCAACCTTTGGAGAATCATTCACACATTTCTTTCTTCACTAAGGTAGCAAAATGTTGATCAACTCAGTACTTCAAGTACTGGGTGAATGAGAAAGTGTTTTGACTGCCTTTTCTCTCACACAAATTGTAATTTCTCTTGTGGATCTTTCTAAATCAACTGTTATAGATTAGTGGTTCTCAATCTGTGGTCCGCAGACCACTGGGGGTCCATGGACTATGTCTAAGGTGTCCACAAAAGACAGACTGAAAACTGAGTGAACAGAATTCAACTATATGTACAGACAGTATATGTCCAAAGGGGTCTGCACGTCTATTTGTTTTTTTTCATTGGCAAATGAAAAAGATTGAGAACCACTGATATAGACAGAGAATTTTTTTGATAGTGTTATGTAGAACAGTTAGGTCTTCTATTCTGAACCTTCCAGAAGAGTCAGGTTCCTCTGCCTCTGTCATAAATATAAAGGGAAGGGTAACCACCTTTCTGTATATAGTGCTATAAAATCCCTCCTGGCCAGAGGCAAAATCCTTTCACTTGTAAATGGTTAAGAAACTAAGGTAACCTCACTGGCACCTGACCCAAAATGACCAATGAGGAGACAAGATACTTTGTCTTTTTCATCTAAGCATCTTTTGGAGGTGCAATCATTTCTAACAACAGTGATGTCCAGGAGGAGACTTGTCTGTCTTTGTGATATCTTTGCCGGGAACAGATCAAGGATGCAAGCCTTCCAACTCCTGTAATGTTAGTAAGTAATCTAGCTAGGAAATGCATTAGGTTTTCTTTGTGTTTTGGCTTGTGAAATTCACTGTGCTGGAGGGAATGTGTATTCCTGTTTTTGTGTCTTTTTGTAACTTAAGGTTTTGCCTAGAGGGATTTTCTATGTTTTGAATTGGATTACCCTGTAAAGTATTTACCATCCTGATTTTACAGAGGTGATTCTTTTACCTTTTCTTTAAATAAAATTCTTCTTTTAAGAACCTGATTGATTTTTCATTGTTCTTAAGATCCAAAGGTTTGGGTCTGTGTTCACCTGTACCAGTTGGTGTGGATATTATTATCAAGCCTTCCCCAGGAAAGGGGGTGTAGGGCTTGGGAGAATATTTTGGGGGAAGACGTCTCCAAGTGGTCTCTTTCCCTGTTCTTTGTTTAAATCACTTGGTGGTGGCAGCGTATCAGGTT
Organism: Caretta caretta; assembly: GCF_965140235.1. Lineage (NCBI taxonomy): Eukaryota > Metazoa > Chordata > Testudines > Cheloniidae > Caretta > Caretta caretta. The sequence continues at coordinate 11,021,532 of NC_134207.1, read as the reverse complement.
TTTAATCTAAGCTGGTTCCCAAGGCAAGAAAGAAATCTGTGCCTTGGGGAAGTTTTAACCTAAGCTGGTAAGAATAAGCTTAGGGGGTCTTTCATGCAGATCCCCACATCTGTACCCAAGAGTTCAGAGTGGGGAAGGAACCCTGACAGCCTCCAAGGCAGCTGTGGTGCTGGAAGTTTCACTTTCTCTAAGTAAGAGTTCACAAGGTAAGTATTATGATTTGTTCTCCCACTTCATGGCCAGAATTCAGATTTCATGGTTATTTCTTTCCATGCTGACCCTCTGAAGGTTCAGCCACATAGAATACTGGTCAGAAGGACTAAGCACTGCCTCCCATATTTGTTTTTTCTATAGATGCACCAGGGCACTAAATATGGACTCAGTAGAGGCCAAACCAGGAAGGACTTGACTGAATGGCTGTCTGTCTTTAGCATGTTGTGGAGATCTAGATGTCAGGCAGAAGGGAGGAGACAATGGTTAATTTCATTGTAATGAAGAGCAAACCCAATCCTATAAATTAAAGTCTCCCAATGAAAACCGCTCTCTTCTAATGTAAGTTTCAGAGTTCAACCAAAAAGGCCTTTTTCTTTTTTCTTCCTTTCATCCAGTTGCATAGCTAATATTAAACCAACTAGAGCTGGTCCAGGTACTGCTAGCTGGTCACTTCACTGCTAGCTCTTGATACTGTAAGAAACTTGCCTAATAGGCAGTAGGCACAGCTAAAGCTAAATTTCTTTACATGATATTGTTTCTGATATCTGTAATTTCCAGATGATCAGAATACCACCCATGAGTCCAGACTGGTGTTTTGAGAGAGGGAGAGGGGGAGAGAGAGAGAGAGAAAAGGACTCACTAGAAATGTACTATAAATTGTACTCAAGAAATGCACTACTTTCTGAGTGCGGCTGGTAACCCAGAAAATTTAAATACATTTTCATTTTTTGCTAAAAAAATAGCCCTGTCAAATTATCAGCTTCCTTGCAACTTTGGAAAGTAGGACTGACTGGATTTTTCTACAAAAAAAATTCAGTACTATATACTTGAACAGGAAAAAATAATCTCCTTCCTATTGGAAAAGTTTTTGACAAATAAAACTAGTGAGAAGAGAGTTAGATGAAATCTCAGACATAATTAAATTGGTTGTATCTAGCTAAAAAAACTATGATAAATGTTCACAGAATCCCTAGTAGCAATAGTCCCAATGCACAGGTATTTTGCAACAGGTCCACTCTTAGTTGGAATAGAACACACAAGGAGCTATTCACAGAGCTTTGTCACAGACAGAATACAGGCCCATATCAATATGACTTTTACTGGATATACACACACACAATTCCAGGGGTTAGGAAGGCGACACTGACACAACATCAACATTATGATAAATACTGTTGTAATAACTGATGGGCAGGGTCCCCTGGGAGAATAACATGAGGGAGGGAAAGGAGTCCAGGAGAGCTGGCTGTATTTTAAAGAATCCTTACTGAGGTTACAGGGACAAACCATCCCGATGTGTAGAAAGAATAGTAAATATGGCAGGCGACCAGCTTGTCTTTTAACAGTGAAATCCTTGCTGATTTAAACACAAAAAAGAAGCTGACGAGAAGTGGAAGATTGGACAAATGACCAGGGAAGAGTATAAAAATATTGCTCAGGCATGCAGGAGTGAAATCAGGAAGGCCAAATCACCCTTGGAGTTGCAGCTAGCAAGAGATGTTACGAATAAGAAGAAGGGTTTCTTCAGGTATATTAGCAACAAGAAGAAAGTCAAGGAAAGTGTGGGCCCCTTACTGAATGAGGGAGGCAACCTAGTGACAGAGGATGTGGAAAAAGCTAATGTACTCAATGCTTTTTTTGCCTCTGTCTTCACGAACAAGGTCCGCTCCCAGACTACTGCACTGGGCAGCACAGCATGGGGAGGCGGTGACCAGCCCTCTGTAAAGAAAGAAGTGATTCGGGACTATTTAGAAAAGCTGGACGAGCATAAGTCCATGGGGCCGGATGTGCTGCATCCGAGAGTGCTGAAGGAGTTGGCGGATGTGACTGCAGAGCCATTGGCCATTATCTTTGAAAACTCATGGCGATCGGGGGAGGTCCTGGACAACTGGAAAAAGGCTAATGTAGTTCCCATCTTTTAAAAAGGGAAGGAGGAGGATCCGGGGACTTACAGGCCAGTCAGCCTCACCTCAGCCCTTGGAAAAATCATGGAGCAGGTCCTCAAGGAATCAATTCTGAAGCACTTAGAGGAGAGGAAAGTGATCAGGAACAGTCAGCATGGATTCACCAAGGGCTAGTCATGCCTGACTAATCTAATTGCCTTCTATGACAAGATAACTGGCTCTGTAGATGAGGGGAAAGCAGTGGATGTGTTATTCCTTGACTTTAGAAAAGCTTTTGACACGGTCTCCCACAGTATTCTTGTCAGCAAGTTAAAGAAGTATGGGCTGGATGAATGGACTATAAGGTGGATAGAAAGCTGGCTAGATTGTCGGGCTCAACGGGTAGTGATCAATGGCTCCATGTCTAGTTGGCAGCCGGTATCAAGTGGAGTGCCCCAAGGGTCGGTCCTGGGGCCGGTTTTGTTCAATATCTTCATAAATGATCTGTAGGATGGTGTGGATTGCACCCTCAGCATGTTTGCAGGTGACACTGAACTGGGAGGAGTGGTAGATATGCTGGAGGGTAGGGATAGGATGCAGACGGCCTTAGACAAATTAGAGCATTGGACCAAAAGAAATCTGATGAGGTTCAACAAGGACAAGTGCAGAGTCCTGCACTTAGGACGGAAGAATCCCATGCACCGCTACAGACTAGGGACCGAATGGCTAGGCAGCAGTTCTGCAGAAAAGGACCTGGGGTTACAGTGGACGAGAATCTGGATATGAGTCAACAGTGTGCCCTTTCACAATTACTATTTTTACATTCATGCTTTGTTTTGTTTTTAAGTTGACCTTGATTTTAGTTTGAAGCCAGGGGCACTCTCACCCATCCCCTACCATCCTATCTGTTTGCAAATCTCTGAAGTGAAGGAGCTGACATGTAGCTTCTGGAGGACTGAATTAATGTAGACAAGACACTCCTGTTCTATGTCTCTAGATCTCTTAACCAGCATTGGAGCCTCATGGCAACATCATTCAACTTTTAATCCATCTATCTTTGCTCCTATCAGGATACTTATTTAGATTTTAGGCAAGTTGGTGGGATGAAACAATTTAGTAAAAACATTAATGGAATTAGGGTATAAATATAATTCAGTTCAAGTTAGCTTTATTAGCCCTGTACAAAAATCTGTCATTGACAATGAAATGTTGAAAGTTTGTTTTTTTAACTTTTAAGAACAAATGTTAGAGTGAAAACAGCAAATGACTACTCACTGTATGACTATATATTTAAGAAAAAATATTGGATGAGTCCTTTCTATACTTAGGAATGTTCATTGGGATGAGTATAATTCACTAATAATTATTTTACTTTGAGCAATAACAAATACTTTGAATAGGAACTGGTTAATGTTTTTAATTATGTTCTTAGAACTCCCTCGTAAGATAAGTAGTACTCTACCCATTTAACAGACAGGGAATTTTATGCACAGAGTTTGACATGTCCAAAGCCATGGAGAGAGAGAATGCCAAAGCCAGGGTTAGAACCCAGTCTAGTACTCAGACCTTTCTTCTCTCTCTAGGGACGACTGCTCTGCTATCACTAGTATTGATACAAGTTCCAAGCAGTGTAATTTTAATTTTACAAAACAAAATGGCACAAGTATATTTTTATATACCATCCTAGGGGAAATTTCAGAACTAAGTATAGAAAAAATGGTATTAATCTGTTCCACAATGATTGCTGTACAAGATGTGTTGCACATGTCAATTCCACACTTGGTGTTGGTGCACCCAGTGCAGAAGTTGTCAGAAACTTTTTCCCTCAGCTGTACTCATTGGACAGGTCCAGCTTCCCATGCTGCCATTTGCCACTGCATGCAGATATAAAGGGCAGAGCCTCTGCAGCCCCCTCAGTTCCTTCTTGCTGTAACACTGATGAAGAGGGGTAGGACAGCAGGTTTTGGAATGAACATGTGCAAAATAGCTGGAACAACAGTAGTTATGGAACAGGTTTACACCTGTAGCCATTTTTTATTCTTCAAGTGATTACACATATGCATTCCACTCTTGGATACTCACAAGCTCTAAGACAGGAGGCAGGATTGGAATCTGATAAATTGGAGAACAATTCGTCCAACTCTAGCATCATCTCTGGAATCTTGAGCCACAGCATAGTGGGAAGCAAACATGAGGACCAGGTTGCTGATCTACAAATACCTGCAATTGGAACTTGTGCCAGAAAGGCTGCTGAGGATGATTGCGACCTTGTCAAATGAGCTGTGACTCCTTCAGGCAGAGTGACCTTAGCCATGTCATCGCACATACATATGCAAGATGAGATCCAGGAGGAAATTCTCTTGAGTGTAGACTGGTTGACCTCTTCCTCTGCCAACCACTGCTAAGAACAACTGGGAGGACTTACGAAAGTGTCTAGTTCTGTCCAGATAAAATGCCAAGGCTCTTCTGCCATCCAAGATATGCAATCACTCTTCCTCCCTGGTCAGATGCGGCTTTGGTTAGAAAACAGACCAAAAAAAATTGCCTAAGTTAATGCGGAAAGAGGAATCCACCTTTGGGACAAAGTTTGGATGATGACGCAGGTAAACCTTGTGCTTAAAGAAGATCATATATGGAGGTCCTGACACTAAAGCCTGCAGCTCCATTACACTTCTGGCTGAGATAATAGACACCAAAAATGCCATCTTTATTGACAGACGCAGCAGAAAGCAGATAGCCAATAATTCAAATGGGGGACCCAAAAGTCTTGACAGTACTAAGTTTAGATCTCATGGAGGAACAAGGTGTTGCACTTCAGGGTATAACTTGACTAAGCCCTTTAAAAACCTTATGGCCATATCGTTGGAGAAAATAAAGTGATTTATCTACTTCAGGATGGAACACTGAAATATAAGCCAGATGTACTTTGATGGAACTAAATCACCATACCTTGGCGTTTCAGGTATAAGAAGAAGTCCAGAATATGTTGAACTGAAGAACTGGCATGACCAGGTGAAGAAATGCCTCCATTTAGTGAGGTAAGTAGCTCTTGTAGAAGACATACCCCTCTTTAGCAGGACTTATTGAAAGTCTTTCAAGTAAGCTTGCTCACCAGTATCTAGCTATGGAGGCTCCATGCAGTTAAGTGAAGAGATTTGTAGGCTTGGGTGGAGTAGGATCTTGGAGATTAGGTCTGAGTCACAGACCCTGCATCTGTAGGGAATCATAGTGGGCTCCCCATGCCATAACAGAAGTATCTGTCACTAGCAGGCGAGTTGATTGTGGGAAGGCAAATGGAATGCCTACATGTACACATGGATTTGTCCACCAATCTAGGGAGGTGAGGACACGGGAGGACATTCTTATTACCAAGGTGAACTGATGGTGGCTTGGTGAGTTGGCTAATGCCAGCACAATTGTGAGGCGCAGTCTGGCATGCTGAACTACATAGGTGCAAGCCTTACAGAGTTTTGTGCTGTTGTGAGCAGGAGCGCCTTCAAATCTATAACAAGTGATTGAATTGACTAGAACCTGGAGTGCAGAAGGCAGGCCCTGGGGCTAGAGATTAGTGCAGTACAGCCCCTATAAACTCTAACTTCTGTCTCAGAACGTTGACTGGATCAGGGCAACATTATACTGCACTTGCAGTTTGGACTGGCCTTTGACAAGCCTTATCATCTAGGCAGGGGTAAATCTGCACTCCTGGTCTTCGGAGGAATACAACTACTACTGCTATGACCTTTGTAAAGACCTGGGAGCTGTTTACTGGCTGAAAGGTAGAACAGTGAACTGGTAATGATTTAGACTTACCAGAAATCGGAGGTACAGTAACTCCTCGCTTAACGTTGTAGTTATGTTTCTGAAAATTCTACTTTAAGTGAAACGATGTTAAGCGAATCCAATTTCCCCGTAAGAATTAATGTAAATAGGGGGAGGGGGTTAGTTTCCAGGAAAATTCTTTTCGCCAGACAAAAGACTATATATATCACATACACACACAGTATAAGTGTTAAACAAACAATTTAATACCATACACAGCAATGATGATTGTGAAGTTTGGTTGAGGTGGTGAAGTCAGAGGGTGGGATATTTCCCAGGGAATGCCTTACTGCTAAATTATGAACTAGCACTCAGCTGAGCCCTCAAGGGTTAAAAAATTGTTGTTAATGTAGCCTCACACCATCTACAAGACAGCACGAATGGAGGGAGGGGAGACAGCATGGCAGACAGAGACAGAGACACACAGCCTGTGTGTGAGACAGAGACGTGCATTGCCCCTTTAAGTACGCTGACCCCACTCTAAGTTCACTGCCTTTTTAAGTCGATCGGCAAGTTGAGACAGCAGCTGCTGCCAGCATGCTCCCTCTGTCCTGAGCCATGTCGTGTCGTCCCCCCTGGAGATGGGGTAAAGGAGTCGGGGGGAGGGGGACACCCTGACATTAGCCTCCTTCTTTCCCCCACCCCTGCAGAGCAAGCAGGAGGCTCCCGGGAGCAGCTCCAAGGCAGAGGGCAGGAGCAGCACATGGCAGTGGGGGGAGGGACAGCTGAACTGCCCGGCAACTGATAGCCTGCTGGGCGGCTGCCACACAGGGAACAGGCGAGTGAGGAGCTGATGGGGTGCTGCCGGTCCGCCCTGGTTCCAAGCCCCCACCAGCTAACTGCAACAGGCTGCTCTTCCAGCAAGCAGTGGACAAAGCAGGCAGATGCCAAACAGTGTTATAAGGGGGCATTTCACAACTGTAAACGAGCATGTTCCCTAATTGATCAGCAACGTAACAACAAAACAACGTTAACTGGGACAACTAAGTGAGGAGTTACTGTACTTCTTGTGAGCTTGATTGATTGCTACAGGGAAGTAGGCATCTTTTAGTCGAGGATGGCATACCAGTCCACAAGATCCAGGGAAGGATAATAGAAGCTATGGTGAGCTAAACTTTATCCTTTTAAAGAATCTGCTGAGATGACACAGGTCTAAAAATTAGTCTGAACTCCCCTTCCCCACTTTACTTTTGGGATTAGGAAATACTGGCAATAAAACCCTTTCCCTCCAAGACCACATGGAGCTCTCCATGTATGTTTCACATGTGTTTCATGTGTGTTTTATGTTGCATGGAGCTCTCCATGTATCTTTCATGCAGTAACAGTCCTGAAGCTGAGGGTGAAATCCTGGCCCCACTGAAGTCAATGGGAGTTTTGCCTCTGACTTCAGCGCAACCAGAATTTCACCCATAGTTATTTCTCTGGTACATACAAGAGTATTTAAAGGTAGGTCTGTCACTTGGCTAAAAACACAATAATGTACTTCTGTATTTTATAAGCCCAATCAAAATCAATACGGAAAAACAAAGTGAGCTTTTTCCGTACCTTTAATCTTGTAGTAGTGCAGCTCCGAAGCACAGTGTATTTAATGAGAACCCTTTCAATGCATTACATGCCCCATTTTCCAGTGGTAAAGAGTATTTTTCCTCCCTTCAAGTAAGACGCTCTTCCAACAATACAACAACCTCTTCAGTGCAGAAATTTAAAACTTGGCTCACAAATATTTTGGAAATTTCTAGGCCTAAGGATTAAAAAAGGATTTTGGACTTTGGTCAGTAATTCAAAAGGTACAATAAAATCAAGCCAGATATAACTATATGCCATAGAAATACTCTTTTGTAAAGTTATGTTTACACAAATAGAACCTGCCAAAGAACTGAACACAATTATTTCAGTACTGTATGCACCAACAATTCATAAATACCTACAAAAAATGAACTTGTGATGTGGTCACTTTTTTGACAATTATGATATTTTAAATCTGAGGCCAGTGAACACAGGTAAGTCTTCTTTATTTAGTTGGGATTTTTTTTTTAATTCCCATATCATTTTTTTCACAGCCTGTCTGAGGAAGTCCAAAACTGTTTGTTGGCTTTGTACTAGTCACAATTAGTAACGTATAACATAAAACACAGGTTTATAGCGAAGCAAAGTTTACACTTACAGAGATCAATGATATCATCAATAAGAGGTGAGATAATGGGAGGAGGTTTATGTCCATTTACAATAAACAGTCTGCTGAATTAAACCAAGTAGCTGGCTCTCAACCCAAGCTTCTATTACTCAGCACACGATAAAAGTAATGTAGAGTGTTCACACCATAGCTATACTTCAAGGGCTGTTGCTCTTCACACTTGAACAGAAACTAACGAACACATGATTGCCCTATTTGTCAGTGTTGTCAAGTTATCATTCAAGTTACACATATGTCAACTATGTAAAATATAATTTAAAAATGAGCATAGTAGTTTCCAGCACTATAACATTTCCTATTCATTTTCTCTATTTCTACATACTGGAAACTGACAATCCAAATGACAACCAATTACCAGACCTGAAAGTGCATCTGTCTTTACGGTTTTTTATGTATTATTTTGCACGATGTAACATGATTACTCCAAACAGCAAGGGGACAGGACTGCCTGAACACATGGCATAATGCATCAAACTTCTCAAGAAATGCACTCTTTACTGGATCACCTTTCAAAATTAATAAATAAGGCACGTTCAAGTCTGAAAAATAATGACCCCAAAACCAAAATATGAGGCCCTATAAAGGCTTGCCTAAACTACAGGTTCTACAGCAGTACAGATACGGTGTTGCAGCTATGCCACTGCAGCTCCCGAGTGTAGATGCTTCCTGCATTGATGGACGGGGTTTTCCATTACTCTAGGTAATCCACTTCCCCAAGTGGTGATAGTTTGATTGACAGAGGCATTGTGCTGTCGACCTAGCCCATCTACACCAAGAGGTTGGTTGGCATAGTATGGCTCTCAGGAGCATGAATTTTTCATATCCCAGAGTGATGCAGCTATATTGATCTAAATTTTATGTGGAGACCAGGTCTAAGAGATTTAAAGAAATAGCAGAAGATACAAAAACAACATTTGTGAAATGTTGATTTAAAAGCCCCTTTTATTACATGTCAGTAATTAGCTATGATCCCAAATTCATGCCAGATGCCATAGTGCCATATTTGTTTCAATTTAGATCAGCAAAATGTTATCGTGATGGAAATAGATTAAATACTTTGTATAGTTATACACCATAAATCTAACACACTACAAAAAATAACTTTGAAAGAGCTTGGAAACATTTCATGACTTACAAATAATGGCAAAACTCCCATTAACTTCAGTAGGGTCAGGATTTCACCCAGGGTGTCTGACGTTCAGCATCATAATCTGATTGAACTTGAAATTACTTGAACTAAAAATAACCAAGAATTAATCTAATAAACAATTACAGTGTCACTCTAGTCCATTATCATGAATATAAATAATATGTAACAAAAAAACATGATAACGCAATTTTATTGTTGAGCATTGAAAGGCACAAAAGTCAAAAGGTAATGTTTCTTCAGCCATCTCAATGTACGGGACATTCACAATACTTTTTATATTGTAAAATGCAAATATAGATGTATATGTGCATTTGAAAACATGGATTTATAAAATAAAGTACTGGATATCGTCTCACAATATGCTAATTTCAATCACGTATAAAGTCTTTTCAAAAACTTAATTAAATTGAGTCCTTCTTAGGAGCCATGCATAGGATAAACTTTAAATTTCATAATGTAAAACAAAGTGAGAAAAAAATCTTGTTTTAAAATAATTTTGTATTTTTGAGACTTCCATAATTCAAACACAATTCAACAAGTTTTTTTAAACCTTTCCTTTTATTCTTTCCTCACTTAAACTTCCCTAAATTAAGAATAACTCCACTGAAGGCAATTAATTTAACATCAGCACAAAAGACTGTAAAAACGTAAATGAGAAGAGAATCCAGAATTATGTACTTTAAGAGGCATTACTATAATCTGTAAATAATCTACTACAAATAGATAAGAATGCAAGCAGACGCTGCAGAATTAAGACCACTAGTTATCATTGCAGGCAATGAGAAAAGCAATGTAGAACTACCTATTTATTCTCTTTTCCAAATAGATAAATATATGAAACCAGGTCATTTGAACGTGCACACAACTGAACTGCTTTAAAATGTCTTTGGGCATAAAAGAACTGACTGTTTTTCCATCATTTCTTTACTCTACTACTTGTTAATTCATTGTTATTCTGACATCTTTATAAACATAATTCATTTCAAGGTTCTCTGTGACAGTACCTGAATGATTCATCTCTTCTTTCTGTCCTGAGAAGAACCCACAATCTTACTATTTATTTTTACATTTTGGTGACTCTGGGTTTATCTAAGCATCGTATGTACATCCTTTAGAAGTTAATAGTGACAACTGGTTTCACTATAGGAACAGGCTTCATTTTTGTTATGATTAGATTTTTCTCGACTGCTTATAAAAATAAAACCCCCTCTTAAAAGCACTATAAAAATATCTTTCCCTAAAAAGCAGGAATCACAGTTTTCCCACAACTCAACTGGTAATTTTTTAGGTTCTGAAAGGAACTTGGAGATATTTGCAAACAACTTTGATCCTACAGTCATATTTGGAATACTGGCTATTTGTCTAACTTTAGTATTTTCTGTCATTCGGTTTGACACTGCATGTGCCAACCACAAAATAAAATGAAAAGAAAAAAAACAAACCCCCACAACCGACCAACCCACCCAGAAAATCAAACACAAATAGAGTAAATAAATCTAATTTCATTACTATTTTCCATTCTGTTCATTAGAGACAGCTCCGTCCACATATGTGTATAATTTCTCGCTGGGATAACCTTGTCTTTGTAGAAACAAACAAACCAAGTCTGCACAAGAAAACTGCACAACAAAATGTGAAGCAATTACTACTGGTGAAATAAAGTAAAGTAGGCTAGTTCTCAGTAACCAATAGTTGTAATCTGAGAAAAAGACTTCACACAATGGAATTCAGATTTACAGTCAGAGTAGTTTTCACACTGGATCCCCTTTGACAACAACCTCTTCCCTCAATCTCAAAACTTTAAGTGTTGTCCACCTTGGTGCACTCAAGCCAGAGTGATAATTTATTAATATAGCCATTTTTCTCTTTACAAAAAATTGGATAAGAAAAGAAAAGAAAAATGTGGCAATGGTCAGAGATTGCTGTCATAAGAATCTCAAAAGGTGGGGTGTTGATGTCCTATAAGATTGCAAGCTTTCAGTCTATCCTGCAGCTCTTACGTACATGAGTCCCAAGGAAGCCTATGTCTTTAATAGAAGTCATGGGATGTGCCTAAATATGGATTTAGAACCCAGATTTTAGGTGCCAAGGTACGAACATTTTGACTTTAGTTTTTTCCGGGCAATTGTACTGCATTCCCATTTTAGCCACTTAGGTGAGTAAAGAAACTAAAATCAATCCAGGCATTCTTTATTCCCTGTAGAGCTGAGATGGGCAAACTACGGCCCGCAGAACCCTCCTGCCTGGCCCCTGAGCTCCTGCCCCAGGAGGCTAGCCCCTAGCCCCGCCCCTGCTGTTTCCCCTCCCCTGTGGCCTTAGCTCACTGTGCTGCTGTCGCAATGCTCTGGGCAGCACAGCTGCAGCCTGACCCCGTGCTCTGTGCTGCACGGTGGCGTGGCTGGCTCCAGCCAGGCAACACGGCTGCCTGTCCTGGTGCTCTCGGCGGTGTGGCTGTAGTGCTGCCAGCCACCGGTGCTCCTGGCAGTGCGTTAAGGGGGCAGGGGAGTTCGGGGTGGTAGTCAGGGGATGGGGGGGTGGATAGGGGGCGGGGCAGTCAGAGGGCGGGGAACAGGGTGGTTGAATGGGGGAAGGGGTCCCGGGCGGGCAGTCAGGAAGGAGAGGGGGGGTTGGATGGGGAAGCGGGGGGGGGGCAGTCGGGACAGGGAGAAGGGGTGGTTGGATGGGGCAGGAGCCCCAGGGGGACAGTCAGGAATGAGAGGAGGGGATGAATGGGGCAGCGGGAAGCAGTCAGGGGTGGGGTTCCAGAGGCGGTCAGGGGACAGGGAGCGGGGGTGGGGGTGGATGGGGCAGGAGTCCCGGGGGGGGGGCGGTCAGGGGGTGAGAAGTGGGGGCTGGGCCATGCCACACCTCCATACAATTTCGGAAACCCGATGTGGCCCTCAGGCCAAAAAGTTTGCCCTCCCCTGCTGTAGAGTATACCAACTGTATTAATTCCTCCATCCTACACTACGATAGACAGGTTTCTATCTAAATCAAGTGTACATCTCAATATGAGAAAAAAGTTTTCTAGTAACTCCTTATGTAATAGATTCATAGATTCCAAGGCCAGAAGGGACCATTGTGATCATCTAGTCTGACCTCCTGCAGAACACAGGCCAGAGAACTTCCCCAAAATAATTCCTGGAGAATATTTTTAAAAAAAAATCCAATCTTGACTTAAAAAGTCAGTGATGGAGAATTCACCATGATCACTGGTAAATTATTCCAATGGTTACTTACTCTAACCATTACAGTTTATGCCTTATTTCCAGTCAGAGTTTCAGGTTAAATATATACATTTCCACCTCTCAACATGCAAAAAAATCTACCTTTCAATATGTGGAACAGTGGACATTAATTATGTTGGCAGGTATTCTACAGAAAAATATATTGTCTTATTTTTTTTTATGTCAGAAAGGGATGTTGGTATATTCAGAGATACTAAAATAAAAAAGCAATATGGTATGTTACAGTCCTGATTTAATTTTAGTCTTCAAACTACTAGAATATGAATGTAGTGACTGACCGCTAAAAAGAAGAAAATTGCACGTCATCATACCTCCAAAACATTAATCAGGATAACGGCACCCAAAGGCACATCTCTGAGAAAGAGGAATTAATTGCTCAGTGTATTTTTTCTAGTTTCCATAACAACCCACTACTCATTCAGGCTATGTGCTCCTCCACTCATCACCCAGGGTAGCAGAAAAAGAAAATTCACTGTCAAAAATTAATCTGAGTTAGAGAAAATGATGGTGATGTCATACAGATCAATTTTCCTGTGGCAACTATCAGCATCCTAAAGCATTTTCTCCAATAAAATGGGAGGAAGGATAGGCTTGTAATTAAAGCATAGAACTGGGAGGTAGAAGACAATATTCTATTGCTCTGCTATTGACTTTTGAGTGACTGTGGGCAAGCTGCTTCACAAAAGCTGGATGAATTAGTTTTAACAAAAAGAAAAGGAGTACTTGTGGCACCTTACCACACTTACCACCATCAGCTCCAAAGACAAGACAGGACTTTGGGGAACAGTGACCTTGACTAAGAGCCTTGTCAAGGAACCAAAGGGGAAAGCTGTTCATTTACCAAAGGTATCATAGGGAAGAACAACCTTTATCTGGATTGTAGTGATGACACAAAGGGATAAAGTATGAAAAAATTGAGTGTCTTTACAAATTTAATCTAGTCTGGGACCAGAAACACCAAAGTGCCATAATCCTAGTGGTATAGTTATGGAGTTACATCACTACAGCGCAGAGTTACAGTTGTTTGGGTGCCTTAACTACGTTTCTTTCCTTAATATGTGGCGATTTATTTTAAGTATAACCTTAACTCTCAATTTCCTGGATTTGTAATGCTTGGTTTTGGGATAATTACAACATCTCTGCAAAATTTCTTACCCTTAAATTACTGATACATAGTCTTAACCTTAACTCCATCTTCACATAAATTCTTTGACTGAGAACGTATTATACGTACACTGTGCTATGTGATTATATTAGCAAAAGCAAGAACATGAAAGTGTACTTTTACTTGGAACAAGAGATAGTAAATTTTCTAATGGCTCTTAATTCCTTTGGGAGTTTGTTCCAAACTCTTGGACCAGTCCCAGAGAAAGTTCTGTGTCCTGTACAAGTGCGCTTTACCCTTGCAGAGGAGCCATTATGCCCACTGCTTCAGGCAATCTTTTAGGCACTCTGGGCCCAAACCATTAAGAACCTTGAAGCTTAGGACAGAGACTTTTAACTTGACTTGATATTCCATGGTAAATGAGGGCAGAAAACAGAGGACAGATCTGATGTTCTTGTGGTAGCTGAAGAAAGAAGCTGCCATTCTGTGCTAGCTGGAATTTCCCAAGGGCTGATGGCTTCACACGCAGGTAGCATTGCTGTAGTGCAGTTGTAAGTGTGTATAACTAAGGCCAGATCATCCATCTGCTAGGATATGATGCAATCTCTTGGCCAACCATAGCTGATAGAATGAGTTACTCAGAGATGCTGCTATATTAGAGCTTAGTGCTAAGTCAAAAAGGAATTCAGGCAGACTCCTAAATTGCAGATTGAACTGAGCAGCTGTGGTTGTACAATTTCAGCCAAATGAGACTGCACTCTTCAAAGTGCTTTCCTTGCCCACCAGCATAACCTTCAGTTTGCTTGGGTTCAGTTTCAACCAGATGTTCTTCATCCATGAGGATATCTCATCTAAGCCCTGGACCAGTTTAATGAGAATGGTGGTGTCATACATTGTGAAAGATACATAGAGCTGTATGTCATCTGCATACTGTTGGCATTTGAATCCACAATGCCTTACCAGTTCTCTCAAATGTTGCATGCAACGCTGAACAAGACCTGAGAAAGAACTGATCTTTCTAATCCTCTTGACCTCTCTCATAAACAGGACTTCTTACTGAAATCATAATACACACAAAACCCTTTCTATCTTCAAAATGCCGCACAGACATTAATCTTCACCACACCTTGGTGAAATGTGGAAGTATCATTATTTCCACATCAAGCCCCAGTCCTACAAACAGTTTTATTCATGTGCTCAACTTTACAAGCGTGTGTAATTCCAAGTCAATGGGACTACTCAGTTAAGCATATGATTAAATATCTGCAGGATCAGGGCCTTTGAGACACAAACAGATATAAAGAAATTTAGCGACTTGCTCAAAGGGAGTAGGTGGCAGAGCCAGAATTAGAACTAAGGAGAGTCTGGTTGTCAAGCTGGTATGCAGCGTAAAGCACAGAAACCTTGGTAATGCCCCAATCATGTAAAAAGTTATGCATGTGTAAGAATAAACTTACGCATGTGAATAGTAGTCCATGGACTTCGATGGGAATACTCCAATGCATGAAGATACTCACATGCTTAGGTGTTTGCAGGAACAGGGCCTAAATCATCACAATAATACAGTGCAGGGACGATTTACTAGAAACCTTTCCGTCATGAAATATGCATCCCTGATCTATAATGCCTGCATTTTGCCTCCCACAAATGTCCACTGTATGTGCCTGATATACTAACAATGAGTAACCAACTGCAATTTAGTAAGTCATGAAGGTGGACTGCCACTTTCAGCTGGGAAGCAGGAGTCCATCTGTGTGAATCCTCTGTCAGGATGGGGCCTTAGGGTTTCCTATTGTTTGTGTAAGGTGTTTCACACAGCAATAGGGAAGAAAAACACATTTCTAAAAATAGGTGAGTATGACCGTAAAACCACAAAAATTAGCTGCGGATTTGGGCCACATATAGTACGTAATTTACCTTAACTCATTTTTTTTTTTAAATAACTGATTAGATTTAAAGTTCAATGAGTGCCTTTAAAATTACTTTGCTAAACTTTCTTATTCTTCTATGGCCACCTCTATCTTGGAAAAATTAACAGTACTGAACTGTTCTAGTATAATAGCCTTCTCAATACAAGTTCATTCATTAAAAAATTGTGGGAAGTCTAAATTAATCTGAATAATGAATACTATTCTAAAATCTGGCTCAATAATATTTAACTGGAATATCTAATTTCAAGTTGTGAAATACAAAACTAATTGGTTTCAGAGTAGCAGCTGTGTTAGTCTGTATCCGCAAAAAGAAAAGGAGGACTTGTGGCACCTTAGAGACTAACAAATTTATTTGAGCATCAGCTTTCGTGAGCTACAGCTCACTTCATCGGATGCATACTGTGGAACGTACAGAAGATCTTTTTATACACATAAACCATGAAAAAATGGGTGTTTACCACTACAAAAGGTTTTCTCTCCCCCCACCCCACTCTCCTGCTGGTAACAGCTTATCTAAAGTGATCACTCTCCTTACAATGTGTATGATAATCAAGGTGGGCCATTTCCAGCCGTTGACAAGAACAGTGGTGCGGGGGGGAATAAACAAGGGGAAATAGTTTTACTTTGTGTAATAACCCATCCACTACCAGTCTTTAATCAAGCCTAAGTTAATTGTATCCAGTTTGCAAATTAATTCCAATTCAGCAGTCAACTCGTTGGAGTCTGTTTCTGAAGTTTTTTTGTTGAAGAATTGCCACTTTTAGGTCTGTAATTGAGTGACCAAAGAGACTGAAGTGTTCTCCAACAGGTTTTTGAATGTTATAATTCTTGACTTGTGATTTGTGTCCACTTATGCTTTTACGCAGATGAACGAGCTTCTGATAGTGTGGCTGATGTGATTAGGCCCTATAATGGTGTCTCCTGAATACATATGTGGACACAGTTGGCAACGGGCTTTGTTGCAAGGATAGGTTCCTGGGTTAGTGGTTCTGTTGTGTGGTGTGTGGTTGCTGGTGAGTATTTACTTCAGGTTGGGGGGCTGTCTGTAAGCAAGAACTGGCCAGTCTCCCAAGATCCGTGAGAGTGATGGGTCATCCTTCAGGATAGGTTGTGGATCCTTGATGATGCATTGGAGAGGTTTTAGTTGGGGGCTGAAGGTGATGGCTAGTGGCGTTCTGTTATTTTCTTTGTTGGGCCTGTCCTTTAGTAGGTAACTTCTGGGTACTCTTCTGGCTCTGTCGATCTGTCTCTTCACTTCAGCAGGAGGGTACTGTAGTTGTAAGAACGCTTGATAGACATCTTGTAGGTGTTTGTCTACGTCTGAGGGGTTGGAGCAAATGCGGTTGTATCGTAGAGCTTGGCTGTAGACAATGGATCATGTGGCGTGGTCTGGATGAAAGCTGGAGGCATGTCGGTAGGTATCGCGGTCAGTAGGTTTCCGGTATAGGGTGGTGTTTATGTGACCATTGCTTATTTGCACCGTAGTGTCCAGGAAGTGGATCTCTTGTGTGGACTGATTAAAACTAATTAAAATCCTTGCATAGTCTAAGTGCTAACTTGTCAATATATCCTTATTAAGTCTATAATTCAAACTGCGATGTCTATAATTTTATAGGTTAAACAAATTCTTTAGGAAAATGGACAGTGCGGGGGAATGTAAATATGTTTATTTTAAAGTAAATTTGGTAATGGCGAAGGGTTTGTGCAAACTTCTCTCCCAATTTTATATTTTTTTAAGCAGATTTTAACATCACCCTTATTTCTTCCGAGACTATGAAAAGGAAATTGCAAAAAATAAAAGATTGTGAAATTATTAAGGAGACATTTCAGTGTGTGTGTGGGGGGGATCTGAAAGTGATAAAATACATATTTGTTTTTTGTAAATAGAATTACATCTGTACCATTGCGTAAAGAGTACAAGTTTTCTCACTATTCCAAACAATATCCATAGGATGGAATCAGTACTATATCAATAAGTTAACTTTTTCTCTTTCAAATAAATTTATATGGAGTGCTGTTGCAGCCTTATTGGTCTCAGGATATTAGACAGACAAGGTGGATGAGGTAATATATTTTCTTGGACGAACTTCTGTTGGTGAGAGAGACAAGCTTTCGAGCTTACACAAAGCTCTTTTTCAGACCATCCAGACTGGATGTGCTGTGTAATGCAGTGGATAGATTTGTTTTGAACTGCTCATTTTGCAGACATAACAGTAAGTTAAAATGAAGTTGAAAGGTTCTAGCCTAGAAAAAATATGTAATTTTAACTGGTACACCACTGTTTTCCAACCCCTGTACAAGCACAAAATAAAACCTAACACGAGCCTTAAGGTTAAAGCTGACTCTCCAAAATTTAAAATAAAACTTAGCCTATGAATGAAAACTGGTAATTTTTAACTATTTCCTGGCAGCTGAAATAAAATCTCTGATTCTCCCTGAGAATAATTTTCCTGTGATCATGGATAAGGCTTAAAAGAACCCTTTGCTTTCCTACACCTTGCGAGTTAAGAGACCAATATCCATTATGAGTTTCTGCAGTTTTTAAGTTTCCATTAAAATCCAAACAATCATGAGGTTTCTGGTCCTTAGGGTTGCAAAGAAAGCCTTGCAAACAAATAGCATCCCTCTTTCCCAACTCTGCATACAGCTAGTTCCAGTGCCTTTGCTGGTCATCATAACTTTGTGAAGCAGCAGCACACAGCAGGAGTGTATATAAAGTTCTTTAAGCCAGACTGTATTATATATTAATTATATATATTGACATAAACAGATGCTTTTTTATATGCACAGGAAAGCAGACATAAAATTGAAGATTCATCCTTAACTTTTGGAATTTCCCAACACTTTTGAGAGCTTGCTTTCCACATCTACTGGAATGCAAAGGATTTGTTGTTGTTTTGTTTAATTTTTTAGTGATGGTACTGTCTTGGGGTTCTTGAGATTACATAAACCACCCTAGTTTTGATCCCATGCTTTACAAGATCAGATGTCCTCCTGATGGGATTATATATAATTATTACTGTACAACCATAATTTGTATCTGTTTTTATTCTCTATGTATGTACTATAGATATTATGCTTGGGAACATCTAATTCACCTTGCCTTCCCTTATTTTAAACACCACATAAGCCCCGCAACAAGACTTCCCTTTCTACCATTCAATATTTCTCATTTCTAAAGCTTCACTCACAATACCTTGAGGCCACACCTACACTACCCACCAGATTGGCAGGTAGTGATCAATCTATTGGGGATTGATTTATCACATCTAGTGTAAACGCAATAAATTGATTCCCGATCACTCTGCTGTCGACTCCGGAACTCCACGAGGGTGAGGCGCGGAAGCGGAGCCGACGGGGGAGCGGTGGCCGTCGATCCCGCGCCGCGAGGACGTGAAGTGATTCTAATTTGATCTAAGATACGTCGGCTTCAGCTATGCTATTCTCGTAGCTGAAGTTGCGTATCTTAGATCGATGCCCTCCCAGTGTAGACCAGGTCCAAGATTCTTAAAATAGACATAACATTGGCTTGTTTACCAACACTTTCTGTCACCAAGAAGCACTGCAATCTTTTCCCCTCACGTAACTTGGAAAATGAAATGAAAGACATAAAAACACCTAAAGGCTCATTAATAAAAATGCTGATATTATTGCCACCCAAAGTAAAATAAAGGGAGAGGGGGATTTTTAATAATGAATTGCAGTAGAACACTAGAATTCTTGTGAATCTTTCTAATGTGGGGAGTGATTCTATTTGTTTGATCTCTTTGTCTGAGGAAAGCCACTGATGGCAGTTCAGCTTCTCTTTGCGCAGAGCTTTGAGAGAAAGTTTTAACAACACAAACCACAGCAATAAAGTGATTATGGCCCCTTTCTACTTTTAAATTGGAAAATCACCAGGGAATGCAGTATAAAGTTCAGCATGAAAGTCATGAAGAGGCAGGAAGTGATACTTCAGATGAACTAAGTCACATAATCCAAGAAACAGGAGCTTACTGGAAACCATTCATATTTAATGATCTTTGCTGCATATAGGGTGTTTATGTAAGCTCATTTTGTTAACATTTTTGGGGGGGGTCTGTAAACATTATGCAACACAAATACTTAGCAGCAGAATGTAACAGCCTGCGGTGCCTGCACTGAAAAGACTGTGACAGTCTCTTCCCCCTACAGAATAATGTAGGGACTCAATTAATGGTGAGGAAAAAATCCTCTAGATTTAAGGTGCATCCACTGGCAGTTGTTTTTGTAGCCCTATTGGTCCCAGAATATTAGAGAGACAAGGTAGGAGGACAAGAGAGACAGTGACCTGAAGAAGAGCTCTGTGTAAGCTTGAATGAATGTGTCTCTCACCAACAGAAGTTGGTCCAATAGAAGATTCATTATCTCACCCACCTTGTCTCCCCACTTTCAATCAAGAGCAGAAAAGAAAATAAGCAAAATAGTAATGATTGTTCTATTTATGAGAATATAAAAATAAAACAATCAGATTTCCCTTCAACTTCAGTGGTTGTCAGCTACCTTGCAAAAAGTATCGCCGGGAATGGCAAACCGTGGACACTGGGAGCTGCGGGCTGCTGTGCAAATGTAAACAAACTCTCTGGTGGCCCACCATCACTTTACCCTGATGCGCCACAGGTTGCCCACCGCTGAGCCAGATGGATGAACATAAGTTTTCTTGAAGGCTTACTAAATGAAAATTGTGTGAGCAGTCAGCACGCTACACATCAGTCTACATTAGTGCTCCTAACATTGCTAATGCTGGTAAAACTAAACCACTGTTCACAATGGTGGCTTTTTTTATTCCTTACATATACTGAGCTCTTGAAAGAAGATGAAGATGCATTGATCAGTCTAGCTACTATCAGTTTTACTTCAGGCTTCAGTACATAAAGCCATCTCAGGAAAGTTCTGAAGTCTTACTGACTTCACAGACAAATATTCTATAGATAACCATAAAACAGACCCCACCTCACTATCCCAACTAAAACTAGCTGTGCATCTTCTCATTATCATGAGACTTCTGCCACCACTCCAGACAGAAGCTGAGCAGTTTTAGTGTTCTTTAATAGCAAGCTATTTGTTACCAAAGCTTTATTTTACTAAAATTACCTAATAAGTTTGCAGAAGACTCTTTTCTCTAGAGAAGAATGAGAGAAAAAAAGATTAAAATCTCTAAGACAGATATTTTTGGTAGGACATATTCCTTGGATAACCATGGGGAATACATGCATTAAAAACCACTAGAAGATTTTCTTATTAGATGAGAGATGACTTTAACAGTTCTAAAGGCAAAAAAAATTAAAATGCAGTAACAGTATATACAACATTCTACAGTAGTGACCATTAAGCAGTCCTAGATGTTTTTTCCCCCCATGGGGTCAGATTCTTTGCTGAACAGAAGACTGTAATGGAAGGCAATGCATCTTACTTAAATGTCCTTAAATGTATGACACTCAGTTTCCTAACATTTCACAACAGACACCAAGTAACACACTATAATAAAACTTGTGTTTGTTAGCAATAAAAATAGGAAGAAGCCAGTTTCATTAAGCTGGTTTCGTTATCAAAACAAAGATACGTATACAGGCAGGGGAGCAAAGAGTAGTACATATTTAGTTCAACAAGGACCACATCTGCAATGAGTGTGAGGGCCATGCCAACAGCAGCCATCTTCATCTAGAATAAAGATGTGGCCCATGAAACCAAAATGTCAGTGTGCACTCTTCCATCTTGATTCAGGTCACTCAGCTCAAGATGGAGCATTGCATGCTGGGAAAGAAATTCAAACTTTAGGAAACAGGCATCTCAGTATAACTCTGTGGGCCACAACTTGCTCTTTGATCACCCCCTTAAATTTGTTAGTTTCTAAGGTGCCACAAGGACTCCTCGTTGTTTTTGCTGATACAGACTAACACGGCTACCACTCTGAAACCCCTTAAATCAACAATTCTTGTTTACAATTCTCTAACTATAGTGCATGTCCCAAGATTTAAGGGAAATTAGGAAACAAAAATAATCCCTGTATCAACACTTCGAATAACTTTCAGAGAAATAAAAGGGCCACTAATAATGTGGAAAAATTTAAACAAATACCTGTGTGGATACTTTTTTTAAGTACCTCAACAATATGATTTGCAATTCCTTGCTGCTTGGTCTCCATTTCAAAAGATGACAATAGCATATACTTTAACTAGAATGACAAAAAGTGCTGAAACTGCAACAAGCTACCATAGGTCAACCAAGAATCATAGTCTAAGCATTCATTCTTTTTAAAGAGAGTATATGGAGTCAAAAGAAAATAACCATCTGATTACCTAATAAACAGGGTTTTTTATTTTAGTCTTTTTGTCTCCTTGAGAATTTAACTGAGACTAGCAGATACCGATTTTATATTCTAGCAGAGCTTGTTAACTTCCCTAATTTGTTTTTTTCTTCTTTTTTTAAGCACACCATTGACCCTTCACATCACCTGACATCCAAATAATCTCAGTGAATTATACCCTAGTGCACTTGGACTGTGTTTACTCCAGCATTTTCTTGAAATTTCACACCATTGCAATACTCCTGATGTAGCTCCATCCGTGACTGCAATGCAAGATTAGATGCAAATTTGACAATGTGGTGGTTAAAACACCAGCAAGGTTGTAGTAGTGGTGGAGTGCATGAGTGTGAAAACTGAAGTGTATTTAAGGTCTTTGAGAGGACGTGAGTTGAGCAGGAGACAAAACAGGAATGCCTGCAATTAAATCTAAACTCTGTCACTAACTCACTGTTTAACTGTAGGCAAGTCAAATAATAAATGATTATATATTTCATCATCTTGCACTTTATTCCTTCCTAAAGATCTCAGAGTGCTTTGGAAACTTTCATCAATGAAGCCTCATGACACTCTGTTGGACTAGTTAAGTATTAGCCCATTTTTCAGACAAGAAAAGTGAGGCACAGAGACAGAGCAACTTTTCCAAGCTATTGTAATAAATTTGTATCAGGGCTAGAAAAAGAATCCAGATCTTCTGAGACCTAACCTTTGAACTTTAGTCACAAGATTCTTCTTCTCTTCTACCTTCTCTTTGTCTCTGTTTCGCCGTCTTAAAAATGATGATGATGATAATATTTACCTAATGTGTTGATAAAGTGCTTAGAAAAAGAAAAGTCCTACTTTTAAGTGATGTCACAATTTCAACATATTAAAGGAAAATAAAATTTTTGGAACACATGACTAGTTTTTTATTTATTATTTATTTTTTTCTTTAAACCTGTCTCAATCCTTCTTCCAAAATATGCAGCACTAATGCTTGTTTGATTGTTCTATGGCACGTCAATATTTAAGAAAATGAGAAGCAGTAAATGTAATGAAAATTCAGCTGTCACCTGCCCTTCCAAACCATACTTTATAATCAAATAGTAGTTATACTGTCACTACCCACCAAAAAATTATCCTAATTTAGATGTCAAATTTGACCCCAGTTATGTATTCCCAACCCTGTGGAACATTACAGAAACAGCTGCCTTCATTTCAGCTGGAACACTAACAAAATTAGTTTTATGATAAATCATCTGCTATAAATAATTAATGCTTCTTTCTCAATTAGATTTTTGATTATTAAGTCATTATTTGTTCATCCCCTTGGTAATGATTCTACTTCCTTTACATACATATACAAACGCAACGTTAGAGAAAAATAAAATCCTTGTTACCTTGTCCTGTGCACCTGCAGATTGTGAATGATTCACCATAAGAAGCTGAAAGGGTCAAGAATTTTGAATTTGAAAATATTAAACTAATAAGTGTTGGAAATCATTCAGAACTGCAAAACATTTATTTTGCTTAGCAATCAGAAACCAAAATTTTGCCAAGACCAAAATGCTAGTCTCACTTTTTCGATTTGAATTCCAAAATGGTTTACATTTTTGTCAAGCTGTTGGCCCAAAATACACCAACTATCAAACCCTGAAAATAAGGAGATAGTTGAGACCAGTCCTAACGAAAATCTTTTAAGATCATTAACAGATAAGTATTCTTGCCAGCAAGTTAAAGAAGTATGGGCTGGATGAATGGACTATAAGGTGGACAGAAAGCTGGCTAGATCATCGGGCTCAGTGGGTAGTGATCAATGGCTCCATGTCTAGCTGGCAGCCAGTATCAAGTGGAGTGCCCCAAGGGTTGGTCCAGGGCCGGTTTTGTTCAATATCTTCATTAATGATCTGCAGGACAGCGTGGATTGCACCCTCAGCAAGTTTGCAGATGACACTAAACTGGGCAGAGAGGTAGATACACTGGAGGGTAAGGATAGGATACAGAGGGACCTAGACAAATTGGAGGATTGGGCCAAAAGAAATCTGATGAGGTTCAACAAGGACAAGTGCAGAGTCCTGCACTTAGGACGGAAGAATCCCATGCACTGCTACAGACTAGGGACTGAATGGCTAGGCAGCAGTCCTGCAGAAAAGGACCTACGGGTTACAGTGGACAAGAAGCTGGATATGAGTCAACAGTATGCCCTTTTTGCCAAGAGGGCTAACGGTATTTTGGCCTGTATAAGTAGGATCATTGCCAGCAGATCGAGGGATGTGATCATTCCCCTCTATTTGGCATTGGTGAGGCCTCATCTGGAGTACTGTGTCCAGTTTTGGGCCCCACACTACAAGAAGGATGTGGAAAAATTGGAAAACGTCCAGTGGAGGGCAACAAAAATGGTAAGGGGGTTGGTGCACATGATTTATGAGGAGAGGCGGAGGGAACTGGGATTATTTAGTCTGCAGAAGAGAGGAATGAGGGGGGATTTGATAGCTGCTTTCAACTACATGAAAGGGGGTTCCAAAGAGGATGGCTCTAGACTGTTCTCAGTGGTAGCTGATGACAGAACAAGGAGTAATGGTCTCAAGTTGCAGTGGGGGAGGTTTGGGTTGGATATTAGGAAAAACTTTTTCACTAGGAGGGTGGTGAAGCGCTGGAATGTGTTACCTAGGGAGGTGGTGGGAACCCCTTCCTTAGAGGTTTTTAAGGTCAGGCTTGACAAAGGCCTGGCTGGGATGATTTAGTTAGGGATTGGTCCTGCTTTGAGCAGGGGGTTGGACTAGATGACCTCCTGAGGGTCCTTCCAACCCTGATATTCTATGATAATTTGATTCATTAATTGATTTTACTGCATTTTGAGCTAATGTCCAACATGATTGGTTAGACCTCAGGACTGCGTTGGGATTCAGGACACTTGAATTAGTTATTGGCTCCGTCACTAAGTCACTCTGTGGTCTTGGGCAAGATAATTATCCTTCTGTTACTCAGTTTACCCATATGTTACATGAATATAATGCTTACTCACAGAGATGTTGCAAGTCTTAGTTCAATGATGCTGAAAAACACTGAGATTTTCAGATGAACAGAACCATAAATGCAAAGTAGAGTTCATAATTTGGGGGTAAGTGAATAATATAATGAAGGCAATTATGTTCTCATACTAGTGAGACAGGATATATGGCACACTTATGAACAGAACATTAACAAAATTGTACAATATCAATCCGTATCCAGTAGTCTTTAAAGGGCACTGACAGGTTCAAAGTAATAACACCGGATATAACGGAAAATAGCATAAGGTATTTCTGACAAAAAAAAAAATCCCAAACGCCGAACTTATTACCCTTCCAAAATGAAGACCCAGGTGTTGATCAGAGAGAAAAACTATCACCACAGAGTCACAAATAATCATCCTCCATGCTTACCATACTATCCTTCTATCTGTCTTGAATCCTGCATTTGGGAGCCAGAAACGTCAGGCATTTCCACAATTCCTCAACTCCAAGAGCTGTAATCTTGTCAATTATAGTTATTTATCACTTCACAAGGACAGAACAAACAAGGAGAGTGAAGGGATGATGCAATGACACATCAGCACAAACTGAATGAAACAGATTGGCTGGGAAATAACCAGAGGAAATAGTGAAGGCAATCTTTGCCCTTTCAGTTAAGGAGAACTGCCCACTTTCTGTTAGCGACATTTGCAGAAAATGCTGCTGGATTGCTGGTTTCTTTTGGATGTCCAGATAGCAGCAGTAACAGAATGAAAGAGTTGTTTCCCAAACCATGCTTGGCTAGATGACCGAGACCATTTCTCTCTAACATACTTTGACACAGTTATCTGTGACTTTATCACCTCCAGATTAGACTTCTGCAGTGTTCTCTAGTAGGGATGACCCTCAAACACCACTTGGAAACTTGAGTTAGTGGAGAACATGACTACCTACTTATATAGTAGCAGCCGTGTTAGTCTGTATCCGCAAAAAGAAAAGGAGTAATTGTGGCACCTTAGAGACTAACAAATTTATTTGCGCATAAGCTTTCGTGAGCTACAGCTCACTTCATTGGATGCATTCAGTGAAGTGAGCTGTAGCTCATGAAAGCTTATGCTCAAATAAATTTGTTAGTCTCTAAGGTGCCACAAGTACTCCTTTTCTTTTTACTTATATAGTGATGCTTCTAGCGTGAAGAATACTACACCTGTGCTCCAGAGACTACATTAATTTCTCTTTGTTTCTGGGTGAAATTCATGGTGATATTTTTAATCCATAATCCTTTTATGTCTTGGTTCCTTGCTCATTTTATGATGGTCTCTTTCCTTGAGTTTAATCAGCAGCTGAGATCAGCAGATGCTCTTAAGCTTACAGTTCCTAGACCTGTACGTCTTGGAGATGTGGACAGAGCTGTTCCCAGTCCTGGGCCCACAACCCTAGACATCACTCTCCTAGTACAGAAGCTACTTATATCACATTAACCATCAGATCACACTGCAAGCCCTGTTTATCAAGGCATTCTGAGTGGATTTTGAGAAGTAATTTGGGGTTTATTTGGAGGAGTTTTTATGTTTCTCTTAGGTAACACGGGGTAGCCGATGTCCATTTTTTACTCTTACTTATTGTAAATGTACCTTGAGACAGACTGATAGGAAAAATATGAAAAATGCATGCCTGTGCTTTCTTAATTATACATAAAGATGAATCTACTGCAGAAGTCTCTGAGGGCAGACATACAATAAATATATACCAGCAGGTAGGAATGAAAGACAATCCTCTACCCAGTCTTAAAGAGACTTCTATGAAGGCCAAGCTACCTGTTGGCAAGTAACTTGAGAAAAAAGATGGAGTTTACACTTAGCCCCAAAAGGTCTGGTGGAGAGAAAAAGTAAGATCCAGTGCCAAGAATCCCCTTCTAAGAATCCTTTGCCTCTAGTACCCAACATTCAAATATGAGCTGCTGTCATCATATACTGCAGTTAATCCCAACTGTTGATATGGTCTCCAAGAGTATACTCAGCACTGCCACTAGCCTGCTGAGTGATCTTGGGCAAGTCATTTTGCGTTCCTGTGCCTCAGCTCCCCATCTATAGAATGGGGATAATAAAATATCTCTTTCTTTGTAACGTGCTTTAAGATCTACTGACGAAAAGTGCTATATAAGAGACAGGTATTATTTCTTGTGAGAGGTTCACCCACATGGCCATCCAAGAGGCTTCACCCAGAAAGTACACCACTCAAAAAACTCCTAATTGTGGTGAATAAAAACAACAGACTCAGGCCCTGGGATTTAAGACTACTGCAGCCTTTTTTTTAGAAGGATGATGGTAAACAGCTATCAGGATGGTGTGTGTGTGTCCATCTTTGGATCAGTCAAAATGTGACAGTCTATTTAAAGAGGTGGTAAACTGGGTCAATAAAAGGATGACTATGGTTTTAATATTTTAATCAATCTATCGAACACATTTTAAAAAGTATTTCCATATCAGTGTTTTAAAATTAAAAGTTATTTTTACACACCATGTATATTTATCTAAGGAGTATAGCCAAAACTGCACTGTTTTCTAGCAGAAAGCCATATTTTCGTCAGGGGTGGCTATTGCTCAATATAAGGACGATGTCTGCCAGGGCAAAGACATATTTTAGAGCTGTGATATCATCAGATGTCACTACAGTAGATATAAAACTCCTTCACTGATAGCAAAACCATGAAATATAGTGGACTTCAAGTGTAAAATCACATGGAAATATTTTATCAACTGACAAATGACATTTTGTGGTGTTCCTTTAACTGTCTCTCAGTTTTTTAACGGGAAAGGAGAGAGTGAATAAAAATTTAAGGTGCCTATCAACTAGAAGACCATACAAACACAGAGTATCAAGAAGTACCAATGACACTGTCCCATGACTTCATCATAAGTTAAACTGCTGGAAAGGTTTAGATGTTAGCCTTTTTTAAAAAAAAAAAATCCTCCCATTGTTATTGGAGGTTCAGCATTAGCATAGACAAGCCTCCAGTGTCCGCTAGTGGTTTTTTACTACTACGTCACACAGACCTCCTCTGAGCAGTGACGAGGCAATTAAAATGTTAGCAGCCACCTTGAGCCCTGTTTGTACTAGTGCTCCCACCACTGCATTTTTTTTCCAGAAAAAAAGCTAATCAAGACACAGCCGATGACAATCGGTACAGCATTATAACCTTCAATTGGAGCTACTGTGTTGACTGACACTATACATATGATAGAGAGACTGATTAGCTAGATTAGAGAAATAGGATTCAAAAGATATTGTTCCATACCAACTGAAAAACCTGCAGTTTGTCCTGCAATTAAAATGGCTTAGACTGAGAATCTTCAGAAGCAGTCCTGGCATGGGTTGTAAAATTCTCCACAGATCTCTGCTAATGCAGCCCAATCCTGATCCAGAACAACCATTTTAATCCAGTTTTCAGTGTCTCTTTTGAATCGAAACTCCAATCATGCCAAGATTCAGCAGCCCTCTCCAAAATCCTCAGGCTTTGCTGTGCACAGCAGCCTGATCAAATGGGCAGGAGCTAATTATATTTTGTGATAAAAAAGTTGACCCCGACCTGATTGTATGACCTAGGACTCTGTTTCATGGGTGATTTTATGTTTGCTAGAGGTAAAATGACATGTGTAAGATTGGCAGGTATGTATTGCTTATTAGTTTGGAACATGCATCGGGGGCAAATAGGTGGACATAAGTAGATGGATTATTAAGCTTAGTATATAGCTAAGGGCCTATTGTTTTAATTTAAGGCCTTCAGAGAGCATTTATGCTAAAAGCTGGTATTTAGCTGAAATAGTGTAGGCCTAAAGAGATAACCCTAGGTCATAAATTCTGCATTCTCCTTTTGAGATAGCAAGTAAGTGACAACAAAGGGTACAGTATACCACAGAATTCTGGAAGATGAGAGTTTTGGGGGGCTTTGACAATCAAGCTGTTCTGTAGTGATCGAAGTAGTTAGATCACATTTAAGTACAGGAATCAGGTTGAGCGGTGCAGCCCAGCCCACGGTGTAGCCCAGCTCGCTCCCCCGAATAGCGGTGCAGGTCCTCATCAGCTCTGGGTGCCATCCACACCAGAGGCCCTGCAAGCAGCGCAAGAAATTATGTCCCTCCCGGTGCCGTCCACTCCAGCCCCTGTGAGTCCTGGTCACGGGGTAAACCCGCGTTTGGACCACCACAGTCTCCACCTCTTCGGCAACGCTCCCCATTATGGGGGACGTCCTGCCAACGGTCACCCTCTCCCAGCTGACATGCTTCTGACCGTGATAGGCAGAAGCTTCACAGCCCCTTCTGGTCTCTGGACAAGGGCAGAGAGGCTTGAGGCGTGGCTCGCCGGTAACAGGGCGCAGACCAGACTATTTCCATACCAAACTTAAATATTCCCTCAGCATTTTTGATTGTAGAGCTGCTGTTTTTAAAAAAGGCAGTGATTTTTTTAAAATAGGTTTAAAAGTATACAATTTTACATTTCTCATACTAAAACACATTTTTTTCTCAAGCTTAAAAAGTGTCATCTTTCAGAAAAAAATAAGCCTGAATAATTTCAGCTTTCAGAGTTATGGGCTACTGAAAACAGGAGCTTGGAATGTAAACTCTTATACAAACTTAACTGAAGTAGTCATTTAGGCTCCTGCTATAATACAAGCAATACAATATATATTGTATATTTTGTATAAGTAGGGGCATAGCGAGCAGATCGAGGGATGTGATCGTTCCCCTCTATTCGACATTGGTGAGGCCTCATCTGGAGTACTGTGTCCAGTTTTGGGCCCCACACTTCAAGAAGGATGTGGATAAATTGGAGAGAGTCCAGCGAAGGGCAACAAAAATGATTAGGGGTCTGGAACACATGAGTTATGAGGAGAGGCTGAGGGAGCTGGGATTGTTTAGCCTGCAGAAGAGAAGAATGAGGGGGGATTTGATAGCTGCTTTCAACTACCTGAAAGGGGGTTCCAAAGAGGATGGCTCTAGACTGTTCTCAATGGTAGCAGATGACAGAACGAGGAGTAATGGTCTCAAGCTGCAGTGGGGGAGGTTTAGACTGGATATTAGGAAAAACTTTTTCACTAAGAGGGTGGTGAAACACTGGAATGCGTTACCTAGGGAGGTGGTAGAATCTCCTTCCTTAGAGGTTTTTAAGGTCAGGCTTGACAAAGCCCTGGCTGGGATGATTTAACTGGGAATTGGTCCTGCTTCGAGCAGGGGGTTGGACTAGATGACCTTCTGGGGTCCCTTCCAACCCTTATATTCTATGATTCTATGATTCTATAATAATTTTAGTATTATCCATTGAAAAAGCGAACAAAAAAATCAGCCTTTGCCTATGTCAAGGTTCCTCCCCCACTCTGAACTCTAGGGTACAGATGTGGGGACCTGCATGAAAACCTCCTAAGCTTACTTTTACCAGCTTAGGTTAAAAATTCCCCAAGGTACAAATTAATTTTATCTTTTGTCCTTGGAATAACCACTGCCACCACCAAACTAACTGGGTTTACTGGGAAACGTAATTTGGACATGTCTTTCCCCCCAAAATCCTCCCAACCCTTGCACCCCACTTCCTGGGAAAGGTTTGGTAAAAATCCTCACCAATTTGCATAGGTGACCACAGACCCAAACCCTTGGATCTGAGAACAATGAAAAAGCATTCAGTTTTCTTACAAGAAGACTTTTAATAGTAAATAGGAGTAAAGGAATCACCCCTGTAAAATCAGGATGGTAGGTACCTTACAGGGTAATTAGATTCAAAACATAGAGAATCCCTCTAGGCAAAACCTTAAGTTACAAAAAAGACACACAGACAGAAATAGTCATTCTATTCAGCACAATTCTTTTCTCAGCCATTTAAAGAAATCATAATCTAACACATACCTAGCTAGATTACTTACTAAAAGTTCTAAGAATCCATTCCTGGTCTATCCCCGGCAAAAGCAGCATACCAACAGACACAGACCCTTTGTTTCTCTCCCTCCTCCCAGCTTTTGAAAGTATCTTGTCTCCTCATTGGTCATTTTGGTCAGGTGCCAGCGAGGTTACCGTTAGCTTCTTAACCCTTTACAGGTGAGAGGATTTTTCTTCTGGCCAGGAGGGATTTTAAAGGGGTTTACCCTTCCCTTTACATTTATGACAGCCTATGCCAGTTATATCCAACAGATGGTCACTGTAAATCCATGGATCATAAGAGATCCAGAAAACCTCAATTTCAGTATAAATATACATTATATAATGTCCTGATGAACCTGATCAAGTTTCATTATGTTGCGAATGTCATAGATCTGACTACCTTATTTAAAGGATACCTTAATATTTCTATCTAATTCTGGTACCAAACTGAAATTTTGATTTGAAACGAAACTTGATGGTAAGTTCCACTCCCCACTAAGCAAGTAGAGGATGGGTGTATTATTGTTAGTCTGAATGATGAGATACGTACTTTATAGAAAAAAAACAGCTTTAAACAGTTATTTTTCTATGAAAGGTATGGGGCTTTCAGGAAAGAGAATGCACTGAGTTCAAAAATTAAAGTATGGGAAGAAATCCTGGTGTAACACAATTGTTATCTTTATGTAGTCAAATGTTTTAAAATAAAACTTACAAAAAGTTGTAGTATTCTTTTAATGATGGCTGTTAACGTTAGGCCAGCATGTTCAGAATCAGATGCCTAAATAAATGGTCTTATTTTCATAGGTGCTGAGATACCCATAGCTTCAACTGAAAACACTGGAAGCTGTGGTTGGTGAATACCTTTGAAAATAAGGCTACTTATCTGGGCACCCAAGTTTGAAAATGTTGGCCCACATTTAAACATTATTAAACAATTAGTGTAGTCACATAATCACCTAGCAGATCAGGAAAAATCAAAATTTCTACATTAAACATGACATCTTTACCCTCTGTTGTTTACCTTGCTGCATGGTGTTCTGTATATGACCCAGAAATATGAAATTCTGATTTGATTCTATTACTGGTGCTAGGATGACTAGCCTTATACCCTAAATCATTCACCAGCAAACTTTACATAAGGGTTGGGAAAAAATTACAACCTTTGCTTTGCAAATTTAGTTGGCTTCAGAGAGAAATGCTGCCCTAGGATGTGTGCATATGGTGGGCAGAAGTTAAAGATAGATACATTCAAACTGGAAATAAGACATCCATTTTTAACAGGAAGGGTAATTAATCATTGGAACAGTTTACAGAAGGGATGTGGTGGATTCTCCATCACTTGCAATCTTTAAATCAAGAATGGATCTCTTTCTAAAGGATATATTTGACTTCAGGCACAAGTTATTGGGCTGAATGAAAGAATCACTGGATAACATTCTCTGGCCCCCGTTATGCAGAAGGTTACAGTAGATGATCATAATGGTCTCCCTCGGCCTTGAATCTCTGAATGAAAGTCAGACGTGCATTTTAGGGCAGAATTTATAGCCAGGTTGTGTAACATTTTACAAAATCTGCAATCTATATCTTCAGAGAACAAATTACAGGCCAATGCTTTCTTCTTCACCAAAAAAACATTTATGAAAGTTCTTCTTTTGTGGAAGCTAAAATATGTTCCCCATCTGATGAGTGATGCACAGGACACAATCATAAGTGAGGTAAATTGCATCCCCATTCAAACTGTGTGTCCTTCCCCCAAGTGAGTGATTGCAGAACTCTGTGGAATCGAGGCTGCGATAACTAATCAATGTTTGTTGGGAATGTAAACTGCACAGAGCCATGAAAACAGTGGAGATGTATTTTTGCATGAGATGTCATGAACATAGATGAGGCCATCTGGTCTAGAAATTGTAGGCAATGCCCTACCAATGTTTGTGGCATGATCTAGTTTGCTTTCAACCAACCAAAGATGCATGCATACCTGAAGTGGAGCATCCACAGGGACTATCATTCAAAGAAGAACTACATGATGAGGAGCTAAGATATATCATTTCTGAACAAAAGGCAAAAGCTCTATGTACCTGCTTTTACCTTATCTTTGCAGAATTTAACAGAAGGTGGACAGGCTCCACCTAACGAAGAGATGGGTGAGCATCTTCGGAAGCAGGCTGGCTAACCTAGTAAGGAGGGCTTTAAACTAAGTTCACCAGGGGAAGGAGACCAAAGCCCTTAGGTAAATGGGGACGTGGGATACCGGGAGGAAGCACGAGCAGGAGAATGGGAAAGGGGAGGGCTCCTGCCTCATACTAAGAAAGCAGGACAAACAGCACGTTACCTCAAGTGTCTATACACAAATGCAAGAAGCCTGGGAAACAAGCAGGGAGAACTGGAAGTCCTGGCACAGTCAAGGAATTATGATGTGATTGGAATAACAGAGACTTGGTGGGATAACTCACATGACTGGAGCACTGTCATGGAT
This sequence comes from Caretta caretta, assembly GCF_965140235.1. Classification (NCBI taxonomy): domain Eukaryota; kingdom Metazoa; phylum Chordata; order Testudines; family Cheloniidae; genus Caretta; species Caretta caretta. Next base: position 10,988,310 of record NC_134207.1, on the reverse strand, counting down.
GGATATAAACTGATCAGGAAGGACAGGCAGGGCAGAAAAGGTGGGGGAGTTGCATTGTATGTAAGAGAGCAGTATGACTGCTCAGAGCTCCGGTATGAAACTGCAGAAAAACCTGAGTTTCTCTGGATTAAGTTTAGAAGTGTGAGCAACAAGGGTGATGTCGTGGTGGGAGTCTGATATAGATCACCGGATCAGCGGGATGAGATGGACGAGGCTTTCTTCCGGCAACTAACAGAAGTTACTAGATTGCAGGCCCTGGTTCTCATGGGAGACTTCAATCACCCTGATATCTGCTGGGAGAGCAATACAGCGGTGCACAGACAATCCAGGAAGTTTTTGGAAAGTGTAGGGGACAATTTCCTGGTGCAAGTACTGGAGGAACCAACTAGGGGCAGAGCTCTTCTTGACGTGCTGCTCACAAACCAGGAAGAATTAGTAGGAGAAGCAAAAGTGGATGGGAACCTGGGAGGCAGTGACCATGAGATGGTTGAGTTCAGGATCCTGACACAGGGAAGAAAGGAGAGCTGCAGAATACGGACCCTGGACTTCAGAAAAGCAGACTTTGATAACCTCAGGAACCTGATGGGCAGGATCCCCTGGGAGAATAACATGAGGGGGAAAGAAGTCCAGGAGAGCTGGCTGTATTTTAAAAAATCCTTATTGAGGTTACAGGGACAAACCACCCTGATGTGTAGAAAGAATCATAAATATGGCACGCGACCAGCTTGGTTTAACAGTGAAATCCTAGCGGATCTTAAACACAAAAAAGAAGCTTACAAGAAGTGGAAGATTGGACAAATGACCAGGGAAGAGTATAAAAGTATTGCTAGTGAAATCAGGAAGGTCAAATCACACCTGGAGGTGCAGCTAGCAAGAGATGTTAAGAGTAACAAGAAGGGTTTCTTCAGGTATGTTAACAACAAGAAGAAAGTCAAGGAAAGTGTGGGCCCCTTACTGAATGAGGGAGGCAACCTAGTGACAGAAGATGTGGAAAAAGCTAATGTACTCAATGCTTTTTTTGCCTCTGTCTCACGAACAAGGTCAGCTCCCAGACTGCTGCACTGGGCAGCACAGCAAGGAGAGGAGGTGACCAGCCCTCTGTGGAGGAAGAAGTGGTTTGGGACTATTTAGAAAAGCTGGACGAGCACAAGTCCATGGGGCCAGATGCGCTGCATCCGAGAGTGCTAAAGGAGTTGGCCATTATCTTTGAAAACTCATGGCAACCGGGGGAGGTCCCGGACAACTGGAAAAAGGCTACCGTAATGCCCATCTTTTAAACAGGGGAGGAGGAGGATCCTGGGAAGTACAGGCCAGTCAGCCTCACCTCAGTCCCCGGAAAAATCATGGAGCAGGTCCTCAAGGAATCAATTCTGAAGCACTTAGAGGAGAGGAAAGTGATCAGGAACAGTCAGCATGGATTCGCCAAGGGCAAGTCATGTCTGACTAATCTAATTGCCTTCTATGACGAGATAACTGGCTCTGTGGATGAGGGGAAAGCAGTGGACGTGTTGTTCCTTGACTTTAGCAAAGATTTTGACGTGGTCTCCCACAGTATTCTTGCCAGTAAGTTAGAGAAGTGTGGGCTGGATGAATGGACAATAAGGGGTATAGAAAGCTGGCTAGATTGTCGGGCTCAACAGGTAGTAATCAATGGCTCCATGTCTAGCTGGCAGCCAGTATCAAGTGGAGTGCCCCAAGGGTTGGTCCAGGGCCAGTTTTGTTCAATATCTTCATTAATGTTCTGGAGGACGGTGTGGATTGCACCCTCAGCAAGTTTGCAGATGACACTAAACTGGGAGGAGAGGTAGATACGCTGGAGGGTAGGGATAGGATAAAGAGGGACCTAGACAAATTAGAGGATTGGGCCAAAAGAAATCTGATGAGGTTCAACAAGGACAAGTGCAGAGCCCTGCACTTAGGACGGAAGAATCCCATGCACCGCTACAGACTAGGAACCGAATGGCTAGGCAGCAGTCCTGCAGAAAAGGACCTATGGGTTACAGTGGACGAGAAGCTGGATATGAGTCAACAGTGTGCTGTTGTTGCCAAGAAGGCCAATGGCATTTTGGGATGTATAAGTAGGGGCACTGCCAGCAGATCGAGGGACGTGATCGTTCCCCTCTATTCAACATTGGTGAGGCCTCATCTGGAGTACTGTGTCCAGTTTTGGGCCCCACACTACAAGAAGGATGTAGAAAAATTGGAAAACGTCCATTGGAGGGCAACAAAAATTATTAGGGGACTGGAACACATGACTTATTTGGAGAGGCTGAGGGAACTGGTATTGTTTAGTCTGCAGAAGAGAAGAATGAGGGGGGATTTGATAGCTGCTTTCAACTATCTGAAAGGGGATTCCAAAAAGGATGGATCTAGACTGTTCTCAGTGGTAGTGGATGACAGAAGGAGGAGTAATGGTCTCAAGTTGCAGTGGGGGAGGTTAAGGTTGGATATTAGGAAAAACTTAGGACTAGGAGGGTGGTGAAACACTGGAATGCGTTACCTGGAATCTCCTTCCTTAGAGGTTTTTAAGGTCAGGCTTGACAAAGGCCTGGCTGGGATGATTTAGTTGGGGATTGGTCCTGCTTTGAGCAAGGGGTTGGACTAGATGACCTCCTGAGGTCCCTTCCAACCCTGATATTCTATGATTCTATGATCACAGACACTAGGAGCCTGTATCTCACTAAAGCTTCAAATTTATATCAATGCTTCAGTCACCTTGAGAGTTAAACTACGAATCTTGGAAGCAGAGCTGTCTTTTACTTCTCACCACCAATTACACAGTCTGTAAAAGAAAATTTCAGAGGAGCATTTCTTACAACTATTCTTAAAATTCACCCAATATGGCAAAGTACAACAGTACAGTAACAGCTACCTGCATGGAAACTAATTACAAAAAAGAGTTGTCACAATGGTTGCAAGTTAAACAAAGATACCATCATTACGGTAATTAAACCTGTTTCAAACCCAAATAAGGATTAAATGCTTTCTGTTTTGCTAACTTTAAACTAACAGAGACAGTAAAATTGCACAGAAATTCACATAACCAGCATCAAAACAAATGGTGCCATTAATACAAGAAAAGAAGGGGGAGGGTGTATTTGGAATATCTGAATACTTGAGCAGTTAGGTGACCAGAAGTACTTGCATTCAAACACAGAATATTAACAACTGATTTTAAGCATTATTTTACTAGCTTGGGGCCTAGTACAAATCCTTCCCCTCAAAGAGGGACCCTCTCCACGAACGCCCTGATTCCAATTCCAACCCCCAAAAGCTACAGTAAAAGAACTTCTTGTTTTACACATGCCTAGTCACAGTCACTGTGTGGCAGTGTATGACCTTGGTTAAGCTTTCACCTTCTGCACCAATGTTGACTAAGAATCCGGGGGGGAAAAAATGTTTCTTTTGCAAGAAACCTAAGGATGTCCCAATTTTTCCCATATCCGTAAGGAACGTTTTAAAATCTACAAAGCTTTTCTTTCTTTAAAATATATTAATGGTAAGAACATGATAAAATGATCTGAGCACACGTGAAGGAGGAATTCCTCAGTTCTATACAAGCACTATTATTAATGTCATTACTACTTTGTCTTTTTGGGAAGGGCCGTGTAACCCTATGTGCAGATGACTACTTCAGAAACAGCTTGAATAAATACTCCAGTATTTGGTGAGGAAGAGGGAGAAAGATGGGACCCAGATAGCACAATCCTTCCCTGCAAGTGCCTCTCAGATCCATGACTGTGTAAGAGCTGGATAAAAAAAACAAATTCTTGGAAGGAGCCTGACACAGAGGCCAAAAATACTCCAAAGGCAGCAGGAGCCAGCACAGAAGCACCTTTGGGAAGTGCATTAGTGCGAACTGGAGAACACTGGTGATGTCATAAGACTGCTTTCCACAATTCTTGCTCTGAAAATTCTCTCCCATGTCCTGATTGGCTGTTTACTCCAACCCCACCTGCACAGTCTCCATCTCAGGCTCCCTCCACCTGTCGTCTGTTCCCCACCTTCCTTCTTTTCTTTCCTTTTCTCCCTTCTCCTTCTAAGTCCCCTCTCCCTGGCTTTGTCTTTTCGTGTAGCTAATCACAATTTAACTATACCCAACCCAAAGAATTAAAAAAGAAAATAATTGTGACACCAAAATGTTGTTTTGCAGCCCAACACCCTGTTCACTCTGTTTCTTTGTTATATTCCTTTCCCCTACCCTCTGTCTTGTCTATTTAGATTGTAAGCTCTTTATGGCAGGGACTGTCCATTACTCTATATTTGTGCAATGTTTAGGACAATGGGGCCCCACTCACGGCTGTTACCTGACACTACTGTAATAAACATAACAACACAATAATAACAGCAGAACAACAACCACCACCATTACTATTTGGACTTCCATAAATTAACTATTGACAGGGGTGGAGGAAGATGGGATTAAATGTTGTCTTGAGCATAGAAAAAGACTTAGGCTATTATAAAAGAATATAACAATTTGCTGACACAAAGTATCCTATTTTACAAGTTATGTGATAATGGCATCCATATAACAGAGCAAAGAATAATATATAGCAGTGTGGGTATGAGAGAGAATTTTTAAAAGGCAACTATAATTAAATTCACATCACTATGAATTGAAAAAGCAGTGTACCTATAGATCTAGAGCTTACCATGCATGATTTGTCTAACAATGTAAAGTGCTTTGTACTAAAAGTGCTACATCAGTGCTTTCTGGTCTTAATAACAGAGTGTGCTGGCAACCCTTATGTCCCTTAAAATTGCATAAAATCCCAGGCTGATGTTACCTGATTTTCGTGTTATTTTTACAGGCCATCTTTCTTAAAAGCTTTTTTCTACTCCCAGTCTTTTTTATGGATTCCCACCCCTTTTCAGTGGGGCGATTATTAATACATTTCCCCCAGATCTTACATAAAAACAAAACCAGAAGAAACTATAAAGCCTCCAAGCTACACAGTTAGGTAATATATGCAACCATGTATTCCTAGTATTATCACCCTTGTCTTCCTCTTCCCTCCCTTCTCCCACCTCATGTTCGCAACACTCTCCTGTTATGAGAAGTTCTATGGCCTGTGTCATGCAGGAAGTCACACTAGGTGATCACAGTGGTCCCTTATGGCCTTACAAACTATGAATGTGTCTCTGTTTGGCCTGCTTGTAATTTGGGGGTGGCATTGTCTTACTTTGTGTCTGTAGCATGCCCAGCCCATGGGCCTCTGATCCTGATTGGTGACTATGAGCTATTCTGCATTGTAAATTGTACATAATAATAAACCACAATTCTTATTGAACTATACATTGATGTTATTTCTTCCATACTGTTGCAATGCATTGTTAAGAAAATGAATAGCTTAGATGTCAATCAAAAGAATATATACCTAAAACTCTTTACTACTTCAGCTGACTGCTATTTCTTGGAGAATAGAATAAAATAAAAATTAAAGTTCCTAGAGCAGAATCTTGATTACTCAGACTGAATGAAGTCTTTGGGAAAAGAAAATCACACACTCAAGGTGAAGTAGAACATTTAACACAATTGGCTACACCATCTTTTCCTGATCATTTGTTTCATGCTTGGAATCCTTTTGATGCTTTACCTTCAGTGTCACAATAAAGAAATGTTCTTACTACTGAAGAGCTAATGAGAGTAAACAACAGATGTGTGAGAGCACTGATGTAGCAGAACATATCCCCATCAGAATTCTTGACCTTTGAGCCTCCCTTCTGAATGCTGCAGCTAAAAATACCTCTTTCCCACTGACAAACACTAGAGCTAAATGCTGCAGAATGGCAATGAGGAGCTTTATGCTCTAATGGTTTTACTATAAATAGAATCTGTTCCATGCTAAAAGCTCTTCATTAAAAGGATTAGTGAGTACAACATAAAGCAGTTGCAAATGACACAAAACCTGCATCTGTGTAGATCATAATTTGATTTTAGATGTACCAGATTTAATTTTTCTATCAAAACTGTATGATTTAGTGTATAAACAAAACAAAAAAGGGAAGAATCTCTCCTCTCTTCACAGTGTTTTTAAAAACCTTCTATTTGATATTACAACTGATACCAGCAAAGATTCCCTAGAAAACGGAATCAATCTCAAACTGTAATGTCTGAATCCTCCATCATCAAGATTCCCCATTTAGGTGTGTCCAGGAGGCACACCTAAATGATGTTGGGTGATGATGGGTTACCAAACCTTTCCCAGGAAGTGGGGTGCAAGGGTTGGGAGGATTTTGGGGGGAAAGACGTGTCCAAACTACGTTTCCCAGTAAACCCAGTTAGAGTTTGGTGGTGGCAGTGGTTATTCCAAGGACAAAGGATAAAATTAATTTGTACCTTGGGGAAGTTTTGACCTAAGCTGGTAAAAGTAAGCTTAGGAGGTTTTCATGCAGGTCCCCACATCTGTACCCTAGAGTTCAGAGTGGGGGAGGAACCTTGACAGGTGCCCTAAAAAGACTTCTATAGGGGCTAATATCACATCTCAATATGATCTGTGGAGCCACTGTCTCAGTCTCAAGTGTGCCAGAAAAGTACAAGTCCTCAGATTTCACAAGTGGACTGCTGGTACTGGGTGTCTTGTGACACCTCGGCTGGTCAGCGGTAGCAACGAATGGGGCATCAAAGGTGTGGGCACCTCTCTAGTGATCACCATTTCCAAGGAATCATCAACACCGGGTCAAAATACACCGCCAGGCTGTTGAGGATAGTATTGCCAGCCATGAGGGATCGAGAGTGTGAGGGGCTTCTGCCTCTTGGCACAGTTGATGATGCTGATTTTGGTTGGGCAGTGAAACGGGACAGTACTGTCAATGTAGGGGTCAATCTCTCCTTCTTTTCCTTGATGGCGCTGGAGCCAGTCACACCCGTCAGTGATTTTGGAGCACTGTTAGCTCTCAGTACTGACAACTCAGACCTGTGTTCCCTATGAGCTCCAACACACCAATACTGGAACACGGAATCTCTCACCAGACATGGAGGGTGTAGGGGAAGATGACCTCTTCTTGGATGAGGACTTGGGAGGGGATTTTTCTCACTTTTTGTGAAAGTACTTGTGCTCGTCCTGTCTGCTCCTCCTACTAGGGTCCTTAACTCTGCCCTCTGATGATCTGGAGCCCAGGAGTACCATGCTTGGAGGGATAGTTCTTGGTACCTCCAGCCAATGTACAGGGGTCAGATCGCAGTCTCATTGAGCATTTGATCAAGAGTTTTCTGAGCTAGAACTCTCAAGATATCTGGGTTTAAATGCGAAAGGAACAACAGACATTACAACTGGAGGGGATGTAGGATAGCCCCCCCAAAGAAATACAAACAAACGCAATGGAAATCACTAACCAATAAGACCTGAGGGCAGGCCACACAGGACTTGAAGCTGGGGTTCTTAGGTATAATAAATATCCCACATGGTGGGGTATCAGGTGGGGGAGTCAAGTCCCTTACTAACACTGTCTATCTAAATAATCACTCAAATTAGCTAACAATCTAGAAAAATATAAAAACTCTTTATAGAAGAAAATTTAATTCAAAACAGGAATGCTAACAAAGCTGAGGACACTGGTGGGGTTCTATCTCAAGCCAAGGGTGGTAGAAAGGAGCTGAAGAGGCAGTCAGTTCACACCTTGGTTTAGAGCACAAGGAGGTAGAGGTCACAGCCGTGGACCAATGGACACTGCCAATGAAAACTTTTCCAGTCTCCGGTGCATGTGCACCTCCAGTGCAATACAGCTGGGGACCATCACTCAAAGAACTTCTACCTCTTTTGTACTGCTGTACAATACAAGAAGTCTATAGAGACCTTTCTTGTATACAGTCCCTTTTCTAGATTTTATACTACCTCTTCTGCAAGAACACTAACCCAATTAAACTGTGTTTTAAACTATATGGACTTTGCTACTCAGACAACTGATTTCAGAGTTTCTTCTCATAGGTAGGCTAATTAGTCAAATACTCAAACCTCACACCTGCAGTGCTGAAACCAGGCAACTCTTATCACTGATTTCCAAACATACCCCAAAGAGCCAGGTATTGAAATTAGTGTGCTCCATATACGTGAAGTCACCAGGCTAGCTTGAAAATTTGGTGAGAGAGAAAATAACTTGAGAGTTCTGGAATATGTGCAGCTTAGAAACATTTATCTCCCAATGAATGGAAGTGGGATTCCAATTAGAAGAACAAACTACAGTATGACAAAATCCGAAGGCCAAATTAGTAAACACTTGTGTCAACACTAGTGATAACCCAAGGATTTTCCACTCAAGTTTATGGTTTTATGGTAAGCATGAGTGAGGGTAGTCAAGTGTGTGTGTTGTGCTGGTAGACCCTCGATGAAGTGTTCATGTAGAGAATGAGAGGGGTATGGTGTGGTGTGGGGTTGTGCGTGCTTGATATTACTGTGTTGTTGTGTGGATTGCTGCGCTGGTTTGTGCCTCAAGGGTTATGCTGGGGGATTCTGTGTTGATTTGTGCAAATGGTGAATTGAGGGGTTTGTGCTATGGTGAGAAGCTATTGTTTGTGGTTATTATGTATGCCTTTTGTGTTGTGTGAATGGTTTTGAATAATTGTGGTAACTGGGCCAAGTAAACCACCATCTGTGCAATTTCCTTCATGCAACCAATGAAACTGTCACATGCAAATTAGCTGTATAATAAGTTTGATGACTGGTTGAGTTAACTCTCATATCACCATAGTTTAGGATTCTTGATCTGTGAGAGTGTTCTTGCCCCTGAAGAGCTTGCAATCTTGGTTATTGACAAAACTCAGATGGATGGAACAAACGGAGTGAGGGAAATTGAATACTGACTGAACTAAGCCAAAGCCCATGCTGCTTTGCAGCCAGGCCAAAGAGTAAATGGAAAAACACTGTTTGCAAAGTTTTAGTTACATAAATTTCTAGATGCTGCAGCAGTTAACAGATAAAGAATAAACTTTATTTAGGCTTGTGAAGCTGACTCTTGTGAACAGATATATTGGGAAATCAGCTCTCACAAAAAGAACTGTTAACCAGGAATGTAAATTGTTTTATTGCTAACAGATGCATTCAGCTCTCAGAAGCAAAATTTATTGATCACAGCATGGGAGTTGTTTGTTGTCATAGCTGTAATTGAAATTGAAAGTGTTATGTAACCAAAACAAGAAAGTAGCTAGTAGTAGATAAATAAAGTACATTATTATTATTATGCTGAATTAATCTTTGACTAGTAAAGCGGATTAAGCCTAGCTATTTGACTTCTCGTTACTGAATTAAATCAATCTCGTAACACAGGATAACAATAATAAAAGCACATTTCCACATAGATTAGCTATGGGCAAAATGTAGTTTACCACCTTATCAAAAGAATGTTCTCTCAGAAGACTGGTGTCTTGTGCAACCCAGTCTCCACAGTGGGTTAGTAAATAAATGGGAATGAAGGCAGAGGCATTTGCTGGGGACAGCACAGATATTCTTACTTAAACAAGGAGCTCAGCTTACTGCTGTCAAGAAGAGTTCTGACATCCTACTCTCATAGGATCATAGAACCACAGAACTGGAAGGGACGTCGAGAGGTCATCTGGTCCAGTACCCTGCACTCAAGGCAGGACTAAGTATGACCTAGACCAGAGGTGCGCAAACTATGGCCCACGGGCCACATCCAGCCCGCAAGACCATCCTGCCCTGCCCTTGAGTTCCCAGCCAGGGAGGCTAGCTCCCCGCCCCTCCCTTGTTGTCCCCGCTCTCCCGCAGGGTTGGTCAGGGGACAAGGAGCAGGAGGGTTTGGATAGGTCAGGGGTACTGAGGGGGGCAGTGAGGGGGCGGGAAGTGGGAGGGAGCGGATGGAGGCGGGGGCCAGGCTGTTTGGAGAGGCACAGACTTCCCTACCCGGCCCTCCATACAGTTTGGCACCACGATGTGGCCCTCGGGCCAAAAAGTTTGCCAACCCCGGATCTAGACCCATCCTTGACAGGTGTTTGTCCAACCTGTTCTTAAAAATCCCCAATGATGGAGATTTCACCACCTCCCGAGAAAATTTATTCCAGTGCTTAACCACTCTGACAGTTAGGAATTTTTTCCCCTCTGTCCAACCTTAACCGCCCTGGCTGCAATTTAAGCCCATTGCTTCCTGTCCTATCCTCAAACGTTAAGAACAACAATTTTTCTCCCTCCTCCTTGTAACAACCTTTTATGTACTTGAAAACTGTTATGTCCCCTCTCAGTCTTCTCTTCTCCCAACTAAACAAAGCCAATATTTTCAATCTTCCCTCATAGGTCAAGTTTTCTAGACCTTTACTCCTTTTTGTTGCTCTTCTCTGGACTTTCTCCAATTTGTCACCATCTGTCCTGAAATGTGGCACCCAGAACTGGACACAATACACCAGTTGAGGCCTAATCAGCATGGAGTAGAGCAAAAGAATTACTTCTCGTGTCTTGCTTACAACACTCCTGTTAATACATCCCAGAATGATGTTTGCTTTTTTTGCAACAGCGTTACACTGACAACTCATATTTAGCTTGTGATCCACTATGACCCCAGATCCCTTTCCGTAGTACTCCTTCCTAGGCAGTCATTTCCCATTTTGTATGTGAGCAACGGATTGTTCCTTCCTAAGTGGAGTTCTTTGCATTTGTCCTTATTGAATTTCATCCTATTTACTTCAGACCATTTCTCTAGTTTGTCCAGATCATTTTGAATTTTAATCCTATCCTTCAAAGCATTTGCAACCCCTCCCAGCTTGGTATCATCCGCAGACTTTGTAAGTGTACTCTCTATGCCATTTATCTAAATTGTTGATTAAGATATTGAATAGAACCAGGCCCAGAACCGATCCCTGTGGGACCCCCACCCATTATGCCCTTCCAGCATGACTGTGAACCATTGATAACTACTCTCTGGGAATGATTTTCCAACCAGTTATGCACCTACCTTATAGTAGCTGCATCTAGGTTGTATTTCCCTAGTTTATTTATGAGAAAGTCATGTGACACAGTATCAAAAGCCTTACTAAAGTCAACTGCAGAACTGAAGGAAGCAGCTGACAAGCATGACATGAAGGCCTTCTACAAAGGCCTTCTACAAAGGCACAAAATCCAGTGGTACAGATGGTAACTTGCTGATCACAGACAAAGGTGACATTCTCTCTTGCTGGGCAGTGCACTTTGATAGTGTCCTGAACTGTCAATCCACTATGTCTGATGAGGCCATCAACTCCCTCCGGCAGTGTCCTGTGCTGGAAGAGCTGTCCATGAACCCTTCTCTAGACAACGGTACTAAGGCCATTAAGCAGCTGTCCATGGGCAAATCTCCAGATCCTGATGGCTTTCTACCTGAAGTGTACAAATGTGGAGGTGCCCACCTAGTCAGGAGACTCAAGAACATTTTCAAGACTATATGGAAACATGGTACTGTGTCCCAGGAGCATAAGGATGTTTCATAGTCCATCTATACAAAATGAAGGGAAGCATATCTATCCGTTACAACCATCATGGAATCTCACTGCCATCTATAGTGGGAAAGATCCTTGCATGGGTCATTCTCAACAGGCTCGTGTATTACCTAGTTGACTCAGTTTATCAAGAGTCACAGTGTTGCTTTCTTGCTGGCCATGATACCACAGACATGATCTTTGCAGCCCAACAAATAAAAGAGAAATCTTGTGAACAGAACAGAACAAGTGGGCATAACTGGACACTGCAAGACAGAGGTTCATAGGGTTGTGTCTGCGACCAGAGATATTGGCTAGTGTCATTCAGTTGCACAATCCAAGCAGCTTACATGCTAGCGTGAACCCCCAGGAATGGGGGTTCTCACAGCAAAGCAGGGTAAGGATAAGGGTAGAGTCTAAGATTGGAGTGACCTAGCAGCTCACCAGTCCAGATAACACCAAAGGGGAACGTCACAATATGAATGACAAAACATAGGTATGTGTGCACCATTTATTACATTACATTATCAGGAATAAGTATATAATTGGCAAGGATTTGAGATGGCAGAGGAAGATCTAGTACTGTCACAGGAGTTAATGCCACACAGGTGACACTTAAGAGCAGCCCTAGAAATTAGACACTAATTCACACAGCTGTAGGAAGGAAAACACTCATATGTCATGAAAAAAAGTACAAATATCCCTACACAAACATCTTTTCTAAAAAATTACTGAGCATGGCTTTTTATTGCCAAGCTTTCACAAGGAGCTAATACTTATCCATTTTTTTGTATCTGCAGACACTTTTCTCCCTCTTGGGATGTAAGATTATCCGTGATCATCCAGACTGCCCACTGATGGAGCAGCTGTGGCAGTAATGCCGTCAGTGATTAAAAACTAAGATTTTGTAAATATTACCACAGAGTTAAAGATTATTTACAATGTACCTTTACTCTCAAGTTTTAACAGTGAGATTAGTATGTACATTAATAGCTGAAAATGTATCTACCATGATAAACACTGTATATTTAGAATGAGCAGCTGGAAAAATTTACTTCTATTAGGCAAGAGACAGTACAAAATTCCAGATCTCATTACTTTAATGTTCACTGTTCTCTGTAATTGTAAGAAAAATCTAAGTTGTCTCTCTTTTAATGTTTTATTAAGTTCCTATTTTTTCCTCATTACAGGCGTGACAACTTTCAAATTCAATGTTGCCTATACTGCTGCAACACGTGTGCTTCTCTCCCCTCTCTTCATTTCAATGGCCTATAAACATCAACAATTATGTATCACAAATCTTCAAAAAATGTTGTTACAAGCCGCTGTATGTATCACCTGTCATGAGCTACATACCAAGATCTGTACTTCACCCCTGGAAACAGAATAGATCTCTGCAACGAAAAACCCCATCCACGCTAAGCATAAATCAAAACAGTTTCCAAATGTAATTTAAACACGGTTAAGCCCATCCATACTATCCCAAAACCCCATGTAAGCAGAACTGTCCAAGAGAATACCCACTGGCAGGATTCCAACACTATTCTTTAATGAGCGTGTGACAGATGTGGAGCTGCTCTGTAATAGTTTATGAATACTGTATGCTGACCTGGTTATTCAGATGTTTACTGTATGAATACATTGCTTAGTTTAATAGCAGGCTATAAAAGGAAAAAACAGTCAGGAAGGGGAAAGAATGGTCCAAGATAAGCCAGCCCTCACCTCGGGAAACATTTGAAAGTTGTTAGAAGACAATGCCTGGACTGGAGAAGGCATGGGAACCAGAGGTCAAAAGCACTATAACAGTTTTTAAAAAGGACTCTCTCTGAAGAGAAGGGGTAGTTGTTTAAGTTTGTTTGTGGAAAACAGACTGACACAGGCACTCACCAGGATGTCTGAAGATGCTATGTCTGCCTAGGCTACCATCACAGAATGGTAGGGCTTTAGATAAGGTAGACATGCGTGTAGATTGTTGTTTTAAAATCCTTTTTCTCCAAGTGCTTTGTTTCTACTGTTAAAATTAAACAGTATTTTGCTTTGAAAGCTGTCCAGTCACTGTAACACCCCTGGTCAGGGTCCCCGAAAAGGAAGAACTGCAAATGCCAAACCCAGTCAGACTTACTGAGTAAGCACACTTTATACACAAGGTGCTGTAGCCAATGACCTAGTCTAAGAGACGGAGAATTGCAGAATTCCACCCCAGACGAGATAAAAACATAAGTCTTGACACCTCAGGGGGTGAACTCAGAGAGACCTGGAAGAGGACAAAGGTGCAGCTAGCCCTGCAACTGTGACATGATGGCAAACAGGTTTTAAATATTTGTAACAGGCACATTAAGCACATTTAAAATCACAAAATTTTCGTATTACAGACAGAAGTAAGACTGAGTTCATATCTAGACTCAGGAATGTCAGTCAGCTGCCTGAAGTAGTTGGTACACAACAGCCCTTACCTGCAGCTTCTGAATATGCATACAAGATGCTGTGCAAAACAACATTTTACTGTATTGTTTCTTCATGGAACTAATTTTTGCTCAATCATTCCAAATTATGGAGTTTTCAAAAGCAAATAATGATGCAGAGAGTTCATCTGAGTAACTAAGAAAGCAATCATCATAATGTTTTACAGAAGTGTAAAATAAAATTTAAAAAAGTGCACCACCCTAATTTGGAAAGCTTTCTTGCTTTCACTGTATAATTGCAATCATTTTCAATAACGGTCTTCCTTTATTACGTCTCGTAAGTCTGGACTTGATCCTGATACTGTAATACTTACCTTCATGTGAATTTTACAAAAAGAGTCTAATACATCGTCTACTGATAACACTTCTGCTTTACAAAGCCACATTATAAAATACATTTGCTCTGTGTGACAGGCTATGCCAATCCTGCCCTGAGCCAATGGTGCCTGGCCAATCACTGTGGGCCCAGGAGACCACGCTGCATCGTTCATGCTGCAGGTGGAAGGAACAAATAAAAGGAAGCAGCCCCGTTCAATCAGGGCTGGCTGGCAAGAAGGATGGATGTGTGCTACAAGCTCCTGCCACTCTCCAAGTGATGGGAACCATGGACCTGGACTATGCTGTGGACAACGAGCCGATCCCAGAGACTGACTGGGATGCTAAAACACTGCCAGCCGAGAAGATGCCCAAGATGAGTCTTGCAGTAGGAAGTGATCCAGGGAATGTATCAGAAGCTAATGCTTGAACCATTGAAACTGAGAATTTCACGGCTTCATAGGAGCTCTGGGTCAGAACCCGGTGGAGTAGGGTGGGCCCAGGTTCCCATGCCCCACCCCACCCCTGCACTTTTGCCACTAGGTGTGATTATTGGGGCTACAGCCATAGGCAGATTGTTTGCCCTGCCCTGCCCAGGGGCAGTAGACTGCTTGTTTGCTCCGCCCTGCTTTAAGAGTCAGAGCCCCCTAACTGTGATTGCCTACCCGAGTCAGGTGGCTCAGGGGCCACAAACTGTTTGCTTTGCTTTTCCCCTGCCCAGGGGCTACAGACTGACTGCTTGCTTTGCCCTGCCCAGAGGGTCAGTGCCCCCTAACTGCTATTGTTTACCCTAGCCAGTCGGCTTAGGAGAGTAGAGACTGAACATTGGCTCTGTCTGCCCCAGAGGCTGCTGGCTGTTTGTTGACTTTACATTATAGAGGGTCAAAGCCCATTTGTGATTGTTTGTCCCTGCCAGGAGGCTCAGGAGGCATAGAAGAAATGTTTACCGTGCCCTGCCAGGAGCCCTGATTCCCCTTAATCGAAATTGCCTGATCCAACAGAGAGCCCCACCAGTGGTGTGACAGGACATACAAACTCCCCACTGGGCCAATGGGGTGACCGACACACACTTGTGTCACTCTGCTACTCTTATTATCTGAGGATGCTACAAAAATCTTCTTCCTCTTCCTGCAACATCACAGGGTGTTTCTCTAGGTACACGTATATGTTATGGCCAACCTGACAATTTGATATATAAGAGAGCTGCTAAAAAGAATTCAGAGTTTACAACCCAGCAGTAAATATTTGATATGGGTGAAAACACAAAATTTCAGCTCAAGCTTATTTGTTTGGTTGGTTCCCTTGTAAAATAAAACCAAAAGTTTAAACTGTTTTAATGTTCCTATACCCCACAAACAGTTACATTTTTCCTTTAAAAATATATTTATTTTAAATAAAAATATATTTATTTTATTGATAGTTCAATAAAAAGAAAAACAAGACAGTCTGAATAGGAGGCAATAATAAAACAAAACTTACAGAAAATATTTTGCTACATTCCAGTTTTATCAAAGGATTTAAAAAGGCAGAGATAAAGAAACAGGGAAAGGAACCAACAACTAGAAGAAAAGACAGAAAACACTGAACAGAAAAATACATAATTAGCTGTCAGTGTTTCTATATAATGGTTAGCAAATACTTGTATACGTATATTTGATGTTATGAATGTGTACATTGAATTACTCATACAAAGGCTGCTTCTGTTATGTTTCAGTTTCTTATTTTTGATAGTTTTTCAGGCTTCCAATGTTGGGGTACCATTAATTTAGTTATCACAAGACAGATCCAGATGGATTTCTTGTTTTTAAACCAGTTGCATGTTTCTGTTATTTTTCTCAAGGCAGCAGAATTCTGTGGAAAGCAGATGCCTAAAGTTTAAAATTGAACCAACTCACCCTAAGAATCTTTGTCAAGAACTGTCTGATTTCCAAAGAATTTGTGGTGATCATGGACCATGCCCAATTTGAAAGGCACAATTCCTATCAAATTAACAGGTGATATGACTTCTGTGTCCTAGCTAAATTTTGGCTCAGTGTCACTATCTTCCCTGTCACAATAACCAACCCAAGAAACTCCAAGATGCTTTGTCCTCAGTTTCAAAAAACTTAATTATATCCTACAAATATTACTCAAAAGTTTATCATTTTCAGAGATTACTACCCAAATTAAGGAACTAGAAAATTAGCCTGAGCCATTATTTACTCTTCTGTCATTAGCTGCCGGAAAAGCATTTGACAGAGTAAAGTGGATTATTTGTGATACCTATTAAAAAAGTTTGACCTGTGTAAAAGAAAGGAAACAATCTCAATATAAACTGATAAAAGTCTAAAACTTTCAAACTGCATTTGGGTATGGGTCTGGGTTGCCCAATCTCCCCAAGTAGGAACATTATAATTATTGCCAGTTCAAATTGTAAAGTGGAACACAGCCAAAAAACTAAACAGAAAGGTGTGAAAGTAGTTCCTTCCACCAAATAACTAAAATAACCTGGCCACTGCAGCCTTATTCCCCCCTCCACCCCCGTTTCCATATATTTGTAATTTTGGAAGGATATACATGCAAAGGACAACTCAGCCTGAACAAGGAATCATCATTTGTAGTACTGCAGCAACAACATAATGAAAAGCCTAGTGAAGTTAAGGGAAAGATTTGCCTTGACTTCAATGGATGTAAGATCATGCCCAAGAGCACAAGTCAGTACAAAAAAAAAAACCAAAACCACCCCTAGAGAAAAACAACACTTCGAAATGGGGGTGTGAGAGGAAAAGCTCATCAATTTCAGTCCAGAACAGAGGATCTCACTTTGGTTCACTGCCTAAAATTGGCTCAAAATATCATGTTGGTATAGGCTATTCAAAGCATTCCTGCAGTACAGTTATGAATATCGTTCACTTCTGAGTTTTTGCATAGCTATTAGTATATTCCATCTAATTGCTAAGTAATTAAAATCTCCTGTAATCAAAGTTTCTGACTGGACTCTCATATCTATAAATACATTTTCTGATCTACTTTTCCAAGCTGCCCATGAGCTAAGTATCTTCCAGGAATCATATACCCAGTTTTATTGTTCTTAATTTCTATCCACACAGCCTCTGCTGTGTCAGCCAAAATATTCATATCACTTTTCTCTTCATACTCAGTATTATCCATCACAAACTGCGCCACAAAAACCAACTTTTATTTTGCTCATCCTCTCGATAAACTTTCTATAGTGGCTGCACCTTGACATGGTGGGAAGGCTTGCATGTTCCAATGATGCTGAGAACTATACCAGCAGGAGTTTTAATTCCTGATAGAGCCACCCAAGTTGAAGAGATCCAAGTGAAAAGCAACCCACGGGCCCTCCAGATTGGGGGTTGAAAGATAAGTCAACAGCCTATCCTTGTAAAAATTTTAAGTTATAGAAACACAAGAAGGCAGCTATTCCAGCAAACCACATGACAAACAGGAAGAGCAGAGCCTTGTGAATGAGCTAAGCGACACCTGAAAGCATAGGGAGGATTCCAATTCAGATCCTCTCAATAAAGTATGTGTTGATATAATATTTTAAACTCCAATCCATTTTCCTGGTTATTCCTATCATCACATTTGTTCTATAAAACTAGTATATCCAGTTCAGAACTCTATTGTATGAACCCTTAACAATTCATAAAAAATGTTTAGCATTTCTACTTTAGTCATTTAATTGTTCACCTTTCTTTCCTCCCTACAATGCCGCTCATTTCTCTCATAAGAATTACCTTGTTCTACGCAATATTTTATTAAATAAGTAAACTGACATTAGTAAATTCTAAGCCTAAGATTTTGCATGACATTTATTTTAAAAAGTTGATTTATTTCATTGAGTTAATATGGAACAAATATTAGCTGAAATTCAAATTCATCATTTGCTCATCATCATAAAAACATTAGGAAGTAAAACTTCAATAAGAATTAGAACAATCAGCTGATCCAAAGTATGTCCTACAGAGGCATTTGTTGACACCTGAGAAACATTTTTAAAATATGCCAAATGTTTTAGTTTTGTCAAGTTAGTTCCTTTCTCAGTGCACTATCCTAGTCTCTTGATACTTCTCAGGAGCTAAAACACCCTGCTTCTTGCTTGTTTGCTGTTGCCAGACTATCCCATCACCTCTCAGGCTGTTAGGATACTTAAAAGCTTTTTCCACTTTTCTTGCATCTCATGTAGATTGTTAAAAGGAGGAGGTGGGGGGGGGGCAGGGTAGCAAGCTCAGGATATGCCACAGAATTCATACAAAATCAAGGTTGTTTCCCAACTGCAGCCTCTTAATCTTTCTATCAGACATTGATCTTTTTCTGTGTAGATGAGTTGTTCTTGAATTTCTCTCAATGATATTCTAGATTTCCTTTTCTACTGACCATATCACCAGTGCTGTTTTAATTCTAAAATAGAAGTAATCAAAAAAAAATTCTTGGACTTATGAAGGTGCAAAATCCAACATTCATAGCATGTGTACTAGGGTACTAGGAATTGACACTGCTGTACTCCATCAGAATTAATCAAATGTATTGCTGAAAGACTTAATTACGATTAGAGGACTGACTAGAAGCTACAAAATAAAATGAACTGTTTCATTCATTGTTTTTAAGCTCCATGAGAGGAAGGACCTTTGGTCACGGCCCCTGCAATAGCAGTTGTCTCATTTAAAATGCAACAACATATTGCTAAATATTGTCCAAGGTATTTTGAGGATACAACCCAGAGGATAGCTGCCCTAAAATGGCTGATGTGCTTATTAAGCTGTTTGAGAAGCTGTTAAATCCACCTCTTATATTTATGCCATTTACCCATTATGAGCAATTTAAATTTAGCCTTCCATTTTCAGTCTCCTCTCAATATAATAAACCTGCATGAGGCAAGTGGACAGCTGGTTTATTTTGATTTCTCTGTAAAAGTTTTAGTATTCTGTACTTATAAACTGGCAATCAAGAATACAGCTATTTAGCACTACTGTTCTTAATTGTGAGCTGGAGACTCTTCAATGCTGTATCTTCTATATAAGCAATTCTATTTTTTTTCTTAACTCTCACTGTGGCAAATGCAATTTACTGTACTGTACAATGCTTTGAGATATCAGTGTTTAATTTAAACTGTCTTGAAGTACATGTACAGTGTGCGGGGAGAGAGTTCATACTACTCTGGCATCATTTTCAGGCATCCCATGGAAAATATACAAGCTAATTAAAGATTTACTGAGGAACTCACCTAAAATAGATATGGCATTTTGTTAGAGTTGAGGAAAGTCTAACACTAGAATTTCCACATTTATATTTAGGATTTCTGATTTTTGGTTTTAACCAATAAACTTCCCTCTCTCCCATCGCCCCCCTCCCTGATATTATAACAACAACAACAAGTTGAAATCTATGTTTATCCAATAAACACCAGAAAAACTCTGGAAGCTGCTACTAGTATCTAAGGGCTTGTCTACATAGAGCAGCAGTGTGCACTTTGGGCGTGTGATTTCTAAAGTGCACTAACATGTTGCACATTAATTAGTCTTTGTTTACTCTTCTGGTGCACACTAAAAGTTCCCTAATGCTCTTTCATATAGTACTGTTTGAAACATTATAAAGGGATTACTCATTACAGAACATATTACTGTAACGAGCAATGTATGTAATATACACTACTCATTACAGTATATACAAAGAGAAAGCTGCAACCACCACCCACCCAATACCCAGGATTTCTGGAAGTTACATCAAACTCAAAATTTGCTAAAATTAATTCCAAAAATCACATTAAATGAACCCTCAAAACAGAAACTTAGTTATATTTCAAGCCCAGAGAGAAAGCTTTTGTAATCACACAATGTCCAATCCTGCAAGGTGAGGAGCACCTTCAACTCCTATCCACTTTCACTGAAGTTGATGTACTCAGAACTTCAGAGAGTGACATCCATATATAAAAACAATTCCCCTTAATGAAAAGCTAGCTGTGGACTGTACCCAGGTGAAGCAGGATTAACGTGCAATTCTTACACAAGTCCAGCATGCTTGGCCTTTCGAGTTTATTTTGCTTTATACTGTGTATAATTATTATTCAATTTGAGTTGTTCACTCAGTGTCTCAAGGGCTTTGAAGGAAGCCAAGGGTTTGCTTTATAAGTGGAGCTGTCGATTAATCGCAATTAACTCACGCGATTAACTCAAAAAATTAATCATGATTAATCACAGTTTTAATTGCAGTGCTAAATACCAATTGAAATTTATTAAATATTTTGGATTTTTTTTACATTTTCAATATATTGATTTCAATTACAACCCAGAATACAAACTATACAGGGCTCACTTTATATTATTATTTTTTTATTCCAAATATTTGCACTGTAAAAGTGATAAACAAAAGAAATAGTATTTTTCCAATCACCTCATACAAGTACTGTAGTGCAATCTCTTTATCATGAAAGTGAAACTTACAAATTTAGATTTTGGTTACATAACTGCACTCAAAAACAAAACAATGTATAACTTTAGAACCTACAAGTCCACTCAGTCCTACTTCTTGTTCAGCCAATTGCTAAGACAAACATGATCACGATTAATTGCGATGAATTTTTTTAATCGCTTGACAGTCCTATTTATCAGAAATCTTTTTTAGAACTTTTATAGCTTGCTACAACTCCAAAGCACTATGTAAGTTTAATTAATTCATTCTCACCAGGCTTCTGAAGTTTATCATCATCATCTCCATTTTACATGTGTGGAACCCGAGGTACAAATAAATATGGTATCTCAACCAGAGGGCTGCAATCCCAGGAATGGGATCGGTTGTTAACACCCTTTTTCCTTTATGGGAGAAAAGCCCCAAAACTTATAAAGGGGATTTCAAAACTTCTTCTCTTGTAGCACAGGGTCCTGGTATAAAAATGATTGAGAATCAATGGCTTAAACAATTCGCCCAAAAGGAGCCAGAGGTAGAACTGATATTAGAACACAGGAGTTCCTTGCTCCCAGTTTAAAATAGTGAGGACACAAGTCCTAGCTCTGTACCTTGCTTTTATGATAAAAAATATGATTTGGAACACTGATTACATAAAAAGATTATTTTAACTTATGGTGTATGGATTAAAATATTGTAACAGTACCATGCATTAATTGTTAAGCCTCAACAGTTAGCTCATTACATTTGTAACTATGATAATTTCACTATAAAACACAGAACAGTACTAACAGACTGATAAAGGTTTCGTCTCCAGAGAATTTTGTTCTCTTGTATAATTTAACAGCATGAAATATACAGAGACATCAGAAAAGAAAAATGTTGCAATTCAAGCAATTACAATTGGTCTCTCAGAAATCCAACCATAAAACTTCCATTAATATTCTCCTTAGCATAATCTATTTTTGCTTTTTAGGCATTTGTAAGATTATGTTTCTTTGATTTGATAATGGTAACATATATGCACTTAAAAAAAGACTATTCCCACATTTGGTTTGATGCCCAGTAGTACAAAGAAAATATGCCATAAATTTTAGAAAGTGTTGAACTTGCTAGCGTTAAGCAAGATTACCTTTTTCAATTACACGTGATTTATTACACTTAATAATAGACAACTCCATTCTAAAAAGATGGTCTAAATCTTAAAATCGATTTTTAACAACACATTAAAAACTCTCACATGAACCTTTGATACATCTTCCTTCTTTATAAGCTTTCCAATTTTAAATATTTTTACATTGATCAGCTTCTCTCTTTCCATTTTCCATTTCTTCCCAAATCACTTAATGATATTAGGATTTCATGCCACATCTATTTCAAAGGAGTCTACTGAATGGGGTGTTTTCTCCCCTGTCCCTACTGCCATTGAAAACAGACTTGACTCCTAACCCAGATAAACATTTTAGTACCATTAACAATGAATTATATGATTCTTTATATTTTATTTAATCTAACAGACTATTGATTGTATTCTGCCAAATTACCTTACCAAAGCAAGACAGAGTTTTGAAATGTACAAGACAAACTATTAAAATATGTTTATCAGATTTTTTTTAAATGTATAACATACATTACTATATGCCAAATAGTCATTTAAAAGGAATATTGAGGTTAGAAAAACAGTTTTTATAAAACTATAAAGATCACCTGCATTGTTAAGTACTCACGGAAATTTTAATGAAAACAGATGAATTACAGGTTTCAGAGTAGCAGCCGTGTCAGTCTGTATTCACAAAAAGAAAATGAGTACTTGTGGCACCTTAGAGACTAACAAATTTATTTGAGCATAAGCTTTCATGAGCTACAGCTCACATGAATTACAGTAAATCTTCACTATAGCAGTCAGCTTTTCCTAAAGATAGCACAGAGCCTGAGTGTCAGTAAAATATAACTTACTGCCATACAGCATTAGCTATAAATCATTGTCACAAAAGCTTCAGTCAATACACACAAGCATTGTACAAATAAGTGATGTATCATACTATACAAGTAGTCTCAGCATAAAATGTAAGCAATTTGTACATAACAGCATCAAAATAACAAAACTCAAAGCAAAACCAGTTCCTGATTATTCAAAGTTCAATGTTTAAGAGAAAAAACTTCTCAAACTGCTGACACTAATCTATGGCCTCATGAAAAAAATGTTATCCCAAAAGAAATGCTGTCAAACAAACACACAAGCAAAATAATGCTAACAGCTGCTTAATTGGGTCTACATTTTGCATTCCTAATTTCCAGAAGACTGTATGTAGTTCATTTGAAACCAAAATTCTAATAATGTCCGGCAGTGATCTGAAGTACACAGCTTTTAAAAGTCTGACTGATGCCCTTTTCATATAGACTTAAATCTGTTATATTGGCTTATGTTAAATGTGTCTTTTATCAGAAATGCCCATTAAAAATGTTAAACCTGCTTTTAAATATTACTTCAGCCTTAGAAAATTGTATCACTGGCTGCTTTCACTTCATAAATTACGCCATAGTATACAGTTGACACACATAAGAAGACATTTAAAAACAAATACTATTACTCTGTCTTCTAAAAAAAAAATTCACAATTCACATTAGTTGCATCAGGAATTGGGATTGATTAAATTCTGATCATCAATGTTCAATACCTGGCTACCCACTTGTCCCATATTGTAGCCTATGGGACTAACCTGCTTGTTTGCGCATATATATATGTAAGTATTTGATGTATTGTAATAGGTTTATAAATTTATATTAAAAATAAGTTTGGCTATAATGCAAGAGACCTACAGGCCATATCCTGTATGTTAAGCTAAGTCAAAGTTAGCATATCTATATTAAGACCTTTTACCCAGAAAGCAAAATTGACCTATATCTTGTTACCTAAATAGATAAGCACCCACACCTATGTCTATGACCTTTTATCTAGACCAACAGACAATGGAGACTGGCATAGGGTTTTTTTCAATGTTGTACCCACAGACTTAACAGGTACAACATAAGGAAACTTATGTGCGTATATACCTGTCATCAATATGCACAAACATACTAGCCTATGGGGTAAGCATACCCTAACATTTTGTGGGTGAGGAATGAAATTTGGGCATAGGAGTCACGATTTCCGGCACTTTGCCCTATAAATGAGGTGACCCACCTCGCTAGAGTGCTCCATTTTCTCACTTATTCTATCTTACTTCATTTCACTCACTCTTTCTATTTTATTTTACTTTATTCTATCTATCTACTATGACTACTACTATTAGTAGGCTATACTTGTTCTTCTTAAACTTTAAGTTTCAAGGGAACGAGGCTAAGCTTGGTTTCCCTACGTTTTTATTCTTAGTTTGTTTATTAGGTTTTTATTTTAAGTTTAAGTTAGTCAAGTAAACCCTAAGTTAGTTCTGATAGCTTTTAGCATTCACTTTTTCTAAGCACTGCATCTGTCACTCAAGAACTGAGAAACCTGAACTGGAAGGCTGGTCCCGTGTCTCTTACCACCAGGTTATCAAGGAAGTGTGTGAGTATATTAACCAAAGCTTTGTTGCATATAATACTAACTTATCATATGCATCTTTTGAAAAGCAGTAATACAATTGTAACTTTGTAACTCTGAGTATTTTACCATTTACTTACTATTATTGATTTTAATAAAAAGTCTATAAGGCTATATCTGTCTCAGTGTGAGTTTCCTGTCATACCCCCGATGGTCCTTTGTAAATTTTGAGGAGCCTGATCTTCTGATCAAACAGACTGGAGAGCCAAAAACCCATACTAATAAATATTAAATTTAAAATTAAATTTTAAAAAGACATTACATTGATAAATTATATTATTAGTGCACCCTAAATCAGGCTACAATATGAAAAGGAATTGAACAGTGTAAACCTTTTGTGTTCATTTTAAATAAATTAAATCTACATGTGCGGATATTATAGAATCAAAGCTTAGAGTGAAATTAGGGCTGCAGTATAGATAGTAATTATTACATGTGTATGAGGTGATTATACTTACAATTAAGAAGCCAAAGTCCTGTCTCACTCCCAAGTTACTTCTTGGGAAGACACTATTCATGATTATTCTCAGCTAGAAGTTAATTTGTTTAGGAAGTTTGAAGAAAATCTATCCTGCCATTTAAGAGTTACCAGAGCATGTACAAATGGTGTTTTTCACAACTTCAACAGATTTTTGCACTGATGATAAAACCGTTTGAATTTCAAGCTTCATGTTTAACATGAAGGTATTCCTGGGGCACCTATGTTATCAGCAAGGCAATACAGAGCACTATGCATGTATTATGTGCTTTTCCCTATCAATTTAAACTATGAATGGCACGAGGATATCATATTTTATATATACATACATATGTACATACACACACACACACTTCTTCCCCAGATCCTCCAATAACACTGTGTCTCTGGGCTTGTCTTCACTATCAGGGTAATTTGACCTAAGTTACGCTACTCCAGCTATGCGAATAACGTAGCTGGAGTCGACATAGCTTAGGTCGACTTACCCCGCTGTCTTCACAGCGCTGTGTCGACACTCTCCGGTTGACTTCCCTTACTCTGCTTGGAAAGCTTGAGTACTTAGGTCCAGCAGAGAGCGCTCTGCTGTCAATTTAGTGGATCTTCACTAGACCTGCTAAATCGATCCCTGCTGCATCGATTGCAGCAGCATTGATCTCCCAGTAGTGGAGACCAGCCCTCATCCATAACTTGTGCAGATCACTTCCAATTTTGTCAGAAGTGGCACGCATTGCGGTGGGGCTCTTCCTAAGGGTCCCCAGTGACTTCCACGTCAATTATTTCACTCTGGAATACTTGGCCCCCAAACATGTGGAACCTCAACTCAATGCATGATTTAATGATTGTATATTTCAATAGAAATTTTAAAAAAAGCAAGTGGAATCTTTCTTCTTCTTTGTTTTTGGTAAAAAGGGGAAATAAATACCATACATTTTTAATGTAACATTCTGGTAGGAATTTTACACAAACACAAAGCCAGGGAAATAATTCACAGTTCTCACATTAACATAACTTTTTGACACCGTACATAAAAATTGAGTCATTACAGTTAACAATATATGCAGAAAAGGAAAATATTAGACATGAACAAGAACTCAAGGTATGGTTTAAGGAAAGACCATATATTCTGCTGGCATAACTTGGCTCCATAACTTTTCATTTTCTTACCTTTGATCTTACTGTCTCAGCAATGTAATAACATTCACGCCATTTTTCCACAATATTGTATATTCCTTTGGAGCCATAGGACCCTTAGAATCCTTTGTTTTAATAAGGAAGAATATCACGCCATAGGCCAGGAGATATTTCAACCCACTTGACTATAAGGCAGGAAATATCACAAACCTTAGAAACAGAGATGACAGTTCAAATCCTTGACACAAGACAAAGTCTGTCATCCTTCCATTAGGTTCCATATAAGAAGTCAAAGATTATTGTGCAGAAAAGAATTGTATTGTGAATCAGAACAAGTAATGTATCTCCACCAAACATCTGATCCTGACCTACAGAGTTGCCATGTTAAATAGGGATGCAAAAGACTACTTAGTTCTTATGAATCAAAACTCTTGCTATATTAAAGGGAGTAATGGAATTTGCAAGTTGAAGAAAAACCCAAATTGGGAAAGCAAGAAAGAATATGAGAAGAGCCAAAAGATTTCATTTTAAATAAGATGGATCATACAGAAACACAGGGGGAGATTTTCACATATTCCTATGGGAGTTAGAAGCACAAGCCCCAATGAAAATCAGTGGGACAAATGCTTCTAAATCCCTTCTAAAGTGCTGTAAAAATCAACCACCACAGGCTCTTAAATGAACACTGCTGACACTCTTATACAGGAGTCACATTTACATAACTGTTACATGTGAAATTGACTCTGCTCACACAGGTAAGGCATAATTATGAGAAAATGCTCTTCCTTGCTAGCCAAACAATCACCCTTCCAGTAAAAGTTAATGTAATATAAATCTCTAGAATACAGTAATAAATATACTTGAAAAGAAGTTTATCACAGATCAGTCATAAACACAGAACTTATTTTACACCACATACTGTAATATGTAAGGAAAAAGTAAAGAACAGTTGCATCCTGTACAAAACATTAGGACATTTGTTTGCAAGAACAAATTCCTGATTAGCTGTATCACAAAACTATTATCACCATATTTAACATTAATACATTTTAAAGACAATAGATATATAAATTATACGATTTTCTCCAGCTGAGCAAAGCATTCATGGAAAAAAAACTCTTTCCTACTAACCTCTTCTGCATCATAGATTTTCAATCAATAAATGAAAATGTAAACAATGTTGTACATGGTACATCTTATCAAAACATTACTTGATGATTTTATGTAATAAATCTCTGTAAGATACATATTACAGAAGATTAGAAATCAATAGTCATCCTAAATGATCGTGAATGCTTTTTGACATTACTCACCCCACTGGAGAGGAGCCAACTGTAGATGCTCTAGGACCAGTTGATTAAGAACTCCTTCTACACTTGCTTCTCCTTCACGCTTCAAAGAAGGGTAAATGAGAGTTAAGGAAAACTTTGATCCAGAGAGAAAGGGAGCCTGTAGCACAAACATTTATGATTACTGAAAACCAAAACTGTACCTTAAGGATTTATTAAAGATTCAAAACTTCATATCTACTTATTAATCTGTGAAGTTGGATAATGGACAATTAATTATAGTAGTTTATATCTTCAGAGTGGAAACATTAAGTGCCAGATTCTGACCTTACCATGGTGAAGCATGTGTGAAAGTGAAAGTCAGACCTAAGTGGCAAGGACAAAATATAATCTGGACCTTTAATCATCACATGCAAGGCCCACACCTCTGACAGTCTACGTACCTGATGGCAAGGTCTGGCCTCACACCAAAGCAATCTGATCACACCCTCTTTGCACTGTGGAATCGCTCTGGACATATCACCCATCTACTCCTTACAGTGCTGGTTCCCGTTCAAGTGCTAGGTGGGGGAGGAGCAGTAACTTCCTATGCCTTCTCTTCATTCCCCCAGTACACTCAGGAAAGACAAAATATGAAGGAGTACAGATCTAACATGTATAAAATATGGGATAAGCAGAAAAATAAAACCTCTGTTGTAAATAGAAATAAACTATAATGTAACAGTTTTGAAAAAAAAGGGAGAAAATGGGAGTTCCTCCTATCAAACAATTCTACTTACCGTTGCCTTTGAAATAAAAGGGAAATGTAGGATTATTTTCCTTGAATACAAAATGTAAACCACAAATCACTATTAAATAAAATCAATGAATTTACTTACAAGCACTGGGTTCATGCTTGTTTAGGTGTGCCACATTATATATCTTCCTTTAATTATATGCATTATTACAAAAGGGGCTCATTTAAGAGAGCTCATAATCCAGGAAATCAAAGTTGCATAGCAAGTTCCTTGTATTGGGAAACCAGGCTGTAGGGGCTTGAAAAATACATATTTCATAAGTGCTAATATAACAGTCAATTCAAGTAAAAAATACCTTGCATTCACACCATTTCATTTTCACTGTATATAGGTTAACGCAACTACAGTGTCACAAATTAGTTTACAAAAACAAAAGCAATGGCTGCCTTTGAATTCAAAGCAAGGGTGCAGATATAAATCCTCTTGCATTTTGCAGCGTATTAAATAGTGTTCAAGTAAAGATGTATCAAATAAATTGCATGTCCAAAAACAGCTTCTGCAAGGGCACAGAAAAAAAGATTACTTGTCTTACCCTACGATAATAGTGGTTCTACAAGATGTAGTCAGTGTGAATCTCATTGTAGCCGTGCACGTGTCTCATAGGCAGAAGCTCAAAATCTTTGGAATAGCGGTATCCACTGGGGGCAGCGCATACTCCAATGTGAGGGCATAAAAAGGGCAGAGTGACATTGTCCCTTCCTCCGTTTCCTTGCACCCTGTCGTAGCTGAGGTCTACAAAAACAGGGACAGAGGGCAGATTGTCAGATTCACACAGACATCATCATCTTAAACATCACAGTTACTGTAGGGTAAGTAACCATACTTTCTTCAAGTATCAGTGAAGAGCCCACTGTAGGTTACTGGTAAGCAACATCCTCTTCAGAAATCTTAGCTGCATTGGAATCTACAGATTGGAATACCATTCTCCCAAATTTGGCATTTAATCTAGTAGCAAAGTCCAGCACATAATGCTTGATAAATGTGAGTGGGTTGCTCCATGTAGTAGCCTTGCTGAATCAGGCTGAGGATTCCTTTTCGGCTCTGGTGGAGTGAGTTTAATAGTCAGTGAGAGAGTACATCCATGGTAGCACCGTGAGATACAATGTGTTAATCATATTGAAAGTCTTTGTTATGAAATGGCCTGACCCTTGGAGTGGCCAGTTATAGCTAGAAATAGACATGGGGACAATCTGTAAGATTGGTCCTGTCAACGTAATATTGAAGAGCTCTGGATACATCTAGGGTGTGGAGCTGCTTCTCCCATTGTGTGGAATGTGGCTTTGGGAGGACAACAGTAAAGTTGATTGATTGAACTGGAACTCAGAAACCACCTTGAGGATGAATTTTTAATAAGATTTTAGTACCCCCTTGTCTTTTTTTAAATGAGGTATACAGAGGTTCCACTAGAAGCGTTTGATGCTCACTCAGGCTTCTGGCTGAGCTTATGGTCACAACAAAGACCATTTTGAGAGTAAGATGGTACTCCTTGAGAGGGGCTCGAAGGGGTGCTCCATAAGCTTTAGAAGGATAACGCTGAGGTCTCATGTTGGAGTAGATGAGAGAAGACTGAGAACGACTTAGCAGTAGATGAAATGCTGATATTGCTGTCAGATGGACCCTGATTAAACTAAGTGAAAGTCTGGAGTGTTTCAATTGCAGCAAATAATCTAGAATCCTCAATACCTGGGCCTGTACTGTGTCTAGATCATATTGGTCTCCCCATATCAAGAAACTTTTCCATTTTGAGGAATAATGGACAGTTTGTGGACAGTTTTCTACTCCGCACGGATTTTCTGAACATGCCAGGAGCAGTTCCTTTTCATGGCTCAACCAGCCAACACCCAAGGCAATCAGGTCCAGAGACTTTGGGCCTGGATGGAGTACTTAACCCTGATCCTGCGACAACAGGTTTGGGTTGTGCCAGAGAGTGTGAGCAGTGGTCACATGGACATTTATAAACAGGTCTGTCAGCCAGAACTGCCTCAGCCAAAAGAGCTATGAGGATAAGGAGGAGGATGGCCTGGTCTTGTCTGCTTTTATAATTACCCTCAGAATTAGTGGAACGGATGGCAAGGCATAAAGGAGGCCCTGATTCCACTGCAGTCTGAAAAAATCCAGCAAGGATCCCAGGCTAATGCCTCCTCTGTGCCTTGTTGCCCTTTGTGGCAAACAAGTCTTATCACCAGTTTCCCCCATTGGTGTAATATTGACTTGGTGATGGATTACTGCAATGACCACTTGTGGTTAGTAACAGACTATCTGCTTAGGAAGTCTGCCAAGTCATTGCTGATTCCTGATAGGTTTATGGCTATCAGGGTTATACCACGTATGTAGAATATATTCTCTAGCTTGATGACCTGTCTGCAGAGAGGGATAGAGCAGGCACCCCCTTGCTAGTTTATATAGTGCACTACTGGATGGCATAGAATACAGAGGAACACCTTCCACATCAATCTGATGTGGCCAGGCTTAAGACATTTATATGTAGTTTCAGAACCTCTGGGATCCATGCTCTTGTACCTGTAGGTGGTGCAAGTGTGCCCACCCAGATGAATCTGTGACTAATGCCTTGGATGCTGACAGGGTCTAGAATGGTAGCCCTTTTTGGGCATGGCCAGGACTCTGCCCTCAGGTCAGCCCCACAAGAATGTGAGAGGGATAAGACTGCCTTGGTCATTTGGCGGTTCATCTGGAAATAGACTGACCTGAGCCATCCTAAGATGAAGTTCACCAAGCGGCATCAAAGAAGTACATGGACACATGTGGCCTAACACAATGTGAGACAAGTCCTTACCATCGTAGTCCAGTATGAGGTTAACGTGTCCTGTAACAAGTGATGTGAGAGGAATCTGTCCTATGGCCCTGACACTCATGAAATTTATCTTGGCCCATATGGACTCTATCATCTGTGATGGAATGAGTGACAATTTCTCATAGTTCACCAGGAAGACCAGATGGGCAAACAGAGAGAGTACACTGATGAGGCTTGTCAAGAGTTTCCTGATATGATCTGCCTCTTATCACCCAGTTATCCAGATACAGATAGTTGTGAACACCCATTTTCCTTAGGCTTGCCACCACTATGGCAAGGCATTTTGTAAAAGTTCTTGATGCAGTTGAATGGCTTGACTATAAATCCCAGGTACTTCCTGTGGGAGGGGTGAATGGCAATGCAGAAGTATGCATCCTGTAAGTTCAGAGACAAAAAACAGTCCTTAGCCTGAAGTGATAAATGATGAAGGCAAATATTATCATACTGAACCTGAGATCATTCATTATCCTAAGATCTAGATTAGGAGGAAACTCTTCCCCCCCCCCCAAACACACACTTTATTCTTTGGGTGAAGAAATACAGGGAATAGAAGACTCTTCTCCTTTACTCCTGCAGACTCTCTTCCACAGCTCCTAGACTCACAGAGGTGACTTCTTTTTGTCATAGGATCTCATGAGAAGGGTCTCAGAACAGGGACAGGAAAGGGGGATCGGTAGGGAACAGGAAAGGAATTGGATAGAGTAGACATCGGTGACAATACTCAGCACACCATTTATTGGCTATAATTCTCAACCATTCTCGATGGAAAGGAGGGTGATTTCTGAAGATCAGTTCCAGGGTGGTGTTGGTGTTGTTCTTGACATCCCGTTCTTCCTCCATCAAACCTGATGCCTCCCTGATGTTTTATAGAGAAGGAGGATGATGAGTGCCTCCAAGAGCACAAGGGTCACTATCTGAGAGGGCATTCCAGTTTGCAACCATGGGAATCAGAGAGTGTTCTCCCTCATTCAGGGAGCTGGCACTGGTAAGTTAAAATGTTAATACCAAGAACCTCAGTGTCTCCCTCAAATTCTACAGGAAATGAAGCACTTCATCCTTCCAGCTACTGAAGAAGTCCATGCCCTTGAAGGGTAGATTCTCTATTGTTGCCTAGACTTCTTTCAGAATCCCAAATGCCAGCAGGAGGCTTGGTGCCTTGTAACAGCTGTGGCCATGGATTAAGCAGCCACTTCAGACTCATCCACTGCAATTTATAGCACTGTTTTGGCTACCAACTGCCCTTCTTTGATTGTATCTCTTAGCTCCTCCCTGCATTCCCGCAGAAGCTTTGATAGGAAGGTCACTCTTTCTCAAACTCAGAGACAGTACATAGCACACAACAGGTTTGCGATGTGGAATTGGTGTGCATCTGACAAGCCAAGCATGTTGGCCAGAGGTCTAGTTTCTTGGGATGCTTCTCTTTTGGAATCCCCTTGGTGGGCCTGGCCTTTTCTTGGACTGCAGAAACTACAAACAGCCCCAGGGTTGGGTGCATGTAAAAATGTTCAAACTCCTTATGTAGGAGGACTTGGTAGCACTTTTCTACTAGCTTTGAACTCAGGAGAAGCAAGGCCTGCGTGTGTCACAGTCCTTTTGCTGAGTGGAGCTGAGGATATCTACCAGCTTGGGCGTGTTATCTTGAATCATCCTTGTCTTGATGTCCAAGGCTTCAGCTATCCTTGAGCCAATACTTTGAAGCCCTGAAAGTCATCAACAGCCAGGATTCACATAAAGAATAATGCAAATAAATATTGCTACCCCTACCAGCTAGTCACAAGTTGTCTTCCTTTAATGTGCCATCCTACGCTAAAAAACATCTGTGTAACAGGGGCATTGTGAGCTGCCATGCTTATTGTCTCAAAGATTTTCACATGAAATGTGTGCAATTAATAAGTAACAAATGCTTATAATAATTGCCAGAGCTACAGTCAAGCTGGAATATGACGGTCAAGATACATATGAAGGAAAAAGAAAACAAGTACTTGTTGCACCTTAGAGACTAACCAATTTATTTGAGCATAAGTTTCATGAGCTACAGCTCACTTCATCGGATGCATACTGTGGAAAGTACAGAAGATCTTTTTATACACATAAACCATGAAAAAATGGGTGTTTACCACTACAAAAGGTTTTCTCTCCCGCCACCCCACTCTCCTGCTGGTAATAGCTTATCTAAAGTGATCAATCTCCTTACAATGTGTATGATAATCAAGGTGGGCCATTTCCAGCACAAATCCAGGGTTTAACAAGAACGTCTGGGGGGAGGGAGGAGGAAAAAACAAGGGGAAATAGGCTTGAATAGAGACTGGGAGTGGCTAAGTCATTATGCAAGGTAACCTAAGTTAATTGTATCCAATTTGCAAATGAATTCCAATTCAACAGTCTCTCTCTAGAGTCTGGTTTTGAAGCTTTTCTGTTGTAATATCGCAACTTTCATGTCTGTAATCGCGTGACCAGAGAGATTGAAGTGTTCTCCGACTGGTTTATGAATGTTATAATTCTTGACATCTGATTTGTGTCCATTTATTCTTTTACATAGAGACTGTCCAGTTTGTCCAATGTACATGGCAGAGGGGCACTGCTGGCACATGATGGCATATATTACATTGGTGGATGTGCAGGTGAACGAGCCTCTGATAGCGTGGCTGATGTTACTAGGCCCTGTGATGGTGTCCCCTGAATAGATATGTGGGCAAAGTTGGCAACAGGCTTTGTTGCAAGGATAGGTTCCTGGGTTAGTGGTTCTGTTGTGTGGTATGTGGTTGCTGGTGAGTATTTGCTTCAGGTTGCGGGGCTGTCTGTAGGCAAGGACTGGCCTGTCTCCCAAGATTTGTGAGAGTGTTGGGTCATCCTTCAGGATCGGTTGTAGATCCTTAATAATGCGTTGGAGGGGTTTTAGTTGGGGGCTGAAGGTGACGGCTAGTGGCGTTCTGTTATTTTCTTTGTTAGGCCTGTCCTGTAGTAGGTGACTTCTGGGAACTCTTCTGGCTCTATCAATCTGTTTCTTCACTTCCGCAGGTGGGTATTGTAGTTGTAAGAATGCTTCATAGAGATCTTGTAGGTGTTTGTCTCTGTCTGAGGGGTTGGAGCAAATGCGGTTGTATTGTAGAGCTTGGCTGTAGACAATAGATCACGTGGTGTGGTCAGGGTGAAAGCTGGAGGCATGTAGGTAGGAACAGCGGTCAGTAGGTTTCCGGTATAGGGTGGTGTTTATGTGACCATCGTTTATTAGCACTGTAGTGTCCAGGAAGTGGATCTCTTGTGTGGACTGGACCAGGCTGAGGTTGATGGTGGGATGGAAATTGTTGAAATCATGGTGGAATTCCTCAAGGGCTTCTTTTCCATGGGTCCAGATGATAAAGATGTCATCAATATAGCGCAAGTAGAGTAGAGGCGTTAGGGGACGAGAGCTGAGGAAGCGTTGTTCTAAGTTAGCCATAAAAATGTTGGCATGCTGTGGGGCCATGCGGGTACCCATAGCAGTGCCGCTGATTTGAAGGTATACATTGTCCCCAAATGTAAAATAGTTATGGGTAAGGACAAAGTCACAAAGTTCAGCCACCAGGTTAGCCGTGATGTTATCGGGGATAGTGTTCTTGACGGCTTGTAGTCCATCTTTGTGTGGAATGTTGGTGTAGAAGGCTTCTACATCCATAGTGGCCAGGATGGTGTTATCAGGAAGATCACCGATGGACTGTAGTTTCCTCAGAAAGTCAGTGGTGTCTCAAAGGTAGCTGGGAGTGCTGGTAGCGTAGGGCCTGAGAAGGGAGTCTACATAGCCAGACAATCCTGCTGTCAGGGTTCCAATGCCTGAGATGATGGGGCGCCCAGGATTTCCAGGTTTATGGATCTTGGGTAGGAGACAAAATATCCCTGCTCGGGGTTCTAGTGGTGTGTCTGTGCGGATTTGATCTTGTGCTTTTTCAGGGAGTTTCTTGAGCAAATGGTGTAGTTTCTTTTGGTAACTCTCAGTGGGATCAGAGGGTAATGGCTTGTAGAAAGTGGTGTTGGAGAGCTGTCGATCAGCCTCTTGTTCATATTCCGACCTATTCATGATGACAACAGCACCTCCTTTGTCAGCCTTTTTGATTATGATGTCAGAGTTGTTTCTGAGGTTGTGTATAGCATTGTGTTCTACACGGCTCAGGTTGTGGGGCAAGTGATGCTGCTTTTCCACAATTTCAGCCCGTGCACGTCAGCAGAAGCACTCTATGTAGAAGTCCAGTCTGCTGTCTCGACCTTCAGGAGGACTCCACCTAGAATCCTTCTTTTTGTAGTGTTGTAGGGAGTGGCTAAGTCATTATGCAAGGTAACCTATTTCCCCTTGTTTTTTCTTCCCCCCAGACATTCTTGTTAAACTCTGGATTTGTGCTGGAAATGGCCCACCTTGATTATCATACACATTGTAAGGAGAGTGATCACTTTAGATAAGCTATTACCAGCAGGAGAGTGGGGTGGCGGGAGAGAAAGCCTTTAGTAGTGGTAAACACCCATTTTTTTCATGGTTTATGTGTATAAAAAGATCTTCTGTACTTTCCACAGTATACATCCGATGAAGTGAGCTGTAGCTCACAAAAGCTTATGCTCAAATAAATTGGTTAGTCTCTAAGGTGCCACAAGTTCTCCTTTTCTTTTTGCAAATACAGACTAACACGGCTGTTACTCTGAAACCTGTCAACATGAAGGAAAGAATCTAGTATCACCAACTATTAAGTTTCTAACCGTCAAATTATGTCCTCAGTTACATCTGTGCAACTTTGTTGTCCTTCCTCCATAACAGCTGTGCACCCCTCAGTAAACTTTTCTATTGATGATATACAAGAAGGAATAGGATCCCAATCACTGTCTTATCTCTCTGCTGGTTCTGTAGAAGTCCCAGCAGCAACCAGCAGAAAAACTCAGTCAATACAGCTAGCTGATACAACTCCTAAATACACCCAGGGAGTGGATTT
Organism: Caretta caretta; assembly: GCF_965140235.1. Lineage (NCBI taxonomy): Eukaryota > Metazoa > Chordata > Testudines > Cheloniidae > Caretta > Caretta caretta. The sequence goes on along the minus strand of NC_134207.1, from coordinate 10,952,685 downwards.
GTAGACTAAGATGACACCATTTTAGTGTCGGTCCCAGGATATTAGAGAGACAAGGTGGGTGAGGTAATATCTTTTATTGGACCAGCTTCTGTTGATGAGAGAGACAAGCTTCCGAGCTTACACAGAGTTCTCCTTCAGATCTGAGAAATGTACTCTGACCTCCTCCACAAACTGACCTCCCCCACAAACTCCAAACACCAACAACATCCCTCCCACATCACTGCAGAGTTTGTGAAGAAGGTTGGTTGTGTCCTGAAGGAAGCTGGCTCTTTGTGTGCTGTGACACTCTGCGAGTATGTTTCCCAGACCTGAAGAAGAGCTTTATGTAAGCTTGAAAGATTGTCTCGCTCATCAATAGAAGTTGGTCCAATAAAAGGTATTACCTCACCCACCTTGTCTCACCATTTTTAAATATATATTTTTCCGTTTAAAATTATACATTCATTAAATACATTAAATAAAAGTCATAGTTTAATTAGAGGGCTATCACAAATATTAGAAAAGACAAGGGGTGGTGGGTGTTAGCCTGGAGGATAGAACCATGAGATTGTTTTTCAGTTACTATCACATATTTGCATTGCAATAACACCCAGGCCCCAGACCCACTGTGTTAGGCACTAGACAAGCATATAACAAAGACCCTGCCCCAAAGAGCTTGCAAACAAAATAAGTAAAATTTTCACGTTTAGTTTCATGGTGTGAGGACCGATTATCTATTTTAGCACAGTTACTGTAGGAATAAGAAGTATAATTTATGATTTCCTTGCATTATCAGTTCTTTGGGAGTAGGGTGTCTCATCCTATGTGTCTGCACACCACCTTACAAAATGAAACTTTATGACTGCCTGGTGCCTCTGGATGCTACCGCAATGGAAAGAACAACATATTTGATCATTTAAAACAAACAATGCTAACTTTAGAAAAAATCAAGATACATGAAATTTACATGAAAGATGCATTCAGATTCTATGGCTTTTCTCACCCATTAAAAGGGAAAATGAATTTCCTTTTGTTCTATACTGAAAGGGTTATCCCCAGGATCTTTAATGCGATTTAAGGATTTTATGTTGCAGATTGTGCATTTTAAATGACTATTTAGTTGCTTTTAAAATAAGAAAGAATGAGCCGGAAATTTATTTTTAAAAAAAGTGGAGGTTACTTACTGTAACTGGATGTTCTTCGAGATGTATGGTCTCTATTTGAATTCCACACATGGGAACACATGCACACTATTGTGCCAAAGTCCAGAAGCTCTTCCAAGCAATGTCTGTTGTCCCACATATGTACAGTGCATCTCCTTTTGCTCCTGACAGAGGGTATAATAGGCACTACAGGTCAATGCCTTTCTAGTTGCTCTTCTTACTGTAAAACCAACTGGGTCCGAAGCAGAGGGATGGAAGGCAGGTAGTGAAATACAGACAGGGACGAAATGTATCAAAGAACCTTCAGTTATAGTAAGTAACCTCCACTACTTCTGGTGGTGGTCCCTATACGTATCCCACACATGGGTGATTGGCAAACAGCGTTCAGACTGGAGGAGGTGCGAGGAAGCTGGTAGCAAACGTATTTGCAATACTGCCAACCCCATTGGTGCATCTGTGGGCCGGGACATAAACTAGGCAATAGTGCATCAAAAATGTGTGGATTGAATTCCAAGTGGCTGCTCTGCAGATGTCCTGTTGTGGAACTTCTGATAGGGACGCGATAGGGAGCCCAGAGGGAGGAATGTTTGCTAACTTGTAGTGCTCTAAGATGCAGCCTGAGACCAATTTGGAAATGCCCTCGGAGGATATGGCTTGTCCACGCAACCTCTCTACTATGGTGTTAGAATGTCTCAATTTTTTAAAGGGTTTGCTCTTTGCAGGTAGAACATAGGACGCTGAGGGAGTGAAGTCTCTTGGGGTGTAGCTGAAGAGAAACCTTTTCTTTGTGAAACAATGTATAAGGTGGGTCCTCCATGATGGTGCCAAGCACACTGACCCTCCTAGCTGAGGTGATAGCAACTCAGAACGCTACTTTCATGGATACATGGGCCATGGTACAAGTCACCATGTGTTTGAAAGGTGGACTAGTGAGCTTAGACAGGACAATGTTAATGTCTCATTGAGAGGTAGGTTTAAGCACTGATGGGAATTTCCTGATCAGATCTTTAATAAATCATACTGTAGCTGAGTGAGTAAAGACAGAGCATCCTTCCAGTGGAGAGGGGAAGGCACTAATCACTGTGCTGAAGACACCATATAACTAAAGCACAACCTACTGAATATATTTTGTTTGAAATGTGATGCTAAAAAGGAATTTGGTACAGATTTATCAAATTGTTTTCCGTTTTAAATCCCTTAATTGTTTTCTATCTGCTGTGCAGTGTTTCACCTCAGGCATGGTGAAGATGTTTTTTATGTCACACTTGTCAGTTTCTGTATGAATAAATACAGGTGCATGAATGCATCCCAGTCCTACTTCAGCATAAATAAATTAGCAAATTTTCATAAATAGAAATTATACTAATGAAAAACTGTTTTAAATGATTAATGAACACTGTTTACCATAAATCTGTTTTCTCATTTGCATTTTGAACTTTTGGAATGCTGATTATGGTGTTGTTTTGATCTTGCTAAAGGCACTCGTTTAGGTTCTGAAAAACAAGATAAACTCAATTTGCTGATCTCAATCAGCCAGATGGACCAATGAAAACTCACTTGTTTTTTGAGAAAAAATGAGGCAGTAAAGGAGATTTATTACAAAGTACAACATGAGTATAAATAAATATTTATTTAGCATTCTAAAAATCACAAAGCTACCCCAAGAGATGAACGATCTGCATGCAAATGTAAACTATTTCTAAAACTGATCAAAATACACATCAAGGTGGAATGAATCATAGAAATTAGATGGAAGAGATATATTAGGCTGTCTAAACCATAGCCCTATCAATGCTAGATTATAATTTAAAGCATTTTCTATTTGCCTAGTTTTTGCCTAGTCTTGTTTTAAATGTCCCATATAAGTGAAAGGATATGTAATTGACATACTTATCAGTAAAACTTTTAACAACCTTAACCCCAAAAGTAAATGACTTTAAAATGTCATCATCGGGGTGTCACATGGTACCCACATGGAAGATGGCTGCCTAGTCCCGCATCTCCTCACTCCCCACTTATTAATTGATCTCTAATAAATACTGTCCTAACAAATCTGAAATTAAGTTTCTGTCAAACATTTGAATTAGTCCCCTGGATGAACTTCAAACTGTTGAATATGAATTCCAATGAAACAATGAGAGGCAACAAAAGACCTAAGCCTGAATCACCTAAGCAACTGAAGGGGAAGACCACAAAGGCACAGCAGAACATAGCCCAGCCACTGAAAGAATTCCTCACAGACTGGATTCAATCTCCAAACATATTTGTGGCCTCTCTAAGGTTGTATGTGATGTAAAATCCCAAATGTCTCACTTGGAAAATGAGCTACAAAGGATTGCCAATAAAACCACTGAAATTAAAGAAGAAACTGCCTCCTGAAAGCTTAGACTACACAAACTGGAAGAAAAACAGGACAGCTTAGAAAACAGATCTCAAAGAAATAATCTTCACCTCTTGGCCACTGCTAAGGGTCTAGACCAGATGCGGGCAAACTGCGGCCCGTGGGACCTTCCTGCCCAGCCCCTAAGCTCCCAACTGGGGAGGTTACCCCGGCCCCTCCCCTGCAGCCACGCCGCCGTGCGGGCAGTGCTCCGGGCGGCAGGGCTGCGCGCTCCGGCCGAGCGGCATGGCGGCCAGACATGTTGCTTTGAGTGGCATGGTAAGGGAGCAGGGAGGCGGGTTGGATAAGGGGCAGGGGGTCGCGGGGAGCAGTCAGAGGACAGGGGGCGGTTGGATGTGGTGGAGGTTATGGGGGGGGCGGTGAGGAGATGGGGGAATTGGATAGATGTGGGAGTCCCGGGGAGCAGTCAGGGGACAGGGAGCGGTTGGATAGGTGTTGGAGTCCCAAGGGGCCAGTCAGGGATTGAGGGGGTGGGATAGGGGTCGGGGCAGTCAGGGGACAGGGAGCAAGGGGGGGGTCGGATAGGGGGTGGGGTCCTGGAGGAGTGGTTAAGGTCAGGGGGTCTCGGGAGGGGGCTGTCAGGGGACAGGGGGGGGTTGGATGGGCTGGAGGTTCTGAGGGGGGCAGTCAGGGTGCAGGGGCAGACTGTTTGGGGAGGCACAGCCTTTCCTAGCCCACCCTCCGTACAGTTTTGCAACCCCGACGTGGCCCTCGGGTCAAAAAGTTTGCCCACCCTGGTCTAGACTGAGGAGAAAGATATTATAAAAGTGAAAGCAGTTATAAAAAAATGTATGTAACATATGTAACAAATGGAAAAAAGGGCAAGTTGATTAGTAATGAATACAAAACAGAAGCTAGGAACTGTAGAAAATTGATAACTGAAGCAAAAATGCACCAGGAGAAAAATATGTCCAGCAGTGATAAGAACAATAACAAGGAGTGTTTCAAGTATTTAGGTGCAAAAGGATTCCTAACAGTAGTATTGCTCCATTATTAGATGGAAATGGTAGAACTGTCCATGATAATGCAGAAAAGGCAGAAGTGTTCAATAAATATTTCTGTTCTGTATTTGGGAAAAAGCCAGATGATGTAGTCAGATCATATGATAATGATAGGTTTCAGAGGAACAGCCGTGTTAGTCTGTATTCGCAAAAAGAAAAGGAGTACTTGTGGCACCTTAGAGACTAACCAATTTATTTGAGCATGAGCTTTCGTGAGCTACAGCTCACTGATGAAGTGAGCTGTAGCTCACGAAAGCTCATGCTCAAATAAATTGGTTAGTCTCTAAGGTGCCACAAGTACTCCTTTTCTTTTTATGATAATGATACCGCACTTTCCATTCAAACAGTAACTCAGGAGGATGTTAAACAGCAGTGACTAAAGCTAAACATTTATTAAACAGGAACTCTGCATCCAAGTTTTTTAAAAGAGCTAGCCAAGTAGATTGCTGGACCATTAATGCTGATTTTCAGTAACTCTCGGAACACTAGAGAAGTTCCAGAAGACTGGACGAAAGCTATTGTGCCAATGTATTTAAAAGGTAAACAGGATGACCTGAGTAACTATAGGCCTGTCTTCCTAACACTGAGCCTGGGCATAATAATTTAACAGCTTATTCAGGACTTGATTAATAAAGCATTAAAAGAGGGTAATATGATTAATGTCAATGGCTTGTCAAATTAACTTGATACATATATTTTAAATGATATTACAAGTTTGGCTAAAAACGTAATAGTGTTGATGTACTATTTTTAAACTTCTGTCGGGCATTTGACCACTCCCCCAGGACCCCCCCCTTGCTCCCTGTCTCCTGACTGCCCCGACCCCTTTCCACCCCCCGTCAGTTGTAATGATGACTTGTCCAAATTTAATTTCAGGCCTAGATGGGAGGAAAAGTCTGATGACTAGGATGATGTGTTGGACCTGGTTGCTTGATGGTGCATAAACTAGACTATCGTCCAGATAAGGAAAAATCTGAAAGTCCAAGCAACCAAGGTGGGCTGCTACTACAGCTATGCATGTGGTGCAGACCACTGGGACTGATAAACTGAACGGAAGTACCATGTAGTGGTACAGGATGGAGCGCACCATAAACTGAAGATAAATCATGTGGCAAAGATTCATTGCCAAGTGTAAGCATGAGTCTCATAAATCGAGGTCAGCATACCAATCTCTAGGGAAGGGATAAAAGAAGAGAGGATAACCATTCTGAACTTGATTTTCTTGATAAAGTAGTTCAGCTTTTATAGAGCTAGAATGGGGCAGAGGCCACCAGATTTTTTTGGGACCAGTAAGTACTGGGAATAGAAGACTTTTCCTCTATGCTGGTAAGGATTTTCTTCTGTAGCTCTTCATTCTGGAAGACAGCATAATTCTCATGAGAAGGGTCCCTGAAAAGGGATGGGGAACGGGAAGGAGATGCCTTGGATAACATATCCCTCTTTTACTGTGCTAAGTACCCACTTGGCCTATGTGATGTTTTCCAAAGCATAATAAAGGGAAAGACATGATCCAAAGGGAGGAGATATAATCAGAGCGCTGTCATCGACTGAGAAGTAAAAATAAATGCTTTGAGGCTGCAGTTGTGTTCGAGGTCAGAACAGCCTGTCACAGCCAAAGATGGCTGGTGACATGGAGGAGTGTTAACCTTCTCTTAGAAGCATACTGAGGCCTCTGATAGAAAGAGGGTATGGAATAAGCTTATGGGCTAAACAGTTTTCATAGCTGGAGTGTAAACTCCTAGTGAGTGAAGTGTTGCATTAGAGTTTTTCAGTGCACACACAGCATCGACTGTTTTGGCAGAAAACAACTTAGACTTCTCAAAAGATAAATCTTCTATTGTACGCTGCAACTTCTTTGGAATGTCAGAAACTTGCAACCAGGACTAATGTTTCACAAAGACTGCAGTGGTAAGGCAGTGTCAGCAGCATCTATGGCTGCCTGAAGACATGTACAAGCTGCAGATTGACCCTCAGAAACCAAAGATAGAAACTGGTCCCTATACTGCTCTGGCAACTTGTCAGCAAACTTGGAAATGATAGAGAAATAATAAAATTATTTTTAGATTAAAACTGATAACTGGCAACCCTTATTTCAAATGTGGAAGTGCAAAAATTCTTACAAATCATATAAATCTAATCTATTACATTCCTTACCCTTTGGAGTGGCTTTAGATTGGGATTGACGACACCGTTTATTAGTGGCTGTGATCAGCAAAGAATAAGGAACTGGGAGGTTAAAGAAATCACCAAAGTCTTGATATCATGAGTCCACGTTCTTATCCTTACAAGGTATATAAGACAGGGTCTGCCAGAGAACCTTTGCAACAATTTCCATCCCACCATCAACCTCAGCCTGGACCAGTCAACACAAGACATCCACTTCCTGGACACTAGGTGATAAGAAGTGATGGTCACATAAACACCACCCTATACCGGAAACCTACTGACCGCGATACCTACTGACATGCTTCCAGCTTTCACCCTGACCACACCACACGAGCCATTGTCTACAGCCAAGCTCTACGATACAACTGCATTTGCTCCAACCCCTCAGACAAACACCTATAAGATCTCTATCAAGCATTCTTACAACTACAATACCCACCTGCTGAAGAGAAGAAACAGACTGACAGAGCCAGAAGAGTACCCAGAAGTTAGTTACTACAGGACAGGCCCAACAAAGAAAATAACAGAACGCCACTAGCCATCACCTTCAGCCCCCAACTAAAACCTCTCCAATGCATCATCAAGGATCTAAAACCTATCCTGAAGGATGACCCATCACTCTCACAGATCTTGGGAGATAGGCCAGTCCTTGCTTACAGACAGCCCCCCAACCTGGAGCAAATACTCACCAGCAACCACACACCACACAACAGAACCACTAACCCAGGAACCTATCCTTGCAACAAAGCCCGTTGCCAACTGTGTCCACATATCTATTCAGGAGACACCATTATAGGGCCTAATCACATCAGCCACACTATCAGAGGCTCATTCATCTGCACATCTACCAATGTGATATTTGCCATCATGTGCCAGCAATGCCCCTCTGCCATGTACATTGGCCAAACTGGACAGTCTCTATGTAAAAGAATAAATGGACACAAATCAGATGTCAAGAATTATAACATTCAAAAACCAGTCGGAGAACACTTCAATCTCTTTGGTCACTCGATTACAGACCTAAAAGTGGCAATTCTTCAACAAAAAAACTTCAAAAGCAGACTCCAACGAGAGACTGCTGAATTGGAATTAATTTGCAAACTGGATACAATTAACTTAGGCTTGAATAAAGACTGTGAATGGTTGGGTAATTACACAAAGTAAAACTATTTCCCCATGTTTATTGCACCCCTTCCTCCCCCCGCTGTTCCTCAGATGTTCTTGTCAACTGCTGGAAATGGCCCACCTTGATTATCACTACAAAAGGTTTTTTCCCACCGCCCCCGCTCTCCTGCTGGTAATAGCTCACCTTACCTGATCACTCGTTACAGTCTGTATGGTAACACCCATTGTTTCATGTTCTCTGTGTATATAAATCTCCCCACTGTATTTTCCACTGAATGCATTCGATGAAGTGAGCTGTAACTCACGAAAGCTTATGCTCAAATAAACTTGTTAGTCTCTAAGGTGCCACAAGTCCTCCTTTTCTTTTTGTGGATACAGACTAACATGGCTGCTACTCTGAAACCTTTGCTAGGTCTAGTAAGTCTTCACTCACAGGAAGGGCAACCCTTCCTGGAGTATGAGTGTGTAAAATATCCAGAAGGATGTGTGGACTCTATACAATCTTCGCCTGGACCCCTAAAGAGGTAGCCACCCTCCCTATGAGATCCTGGAAAACTTTGAAGTCTTCTCTGGGAGAGGTGTTGACTCCAGAATAACCACTTCATATGTTGAAGAAATGTGGAGAGGAATGTCTAATGACTCCTCCAATAATTCTCTGTCCTCCATTGGGTCCAGCACAGCAAATTGAGGAATTGTAGCAGGATGCTGAGAAGATAACTCCTGCAATAAAGAAGAAGGAGACTTCCTCCTAGAAAGTGAAAGAAACACAGTTCTAGACTCTCTGTGGTCTGCCCAAGACCAATAAGGCTATGGAGGGTATGGCATAGATGGAGTCCTCCATGGGGCACCCTAAGTTGGAGTCTCCCTGTAGGGAACCCAATCCTGATCTTTACATCAAGTATTGGAAGACCTGGAAAGAGAAACAGGCTCTTCCCTTTCAGAGTCTGAAGAAGAAACAAACTTCTTCAGAATAGGGAGGAGCAGTTCTCAGTGGGGTCCTAGGTGGTCTTCGCACTGGAGATCAACAAAGCTTAAGAACAGGCAATGGCTAGGGTAGTCAGAAAGGTGATGAAGTCAGTGACAACAGTGAAGACATAACCAGAGTGTGTGTTGTCAGTGCCCGTGTGTCACTGGTGCTAGTGTAACAGAGTGGGTCGACAGTGCTGGGTGTGTCAATGGAGTAAACAATGCACAGGGCTGCATCAAAGGAGAGTCAGGTGGGGAAAGACAAAAAAGATCTTTTGCCAACAAGAAGGCATGCAGAGTAGAAGCGTATTAGTGCTGAAGCACACGGAATCAGCTGAGGAGAGGAAGGAGGAGCTGGCAGAGGTGACAACACCAATCTTCATGGCCCCAACAGTGCCATCTCAGACAGGGCCACTGAGTATTTAGATTTGTGAGACTTCAAACCTATACCAAAGATTTAGAGGAAGATTTTCTTGAAGGAGACTGAGCCGTAGAGGAACATTTGGAATGCTTTGAATTTGACTAAGAAGATGAAGTGTGATGTCTGTGACCCAACTTGTGCTTTGAGTAAAAATCTGCTGGAGGGGTGCTCCACGTGAATTCAGAGTCCCGTCTATCACTATCAGTGCCTGATTCAGATGCAGGTCACATCACCTCTTTCAGAGGTGAATATTCAGACAACTGTGTCTTTGTTTTTTTTAGTTCTGGTGGGGAAGTGTAGCGGGGTGGTCACTCGCTCGTGCCCTGAAGGGCTTGAAACCAGCCCTGGGAGGGGGCTGAGGCTGTGAGACAGCTGCTGCTGGGGAAAGCAGCAAGCCTTGGCTGATTGGGGAAACAGCCACAGCTGCGGCCATGCCCCATTCAGACCGCAGCTGGGCCTATAAAAAGCCAGTGAAACCAGGAGCTGAGAGGACTCTCCCTCTAGCTCTTGAGGGAGAAGGGCCTGGTTGCCTGGGAGCCGAGAAAGGTATCTAGAGTGGAGCAGGGCTGAGGAAAGGCTAGAGGAGCTGGGGAGCTCCAGCCTGGAGAACCCCCAGGCTGCAGGTCTTGATAAAGGCCAGGACAGGTACTGGGGTTGCAGAGGCTGCAGCCCAGGATAGGCAAAGGCAGCAGGTCGAAACCCCCCTTTTGCCAATGACGAATGGCTTATATACTGCAGTCTGCCCCAGTGAGCGGGGGCTAGATGGTGACCTGCAGTAGCCATATACGAGGCGAGGTGGGGATAGGGGGTTGGGGGTTCCCCTGGGAGGGGACACCCAGAGACTGTGGGGGTACTGCCAGGGGGCAGCACCCAAGGGAAAGGCGCACAGAGGTGCCAGCAACAGGCGCTCTGGAGGCTGGTGAGATAATTGCCTGGACGACCAGCAGGAGGCGACGTAGAGGTGAGTCTCACATCACTACAGGAGGGAAGTGCAAATGGGACATTAGTCCCTCACTTGTCCCTCACCTAGACAGGTCAAACAACTGCCGATCAGAAAATTATTTGATATATTTTTGCAATTAAACAAAGAATGCAGTATGCAATATGTACTTTAATACTGCTGCTCAATAACAATCAAAAAGATGAGGGCACTAGGATTATTACAGCATGTCACCCAATTCCAGTGCAAGACTCTCATCCATGTTATCAGGAAGTGTTTAAATATTTTAATAGCTGCCAGAAGGTTGAATCTATTAGCAATATGATATGAGAGATTTGGTTGAACAGAAATTTTTCATAGCAAGGATTGTTTTTGAAATGTTGTCGAATGAGCAAGACATGGAACTTCACATAAAGACTCTTGGTATCTATTTCTAGCTATGCCTCTGACTTCTTATGGCAAGTCATTTTCAATTTACTGTGGTTCAGCTTACTCATCATTAGAAATATATAATATTGCGAACCCATGTCACAGCAGTTCTGTGCATTTTCAATAATTAGTGATGACAAAGCATCTGAAATCTCTGGATGGAAGGCACTATATATGTGTAATGTATTATTATTATCGTATTATTATTATAATCATCTGTATCTCACGAAAGCTTATGCTCAAATAAATTTGTTAGTCTCTAAGGTGCCACAAGTACTCCTTTTCTTTTTGCATATTATTAGGGAACCTTAAAGGGCCAAAGCCCCAGAACAAAATAAGTCTATAATGAAACAGACCACTCCAAGAAGGGTTGGGGAGGGAGAGATGTGCAATAAAGTCAAGTGCAAAATACTTCATTTAGGAAGGAAAAATCAAATGCACAACTGCAAAATGGGGAAAACTGGTTCGGCGGTAATATTGCTGAAAAGGATCTGTAGGTTATAGTGGAAGTGTCCAGTTCTAGGGCCACGCTTTTGGAAAGATGTGGAAAAATTTTAGAGATTCCAGAGGAGAGCCACAAAAATGATAAAAGGTTTAGAAAACCTGACTAATGAGGAAAGGTTAGAAAAACTGGGCAAATTTAACCTTGAGAAAAGACGACTGAGGGGGAGTACCTGAAATCAGCCTTCAAATATGTTAAGGGTTGTTATAAAGAGAACAGTGAATAATTGTTCGCCATGTCTACTGAAGGTAGGACAAAAAAGTAATGGGCCTAATCTGCAGTAGTTGAGATTTAGGTTAGATTTTAGGAAAAAAACTGTAATTAAGTTCTGGAAAAAGGCTTCCAGGGAGCACTCCCTATCATTAGAGGATTTTAAAAGCAGGTTGGATGAACAGCTATCAGGGATGGTCTAGATTGCCTGAGTGCCTGGGCCTGGATTTGATGAATTCTCAAGGTCCTTTCCAGTCCTACATTTCTATTATTCTAAGCATAACTTTAAAAAATATTCTCAGCATTTTTAAGGCTAAATCATGATTTCATTACCACTTTGCAGACTTTGCTTTTGGAGAGAACTAATCTAATTTTATATAACACCAACCTTCACTGCTCTTCTGCTTTCCCCAAAAGTTGGGAAAATAGACAGGATTTGCAGCATGCCCATATGACTCAGATTAAGACAACCATTATATTAAGACCTGAACATCGTGAAAAATCTAAATAAAATGTAGTGTAATTAATTTTAAGAAGTCTATAATTATGTTAAGTTCTAGTTGTTTTCCGTTTCAGTAACCTCATTAAATGGTGATATAAATTATAAAATAAAATGGGTCATAAGGCTGATATAGATATAAATCAAGCATGTGTTAAAGGATATAATTTTCCAGCAAACGTCTAACTTGCTGTTGATCTCCAGCCCTTTTGCCTGCTGTCTCTCTTCTTCCAGTTGCTTTGGGTTTGCAAACTGTATCCTTTCACCAGGGGAATCTGGCAAACTCTCAAAATTAAACTTGTCAACCTGGATAGCCATACTGAGATGAAAAAAAAGGAAGAAAAGAAAAGAATTGTCAATACAGCAATTTTGTGGGAATGTCTCCCGCAGACCATTTCACAGACCTTTACCAAACCAAACAAAAAGGTATTATATATTGCTTCAGTCAGAGTAATCTGGATCACAATGATGCATTAATATTATGATTTATGGTACAGAATATTGAAAGCAAGTTATGATCAAAGATCCATATTGGTAACTTAAGAAAATACTGGGTATTCCTTCATCCCTGAAACCTGATCACTTCACTGGGGCTCCTCAAAAGCTCAACAAACCTGCCACCAGAAAACCTACCAGCAGGACTTACTTTTCCAAAGTGATGAAGATACATAGGATGCAATAACAATATTTGGACAAACAGTTACACCCCTAAAACTTAGTTCAGCAGAAATAATATTTTCTTCATTTCAGTTTTTTAACTTATTTCAGTTCAGTTCAATGACTTAATTCAAAGTTAAGAAACCAAGTTTGAGTTGAAAACCCAGGAAATCTTGTTTTCCTCTTTCAGTCTCTGAATCAAAAATGAGAGAGGATGAGATCTACTAATTCTAAAATCTTGAAATACATGGCAACCACACAAACAGTTCAATCCACTAACTATAGATAATACTTGCTTGTTTAATAAATCAGTTAGCTTTAAATGAAACATATGTTGTGATAAATGTTTTCTTCTAGGTATTCAACATATTAAGGTTATATTATTTAATTCAAAAAATTAAAATACTGTTTTGTGTTTTTTCACTGAATTTCCATCCAAATAGAGCTTGACACAAATCACCAGTAAAAAAAAAAATTTTAGTAAATAAGAAATGTGTTATTCATTTTCTAACATACTAAAAATGTAAAAATTAAGACCATGAATAAATGAAAGTTAAGCCATATAACTGCTTAAATAAAAATGTATAGACATAGTGTATCCTCCCGGTTAGCAAAAGGAAGCACCAAATTTAATGTAAAGGCTATATTTAGTAGCAAATCAACATGCTTTAATGGTTTTCAACCATGAGACTCAATCTTTCTTAGGAGAATAACTAAAATGTGCACATGCAAAAAAAAAAAGTTTAAAAAAATTATTTAAATCAAGGTTTCTTGTAGCTTATTTAAATCATAATTAAAATTGGTGATTTACAACACTTTGATTTAAACAAATCCAACCTGCTTAAAATATGAGTACGCTAGTAAGAAAACATTATAAATTACATTTTAGCAACTCAACCACATGTAGCATCAAAGTAAATGTAAAAGAAAACCAAAACAAGAAAAAAAAATTGTAGGAATGTAAACATTTGTCCCTGAAATTAATTTTGACACGTTTACAAATTGTGCAAAGGAAATTTCTAACTTTTGTTTCCTTCAAAAATTTTACTTATGAAACTCATAACTTAAAACAGTGGTGGGGAACTATGGCCACTGCTTCATTTCATCTAGCCTGTGGCAATTCTCTGTGCCACGGGCCAGAAGCCCCAAGCCTCGGTGCCCCCCTGCAGGGCTGGAGCCATGAGCACTGCCTCACCCCACTGCGGGGGGGAAGCTATGGTTGCCAGGCCATTAAAAGTTCAGTAGGCTCCATGCAGCTCCCAGAAGCAACCAGCATGTTCCTGCAGCCCCTAAGAGCAGGGGCAATCAGGGAAGCTCCATGCGCTGCCCCTGCCCCCAGCGCTGGCTCTGCAGCTCCCATTGGCCGTGGTTCCCGGCCAATGGAGCTACGGGGGTGTCACCTGCAGGCACGGGCAGTACACACTGCGCAGAGCCCCCTGACCCCTCCACCTAAGGGGCCGGACATGGCGGCCGCTTCTGGGAACAGTGCAGAGCCCTGACAGGCAAGGAGCTTGCCTTAGCCCCGCTGTGCCACTGACCAGGAACCACATCAGGTAAGTGCCGCCTGGCCAGAGCCCACACCCCAAACCCCCTGCCCTAGGCCAGAACCCCCTCCTATACCCTAACTCCCTCCCAGACCCCGCATCCCCACCTGCACCCCCAAACATCTGCCCCAGGTCAGAACCCCCTCCCGCATCCCAAACCCAAGCCTCCTCCGAGAGCCTGGACCCCAACCCTCTACCTCAGCCCTGATCCCCGTCCTGTACCCTAAATCCCTCCCAGAACCCAAACCACCCCCCACATCTCAACCCCCACCCCAGCCCCGAGCTTGCTCCTGCACTCCAAACCTCTTGGGCCCAGCCCAGAGCCCCCTCATGCATCCCAAACCCCTGGCACCAGCCCCAAGCCATAGCCGGCATCCACAGCCCAACCGCCTGCCCCAGCCCAGAGCCCCCTCCTGCACCTTGAACCCCTCATTTCTGGCCCCACTCTGGATCCTAGGGGAAGCCCCGAGCTTCCACCCTTCCCCCCCCCCCCAGGGCTGTGTGTGGCCCACAACTGATTTTTTATGTGGGTCAGTGGTCCCTGATAGAAAAAGGTTCCCCACCCCTGATGAAACTGCCACTGAACACTGACATGCCTCTGCACATAGATGAACAAATGAGGACCCCAGCACCCCAACAAGTCACTTTATAACATGAATAAGAAACTCCAGGGTGCAGACATGCTGTTTAATATAACTATGCCAAAAGTAACTTCTCACACACACACACTCACAAATTTCCTAACATAAACCTACACATTTTGTAAATGCAAAACCTACACATTTACTCATGCACATGAGATAACTGCAAAAGTACCCAATTTCCATGCAGCCATGCAGATTTTGTACATTAATACATTTGTAAGCAAAACTTATTAAGTCCATAGCTTCAGCATCTCTCAACGCATCTCAGGCACTACTAGTAACATTTGTAACATCTTATGGTAATAGTAAAACAAACAAATAATTAGTAAAATAATTACTTTAATATTTTGTTTTCATGGCTCACCATGTGTTTGTTATAGTATAGTGTGTGCTAAACAATCAGATATTAAACTATAAACAAAAATTAGATAAAAAACAAGGATTTACACCTTTCTAAGTGTCGTGTGAAATGGGTTTTCCTGGATCCAATAAAACGGGTTTCCTGTCAAAGCATCATGAATAAGAAGCACTTTCTGAAATAGACTGCTATGGAAAATTAATTAATAAAGAATTAAAAGACACTACTTTGGACAACAACAACAGTCATGAAACTGGTTTTCAAAGCTTCTCTGAAGCGCAGCGCTTCCTGCTGTGTTCTTCTAACCGCCCTGGTGTCTGGCTGCGCGTATTCAGCGGCCAGGCGATTTGCCTCAACCTCCCACCCCACCATAAACGTCTCCCCCTTACTCTCACAGAGATTGTGGAGCACACAGCAAGCATCAATAACAATGGGAATATTGGTTTCAGTGAGGTCTGAGCAAGTCAGTAAACTGCGTCAGCGACCCTTTAAACATCCAAATGCACACTCTACCACCATTCTGCACTTACTCAGTCTATAGTTGAACAGCTCCTTACTACTGTCCAGGGTGCCTGTGCACGGCTTCATGAGCCAGGGCATTAAGGGGTAGGCTGGGTCCCCAAGGATAACTATAGGCATTTCAACATCCCCAATAGTTATTTTCTGGTCTGGGAAGTAAATCCCTTCCTGCAGCCATTTAAACAACCCAGAGTTCCTGAAGACGCGAGCATCATGAAACTTTCCCAGCCATCCCGAGGGGAGGGATAGCTCATTGGTTCGAGCATTGGCCTGCTAAACCCAGGGTTGTGAGTTCAATCCTTGAGGGGGACATTTAGGGATCTGGGGCAAAAATTGGGGATTGGTCCTGCTTTGAGCAGGCAGTTGGACTAGATGACCTCCTGAGGTCCTTTCCAAACCTGATATTCTATGACTCTATGACTTCTATCCCACGTTGATGTTGGTGAAACGTCCCTTGTGATCCACCCGTGCTTGCAGTACCATTGAAAAGTACCCCTTGCGGTTTATGTACTTGCTTCCCTGGTGGTCCGGTCCCAAGATAGGGATATGGGTTCCGTCTATAACTCCATCACAGTTAGGGAATCCCATTGCAGCAAAGCCATCCACTATGAACTGCACATTTCCCAGAGTCACTACCTTTGGTAGCAGCAGCTCAGTGATTGTGTTGGCTACTTGCATCACAGCAACCCTCACAGTAGATTTATCCACTCCAAATTGATTACCGACTGACCGGTAGCTGTCTGGCGTTGCAAGCTTCCACAGGGCTATTGCCATTCACTTGTGAACTGTGAGGGCTGCTCTCATCTGGTATTCTTGCGTTTCAGGGCAGGGGAAAGCAAGTCACAAGTTCCATGAAAGTGCCCTTACGCATGCGAAAGTTTTGCAGCCACTGGGAATCATCCCAAACCTGCAACACTATGCGGTCCCACCACTCTGTGCTTGTTTCCCGGGCCCAGAATCGGCGTTCCACAGCATGAGCCTGCCCCAGTAATACCATGATCTCCAAATTGCGGGGAAACACGGTTTTAGAGAAATCTGTGTTCATGTCTTCATCACCACGCTGCCGTTGCCTCCTCGCCTGGTTTTTCAGGTACTGGTTCTGCATAAACTGCACGATAAGGCGCAAGGTATTTACAATGGTCATAACTGCTGCGGTGAGCTGAACAGGCTCCATGCTTGCCGTGGTATGGCGTCTGCTCGGGCAATCCAGGGAAAAGGGCGCAAAATGATTGTTTGCTGTTGCTTTCACGGAGGGAGGGAGGGAGGGTTGACTGACGACATTTACCCATAACCACCCAAGACAAATTTTTGGCCCCATCAAGCATTGGGAGCTCAGTCCAGAATTCCAATGGGCAGCGGGGACTGCAAGAACTATGGGATAGCTACCCACAGCGCACCGCTCGGAATGTCGACGCTTGCCATGGTACTGTGGACACACACCGCTGAATTAATGTGCTTAGTGTGGACGCATGCACTCAACTTTATACAATCTGTTCTCAAAAATCGACTTCTGTAAAATCGGAGTACTTTCATAGTGTAGACATGGCCTAAGACACATTCTACTATATCTAGGTTTTTCTCTAATTCTAGATTTGGAATCCTTACTTAATTTATCATTTCTATCTGCAGTGAGAGTCACTGCACTACTGTCCCTCTTTGTTTTCAAAATCTGTTAGCATTTTGTAAGGCGTACTAGTACCTAAGTACAAACAAGAAGAGGAAACAAATGGCTGTAGAGCAGTTATTCATTTTTTGTCAAAAGCTATTGCATGAAAGGCCCAGATTGCAAGGTTATGCTTAGGCTTGGCAGAATTCTATTTTTTTAATTGACTGATAATATTGATCTTAATTTTTAATAATTTTTTCTATTAGTATCCATATACATTTTCTCAGCTGTGGAAATTATGGGGTGGGTCAGTCAATTATCTAATGACAGTAGACACACTGATTCAAAAAAATAAAGTTTTATAACAGTTAAAACAAATATTAACATTATATATCAAAATATACAAAGTAAATATCCTTAAATCAAACTCTTAAGTTCACAAGCAGCATTTTGTTTACTTTGCCAATCTTTAAATTTCAACTTTCATCAATGGAAATATGTTTTCATTGGTTTGAGTGTGTATGGCGATATTGATGTTTACCAACATTTAACAACAAAAATTTAATCCTTCCAAGCCTAGTTATGCTATACAGGAAATCATGGCCTTAACAGTAACCACAGTTCAGGGGAAATCTGAAATGTGAAGCCAACAAGATCCCCAAATCCCAGGACTTAAAAAAATGTACACCTGCTTTGAAAAAAGGAACTAGAATTTCATTTTAACCTACTTTACCTTGAATGAGCAATTCAATTTTCTGAGAGGAGAAGGTTTTAATAACTCATGAGATATTTGCATAAAGATACTGCATTATGTAAAACAATATCCACTGCCAACACTGCACATGGGAAACAGATTTTTTTCCCCTTTTTAGTTCTCTAAGGATAACCTTGCTGGTGAGGGAGAGAAGAATGAATTGACAACAGTTTTCATGAATAATGAAACATTCATGTTTTGAAGCTACTGGTTTTAGTCATGAAATAAGTCCACATTATTTTGACAGCTGCTCAGATGATAAAGTAGTATTACAGGGATGTAAATTAGTCAAATATAAATTAAATGAATGACTAGGAAATGAAAATCAGCTCATGTGCAACACGGATATATCTGCATGGTGCTGTGCCATGGCACTTGTCAGTGTTACTTAAGGAAAATATAACAAACCTTCCAAAACTGTAGAGAGTAGTTAGTTAAACGTCAGTAAACCAACTTGCACAAAAGTGATAAGACATTTCACTTTCCGATATATGCATTGCCACTTTATTGATATATTACTGTCTGCCACAAGAACCAAATGCACAGTACAGGCAGATTTTTACTGAAAAAATAAATATTTGAAGTAAAATGAAAATATTAGTATTGTAAGACCCAGTGTGCACTATACATTCCTATGGTATCTGTCATTTTCCATAAAAATAGTGAAAATAGAGTCAATAGAAATTAGAAACTACCTTTCTAACTGGCACAGAAATTTTGCAATGGTTGAAAACAAAGGCAATAAAAAAAAATGCCTGACAGAAAGTGCCTTACAGAAAAGCTGACATCCTTCTAATTAATTTTACATTTTATATAAAACTCTTTATATAAGAAAAAGACTCCCAGAAATTGCCCCCCCTTACATTTAATCATTGATATTTAGTAAGACTACTATTCTAAATTTATGTACATCATGTTGATTTCTATTTTTTAATTATTAAAAAATCCATAGTTCATATTTTATAGGAGAGCTCAACGGTAAAACTAAATGACTGAGCCAGCCCACAGGAATGATCTCCCTCCTAGCCCACAATTGATTTCATGAAGAAAAAAGGACTGCGTTAACATCTGAACTATGCAGAGGGAAAGATAATTTTTCCATTCATCTTTGAAAGGTCAATTAAATTCACAAAACTGCACTTATAGCTTAAGTATTTATTTAAAATAATTGAAATGGAAGATAAGTTAACCCATAATGCTGAAGTCTCAAATTCACTGGCATCTACATATCTGATCCAAATCATTTCAAATAATAAAAATTCAAGCTAAGAAAGAATAGTTCCACTGTATATAATGTAATATCTAAAAATGCTGCCACATTAAGAGAGTGTTAGCTATTGAAATGCTCAACTTGACGCAGATTACATTATGGATACTGTGATTGTTGTGTCTAAAGGTTCCTCAACCCAGACACAGGAGCCCTAAATAGCAAATGAAGAGGGATAACAAATTAGCTCCAACCTCTACCTTTTTTCACTTGACCATTTAAATGTCTTATCCCTTCATAACAAAAGCCACACTGGAAAAGTGTTAGCTATTTACGGAAATATGGATTTTGCTATTTAATTAACGTATTAGGACACCAGACTCTACAGACAAACATTCTCCAGTGTGGCGAATGAGCAGCTAATAATCGAAGCTCATTCACTTAATTAGGAAATTTGGAAAAGCGTTAGCATTATATTAAGTGAAGATGCATACATATATAAATGAATATCTGATCTCTATTCAACAATGTCAAAGCCATATTTGGATTACTGACAGATCAGGATTTATTTTTCTAAAACCTAGACAATTATCTTACCCATTCGTTATATGTAGCACCTCATAACTCTCTTATTGGAATGCTAGCCATTTCATGACCATTTTCAGAAACTGCACATGTAATTTCAGATTTTTTAATTTATCTTTTTATGCTTCCAAATTGTTCTCTGTCACAACGCAGGGTATATGTACAAAACAAAGAAGTTACTTATCATACAGAAGTTGATGGTCTTTGAGATACGTTGTCTATATGTATTGTACTCCTGGCATGAATGTGCCCCCAGTGCCAGAGATCGGAATGTTTTGATTAGCAATGCCCACTGGTTCACACTTGTATCCTACCTGTCCTTGTGCCCCTTCCTCCTGAGGGCATAAAAGGGTGGAGTGGGGCAAATGAATATCAGCTCCTTCATTAAATAAACATCCAATGAGTATAGCCTTCAATATGATATGATAGAAGGCAAACTGTGGAATGCATATAAACAACACATCTCGAAGAACACGAGTTATTGCAAGGTAAGTAACCTCTTTTTCTTCAAGTAATTATCTATGCGTATTACACTCCTGATGTGTCCCAAGCAGAGACCTCAATGGAGGTGGGATATTGGAGTCCCAAGAGAATAATGATTAAATAACTACTTTGCCAAAGCTAACATCTGCTTTGGCAGCCTCCCCTATGGCATAATGCTCTGTAAGCATTCGAATTGAGTGTCAATCAGCTTCTATATGTATTTCAAGAATTAGAACATTCCTAAAAGAAGTTGTCCAAGCAGCATGAGCTCTAGTAGAGTCAGCCTTGATCTGAACAGGAAGATCTTGTTTAGCAACCAGATAATATCTGATACAATCAGAGATCGATTTAGCTATTCTTAAGGAAGAAATAGTCTTCCCTTTTACCCTCTCAGTATTTTAGACTATGAGTAGTCTAGATGAGATTCTAAATAGTTTAGCTCTATGTTAATTAATGGATAAGGATCGTAATACATGTAAAGAGTGTCATTTCTTTTACATGCTATGAGCATGAGATTTTTAAATGAAAATAGCTAAATTAACAGTCTGATTATTACGAAAAACTGATACAACTTTTGGCATAAACTAGGTTGAGTCCTTAGAGATTTTCTCTCTATGAAAATCAGCATCTGGTGGGCCTGCTATCAAGGGTTGATGCTCTCCCATTCTCTGCACTGATGCAATGGCAACTAGAAATGAGGTTCTCATGGAAGGATGTTGACGTGAACATGTTGCTAATCGTTCACAGGATGGAACCATGTGACTCACTGCTACTATATACAAATACCACGAGGGATGAGGTTCTCTAAGGCTATATCTACACTATGCAGGAGTGTGATTTCCCTGCTCACGATACATACTTGTACTAGCCCTCATCAAGCTAGCATTAGTATAAATAGCAGTGTAGCCATAGCAGCATGGGTAGCAGCATTGGAAGCATGCGTTATAAATGCCGGGTACGTACCCAGGGGTTTCAGGCAGGTTTGTACTCAGCATAGGTAATCCATGACTCCACTACTGCTATCCATGCTTCCATTGCTAGACTGTTATTTATATTTGTGCTATCCTGAGTCAGTGCAAACGTGCTCATGAGCGGGGGAATCACACCCCTAGCTCACAGCACAGACATAGTTTAATTGGAGGGGACACCTGTGTTAAATCCATTGAACACCTAGCCACCATGGGGTGTGAAAATTCAGTATAATTCTCAATATGTGGATGGAAAGCAGATGTAGCAGTCAGGTGAACCATCTCAGTTAGTTCTGTGAAAGCTGTTGACTTCAGGGAGAGTAGGTAATCTGAAATAAAATGACGTCTGCTCAAAATGGTGAAATATGGTGATCTTCAGCCCAGAGGAAAAATCTCTTCTATTTAGCATTATAACCAAATCTCGCTGAATCTTTTCTGAGGTCAAAATATTTTGGATGACCCTAGAGCAAGTCCTTTCCATTTCCATATGGTCACTGTAAAATGCAAGGATGATAGATAGCCTGGAGGAAGGATCCTAACTTCATCTTGAGAAATCATATTCAGAATTAGAGATACAAATATTGGGGGTCAAATTGATAGTCTTAAGAGGTCTGGAAACCAAAATTGCCAGGGCCAAACTGAAGCAATTATCTTTGCAGCCCTGTTTCATCTTTCTTAAAATTCTTGGTATTAAGGGAATTGGTGGGTATGTATACATCAGTCCTGTAGACCATGGAAATGAGAATAAAAATCCTTTCCCGAAAATTGTAGAGGAATCTAATCTATGACTCCAAGAAGCAAGAATGATTGAATTTTTATTGTAGCATCCTCTCATGAGAGAGGTCCACAGGGATAAGGAACAGTGATAATCTAGAACTGAACAAAATACCCAGTTCAGATAAGACTGGGGACCAACCTGTCTACTAAAAGTTTGTGTCCTCCCCCCCCCCCACCAAAGCTAGTCGCTTTCCAAAAGGAGTAAGCAAAGTGAAAAGATCCATAAAGACTGGTTCTCAGAAGCTCTCAACAGCACCATCAAAATTTGTTTTTTGTTGGTCAGAAACAATCATGAAGAAGTGGATGCAGAAGAAGCAGATGGACGTCTCTTATGAAAATGTTACTTCTTTCCTAGATGTTCTGTAGGCCTTTGGTATGAGTATGCAAAAGGCTTAGAAGGTTGCCTTGCTTGAGGTTGTTAGTATTGTCTTCTCTTTAGCTGCAGGGAACAGACTACCAATGATCTTAAAGTTTAACAAAAATCTTTTGAGATGTGCAAGGTGTCATCTGTTTTTTTGAACAAAAAAGTTTGATTCTTTCGAAGAGTAAGTCCTCTACAGCATTTTGTACCTCTCATGAAATACCAGATGATTGAAGCCAACATCTCATTGTTATGACAGTCACCACTGAACATGCCACGGTGTCTGTCCTAAATATAAAGGGAAGGCTAACCACCTTTAAATCCCTCCTGGCCAGAGGAAAAAACCTTTTCACCTGTAAAGGGTTAAGAAGCTAGGATAACCTCACTGACACCTGACCAAAATGACCAATGAGGAGACAAAATACTTTCAAAAGCTGGGAGGAGGGAGAGAAACAAGGGGTCTGTGTCTGTCTGTATGCTGCTTTTGCCGGGGACAGAACAGAAATGGAGTCTTAGAACTTAGTAAGTAATCTAGCTAGATATGCGTTAGATTACGATTTCTTTAAATGGCTGAGAAATTAAGTTGTGCTGAATAGAATGAATATTCCTATCTGTGTGTCTTTTTTGTAACTTAAGGTTTTGCCTAGAGGGATTCTCTATGTTTTGAATCTAATTACCCTGTAAGGTATTTACCATCCTGATTTTACAGAGGTGATTCTTTTTACTTTTTCTTTAATTAAAATTCTTCTTTTAAGAATCGGATTTTACAGAGGTGATTCTTTTTACTGTTTCTTCTATTAAAATGTTTCTTTTCAAGAACTGAATGCTTTTTTCATTGTTCTAAGATCCAATGGTTTGGGTCTGTGGACACCTATGCAAATTGGTGAGGATTTTTATCAAACCTTCCCCAGGAAGTGGGGTGCAAGGGTTGGGAGGATTTTGGGGGGAAAGACGTTTCCAAACACCTTTTTCTCAATAAACCCAGACAAACGTTTGTTGGTGGCAGTGGAAGTCCAAAGGCAAAGGGTAAAATAGTTTGTACCTTGGGGAAGTTTTAACCTAAGCTGGTAAAAGTAAGCTTAGGAGGTTTTCATGCAGGTCCCCACATCTGTACCCTAGAGTTCAGAGTGGGGAAGGAACCTTGACAGTGTCCGATACATATATAGTGGCTTAAAGACCTCTTCTCAGGATTAGTTGTCCTTCATTGATTAACAACTGCAGCTCCTCTCTCAACACTTGTGGGATCCTATCAAAAAAATCTGGCAACCCTTTGCCAACATTGGTAGTTATATTTTTGAAAACAAAGCTTGATCATTCAAAATTCTCATTTGTAAACTTGCAGAACAATATATTTTCTTCCAGTAAGTCTAATCTCTTTGGTCCTTTTGTTTCAGAGTATACTTATAACTGTGTTGTTTAATACATTCTTGGACACAACACCACAATGACAAGAGAAAAAGGTGTTGGCTATACACAAAAATACTCAAATCCCAAGGCCTGGACTTGTTATATTTTGTCTACTTTTATGTCACAGGGATTGCGATAGAAGTTCCCACTGCAGTTAAGGCAACTCTAGAAGGCCTTCGTTAACTGGCATTGCCACTCTGTCTGGCAATGAGGTGTGTAGAATTTCCAGTAATTTGTAAGATTTTTTGCTCACCACCTCTACTGGAATTTTCAGCATTTCAACCAGTCTTTTTAGAAGCTCTTAAAATGTTTTATAATCATCAGGAGGTACTGCTGCTGCTGGAGTTACAGCTTTGATAATGTTGATGTAGAAAGATCAGTGTGATGAGTTTGCTCATTCTCAGATGAGTGGAGTTGCTGCTGTGCTGGAAAGGTATGAGGTTGCTGCTCTCTCTATATCCTGGTAGACTTTAGACTGCATAGCTGACTCCAGTCTTCTCAGATATTAAGAAGCCCAATATGACCATGATTGCTCTCCATATGAAAAATGTGCTCTAGGCCAAGGTGGTGGACACCAGGATGCATGAGTCCCTCTGTGTTCTCTATGGCTACTAAAATAAGGCGGGGTCCTAGTATATGGACCTGTAGAAAAATATGCTGGAAAGTAAGATGGAGAACCCCACTACTATCCACTAAAGAGGATGAGAGAGAATATTCTTCTCAGACAGAGACAACTGGTTTTAAAGGTGTTCCAGGTAGGAGAGTGTCCCTGAGTAAGGAACTGCTCAGTAGTGATAATGGAATTCTCTGTGTCTGTTCAAGTCATGGGGAATGAGGAAAGTCAAAGATTATTAAGTCTTTCAGTGTTGTAGAAGTTGGTGCTGGCCGAGTCAATATTGAAGGCATCCAGACCAGTGTCACATTGTACAGTACCAAGGCTATCAATAGTGATAAAGTCTTTTTAATGGGGTCAGAGATCTTACATTTGTACCTTGCATACCTTTTTCATCCAGTCTCTGAAGAGATTTAATTCTCTTTTTGGGGGGTGCCTAAGGAGTGACCTCCTTTTATGCTCTTCAGGGGAATGATGATGGGACTTATCCCCAAGCAATGATTTCATCACTTGAGCCTTTACCACACAGGGATGGGACCAACCTTATAGGCACCAGAACTAGAGAAGGACTTTTCTGAGACAGCTTAATCTGCAGAACACCAGTATTTGAGGCTGGTCTCATTGATCTGTCTAATATGGCAAAACCCAACCGCACATGGACTAATTGCAAATCGAGCAGCACCTACATTGATTTCTAGCTAGATCCTTAAGGCAGCCTGTGGGATATTTAATTTATGTCTATCAGTGGTGATTATACCATACCACTGAAGGTTTTGGTGATCATGTGATCACTGGCCATCTAGCAACATAACTTGGTAAACACGCTTTGTATTTCATTGGTATTCCATGCTAATAATATGCCCTTAGCAAGAAAGCCAGCAAAAGCAAACCATTGCTGATTGAGGCTGTTGCTGGATTAGTCTACAAATATCCTCATTTCTGATCTTGTCCTATATTAAAGGTTAAGGCTGCTCTAAAGAATGGACGCTACTAATGGTTTGACCTGTCAGCCTCAAGTCAGTAAGAAAGACTTGAGAGGCAGTTGACCACTCTATGCCCTTTTATGCCCTGTGGAGGGGTGGTGGAAAGGCAGCAAGAAAGCACAGGGCTGGGACAAACGGGCACTGCTGATCAAAATACTCCAATCTTGGGGTGCATGCACATCAGGAGTGGAATATATATAAACAATCACTCAAAAAAGAATAAGCCATTTATAAATACAAATTAATTTACTTGTTTACAGATGAAGGAGAAAAAATATCCCCTAACGTGAGCAATCCTCCTCTTATTCCATCATCAATGCCAGCACGCTCCTAATCCATCTTCATTTCCCACCCAGGCAAACAGATAGAATTTGATCTGTGCTACAAACCAAGAGTCAGGCTCACTTCCATCAGTTATGTACCACATTCCAAAGTAGAGTGAAACTTCACAGATTCATTTAATCAGAAGTACAGTTGGAAATATGGGCTTTTATTCACAACTTGCTCATATATTAACATTCATTGTATTTCTATAGCACATTTTTACCTTAGTCATTTGAGAGAAACAGTGATCTAGCAAACTGAGTATAGGGATAAGAGTCAGGCACTCATGAGTTCTGATCCTGATTCTGCCACTGACTCAGCAGGTGGCCATCAGCTATTCATTTAGGCCAAAATTTATAAGTGCCTACTAAAATCAGGTGCCTTTGTTTTTGAATGCCTTAACTTGAAACACTCGAGGTTTAATATTCACAGGTGTCAAGCACTTACATCTCTCATTTCCTTCCATGGGAGTATTGTTTTCAACACCCCTGTAAATCAGCACTCTTGCAAGTCAGTTACTACGTGTCTTAAATTGGCAGCTAGTATTAGTAAATTCTTTGAGAGTATACCCTTTAATCTGCGTCTTCTGTCTTATCACTGTAAAACAGGGAAATAGTAAAGTTAACTATCTCACATGGATGTTGTGAGGATTAATGAAACAGTGCGGCATAGCGGTAAAGTGCTAAAGAAATGTGATCCAGCTCAGTCATGTCCCCATATTCTTCATGTAATATATTCCTCACATATGAAAGGGGGGAAAGGAATCCGCTGTCTCCACAGCACTGTCCCCACTTTCTCCAGTCTCATCAGAAGGAGTTTTACATATCCAAGAACCTGAGAAACTGCAAGGAGATGAGAGTGGGTGGGCAGGTAGGTGGAGACTGTATTAACTTTTCATGTCTCTCTACCGTAGAAATCCTTGGGGGAGGGCGCAGTGGGAGAAAGGAGGGCCTTTGATGCCAGCTGCAGTAGCTCTATCGGTGCAACTCTACCAGAACTACGCTGTGAAAGAGTAGGAGACCCCAAGGTGCAGGACTTGTACAGACGGGTAGGGCCTCAGCACAGATCTCCCTAGCCTCCTAGTGGTCTCCTGTGACCTACTGGTTTGATCTACAGGACCCGATTTTGCAATTACTTACTCCCACACACAGGATTTACTACTGTGAGTAGAGTCCCAAGGAAACTAAGTCTGACTACCAAAGCTTGGGCCTCAATAAACAATATGTAAAAAATTATGAGTATACCGGTTCCATTGCAAATTAGTAATCTGCCATGAATTATTGAAATATAAGTCACCACAGTCTACTACTAAGAAATAGTCACACATTTTTATATTGACATACACATACAGAGGTTCGCATTCTCATGCAAACTTTTGCATGAGACACAAAATCTTGTTTTCCCCAAAACAGTGTACATAGACAGCATTATTTATGACTGGACTCACAATATCACCAATTCAAAAATGCATTTTTAAAAACCGATATAATTAAGATACACTTCAGCAGAGCAAAATCTACAGTAAACCATTGGAGCAACTTGAAAGTCCACATTGTCTTAAATTTCCCTAATAATCTGTAATAACTTAAATTTCTGCTGATGAACATTTATTTTATAGCCTCTAAGTATGATCTCTATAGAAGATAGTGTTTAATAAAATAAGGTGCTACTTTATTTTTAATATCACTCAGCCTATGGCAGCCCTTATTCCTGATTCAGCAGTATGCAGAGTTAAGATTACATTCATTTTGTCATTGATTAATTATATATTGATTTACTTTTAAATATTTTCCCCAGTATACTGCTGTGTTATACTAGTTCCTTAATTTGTCTTTTTACTATACTTCTGACATCTACACAGATATGGAAGCTGGGCACAACCCCAGACTTCCCAAGAATTTGTGCCAAATATCTATTTCTTTTGAAGCCAACAGAAAACTGCTTTAATTTCCCACTTAAAATTTAGCATGTCTAAATATTTTGCCAGTTGTCATCCTTTTAAGCGATCCAGTATCCATTCCCACATATTGGCTCTCTCAAGGAAAAGAGCAATGGAAACTGAAGACCCATCAGCCTCAGACTTTATTATGCCTGTAAATTAGAAATTCAACCATTCTTATGAAAAATAATATTGAATTTTAAGGGTTATATTCAATAATAATTTACTTCAGTGAACTAACATAGTGAAAGCAACAGACTATAGTAGGTGTTTGGCATTGTTCTCCCTTGTTTTTATTTATCTGTCTACCTACCTTTCTGAGCATTTATACCAGGATCATCACAGCAGCATCTAAAACAAATTTCAAATCAATTTTGCTGTAGTCCTGTTTAAAACAAAAAATAAAAATGTGATTGTTTTTGATTTGCTCTCCCATAGTTCAAAAATGGCTGAAGGACTTCAGCTCAAACTCACCAAAAAATTCACTGTTACCAAAAAAAAACAACCTGGATCATTTCAACCCAAAAAGTGGTTGTTAAAAAGATACCAGTGAGTGAAAATGGGATTTCTGCTCCCACTGTTGAAACAATTTCCCTTCTTATTTTTGTTAGCCTTAACTCAGATATAAATGCTTCCTCAGTGAAGACTATTATCTTTGCTAAATTTGAGGCGAAGAAATTAAAAATAATAACGTTGTAAGCAGTTCAACAATTACTCCTTGGGATGAGCAGTACGTACCAGCTTTCTGGCACAGCTCAATGAAGCACTGCTCTCATGCCTCTCAACCTGCCAAGGCTCAGACGTCGGAAACATAAGAACGGCCATACAGGGTCAGATCAAAGATCCATCTGGCCCAGTATCTTGTCTTCTGACAGTGGCCAACGCCAGGTGCCCCAGAGGGAAAGAACAGAACAGGTAATCAAGTGATCCATTCCCTGTAGCTCATTCCCAGCTTCTGGCAAACAGGCTAGGGACACCATTCCTGCCCATCCTAGCTAATAGTCATTGATGGACCTATCTTCCAGGAACTCATCTAGTTCTTTTTTGAACCCTGTTATAGTCTTGGCCTTCACAACATCCTCTGACAAGGAGGTCCACAGGTTGGACTGTGCATTGTGTGAAAAAATATTTCCTTTTGTTTGTTTTAAACCTTCTGCCTATTAATTTCATTTGGTGACCCCCATATGTCTTGTGTTATGAGAAGGAGTGAATAACACTTCGTTATTTACTTTCTCCATACCAGTCATGATTTTATAGACCTCAATTGAATCCCCTCTTAGTCGTCTTTTTTCCAAGATGAAAAGTCCTAGTCTTATTAATCTCTCCTGGGATGCTCCATACCCCTAATCATTTTTGTTGCCCTTTTCTGAAACTTTTCCAATTCCAATATATCTTTTTTGAGATGGGTCGACCGTATATGCATGCAGTATTGAAGATGTGGGCATACCATGCATTTATATAGAGGCAATATGAAATTTTCTGTCTTATTATCTATCCCTTTCTTAATGATTCCCAACATTCTGTTCACTTTTTTGACTGCCCCTGCACATTGAGTGAATGTTTTCAGAGAACTTAATTTACCAAACAATGAACTTCTCAGAGGTGGTTAAGTCTCAAGGGTGTAAATTCTGTTAAAGCTCTCCACAGAAAGGCGTACGAAAGACACTGCAATGGACATAGCCAGTTTATCAGTTATGTTTGGTCATTTATGTTGTTAAGTTTAATTTTTTTCTTTTCCTTTCTTAGTAATAAAATAGTCATGGTTAATAAATGTGATATTTTGTTTGGCTTTGATCATTATATCCCCTAAGGTATATATAAGAACCCCTGTGACTAAAATAGTGATAGTCACACCCCTGAATTCACAGTAAGAGAAACAACTAGTAAGAGCTGACCTAGCATTTCTTGTTTCTCTAAACTAAATATTTTTAGTAATTTTGAAAACAAAATTAATTGGTGTCCAACAGTTTAAAATTACCCGTGAACTCCACAATAGCTAATTTGTTTCTGTTATTTTCCAGTGTGTAAATCCCCAGACCACACCTCAAACAATTTCTACAGGATTCAACCTAAGCATATGAATTACTTCCTTGAATTACTTCCATATTCCTTCCAATTCCCATACGTCATCCGTGTGCTGTGAAGATCTTCCCTTTTTTTCCAGCAGGGAGCTTTGGTGAACAAGGATGCAATGTCACAGTAAATTGTGAAATGCTTACACTCTGAGACTCAAAAGCTCAACAGTTATTGTGATCCAAAAAAGAAAAGCATTCTCCCTCACAGCACAGGACAAGACACCAGAAATATGGTTTAACTAGGCCACAGTTCATCCCTCCTTTGTAATCCATTCCACCTGATGGAGAGCTACCATCAGTCTTCCCCATTAACCTGGTCCAGTACAATTACTGAGACACCAACAACCTCTCCTTGTCCAAAAGTTAATGGGGTGGGGAAGGAGGATTGTCTCCTCACTGCACCAGGCATTAGGAACCCCAACCCCAGGAGATGTTTCTTTTGGAAATTCTTATCCTTATCCACTTCCAATTCCTCTTTATCACGGAACCAGACCCCTACAGAGCCCCCTGTACTGGGTACTTGCCAAGTTGCAACAAAATGAATTTTACAACTCACCCTCCCAACTGGATCCCTGGGCTGCTGGAAGTCGAGATAACCTTCACTGCCCAGGCCAAAGTGGCATTTAGGGAAAGACTCCTTTCCAGCCCCAAAATGATGAATAGTATGATGACTACAGGAAGGCCCAAAACAAGGACCCTATTCTAATCCCAAGGTGGGAGTGGAGTGAGCTTTCCTTCCCAAGGCAGAATGACACCTCAGGACTGGGGGGGAAAGGCTTATACCCTTGTACCCTTTTGTCCAGCAAATCAGAATAAACCACATAGGCCCTCCCCCTCTAAGCCACAAGGAGTCTAGTTGTCTAAAAGGGGGAAAGGTATATTCTTCAAAGGGTTTTCTCTCTCCTGTTGGTCCAGACAAAGATACATCCACCTACCCATCTCTGAGGCTAATGGGGGTAGGAGGAGGGAATTTCTACTGGCAGAAACTTCTCTTGGAAAAATGGGCAAATTCAGGAGCTGTGCAGCAGGTGCAACATGTTACAGAACTGCAGTTACAGGCTTCAGTATTTAAATTGAAAAATGTGCATTTGAAACTTAATTTTGGGAGCCTTTCAATCTCTTTCCCCAGGAAATACATCTCATTGTGTATGCAGTGAAAGCTGTGACAGGGTCGGGCCAGATGGCTACAGGAGAGTAATAGAAGGCAGATATATATTAGCCCCAGGTTAAGTAGGTCCCTTTTCCCTGGGTAAGGTAACAGGGAAGGTTCCAGAACAATCAGGAACCTTCTGGAGACAATTAAGACAGACAGGCTGATTAGAACACCTGCAGCCAATCAAGAAGCTGCTAGAATCAATTAAGGCAGGCTAATCAGGGCACCTGGGTTTAAAAAGGAGCTCACTTCAGTTTGTGCTGTGCATGTAAGGAGCTGGGAGCAAGAGGCGCTAGGAGCTGAGAGTGAGAACACATACTGTTGGAGGACTGAGGAGTACAAGCATTATCAGACACCAGGAGGAAGGTCCTATGGTGAGGATAAAGAAGGTGTTGGGAGGAGGCCATGGGGAAGTAGCCCAGGGAGTTGTAGCTGTCGCACAGCTGTTCCAGGAGGCACTCTAGACAGCTGCATTCCACAGGGCCCTGGGCTGGAACCTGGAGTAGAGGGCGGGCCCGGGTTCCCCCCAAACCTCCCAACTCCTGGTCAGACACAGGAGGAGTTGACCTGGACAGTGGGTTCATGAAAACAGCCAAACTGAGGGCTGCGGTGAAGCTCCAAGGCGAGCAAATCCTCCAATAAGCGCAAGACCCACCAAGGTAGAGGAGGAACTTTGTCACAAAGCACATATGAATGGTCTATGTTTGATGCCACGTTGCGAGTAATGAGAAAATATTCTTGGGGCTCTAAGGGCTTGATGTGTTTACAAATATGATTTATATCAATATTTAGGAACACTATATTCATGAGTCCATACCCACTCAAAATTAATAATTACACCAATATTTTTTCCTTGTCCTACTAGAGCTATTTTACCATATGTACCCTGCTTTTGCTTGTAGGAGTAGTATTGAAAATGAAGTGAATTATCTTTGTGAGTGCCAAACTCAGTTCTTTTGTGGAGGAACCATAAGGCTTTAATCTGTGTGTCATTTAATCTCAGGCAAAATGAGACTATACAATCTTTTTAAGAGAAAGGGCAGCAGTGGGAGCAGAACTCCAGAGACTGAATCTGTGCTGTGACTCTGTCTTTCTCTGTGCCATTAAACAATTCACAATCTCTCTGCTTCTATTTGTAAAATGGGGCTAACAGTGCCTACCTTAAAGCCCTATAAGGCACCCATATACAAAGTGAGGGACACCAAATCATGCCAACAACATACTTATGTCTCTCACAAGAGCATTGTGAAGTTTGCTCAGTCAATATCTGTTAAGAGCTTGGAAAATAGAGAAGTGTGATGTAAGTGCTACATATTGGTATCAAACATCCACAGGACCAAAGATGTACCTGATTTGTTGGATGTTTGTTTTACATCTACAATGCAAAGAATGTGACACACACACACACACACACACAAAGATAAATAAAATGTGTAAGGACACGGAGGTAACAACTCTACAAAAAGTTCATATAGTCTGGCCCAAATCATCTAACTTATTAGGTAATATTGTCGGTCTATTGATATATAGTTGGATTTATGTATTAGATACTAAACAAACAGGAATACTGCAATGCAAACATTTTAGTATTACTTACTTAATTCCTTGAGTATGACAAAATATAAGCAGTATTAAAACCAAAGCATTCTTTCCTTGCACTCCAGAGACTGGTGTCTACAACTGAAAAGTATCTCAGCCATGAAATGATATTATATGTCAAATACAAAATGTTCCAAAAGCATAATAAATAATAAGATCATGTCTCATCCAGTTTCTTTGACTTTGTTTTATCTGATACTTACCACTTCTTAATTTTGGTGTTTCCTACTCCTGCTCTGATTTATTACCATTTCAAACCTTAAAATACAAAATTCTCACTCTAAGTAATGTAACAAAATCAAAAATGTCCAAAACCAAAAACATATATGGCCTGCTTTCTTTCTCAAAGACTTATCAACAAATAATTTCCCTTTCCACTGCTTACAGTTCTCTCACCATTTCCCAGTCTTTCACCACATGGTCTTTTGTCATTTGTTTTCTTTTCAGTCTAATTTATATTCTTATCTTTCCAGAGTAATGCATAAAGAGAGAGAAAGCACCAAGCAGTAAATCAAGGAGAAAGTAGTGGAGAGGCTTTTATTCCCATTTAACATGAGTTAGTTTACCTAGGGGATACACAAATTGGAAATTGCTAAATCATCATCTACTAGGCAGAAACAATGTAGGCGAGCCCAATTAAAGAAAGTTGTGTTATGCATGTAATTAAATGAAATTTTTTGAGGAGACAGAATTAGAGTCATTGTGAAAAAGGCCAAAATGAATTTTCAAAGGCATGACAGGTTATATATGTTCCAAAATCAAGGGACTGGCGGTTTCAGTGCAACCAAAAAGTATATTTTCTCTCACTGCAAACCAAAAGGATGAATTGAATATACATTACCAGATGTCATGACACTGGCTTTTAAACAGCACCTTTCAGTTTATGAAAGGAAAATTATTAAAATGCAAAGCCATTAAGGAGTAGCTATGTTCGTATGAAACCATGACAGGTATAGCCAGACCTCTATAAAAAAGGTATGCATGTCAGTGTCCTCAATGGCAGACACTTTGGTGAAGTGTTTGCAGGATCAGGCCTATACATTCAGACCTAACAGCAGAAATAGGGGTGTGTTTACATCAATAAATAAATCATTTCCCAATTCCCACCACCACCCAAACACAATTGGGAATAGTCATAATTAGCTTGTTGGAGCTTGACACACTTAATTTCTGTAGTCCGTCAAGCTTAATTTAACAATAACCACCTTG
Organism: Caretta caretta; assembly: GCF_965140235.1. Classification (NCBI taxonomy): domain Eukaryota; kingdom Metazoa; phylum Chordata; order Testudines; family Cheloniidae; genus Caretta; species Caretta caretta. The sequence continues at coordinate 10,919,118 of NC_134207.1, read as the reverse complement.
CTAACCACTCATCTCTTCCCATTTGCAACACCTGGACCTTCCTCCTTAAGTACATCAGACAATCTCATTCTCTTCCTTCACATCATGGGATAGAAAGGAAGGTTTCTTTTTTTCTTTTTTAAATGTACCAATAACTGTTTAAAGGATAGGAAACAAAGGGTAATAATAAGTGGCCACAATATTCACAATGGAGAAAGGTAAATAGAGGGGTCCCCCAAGGACCTATACTGGGACCTGTGCTGTTCAACATCTCAGATCTAGAAAATGGGCTGAATAGTGAGGTGGCAAAATTTGCACATGGTACAAAATTACTCAAGATACTTAAATCCACAGCTGACTGTGAAGAGGTACAAAAGGATCTCACAAAACTGGGTGACTAGGTGTCATAAATATAAAGGGAAGGGTAAACACCTTTAAAATCCCTCCTGGCCAGAGGAAAAACCCTTCCACCTGTAAAGGGTTAAGAAGCTAGGATAACCTCGCTGGCACCTGACCAATGAGGAGACAAGATACTTTCAAAAGCTGGGAGGAGGGAGAAACAAAGCCTCTCTCTCTGTCTCTGTCATGTTTTTGCCAGGGACAGAACAGGAATGGAGTCTTAGAACTTAGTAACTAATCTAGCTTGATATGCATTAGATTCTGATTTCTTTAAATGGCTGACAAAATAAGCTGTGCTGAATGGAATGGATATTCCTGTTTATGTGTCTTTTTGTAACTTAAGGTTTTGCCTGGGGGGATTCTCTGTTTTGAATCTAACTACCCTGTAAGGTATTTACCATCCTGATTTTACAGAGATGATTCTTTTTACTTTTTCTTTAATTAAAATTCTTCTTTTAAGAACCTGATTGCTTTTTCATTGTTCTTAAGATCCAAGGGTTTGGGTCTGTGGTCACCTATGCAAATTGATGAGGATTTTTATCAAACCTTCCCCAGAAAAGGGGGTGAAAGATTTGGGAGGATTTTGGGGGGAAAGACGTTTCCAAACGGACTCGTTCCCAGTAACCGGTGTTAGATGTTTGGTGGTGGCAGCGAAAGTCCCAGGGCAAAAGGTAAGATAGTTTGTACCTTGGGGAAGTTTTAACCTAAGCTGGTAAAGGTAAGCTTAGGAGGTTTTCATGCAGGTCCCCACATCTGTACCCTAGAGTTCAGAGTGGGAAAGGAACCTTGACACTAGGCGACAAAACTGCAGATGAAATTCAACATTAATAAGTGCAAAGTAATGCACATTGGAAAACATAATCCCAAATATGCATACAAGATGATAGGATGTAAATTAGCTGTTACCACTGAAGAAAGATTTTTGAATAATTGTGGATAGTTCCCTGAAAACATCCACTATGAAGAAGCAGAGGAAAAAAAGCTAACAACATTAAGAACTATTTGGAAAGGGATCGATAAAAAAGAAAATATCATAATGCCACTATATAAATCCACGGTATGCCCACACCATGAATACCGCATGCAGTTCTGGTCACCTCATCTCAAAAAAGATATATCAGAATTGGAAAAGGTGCAGAGAAGGGTAACAAAAATTATTAGAGATAGGGAACAGTTTCCATATGAGGAGAGATTAAAAAGACTGGTTTCAGAGTAACAGCCGTGTTAGTCTGTCTTTGCAAAAAGAAAAGGAGTACTTGTGGCACCTTAGAGACTAACCAATTTATTTGAGCATGAGCTTTCGTGAGCTACAGCTCACTTCATCGGATGCATACCGTGGAAACTGCAGTAGACATTATATACACACAGAGACCATGAAACAATACCCCCTCCCACCCCACTGTCCTGCTGGTAATAGCTCATCTAAAGTGATCATCAAGTTGGGCCATTTCCAGCACAAATCCAGGTTTTCTCACCCTCCCCCACAAACTCACTCTCCTGCTGGTAATAGCTCATCCAAAGTGACCACTCTCTTCACAATGGGTATGATAATCAAGGTGGGTCATTTCCAGCACAAATCCAGGTTCTCTCACTCCCTCACCCCCCTCCAAAAACCACACACACAAACTCACTCTCCTGCCAGCAGGACAGTGGGGTGGGAGGGGGTATTGTTTCATGGTCTCTGTGTGTATATAATGTCTACTGCAGTTTCCACGGTATGCATCCAATGAAGTGAGCTGTAGTTCACGAAAGCTCATGCTCAAATAAATTGGTTAGTCTCTAAGGTGCCACAAGTACTCCTATTAAAAAGACTGCGACTGTTCATCTTAGAAAAGAGACAACTAAGGAGGATATGATAGAGGTCTACAAAATCATGACTGGTGTGGAGAAAGTGAACAAGAAAGTGGTATTTACCCCTTCCCATAACACAAGAACCAAAGGTTACCTGATGAAATTAATAGGCAGCAGGTTTAAAACAAACATAAGAAAATACTTCTTCACACAGCACACAGTCAACCTGTGGAATTCATTGCCAAGGAATACTGTGAAGGCCAAAACTATAATGGGGTTCTAAAAGAATTAGATAAGTTCATGGAAGACAGGTCCATCAATGACTATTAGCCAAGATGTTCAGGGATGCAAACCTATGCTCTGGGTGGCCCTAGCCTCTGATTGCCAGGAGCTGGGAGTGGATGACAGGATGGATCACTCGATGATTGCCTGTTCTGTTCATTCCCTCTGAAGCACCTTGCATTAGCCATTATCGGAAGACAAGATATTGGGCTAGAAAGACCATTGGTCTGACCCACTATCGACATTCTTATATTCGAAGTATCTCCCAACAACTTACTCCATTTTCCATATTGAACCACTCAAATATTCTTCCATTGATGTTGCATCCCTTTATTTCACATCCTTTGTTTCTGTTTCATCTGTTTAAACTGCATAGACTGTGTAGTCTTCGGTAGGTTTTACCCATCACATTTGATTTTAACATATGCCTTCCATTATGTGATGACCAACAGTTAGTTATTCTCAATCTTGTTCATACTGGCAATTCCAAACTTTGGCATATGCTTCCCAAGTACCGAGAAATATTATGTTGAAAAACCACAATTTAAATCATTATTACTTCATTGACACTAGTCAGAAATACCTTACACATTTTATGCACATTTTATTGTGTATATAAACACACTGACCAAACAACAATGAGAAAGGCCCAAGGAAAACAGTTTGATGCATTCTTAATTAACTGAACAGCATGGAAATTGAAGGAATTGGCTGCTGTGATTGCAGAGCCATTGGCCATTATCTTTGAAAACTCGTGGCGAACGGGGGAAGTCCCGGATGACTGGAAAAAGGCTAATGTAGTGCCAATCTTTAAAAAAGGGAAGAAGGAGGATCCTGGGAACTACAGGCCAGTCAGCCTCACCTCAGTCCCTGGAAAAATCATGGAGCAGGTCCTCAAAGAATCAATCCTGAAGCACTTGCATGAGAGGAAAGTGATCAGGAACAGCCAGCATGGATTCACCAAGGGAAGGTCATGCCTGACTAATCTAATCGCCTTCTATGATGAGATTACTGGTTCTGTGGATGAAGGGAAAGCAGTGGATGTATTGTTTCTTGACTTTAGCAAAGCTTTTGACATGGTCTCCCACAGTATTCTTGTCAGCAAGTTAAGGAAGTATGGGCTGGATGAATGCACTATAAGGTGGGTAGAAAGCTGGCTAGATTGTCGGGCTCAAAGGGTAGTGATCAATGGCTCCATGTCTAGTTGGCAGCCGGTATCAAGTGGAGTGCCCCAAGGGTCGGTCCTGGGGCCGGTTCTGTTCAATATCTTCATAAATGATCTGGAGGATGGTGTGGATTGTACTCTCAGCAAATTTGCGGATGATACTAAACTGGGAGGAGTGGTAGATACGCTGGAGGGGAGGGATAGGATACAGAAGGACCTAGACAAATTGGAGGATTGGGCCAAAAGAAATCTGATGAGGTTCAATAAGGATAAGTGCAGGGTCCTGCACTTAGGACGGAAGAACCCAATGCACAGCTACAGACTAGGGACCGAATGGCTAGGCAGCAGTTCTGTGGAAAAGGACCTAGGGGTGACAATGGATGAGAAGCTAGATATGAGTCAGCAGTGTGCCCTTGTTGCCAAGAAGGCCAATGGCATTTTGGGATGTATAAGTAGGGGCATAGCAAGCAGATCGAGGGACGTGATCGTTCCCCTCTATTCGACATTGGTGAGGCCTCATCTGGAGTACTGTGTCCAGTTTTGGGCCCCACACTTCAAGAAGGATGTGGATAAATTGGAGAGAGTCCAGCGAAGGGCAACAAAAATGATTAGGGGTCTGGAACACATGAGTTATGAGGAGAGGCTGAGGGAGCTGGGATTGTTTAGCCTGCAGAAGAGAAGAATGAGGGGGGATTTGATAGCTGCTTTCAACTACCTGAAAGGGGGTTCCAAAGAGGATAGCTCTAGACTGTTCTCAATGGTAGCAGATGACAGAAGGAGGAGTAATGGTCTCAAGTTGCAGTGGGGGAGGTTTAGATTGGATATTAGGAAAAACTTTTCACTAAGAGGGTGGTGAAACACTGGAATGCGTTACCTAGGGAGGTGGTAGAATCTCCTTCCTTAGAGGTTTTTAAGGTCAGGCTTGACAAAGCCCTGGCTGGGATGATTTAACTGGGAATTGGTCCTGCTTCGAGCAGGGGGTTGGACTAGATGACCTTCTGGGGTCCCTTCCAACCCTGATATTCTATGATTCTATGAAATGCAGAACAGACGGAATAAGTCATGTGATCTAAGTTGTCTCTGAAAAGTCAGAAATGATTGCTTAGAAATATCACAAAAAGAAACACTGACTTCTAAGTTTTGCAACAAAGTATAGTAGTTTAATCATTTTTAAATTATTCACATATGCCAGTTCTTGACTACCAGATGGACCGGGAAAAGAATTAGTGTTATGTAGTTGAAGGCAGTACTGAAAATTGAAAAAGGTGATTTAAAAGACAAAAACCAGAGCTTGTTTTGATGAATATGTATTCAGGACAAGTACTGCAGACACAACCAACTGTCTAATGTCACTATGTCTTTGAAAATACAGGAGTCAGATCTGCCTGGACTTTCAGATAACATCAGATGAAAGACAAACAGCTCTTCCTCAAAATTAAAGATAATTGGCCTCTTTTCAGAAAAAAAACGCTCTTTAACAACATAAAAATACCACAAACAAGAACTATAGGGAGGTACTGATATTGTTAACATCCTTTGTAAACGCATATCCTTTAACAACAGATACCTAGTCTGGCACAACTATTCACCAGCGGACTGAATTAAAGTGAGCTACTGGTGAAGAACTTGGAGTGTGCCAGATGCCTAGTACAGCAAGTATGCTTGACATGAGTACTATACTGCTGCTGTGCAGCTGGAGGGACACGGGGGGTGATTTAAGCACTTACAAGATCACATCTCAACAAAAGTCAGTGGAACTTAGGCTCCAAACTGACGAAGTCACTTTTGTAAGTGGAACTTAGGTACTTTTAATAATTTTCACATTTGTTAATAACTGTTTGCATTCCCATGAAAACAGGGGAATAATCTCTCTCCCCCTCTCACTGGTCCTTATTATAAACAGCGATGATAACAACACTGCTTATTAACCTGACACTTCCTATTATATGACCCATTTTCAATAGCTTATAATTTTGTCAAATTGTGCTGAAATTTAACATGTGGGGGATATCTTCTTCAGGCTGAATTTACTTTTATTTCAGCAAAAATAGTTCACCTGTTTCCAAGAACAAGGGTAGGAAAGAATATGTTGTTTTGCCCCTGTTAAATTCTGGCGGCCTTTTCTTTTAGAAGCTTTAGTGTCTCAATGCTTTGGAGCAAGGACCTGAAAATTAGCAGCGGGTAGCCTTTGCGTCAGGAATGTAACTTTTGCTGTCACTGTGAAAATCCACCCACTTTTGGAAAGAATAAGCCTTTGAAAAATTCCAGTTCACACATGTTCAGTAGAGACTTGCCTGACTTCAGCTAAAATTTCTGAAGATTCCACCCATGCTGAGCATGCTCTAGCCCTGAGCTAAGCAGGACTTTCCCTCTTCCACTCTGGGCTGCTGTACACCATTCCAGAGCCAGGCACAGGAACTAAGAGCAAGGGGATTGGCTCTCCTGTGCTCTCGATACTCCTCAGCTGGACCCAGGAGGCATGGAGAAAAGAAAGCTGCCTGATTCGAATGCAGAGGCTACAAGAGCAGGAACTATGGGGAGGCGGGAGCAGTTAGGGACAAGAAGCCTGGAGGGGAGAACTGGGACTGGAAACTCATGGGAGGGAGAAGGAAATGGAGACAGAGTTGTGCGGGGAGGGGAAGACTGGAAAAGGCTAGACAACGAGATTGGGACTGGCAAACAGTGAGGTGCAGAAATGTTGTGGGGGAAGGGAGACAGATCTCACAAGGAGCCAAGGTGTGAGGGGACAACTGAGACTGTCTGGGTAAAGAGATCAGGTCAGAGAGGCCAGAGACAGCGTGAGAGGAGAGAGTGATATTAGATGAAAAGGCAACCTTAATTCTAGCATTTCCCAGTTTTTGAGCGTTTCACTTTGCAACCGAAATACTGTTATTTTAACATAGTTTTTGTTTGTAAAATGTGATACAGAATTTTAGTGTTTGTAGTTCTAGAAGAGATTAAACTAATTTTTAAAGACACATTAGGGCTTTTACAACCTGATTCAGGGGAGGAAGGAGAAAGGGGAATGTGACAATACAGTGATTCTAAGGGATGGGCCCATGTAATGGGATTTATTTGCTTTCTCTCATTCAAAACAATGAGAACTGCTTAAATCTCTGAAGGAAATACATTTATATTAGTGCTACATACCAAACAAGCAAACAACCAACACAATATAGTGAGCTATTTATGTATATTTTCGCAGCAAAGAAAAAATTCAAGACAGTAATAATTATGAAACACCATCAGAATATCAGGTGATGCTTCATTTCTTTCATCCCCACCCCACCCACAGTGAGAAATATCTAATTATTATTCAATTCCTTTTCTGAGAGTGACAAATCTGATAACTTCATGACTTTATATTGTCATCAGACGATTTAAAAATTTGTATTACTCTGCTGTGTGACCAATTTATGAGATGCAACTTTGTATTTACCAGCCAAAAAGTGGAAGAGATTTCACCTCTTGTACTATGGACATAAATTTCCTGTATATTTAGCTAAAAAGACCAATACCGACCCCACTTTTGTTCTACTGGCAATGATTTTTTAAAAAAATAAATACTGTATATCAGAATTAGAGCTAAACCTTTCCCTAATTTTACAATTTCTCCACCAGTCCTCATTACTTGTAGCAATAGCCTGTTTTATGTGAAATCCTCCGACTCAAAATGCAATTGTACATTGAAAAGTTACCTTTTGGTTCTGTTTATTGTGTCAGTGACTCCAAATCAGATTTGCTCAGTTTATTAAGTGAAATACCTTATTTTTTCTAATCTTCAAACCAGCAAACTCAGCCTTGGATCTGAAAGTCAATCTTTCTGACTCATTCATCATCATCGGAAATAATGAGCATTTTGCAGGCCAAATCCAGCCCTGTTACACCTGTGCAACTTCACTGTGTAAGCAAAGGCAGAATTTACCATGTAAATGGAATTTCGTTAACATTTTTATTGATGGTGCATGAGCTGGACTGGAATTCAACCGTGTGTCTTTATTTTTCTCTTTATGCTTTATTGTCTTTGCATGTGATGTGGTGGACTAGGCCAAAGGCCCCCTTCTGGAGGCCTCAGGTTACTGCCACACCCATCCCAGAAAAGGAGCAGTGGAGAGGTCCTCTAAACAGGCTAGAATTGCTGCACAGGAAGCAGCCGATCGGGGCCAGAAGGGCCATATAAAAGGAGCTGCAGAACAGAGCAGCAATTAGTCACTGCTTGGAGCTGGAGAAGAAATGAGTGCAGGTCTGGCTGCCTCATAGAGCAGCAGGGCCACGGACAGCTCAGTGTGGGCAGGGACCGGGGTGCATTAGGGGAGCTCCTGGCTGGCTGCAGGGACTGAGCCTGGGAAGAGCTGCAGGAAGATAGTGTCTCCAGGGAGGAAGCCCTGGGGATACAGCTCCATAGCAGGGTAGGACTACTTAAAGACCAAGACCCAGGGAAGGCTAGAGAGACTCCACCAGAGGCGTACTGAGATAGGCCCTGATGGACTGTACACCCCAGGAAGGGTCTATTCTGGTTAACATGCAGACTGTGTGAGACTCGGCCAGAAGGCTAGTCACTGAAAAAACCACCTGAAAACCACCAAAAGGGATCACCAGTAGTGAAATAACATAGACCCGCTCGCAAGAGGTGGGTGCTGAACCCGTTCGACTGTAATATTAATAGGAGTGAAAAAGGAGAAAAACTTACTTATTTTAATAGTAAAATAAGTGTCTTAGACACTAAGTACACAGAGTGAACAGATCTGCCCCTTATGAGGTACCATTTTTTACAGTGTCACTTTTCACAGTAGAAATACACTTTAATATCTTAACATGAGATAGAATAAGATTCTCTGGCATAGAATAAGCAAGTAATGATTTCCATCTTACATGAAAAATTCCAAGACAAAAGCATGATTCCATGAGAAGAGGAAAACAAAAAACAAAACTCATAACGTGTCTTTAAAAATTAGTTTAATCTAATCTGGAACTACAAACCCAAAAATTCTTTACTAATAATTATATGGTGATTTTATGGTATCACTACAAGACAGAGTTAAATTTGTTTGGATGTCTTAAATATGCATTTCCCTTCTTTAACATGTTTGGATTTTTTTTTTAAGTGTAACCTTAACTATGAAGTTCTTGAGTTTGTAATGCTTGCTTTTGGAATCATTACAACATTCCTGGAATGTTGGGGAGGGAGGTTGTTTTGGTTTTTTACTGAGTTTAAATAACTGAAACATATACTTTCAAAATTAAGTCCATTGTAACATGGTTTTGTGTCTTGGAATGTCCCTTGTTTTTAAAATTATTAAAAATTTCCTACATGAATCCTAAACAAGACATCCAAAGAGAATACTACTGTGCCATATTTCTAATTATTTGAATATATTTAATATCAATCTTCATTCATTTGATTTTTACTTTTATTAACAGATTCACTGATGAAACTAAGCCAGAGCACACTGGTCAGCGAAGCTGGATTTGCAGCTTCATCTCTTTTTAATCCAATCTTTAATTGCAAAAGAGAAGTCAGCCTTAACTAGAAAGCCATGCCCAGTGCCTCTAACATATATGCCACTTGGCTTCTCAAACTTCAAAGGGCCAAAAATCACCATGCACTTTATATGTCCACAAAAGGCCTACAGATGATTTTTGAAATTGTAGACCAGATGCCCATGGAACAGAAGAAAGAGACTCCAAACAAGGAAGAACTCTGCAGCTCTCTACAGAGGAGGTGGACTAGGCCAAAGAAAATTGTCAGTAGTTCATAGCTGACTCCTACAAGTTTGCTAGTCATTAATTTATGCTAAGTTGTGTTCAAGCTGAAATATCTGAATAGCTTGAAATGTAGTTCAGATCCTGAACATATAGTCTTGGTCAGTATTTATTACCTGAAATTAAACTTTGTTTACTAAAGATACATTTTGTATTTAGACAAAAAGACTCCAAATATTTTAAGCCTTATAGATGTCCATTTGTATTTATCTGATAAGGTCTCTTTTCAGTGCTGTACATATGGATACCACATTAAGAAAGATATGAGATTTCTCTGAATGTGTCAGAATGATGGTATTTGCTCAATGCTGTACTTTTTCATACTAAGCTGATAATTACAGCACAAAGACTGTACACTACTTCATCCGGAATGTCTTTTGGGTTGCGAATTTATGGCATATCTATCACAGACTCAATCAACACAAAACTGGATCTAAGTGTTTTTATGAAGAAAACTATGACAAACCTGCAACAGGTTAATTTCTTGGCCAATAGATAGTAAAGTTAAATACAAAGTTTAGTACTGAAAACTTCAGTGTTTCTTTACCATGGCCTCTCTCCTCGGGCTAAGAGAAATGATTAAGTAAACAACTCCTTGCAAAATGTTTGCGTTTCTTTCCTTAATGAAAGTACCTTTTTAGGGTCCAATCTTATTCCCACTGAAGTCAGTAGGAGTTTTACAATTGATTTCAATGGTAACAGAATTAGGCACTTAATCACTGTGTTTGAGATCCTTGGCCAGGTGCCAAGAACACAATCTTTATTTAGACAAAAAGAAAAGGAGTACTTGTGGCACCTTAGAGACTAACCAATTTATTTGAGCATGAGCTTTCGTGAGCCTACGAAAGCTCATGCTCAAATAAATTGGTTAGTCTCTAAGGTGCCACAAGTACTCCTTTTCTTTTTGCAAATACAGACTAACACAGCTGTTCCTCTGAAACCTTTATTTAGACATTATTTCATATTATTCTCCCCTCTTCCCCCCATCTTCTGAGATATAGAAATAAGAATATTGGTAGTTTTGAACACTTGTTGTTCAGCACAGTGGTTTACATGAGTTTTCTATGCCTGATTTGTTTCATGATTTGAACAGTGATGGTTGGCAGCATGTGATAAAATGAAGTATTTCAAAATGGTTCACTAAGTTACTAAAAAGGCATTTTTCAAGCAGAACAAAATATCTGAATTCTAGAAAATGACAGATCTACTTTCCTATTTCTATCAGGTATCCAAAAGACGTTATGATTAAGGAAAATACATTCTTCTTTCCATTCTGTACAATGCAGAAAGGAAAGAATCCGACAATGCCGATATTACATTTATACACAACATTTCATCCCAAAGGATCTTAAAATTCTTCACAAAATATTTTATGAAATACAATCACCCATTGGGGTGGAGGTACATATCCAGTCAGGCAGAACACTGCACAACTGTGTGGTGAAGAGGAAATTTGAGCAAGAATTAGGTGCAGACCTCTGCTCTTACAAAAATTACATGGAATCTTTAATTTCACACAGAACTTCGGGTTGTAAGGTCTCTCCACACACATAACTGCACGGTGATCAATTTATCTATCATGGAAAATATGAAGAGCTAAGTCAAATATGCTAGGATTTGAACCTATGGTTGAGGGAGCCTAGAGCCCCTCCGGCTGTACTTTTGTACTTTCTGTGCTTTTATAGAAATTAAGGTTTGCCCTACAAAGAGGTACAGAACGTATTTGATTACTGAAGAAAGGCGCTAAATGCTGAAACAAAGCCATAAGACATACTGCAACCTATCAAAGGTGATAAGTGCTTCTGATTAACCCTTACTGCATTCCCCATACTCAGCATTTCACTAAATAGCAATGCTCACTTTTAAAAATAGACCTGCCATTTTAACATCCTGGGATTCTTACATGTTTTATCTAAAGTTACAGTATGTACTGCATATAGCGCTTAATCAGTAACCATCTCTATTTCCAAGTTCTGAAGTTACTGATGAACCTTGTCAAGTTTAGGTGCAACCAGTGAAACCATATTAAGAGCATGAAAACTAGTTATCATTTTAAGGACAGATACTTTCCTGCTAAACTAAATGGATGATTTAAGTTATTGGGAGCAATTATTCTGGCATATGAAATGTTTTAAGAACCTTCTATTAAATTAAATTTTACAAAATTCAGCCATAATCTACACTCCACATAACCCTGTCAATGAGACAATACCAGATGTAAAAGGCAGAATCTGGCCCAAAGTTTCTATGCTTATGTATACTAGACTCGTCTGACATAAGTTTAAAAGGTATAGATATCCTTTTCAGGGGCATAAAACAGATTATAAATTCAGAATGTCTGTGTACACAAAAAAAAATAGTCCCTTTTCTGTATATCAACAAACAGAAGACTTCTGGTGTCTGAGCCATACATTTAATTCTGTACTATTAAACTTTGCCATCCCTCAAACTTCTATATGCATTAGAAAATAATTTCCAAGTCAAATTATTGTTACTAAAGATCAGCAGTACTACACAGTGCTGAGGATGCAAATACAAATGTAACAGTGCAAAGATTAAATATATTTTGCAGATAAATGTTTAGCATAATTTACTGGTATGTAGCAGATACCTGTGCTTTCTAGTATAGGGGGCAAAAAACAAGGAACCTGGATTAGTGTACCATCTACCCAAACTCAAAAACACGACTTTCAAGAGATTTATGCTTCCGTTTACTTTCTTTATTGGTAGAGAGCTCATCAAGCATCACTGGAGAGGTGAATAGGAATCCGAACAAAAAAAAAGATAAAAGTGGTAATACTGTTCCTGAGAAGAAAGCAAAATGTTCAGCAACCCGTAGACAGTAGTCATTAATGCTGGTACAACTAGAGCTCAAACAACATTGAAGATTTTTCTGCACTCTGATGAAGACAAATGTGTTTCAGGATTTCTAACAAAAACATTGGAAAGAGCACAATGTTGTTACCTTGGAAAGAAGATGCTATTCTAAATTGAAATATAAGTAATATAATATAAATACTGATATTATTCGGTGGAGTTTAGCTCTCCAAGATTTTGATTTCGACATACAACACATCTCAGGAGCTTCTAACAAAGTGACTAATGCACTCTCCCATGAAAGTTTCCCAGAATCAACTGGTTAAAATCGTCCTTGAGATGTGGAAAATATTGTTAGTCTTTATACAGTTAGTAGTATATTTAGAGGTGCATGTGTCTTATTAACTCTGTTTTCTCCTAGAGCTCCAGGAAGAAATCATAGCCAGTGTTTCACCCTATCTGTGATTTGGGGGGCATGTCATAAATATAAAGGGAAGGGTAACCACCTTTCTGTCCACAGTGCTATAAAATCCCTCCTGGCCAAAACACTTTCACCTGTAAAGGGTTAAGAAGCTAAGATAACCTCGCTGGCACCTGACCCAAAGTGACCAATGAGGGGACAAGATACTTTCAAATCGGGGGGGAGGGGGGGACACAAAGAGTTTGTCTGTGTGATGCTTTTGCCAGGAACAGATCAGGAATGCAGCCTTACAACTCCTGTTAAGTTAGTGAGTAATCTAGCTAGAAATGAGCTAGATTTCCTTTTGTTTAATGGCTGGTAATATAAGCTGTGCTGGAGGGAATGTATATTCCTGTTTTTGTGTCTTTTTATAACTTAAGGTTTTGCCTCGAGGGATTCTCTATGTTTTTAATCGGATTACCCTGTAAAGTATTTACCATCCTGATTTTACAGAGGTGATTCTTTTACCTCTTCTTTAATTAAAATTCTTCTTTTAAGAACCTGATTCATTTTTCATTGTTCTTAAGATAGGGTTTGGGTCTGTGTTCACCTGTACAAATTGGTGAGGATTCTTATCAAGCCTTCCCCAGGAAAGGGGGTGTAGGACTTGGGGGGATATTTTGGGGGAAGACGTCTCCAAGTGGGCTCTTTCCCTGTTCTTTGTTTAAAACGCTTGGTGGTGGCAGCATACGGTCCAAGGACAAGGCAAAGTTTGTACCTTTGGGAGGTTTTTAACCTAAGCTGGTAAAAATAAGCTTAGGGGGTTTTCATGCAGGTCCCCACATCTGTACCCTACAGTTCAGAGTGGGAAAGGAACTTTGACGATTGGGAATTAGGAATGTAAAAGGTTAAACAGTTCACTGGTAAGCATTAGGTAAGCAACAGGAAAAGCACAAGCAGCAGCAGTTCACACAAGTGGAAGCTGAGGAGACTAAGATTTTCTCATCCTTGAAAATTCTTAACTCAGATTCATAAATAATTCTTAGCGAAGTGGGATCATAAAATACTCATCGGGATGACAGTTATTACCTGACAATCACTGAATGCTCAGTACTAATCGAGGACAACAAACTCATTGCTGAGGACCACAATGCAGGTATACAAAACAATGGAACCATCAGGAGAAAGGGAGGCAGACACAAGCAAAATGCACTAGATTATCAACAACTGAAGACATCTATTTTTGTACCAGAATTTACCTGAATGGTCATTTTGTCCATTTATTCTAATATATTACATTTAAAACTCTATTAATAACCAAAATAAAAATAAAGCAAACCCAAGAATAATTAAATTTTCAGCTATGGGTTTGATATGCCAAGAACAAAATGTTCAAAACAACAACTATATAAACACAAACAGATTTTATAATCTGCAGTTGAAGAGAGCTTTTTTATCAAGTCATTTTCATCAACTTGCATTTTATCCTTTCTCCTTTGCAAAATCAAAGTACTTGAACAATCACTTGTATAAATCAGTATCATTATTGTGTGTTTTAAAATGTATTAACACAATGAAAGGGGAAGTACCAGCAACCTGTAACAAGTCTGCTGTTCCCTATTTCTACTTTCACAGTGGAAAGTCAAACAAATTATCTATCCATTAATTTTCAAAATTTTACTATAGAAAAATCTTCAACACTTAATCATTCCAATACTTAAATACAAAATTACCTAAACTTTGTTGATTCTGTTTCCCTTCCTGGGGTTTTATTTATTTATTTAGGCAGGTAAAGAATTTTGACAGCATAATTTTATGTAGTGCTATTACAAAAAACAGCACTTGAAACAGTGATAAAACTCTCCCATGCAAATGTAATTAATTGAACCAATTTAAAGCAATGTCTCAAGAAAAACGTGTCAAACATTCAGCCCATAGGTTGAATCCACCACATTAGATGTATTTATGTGTCCCGTGTGACATACACAGATTCTGCAGAAAGAACTGTTACTTTTCAGTAACTATAGTGTGACAGATATGGCAATTTCATGCAATATCTTTGGGAGACCTTACTGTATTAAGTTTATGTATCATTGTGGATCAAGGATGATATCCAATTCCATGGGGGAGGGTGATTAAGAATAGTGTGCATTGTAGCCCAGATGGCTAGTTTGCTTTATTATATTCACTGCTACTGTAGCCTAGTGGGCTAGCTTGCCTTCATTATATTTACTGCTTTGCATTATATTCTGCTTTGCATATATTCAGAAGTAATGCAAGAAACCTACAGGCCTGTACCCTGAAAAACATTAGCTTCAGCTAGTTAACACAAGGTTTGAGACCTATGATCTTTGAACAGATAAATGGCCCAATGGAAAAACCCCAAGTATTTGGGGAGATGAAAAGAGAGTTTAAGGGGAAGTTCTGATCACAGGTAAATAATTCAACCACAGAAGAATCCTGGCAACGAGCTGACGTACATAAAAGGTACATGAGATACATTTAAGACTAGCCTGCTTGCTTGCCGAAATTATATATATATTTTTTCTTATAAGTTTCTTATTTTCTTATAGGTTTGATTATTTGTTTTATTATAATAGGTTTATATTAGGGTATATTTTGGCTGTAACACAAGGGACCTGCAGGCCACGTTCTGTATGGTGAGCTAAGGCAAAGTTAGCATACATATATGTCTGGGACCTTTCACCTAGATAAATGGAGCTAACGCCTAAGGTCCATATGACTGCAAACTTTAACATAGAGGATGCGTTAAAGCAGGTTGGCATAGGGGCTTTCCTAATTTCATACCTTTTTAAACTTAACAGGCACACCACAACTTAGAACTTGGAAAGAATACAAATAACCAGTTAGGACAGAAATAACAAGTGTGATATCTAAGCACAAAAGGCCCCGGGTAAGGAATTGATGTATATAAGAAGTTGAGATCATTGATATACTAACCTATAGGAAAAAGACACTCCAACATTAGTGAGGTGAGGAAATACAAATAAGGAGAAGGGGAAAATTCCCTACTGAATATGCATTGAACATAACAGCATCAGCGTAACATATTATAAAAGTGGCATCCCAACCTAGGGGCAGGGGAAAGAGAGATGTAGTCCTTGGGAGGTGCCAGAATGATGGCCACTGGTAATGGGGAAGGTGATGAGGAAGATGATGGATAACATTTCAGGTTGTTCTACAAGGGATGGTGAGAGTATATGGGTGTGTAGATGTACATTCTGTCATATCTCTATCTATCTTACTAACTTGGCGTGTTTGTGACTGTGCTAAATGTATTAATAAACTATATTTGTAAATATAAAAGAGTTTCTATATTGTGAGTGTTGCAACTGTGCAAATCAGGGTTCCCAACTATATAATAATTTAAGTAATACTGGGTCTCATCGGGAGTTCAGCCTAACCCTAAGCCTACCCATGTACAGAATGAAATGTAAGACCCATCTTTTCCATAAACCCTTCCCCTAGCAAATACATATTTACAAAGAAATCTTTTTAAAAAAATAAAATAGTTCAAACTACAGAGAGGGAAAGAGAGAATGCCTCCTTCTAGACCTGTGATTTTTACATAAGTGTGTTACAAAAATCAGACATTAATATAATAGCTGATTTAAAAATTCTTTATATAGATTTTTCAAAGACAGAGTTACAATGGCGAGGAAATCAATATCACCTAACAAAAGTTAGATTTTACTTTAAAAGGTAAACTTTTAAGGGGAGATTTTAACAGCCCAGAAAAGTGCCTAGGCCACTGCCAGTAACTGGAATATCGATTATTATGCTTATTGTCAAAAGCAGCTGTCAGGCCTTTGTAGCAGCCTTAGCATAACTAGGCAGACCAGGATGGAAGGGGGAGTAACCATAAGAATTGAGTATGACCCTGCACCATCCTGTTGGGCTTTCTTTTAAACTGCTGAAGTATGCAGTTTTGAAAGACAGGAAGTCTATCTATATTTGATTTCTGGTGTGTTTGTTTGTCTGGGCCCACGAGACTGCAGATTCTGCAAAAACACATCTGTATAAATGACGGCTTGAAACTTCTTGCTTAACAAACTGTTTGCTCCGTGGTTATTGGTGATTGACAAGCTATGTGACATTTACAAGCATAAAAAGGGGAAAAGATCTAAGCTGGGTGGATTCTTCGTGGATACATCTCAAGATTCCCAGTAGCAGATAGAAGGCCGGCCACTGGAAATCTGTTGTTGACCTGCTTGAGACCACTCTGGACCTTTGTGGTAACTATTGATTTGGGGTTCTCTACAGCCTATTGCATTTGTACATGCTTAAGACTAAATAAAGTAGAAGCTTTAAGTGAAAGCACTGTTGTGTTGTACTGCTTGTGCCAACCATCTATCAGACAGACACGCTGTGTCCCCATTGATTTATTTCCTGACACTGCCTTGCACAGAGTAAAGTTACCAAAAGCTTTGGGTGCAGAAGACCCTGGGTAACAAACTGAACATTTTTTTTACCCATTGCAGCCCGGGTTCATATAGGACATTTGTCTCAGATTCTCCCTGCCAATGTTTGTGGTTTTACAATCACATTTTCCTAATTTTAAAATCTCTCCCTCTCCCTTGTTGATCTGAAAGAACAACACAAGAAACAAGGGGAAATGAGTGACTATTCAAGAGTAACCGGGAAAAAGATAACCATGTAAATGCTGGCAAATGCACAAAGTAACCAAACCAAAAATACTAAAATATATTTTTCCTCTAATCTAGTTTTATTCATTTTAGGTTATACCTGAAACAAAGAAAATAAATTCAGGCAGAATTGTGATTTTTCAGTTGATGTTATCCTTTTAACTCCAGTCTTATTTTGTAAATGCAGGAAATATTTTAAAAGATCTTGTTTCAAAACATAATCACAAATTTCAGGTCTACACAATACATTAAATATTTTAAACAGTTTAAAGTTTTAAAGAATTGCTTCTATTCACAGTTTTCTAAAACACCCTACTAAACTTCTTGTTCCAAATAAAGTCATCCTCCTCTAACTAATCTATCTCAACTCAAAATTTTGTTTCCCACAATTAATAGATGACATTTTTCTCCATATGCCCCCTTGTCTCCATTGCTAACACCTTCTTTCCCCCAGTTATGAAAGCTTGAAAAGCTGACCACTCCCATTACTCCTTTACATCCAAAAAGTATCAAAGCCCTATTGCTTCTTACACAAGATCTCCAAAATTCAATACTTCCTGTTTATTCAGATGGCTAAACCACTTGTTCACACCCATGCTATCTTGTGTTACCATTAACTCCCTCTCACCAACTTAGGAGCAGATGTAAGGGACTTCGCAAAGTGTTGGAGTAAACTATATGGGGGCCTGAAGGAGGACTTTTAGAGGGAAGAGGCACAAAAGAATATCTCAAGTGAGCATAAAGATTCAAGTTATGTTAGGGAAGACAGAAACATTTATACCGAGACCTAACACAGATGCTTTTATCTTTTCATGTCATCCCATTCACGGTTATAAACTCCTTACAGGCATAACTGTTTTATCCAGGTAAGAAGCTAGAGAAGTAAGAAAGAAAAAGAAGAAATTACAAAAACAATGAACACACACACCTTTCCAAAGTCCACACTGCCATTCTGAAAAATTCAGGAAACAATTAAAATCTATGAATGATGTTAAGCAGAGGCCACATAACCCAAATGTAAAATATAATAGCTCAGATAACTTGAATATTTCTGTCAAGTCATATTCTATGCACTTTACTTCTGACTAGCTGTTACAGTTTCATTTTTGTAGCATGCAAGGAGAGGACAGAAACCTGTAACCCAAATCTCCATAATAATAAGGTGCATTCTGAGTCATCATGAATTCCTTAACAATTCTCTTTTGATCTTCACTAACCAATATGACACTGATTCCTCATCCCACAAGACTAAGTTTTTATCCTGCTGACTAACATGCAAATTTGTTGAAAGCATAATAAAAACCATCACGTTCTTCTCACTCAATGCTTTAAGTGGGAGCAAATCTCCCCCTTTGCCCTAAGAGATGTGACTCAAAACGGGGGATGGTGGTGAAATCAAAATATTTTAACTTTCAAAAAAACTCTCCTCTCTCAGAGCATGCAAATCCAACCTTTATTTGTTAGACAAGAAAGATGGTTTATATTATTTATGTGCAGACTTTTATTGGTAATGTATTAAACCTAAAAAATGGCACAGCCTTTACACTGAGCAATTTACAATCTAAGTAGGCAAACAACAGAAATCAGAGACAATGGGAGACTGGGCAGCAGGATGGACTATTCTTTAGTTTTCACAATGGATGGGAGAAAAAAAATTACTGTCAAGAGGAAGGGGTTGGAGAAGTTATGAGCATGGTTCTCTCCCTGGGACTTCCCAATAATTGTTTCTATTGGTATACTAACACAACATTCAGTATGAAGCAATTTTGCTTTGACATGCATATTCAACCAACTCAGTGGAGGAACCTTAACTAGGAGAAATCCCCAAGCTAATGACAAGCACCATCTTCCCTTGACTTTCTTGGAGCTCCTGCTTATTTACCAAATGGTTATAATCTCAAACTACTTTTGATCCTCCTCTCATCGCTTACTCCCTTCTCTGTCACCTATTTTCCTCCTTTAATGCTTCCAACTGTCCTAGCAACACCACCTCTCCTTCAATGGCCTTCCTTGCCCTCTCGCTCAATTCTTTCCCTTACTTTTCTCCATAAATTCTCAATTTCATCAGGTTACTCTGTTTATATGAAAGTATACTATTTTCTCCCCATTATAAAAAAAGAACACTACTAATTTTCATTCCCCTTTTCTCTCTTCACCTCTAAATTATTTAAATGTGTCATATACCATTGTTGATCCAAGCTACACCTCCATTCCTCACGTTCACCAGTCTGGTTTCCTCCCCCTCTACTACACTGTCCCACCAAGGTCTCCAACAACCCCTTCCTGAACAAATCTCAAGGTCTCTACTCCATCTACATCCTCGCAGCCTTGTGACTATTTTTGACATTGATGATCAATATTTTTTGCTACTTATTATTTGTATTACAGTAGTGCCAAGGGACCCCAACTGAGATCAGGTCACCCTTATACTAGGTGCTGTTCCTGACCTGAAGAGCTTACAACTAAATAGACAAGACATACAAAGAGTGGAAGGGAAATAGAGGTACACAGAAGGAAATTGACTTATGCAAGATCTCAGAGCAGTTCAGTGGGAGAACCAGAAATAGAACAAATGTCACCTAATTAGAATCCACTGCCCTAGCCACTGGATGCTGTCTCATTCCTTCTCCTTGAAATCTTGTCCTTCATGACACCGCAGTCTGCAGGTTCTTATCCTACAACTCTGGTCATTCCTTCAGCATTACATTCATTGGGTCCTCCCTACTTTCTCCCACTTGCCATTGCAGTTCCATAAAACCCTTTCCTGGGACCACTCTCTCACCCTCTCTACGTGATCTCATCTGCTCCCAAGGTTTCAGCTATTTCTCTATTCCTGAGCTGTTTCCAATATCTCAGTTTGCCATTCTCATATCTCCTCCTGGATGTCTTGTTGCTATCTTAAACTTAACTGGGTCAAAACTGAGCTCTTTGTCTTCCCTCCTAATTTCTTCCCACTCCCTCTTTTCTCTGCCACTGTTCATAACACAACCATTGTTCATATTGCTCATAATCTGTCTGTAATCTTTAATTGGATCATCCTTCTATACCCAGACATTCAGGTTGTGTTCTAATACCCATATAATTTTCCTCAGGGACATTCAAATTGGTGTTCATCTTCCTAAGCTCTCATTTTAACCAGGTCACATCACCACCACATAAAATACAAGGTTCTTGTCAGTACTTTTAAGGCCCTTTCCAACGTAGCCAACTCAGTCTATATAATCTTGTATCACACCTCAACGCTAGCACCCCACCTCTGTCAACAGTGCCAGCTTCTATTCCCATTGTCTGTTTCTTCATAAAACAACTTTGTTTTCCAAGTTGCCCCTTATTCATAGAATATCCTTCTCAAACTAGTCTGTAAACCCACAAACCTTTCCTCCTTGAGATTCATAAGATTCACTCCTATTATAGTGCCTGTGTTAATCTAATAATAGTTAGATGGCCAGCAGGAACCGATATTTATTTATACCTGATATTCTCAAAATTATCTAACAATGCATATAGATGGTTTAAGTAAATATGTCTTTATAACTCTTTCCCTCATTCAGCCTAAGTTATTCCTTCTGATTGTTTTCTACATCCACTTTTTGCATTTTTTAAAATTTGATATTAAGATCATTTGGGCTAGGAACCACTCATTTAATTTGTGTTTGCAAAAGGCATAGCAAAATTAAGAGGTACTGATCCTGACTGGGATTTTTAAGTACTACTGTAACAATACGGTAACAACAACAACATGGCAGTCTTATTTGCCTTGCTAATTTCTATAGCACCCATTGCCACGGTAATTAGAAGGAAAACTCAGAAAATGATAATGAACAAAACAAGATAAAATAAATATAATCAAATATTAAATAAAGTAAATGCCTCTTGCATCACATTTGGAAGATTAGACTCAGGCTCTGACAAACAAAGCTCAATGATAGGGGCCTTCAGTTGTGGAAGCTATGAGGTGAGATTGGGGTATCTCAAATCCCAGATTCAAGACTATTTAAGGGTTTAAAGATCATTACCAACACCATGAATTGTACCCAAAGCAAGCAAAATGTAAGAGTAAATGTCTAACATGACCACCTTGTCCTCATCAAGGCAGAAGTATTCATCAATAAGAAGAGCAGTGATAACTAGTGTGTGTTAAGCTACCTGAAGGTAACAAAGGCATGTGTAACTTGTGATCTCTCATTAGAGAGTCCCTTGCCATTTGTAATTCTCTGGTCCTTACATGTGAAGTATGTAAGTGCTTTCCCATCAAACCTTCATTCTGACATTAAATAAAGGAGAAAGCATGCTTCTTACAGCCAAACAATCCGGGTTTGTGAAAGGGTTTTTATCAGCCCTTGGCATGAGAAAGTACGCACTCGGTTCTTTGTTTTTCCTTTTTAGCATTTTAATGATGTTCACATTGTAAATCAAAGTTTCTACTATCAACCTCGACCTCAAGGAAGCCAAAAAAGATTAGATTCACACAGAAAAAAAACTAATACCTCTTACATTCCAGATGGGTACACTACATGGGCTGGACCCCCAGGTGTGCCAGTTTGGTGAATTTAAGATTAAGGAGCAGCATAGACTGCTTTATAGTATCTTTCTGCCCCTCAGAACCTGGTAGCTGCCATGGAGTCAAACCAACCTGACACAGGTTAGTGCAGCGTCAGTTGCTCTAACTTTCACCAGAGGATAATGGCCCTCAGTAAGCCGCTCTACTAGCCAAAATTATATTGCACTCCAGCCCCACCTCCAACATTTCCCCCTTGCCACTATGGCAGCTCTACGCTAGCTCAGAATTCCAGTAAGCTGGGGGAAGAAGTTACTCACCGTGTGCGGTAACTATGGTTCTTTGAGATGTGTCCCCCTATGGGTCCTCTACTGTAGATGTGTCAGCGCCCCTGCGCTGTTGATCAGAGAACTTTGGTAGCAGTCCGTCCCACCTGCACATGCACTGCTTCTCACCCGTCACGAGGCTAGCGAGCTTGCACGAGCATTCCCTCCTCAGTTCCTGCTCTATTACGGAGTAAGCTACTAGAACTCTGAAGCAGAGGGGAGTAGGGTGGGTCATGGAGCACTCAGAGACACACATCTCGAAGAACCATTGTTACTGCACAAGGTGAGTAACTCCTACTTCTTCAACTAGTGTCCCTATTGGTGCTCCATTGTAGGTGATTACCAAGCAGTACCCACCACTGGGGCCTGGAACTTCGGAGTCAAGTCCAATATGCCTGATAGTATTGTGGCACTGAATTTGGTATTTGCCGCCAAATCCCCCAGGATGGCATAACGCTCTGAAAAGATATGCACAGATGTCCAGGTAACTGCTTTGCAGATTTCTTATATAGGGATACCCTTGGAGAAGGCGACAGGTGAGGAGACTGACCTCGTAGAATGTGTGCATACTAAAGATGGGGGTGCTGTATTACGCAATTGGTAACAGAATTTAATACACACGGAGACCCAACTGGAGAGTCTCTGAGCTGAGATCACTGTACCTTTCGACTTATCTGCAGTGGAGGGGAAAATCTTGGAGATTTCCTTAAAGACCTTGTCCTGTCCAAATAGGAGGCCAAGGCTCTTCTCACGTCGAGCGTATGGAGGATGGTTTCTCTGTTATCCCCATGCAGTTTGGGATAAAAGGCTGGAAGCTGGTTCATGTGAAATGCAGAAGTCACCTTGGGAGTAAACTTTGGATGTGGTTTAAGTGTGACGTTGTCAGGGAAGAACACATGAAGAGCCTCATAGCTGCTATCTCCCCAATCCTTCTGGCAGAAGTGATGACAATGAGGAATGTCATCTTCATGGAAAGGTGAGGTAGTAAACAAGTGGCATGGGTTCAAACGGTGGTCTAGTTAGTCCTTTTAACACTATGTTGAGATCCCTTTAGGGGTGGGAAGCCTGGGTTGTGGGAAGTGGTTTGTTATGACCTTGAAAAAACACTTTGTAGTCAGTTGGGAGAAGACTGAGTATCTTTCTACTTGCTGGTGGAAGGTTGCAACTGCTACCAGATGAACCTTCAGTGAACTAATAAAGTCCTGATTTCTTTAATCAACAGGTGGTCTAGGACAACTGGTTGGGTAGCTGAAGTAGGGGTGACACCAGTGGGTTGGCACCAGATCTGGAACCTCATTCATTTATGAAGGTAGGTACCACGAGTAGTTCCTTTCTACTCTGTAAGAGCACCTCCTGTACCTCCTCAGAGCAAGATGTCTCTGTGCTGGAACAATGAAGAAGCCATGCTTTGAGTGGCAAAATCCACAAATTGGGATGGAGAGTGTATCTCTCATTCTGCAATAGGAGGTAAGGAGTGATCGGGAGAGTCATTGGTGGACACAACGCCAGCTGTGACAGGAAAGGGTATCACGTGTGCCTGGGCCAGGGGGGAGCAATCAGTATGATGTTTGGTTTCTCTCTTATTTTCAACAGGACCTTCGGGAATAGAGGTAATAGGGGAAAGGCATAAAGAAGGCCCTTCTTCCAAGGAAGGAGGACAGCATCTCCCGTGGAGTGTTGTCCGATCCCTATCCTGGAGCAGTAGTGTGGGCGTTTCTCATTCTGGTAGGTAGCAAACAGGTCTATTACTGGTGTCCCCCATTGTTGGAATATATTGTGTTGTATCACCAAGTATCTCACATTCGTGGTCGTGTGGAAATTTGTGGCAGAGACTGTCGGCCGTCATGTTCTGTATTCCCAGTAGGTAGGCCACTGATATCAGAAAATTGTGGGAGATGCACCAGTTCCATAGGTTTTAGTGCCTCGACACACAGGGAATGAGACTTGGCACCTCCCTTACAGTTTATGTAATACATGCAGACCATCTTGGCTGTCAAGACCATAGTTGCCAACTTTCACACGGTAAATAAGCACCCTGACTTTCACAATAAGCCAAAAATCAAGCTCATCCCATTTCTAAACAAGGCTAAAACAAGCCAATCCCTAAGAACCTCAACACTCTATGTGACTAGATCCCCCCGGCATGCAGTCTGAGACTGTGTTGGGCCCGCAGTGCACCCCTGACTCTCTCCCCTCCTTGCACTTGCTCGCCCCTTGCCCCTGCTTGCCTGGAGCTGATCAAAAAAAAGAAGCAACAAGATACAAGCCAAAACCTAGCCAACAAACATCTCAAGCCAATAAAGCCAAAAACAAGCCCAATTTCTGCATTTTTTTTTTTTTTTTTGCGGGTTTGGCATGTCTCAATGACCCTTGTGTTCATGTCCTTGATCCATGGGAGGAAGTGAGTAAATGCGTTTCTGACTGCTCTGAGTTCCAGCAGATTGATGTGGAGGCATGTCTCTTCCTGGAGACCACTTGCCCCATATTGTGAGACAATTGATGCATCAGTGGTCAGGAGCAGAGATGGAGAAGACTGAGCAAATGTGATTCTCATACAGACATTTACCGGGTCCTTCCATCAGTCCAAGAATTCTTTGACCCTGGTGGGCATATAAATTATAAGTTTGTTCATGTTGTCTCTGTTAGGCCTGTACATTGAACTGAACCATGCCTGGAGGCTTCTCATGCATAATCTAGCATGAGCAATAACCGATGTGCCCACGGCCATGTTCCCCAGAAGCTGGAGGCAGTGTCTGCCTGAAATTTGTGGGCTGGAATGTACGATCAATGAGGAGAGACTGAGAAATCTGATGTGGGAAGAGCGCCTTCACCTGAATGGAGTTGAGGTCATCTCCTATGAATAATAGCCTCTGGATCAGTGTTAAAGTTTATTTCTGTTCTTTGATCTGTAGGCCCAGATTCAGAAACAGGTTCCGTGTGGACTGAGTGATTCAGGCCTCTGCGAAGGACTGTGTCCTGAGAAGGCAATCATCCAGGTAAGGATAAATCATGTCGTCTTGAGAGTGTAAGTGGGTTGCTACTACTGAGAGGAGCTTGGAGAATACCCTAGGGGCCAGTGAGAGGCTGAAAGACAGTACTCTCTATTGGTAGTGGTCCTAGCCCAGCGGGAATCTGAGGTAACGCCTGTGACTCAGTATGATGGAAATATGGAAGTATGTGTCTTGAAGGTCAAGGGCCAAGAACCAAGCTCCTTCCTCTAATGCCGGATGATCATTCATAGGGTGACCATCTTGAATTTCTGAGCTTTGACATATCTGTTGAGCTCTCTGAGATCCAGTATGGGTCTCCAACCTCCCAGTAGCAAGAGTAGAAGCCTTTGCCTCTGAGATGTACAAGCACCGGTTCTATAGCTCGTATGCTGACAAGATGGTTCACCTCTTGAAGTAGTAGACTCTCATCAGAAGGGTCACTGAAGAGGGATGGGGAAGGGTGTTTGGGAAGAGGGAGAGAGGAAAAATGAATGGCATATCCATTCTGGATGATCTCTGGCACCCACTTGACAGAGGTTATCTGTTGCCAGGTGTTGTGGAATGGGGAAAGGCAGTCTCTGAAAGAATGGGCAAAATTTTCTACCATAAGGTGGCAAGGAGAGTGTTCTACAGGTGCCTCGACCAGCCCATCAAAACTGCCGCTTCAAGGTGGAAGGCTGGGATAAATCGGTTGGGATCACAACTGCTTCCACCTGAAGAACCTCAGTTTCTTCCTCTACTCCTTGTAAATTCTTTGAGACGCATACTGAAACAGGTATTGTGATGACTGGGGCTGAAATGGTACCTGAGGGTTGTATTTTCTCTTGTAGGCCAGTGTGTATATCCCTAAGGACCAGAGAATCGCCTGTGAATTCTTCAACGTGTGAAGAGATGCGTTGGTCTTTTCTGCAAATAACTTCATCACCTAAAAAAGGGAGGTCTTCCCACCGTTGTTTGGACTTCTTCAGGGAAGCCAGACAAATGCAGCCACAACACGCAACTCATAACATGACCGTGGAAATTGAGCATGCCACCATGTCGGCCACGTCTAATGTGGATTGGAGGGACATTTTAGCCACTAGCTGGCCCTCGTTGATTATGGCCTTAAATTGGTCTTCATGAGAGTCTGGAAGCTGTTCAATAAAGTAACCCAGTTTTATATAATTCTGGTAGTCATATTTTGCCAGCAAGGCCTGGTAATTTCCTACCCATAATTGGAGGGTGGCTGATGAAAACGCCTTCCTGCCAAACAAATCTAGATGGTTCCCACCATGGTCATTCTGCGTGGATTTAAACTGGTGCTGAAAACCCCTAGAATTCCACAATGGTGGAATTGGGAGATGGAAGGGAAAATGGCAATTCCATGCCCTTCACCAGCACATAATACTTTTTGTCCGCCCGCTTGCATGTTGGGGGGATGGAAAAGGGGGTCTGCCATATAACTTTGGTGGGGTCTAGGAGTGCCTTATTAACCAGGATGGCATCTATAGCATAGGTGGAAGAATGTAAAATGTCCATCAATTTGTGGTGAAGCTCAGCCACTTATTGCAACTGTATTTGCAGGGCTTCTGCCACCCTCTGAGCTAGGTCCTGAAATGATTTAAAGTAAACAGCCATGGATAGCGGAGGGGGCATCACCACCTCATCTGGTGAGGACAACGAGAAATGAACTTGAGGAGTGTCTTCCTCCTCTGCCTCAACTTCCTCCCCCAGTTGCTCAGGGAGTTCTGAAGCTTTTGAAGCCACAGCTGAAGGAAGGTGTCTCCTTGTCTGTTGGTATCTCACATTAGGGACTTTTGAGGCTTGTTGCCTCTGGGCCTGCCAAGGGTCCCAGTAAGGCCATTGAGGGTAGGGGCTAGCGGTTAGTACCACGGCTGGCCAAACCATGGAAGTTGAGGGTCGGATAGACGGTATGCGTGGTGCCCATGGTAAAATTGGGTCCCATACAGCGGGTAAGAAGAGTGGTGGGAACCCAAGTCCTCTCGCTCACTTTCTGACTCAGATGATGAGAAAGGCAGTGAATGGCAGGGAGATGTAATCAAGTCCAGTGCATTGAGACAACTCAGTACTGGGGCCCAGGTACTGAATAGGGGCGAGTCCGGTGTGTCAAGACACAGAGAGATCTGTCACGCACTGAAAATCCAGTGGTGCAGATGGCGTTGGTACTGGGGCAGTTGTCGGTGCTGAAAGGCTTGTACCGATGGAATCAAAGATGCGGACTTGGTTGTATGGTCCATTGGTGCCACATGCACTGGGGTCAGTGCCGGTGCTGATGTCTGTGCCGAAGTAGCCTTCCCTGGAATGGATCTTCCATGGGGGGAGGGATAGCTCAGTGGTTTGAGCATTGGCCTGCTAAACCCAGGGTTGTGAGTTCAATCCTTGAGGGGGCCATTTGGGGCAAAAATTGGGGATTGGTCCTGCTTTGAGCAGGGGGTTGGACTAGATGACCTCTGGAGGTCCCTTCCAACCCTGATATTCTATGATTCTATGTCTTTCATGCCCCCACGGTACCAGTACTTCTTTGCCTGTGCCCATCAGGTCTTTGGGCAGAGTGACTTGCTCTGTTGGCTCAATAAATGCACGTGTCCTCGGTACCAGCTTTAGGTGGCATCGGTGCAGTCGGTACCGATGGAGCCAGAGATAATTTCCAGCTCAATCAGGACTCGCTACAGGGTCTCACAGAGCTTTTCTTACTGGTCTTGAATGAGTGGCTCATCTTCTTAAGATCACCTGCCTTCGAAGTAGAAGGTCACAGAGAGAGTTCGAGCCAGGACTCCAGGGGCTGAAGGGCCGACTCCATGAGCAAGAATTTGAGCCTTAACTCTGTCCTTTCTGGACCTGGGTTTTAGCTGCTGGCACCAACCACACTTCTGTGGATTGTGCTTCTCTCCCAGGCAGCAAACGCACTGCAAATGTCTGTCTGTCATTGGGATAGATTCCTTGCATCTAATGCACTTTTTGAAGCCTGGAGAGCCAGGCATACCCTTGTCCAGTGGGATCCAGTGGCAAACCTTTTCTTCTTTTTTCTTTTTCTGGCACGGCCAACAAAAAACAAAGTAACAAAAGAAAAAAGACTTCAAAGGAAGCTAAAATTAACAAAACTAAAGGGAGTTCATGATCCATGAACGGACAGCTCTTAGCTCCATCTCTAGCCCAGTTGGTTGAGAAGGAACTGAGGATGGAATGCCCGCCCACGCTGGCTAGCCTCATGGCAAGCAAAGAGAAGCACATGTGCGAGTGAGATGGACGCAGGCACATCTACAGTGGAGCATTCATAGGGGCATTACTCAAAGAACAATATTCAGTTTATGCCTTATGGCAGTTTTGGGTCCTCTTCATGTTACAAACGTGATTTAAGATTCTAGTCTCATGTGTCAGAGGAATCTTGACTGTGTTTGTTATGTCCCTCGTTTTCTGTGGAAACCCTAATGTTCTTTTAATGTTGTTTCTGAAATAATACAAGAAATAGGTGAAATAATATTAAGATTTTCTCTTATTTTATACAGTTGTTTTTTCTTTAGTAGTGGGAGCTGTATGTTTTCCACATTGACGGTAATTTTGGTTTTAATAGATTGATATCTGGTGTGACAGGAAAACTAGCAAACTGTATTCTTAAGAATAAGCCAAGCAGAAAAAAACATCAAAAAGATGACAAAGAAATATATGTAAAAAAGTACAATTCTACATTTTTTTCAAATTTAAAAACAGAACAAGTAATAGTACTATCATAATATGCACTGTTCTGTAAGAATAACCTTTTGGATTTTTAGTTGAATATTTAGACTTCCTTATCATATTAGTGAAAAAACTATTATATCCTCTATTTGAATATGAATAGTTCCATTTTCAACAACCAAACCAGAGATGGGGGAAAAAAGGTGAATTTCAAACAATGAGCTCTCCTACATACTGATAGTTTGTTGTTTCTAGAGGATTCAGCAAAGCTGTACTCTTAATTATTGTATTGTGACAGTTCTTGAAGTAAGTGAGAAATTGAAATGGATATAATTTGGTATTTATAACCTCAAAAGTGTAGTAGTTTGCTTTTACACTACTCTACTACACATCTTGTTAGTAGACCCGGGAACTAAAACAGATACAACCAGCAGCCTAGATGCAATCTGCAAGACTAATCTGTAGGCTTTCCACATACCCATCCATGCAAGAGTGCACGAATAGGTCTTGAGAGAATCTACTGAGAATCTACTTCAATGCCAAATATGCCATCAATAGTTATCTGGGGTGAGCTAACTGCAACAGCTGGTCAGAAAATGGATTTTTGGGGGGGGGGGGGAGAAAATTTTGACTTTTCAACCTTTTTTTAAAAAAAACAAAACACGTTTGGTTACAAAAATATTTTGATTTTCATATTTTCCAATGAAAAATCAGAAATTTTAAATGAAAAAATAAACTGTGTGAAAATCTTTGTTTAATTGAAAACCCACTTTTTCATTCCTGATTAGGAAGAGGTTTAAACATAGGACTAGAAAGGACCTCCTGGGTCACCAAGTTCAGTCCCCTACTATTACAGGCACCCTTGCCATATAATCTTGTTTATAACAATACCAAGCTCCGTATTAAAAATTGTTAGGTTGTTTGCCCCCACTACACGTACTCAAAAGCTGTACCAGAACCTGTTCTGATGATCAGAAATCTTCTTCTAATATCCTGTCTAAATTTATTCATGACAGTTTATACCTATTCATTCTTGTGCCAATATTTTCCCAGGGAAGGAGAAGAGCCTTTTAAGCTAAAGATTTATCAGGTGATTTATACCCAAAAGCCATATTCTCTCTCAACCTTCATTTTGCGAGGCTAAACAAGCCAGCCTCTTTTAGTCACCTCTTGTAGGATAGGTTCTCCATTCTCCTGATCATTCTAGTAGCCGATCTCTGCACCTGTTCCTGTTTGAATTAATCTTTCTTGAACATGGATGACCAAAACAGTACACACTATTATAGATATGATCTTATCAGCGAAGCCTTTCACAGTGGTATTAACACTTTTCTTTCTGTACTGGAAATAGTTCGTTTGATACATCCTCGGATTGTATTTGCCTTTTATCCCTTCCCCAGTGTATCTACCCTCCACAGAAGTGGGGCAATTACCCCAAAACAAATGTATCTTTTCCTTTCTCTGACTGCTATGTCCAACAGGTTTTTCAAACATTATTTCACATAAAATAAAAGGTAGCATCTTGTTTTATATTGGAGTAAAGTGCAGAATCGGGTAAAAATGAAACTACAGAATCACACATTATCTGTCTCACACACACACACATATATACACACACACACCCTTCTGTCAGTTTGTGATAGTGATTAATTAGAAGAGCAAGTTTACGCTCATAATGAACACATTCCAGAAATACTATTTCCTCCCACACACTCCCAAATGTATACATTCAAACATCTCACTTACAAGAAATACTTTTAAAGAACACATATACATACCAAGACAGTATCTCAAGACAGCTATGGCACAAAAGAACTACTACAATTTATGAATTTTGAACTACTTCCACAGCTCTTGGCTTCATCTCCTCTGTCAAGGAAATGATTTGACTATCTATAAGATAATCATTTCAGGAAATCAAAATACTAAGGATTTCATAGGATCAAATATTCCTTTTTTCAATTTTTCCAGCTCTGCTTTACCAAAAAAATCTAATAAAATACACTGATATAGACCCTCAAGAGAGATTGAAATGTTTTTATTCTCTCCATAACTCCTCAGTGGTATACTTTCCAATTTTTGCAGAATAATTTAGTCTAGTTTACTTTAAATGTAGTAAAAATGTATGCATTACTGACAAAGAGATCTGCAAGTCCATATTTCCCCACAAGAGATACATGATAGTCTACTGCTTAGATAAGTGGTCCCCAAACTTTTTAGGGTTACCCCCCCTTATCTCTGGTCCACACCCTCTTCCCCATCCAGAGCTGGGGCCGGGAGTAGGGCTGTGGCTCTGGGGGGAGGGAGATGCGGACGGGGCAAGGGGGCCAAGGCTGAGGCCACAGCTGGGGGCAGGGCCGGAAATGGAGTAGAGCCCTGGCCAGGGGCCAAGGCTGGCAGCTGGGGTCCCGGGCGTGGGGCCAGCAGCCGGGGCTAGGAGCAGAGCTGGATGGTGCTTCCTCCCTGCCTCCCCAAGCCCCAGCTGCACAACCCCCCGAATGGCTCTCTATGCCCCCCTAGGGGCACACTCTGGGGACTTCTGGCTTAGATGTTACATCTCCTATGTGTGCAAGGAAAATCATTAACAGTGTACAGATTAGACATAATACCACATTGACTATGTCACATTAACACTCCAACTTTCATAAAGAATTATAAGAAAAAAGGTGCTTTCAAAACACTTATGTTGGTCATAGTCTACATATTTCATAGTTCAGGAGGGTGATCAACAAGTTGATAAAGGAAATTACTATTGTGACCTTCCTCAAGAATTATTTTTACTAGACTTCTTTCCTCAGATGCCTTTAATGAGTAGGTATCAGAATTTATCTATCAGCTGTCAAGAATACCTCAGTTACAACGTGAAGGTGGAACACAACAAAAAACAAACCAGACAGTGTGGTCCAGTGGATAGGGCACTGGACTGGGAATCAAAAGACCAGATTTCTATGCCCAGTTCTGCTTCTGATGTGGTGTGTGACCACCAGCAAATGACTGCATTTCTGCATCTCAATTTCCTCAGGTCCTGAAAGACCATAGGAATTGATGCAGATATTAGCTAGACTATTCTGGACTATGTCCAGTAACCTTCTATTAATCAGAAAAGTAATTTTACATTTTCCTTAGCCTCCACAACAACAAAGATGATAAGACATAAAAGAGGCAATATCTCTAGACTATAATGGTCTCAAACTCCAGTGATTCTGTAATGGGTCCTGACGGCTCTAGAAGATTGTGGTGATATAAATGAGGTGGAGGTGTTGTCACCAAAAGATACTGACCTTTAGGAAAAGACTAGTCCCAGTCACCTACTAACTCCTATTCCTCAGGGCCAAAAAAAGCCATCAGGAATGCTGGCTAAAGGTGGTGTAAAGGGAAAACAAACAGTGTTGAAGGAGAGGGCATGGAGACTTAATCTCCTAGCAATTTAAAAGAGCAGAGGTACCTAAGTCTCCAGCTAACCTTGAAAAGAAACTGAGAAGACTCCAACTGCATGGTAATTTTCTAATCTTGGTTCCAAACATTCAGTGCTGTGACAGGGCACTCATATGGGTTCAGTGAGCACTACTTTATTGAGAATGCCAAAGCTCACTAGCACTGGGGATGGATCTCCCACATGTGGGAACAGGCAAAGGCAATATGTGAATAAGAAGTAAATATTAAAATGTAATATACACCATGTAAGTAACAGTTTCATTCTACTACAAAGACAAGAATACCCCCAAGTCCAAGCCCCTGCTCCAGCCTCAACCTCATTCCCACCCAAATATTGAGAGCTATCCGTACTTCACAATTATCAGGTCTTCTGATTAACCCTCAGATCCAGCTTTTGCTAAATTAAAGATTTCAAATAAAATTTCCCCCAGTATTACAGCATACCAATTCCAAGTGAGTCACAATGTGAGGAAAGTGATGCTAATTTTCTAATGTTACAATGATTAAATATTTGAAAATGCATTTTAAAAATTGATACAAACATTGATCAGTCATATAGTGTCTATTTATCTCTTTGAAACATCTGAAATATAGTCAACAGCTTCCAAATCAGGAAGAGTGATCTCTTAAAGAAGATCTATCAGTATTTAAATGTTTTTAAACAAAAAAGTGTTAATTTTAATACCAACGCTATCTTACATTATTAAAAGAGATTTTAGCATCAAATTTATGTTAATTATTTATACTGTTTACTTTTGCATTTTATTCATTATTATTATTTATTTTACAATAGCACTCAGAGACCCCAATCACAATCAAGGCTCTATTACATCTTTATTGTGCAAAGACATGGTCCTGTCTCAAAGATCTTTAAGATACAATTTAATATTTGAAAAATAGTAGTCCCCATATTTGTTTGAGAGAGATACAGAGTTTTCCTATTCAATTTTCATGCAGTAACAGATTTCTGCAATATTTGGATTGTAAACATTGCACATATATTTTTAAAACTCAAGACAAAACTGTTTTAATTGGAATGGGGAAAAACAAACCTAAAACCATAAAATACTTCTATTCCTAGTACCGCAGCAGTCTCTTGCTGGATGTCTTATGTGAACTGTATTAGGTATAAAATGTCAGAGAAATATTCTGCTCTTTGACAATTCAGTAAGTGAAACAAAGATGCCTCCTAGAGTGAGAAGCAAATTAATATTCCATTAACCTTTGCTTTCGGTGATCAGACATCACCCAGAAAGGTGGTTGCCTTTTGAAAATTACAACTGTATTAACAGCAGCTAGAATTAATGTCTTATTAATGGATTTCCCAACCACTAACAGAGGATCAAAATAACTTTTTGAACTGAGCAAATAACTATGATATTCCAATATATCCCAAATGCTGATTAGGAAAGTGACATAACACAGAAAGGATGATGAAATTAAACTGGTTCCAACTTCAGACATACAATTGTGGTTGTGTATTACCAATAACAGTGACACATACACCGCTGATATCACAGAATCATAGAATATCAGGGCTGGAAGGGACCTCAGGAGGTCACCTAGTCCAACCCCCTGCTCAAAGCAGGATCAATCCCCAACTAAATCATCCCAGCCAGGGCTTTGTCAAGCCTGACCTTAAAAACCTCTAAGGAAGGGGATTCCACCACCTCCCTAGGTAACGCATTCCAGTGTTTCACCACCCTCCTAGTGAAAAAGTTTTTCCTAATATCCAACCTAAAAGATACATCTGCACACAATGCACCAGTGAGAAAAGCGTAGAGTCCATAAAGGAGTCAAGGTACAAAGGGGCTAACTAAGACACTGATCCTGGAGTCAAATCCTGGGAGGTGCTGAGGATGATCAAACCTGTCCCATTAGCCACTAAGCACCTTCCAGGATTGGGCCACTGGAGAACTGGAGAGAAATGCTGGGATTCAAGAGATGGGAATTGAAGGCTCTCAATGCCTTGAATGAGACACTTCTCACAGGAGTTGGCCCTTAAAGAGAAACAGCTTACTGATGTTAGGCACAGGACTTCATACTATGGTAAGGGGACTGTGTCGCTTAAAAAAAATTAAGTAATTAAGTACTGTGACAAAGCTCTGTCCTTGCCTCCGTGGGTCCCGCGTTTCCTGGAGGATTTCGCTAGCCTCAGAGGCTCACTGTGACCCTGCATGTAAACCCTTCTCTCTCTAGAGACAAGGGTCACAGTCTACTGAGCCATTTTCATCATAAGCCAGCAAGGGAGGTGAGGAGAAGTTATCCTTCCTTGAACAGTCTCTGTTGTCTCCCAGTCTCAGTAATTAATCAGGAGGCAAAGGTGGGGGGGGAGCCCAGGCCCACCCTCTACTCCGGGCTCCAGCCCAGGGACCCTAATAGTATCAGCTAAGGTAGCTGACCTTTTAGAAACATGACATGTACAATTCCCCGGGCTACTTCCCCCACAGCAGCCCTTACTTCCTCAAGCTCCACTTCACCCTTACCTCAGGGCCTCCTTCCTTGTGCCTGATACGGTGTGTACTACACAGCTTCTCCAACAGCGCAACTTCCTCCCACAGCTCCTGACATGCACACCCACCTGACTAACTGGGAGGCTTTTAACTAGTTTCAGCCAGCCCTGATTGGCTTCAGGTGTCCCAATCAACCTAGCCTTCTCCCTGCCTTCTGGAAAGTTCTTAATTGGCCCCAGATGTCTTAATTGACCTGGAGCAGCTGCCATTGCACTTATCCTGGTACCAGTGAATTTTTTAGCCTGGAGCTAATATATCTATCTCCCACTACTTTTCTATAGCCATCTGGCCTTGCCCCGTCACAGTACTTTCTCACATGCTATGCTTATCACAGTTTCAGCCTGGTTACGATTTTATTATTAGCTTTCATTTTACTTTGGCATTATTCTCTGCACAAATGCTTTATTTTCTTTAAGATCATTGGAATTATTGACTTTGGAATCACTGTTGTGCATCTTCAGAGATAAAGAGCCCGACTCTTTGACCACAAGGGAAGTGGAAACAAGAGCGAGATCAGTCTATGAACATAGTGAAAGTCCTTTCCCATGATGTTGTTACACAGGCACTGGTTATAGTCAAGTAAATAGAGCAGGGGTGGCCAACCTGAGCCTGAGAAGGAGCCAGAATTTATCAATGCACATTGCCAAAGAGCCTTAGTAATACGTCAGCAGCCCCCCACCAGCTCTCTCTCGCCGCTCCCAGCGCCTCCTGCCCACTGGCAGCCCCGCCGATCAGCGCCTCCCCCTCCTTCCCCCTCAGCTGTTTTGTGGCATGCAGGAGGCTTGGGGGGGGAGGGGGAGGAGCGAGGACACTGCAGGGGAAGGGGTGGAAAGGGGTAGAGTGGGGGCAGGGACTGTGGCAGAGCCAGGGATTGAGCAGTGAGCACCCCCCCCGGCACATTGGAAAGTTGACGCCTGTAGTTCCAGCCTCGGAGTCGGTGCCTATACAAGGAGCCGCATATTAACTTCTGAAGAGCCGCATGTGGCTCCAGAACCACAGGTTGGCCACCCCTGAAATAGAGGATTTACTTAAAAGACCAGGAGACTGTTAGACCTGACTATAACGAACTACAATTAAAGATCCTGACTATGCAGGCTTACACACATGCTTATATTTAAGCTCTGTATCCCCATTTAATTCAATGGATCATTCACAGTGCATAAAGTTAAACAGGATCTTTGCAGGATTGAGGCCAAATTTTGTAAAACGATCATTTTAACTAGAGCTACATTTTGAGGCTCAGATACCAACAATGTTTCACTGAATTGTGAAACCGAAGAATCCAATGCCTGCTTTGTGATTCAGCAAAATTCACATAAACCAAGCATGAACACAATCATATAGACACAGGCCAACATATTCAAACCTAGCTAAAGTTAAATCCTAA
The DNA here is from genome assembly GCF_965140235.1 of Caretta caretta. Lineage (NCBI taxonomy): Eukaryota > Metazoa > Chordata > Testudines > Cheloniidae > Caretta > Caretta caretta. The sequence continues at coordinate 10,883,031 of NC_134207.1, read as the reverse complement.
CTCTATAGTTAGACTCCTAAAGATAAGTGCCCTTATTTTCAAAGATGCTGAACATCTGGAGCTCCTATTAATGTCACACTACATTTAATTAAGAGCCTTAACTTTAACTCCTAAGAAGAGCAAACTTTTTTTGCTGAATTTTGAACCAAAGGAAAACTAGAATGTTATGTATGAGGTTTGCAGCCTACATAGGAGAGACTGAAAAGGAACACAGTGTGGGAGAAAAATTCCACTGGAATAATTCAGTATACATATCATACCGTACTACTATTTAATACATACATTACTCAATGAATAGTGTACTTTTCTTATGTTTTAAGTGTGGGCACATACAGCTGTATCATAGTAAAAAGGAATATCAAAACAACCCATTAAAAAATAAACCAGACAAAGCAATGGCACAGGGAACAATCCTGCACTGGCTCACAGGCAACTGACAAAATGAACTAAACAGGTCTTTTCTATTTCTTAATTTCTATTATCCAATCCATTACACAATCTGAACAGATGTACTCTTATCAGGGTTTCACAATACCTAAGCTATGGAGCACAACATGCTGATAATGTTGTACAAATGGTAGACTACAGTGAAGGAGGGTACAAACAGCCGGTATATGTCTAGTGAAATGGAGTGGAAAAGAAGTTCAAACCAAACACTAGCTGAGCCAACAATTAGCTGCAGTGGGGAGGGGAAAGAAAGAAGGTAGTAGCTATAGCTGCTAACAAGTAAAGCACGGACTGAATTCACAACAGTCCAATATTAAGAGTAATTTTGTACCTTGGATGGAAAGGTAGCATACTAATTACCATTTGAAAATTAAACTGAATTGCTTCTCATCAATGGAATTGATGAGGCAAATATTTAGCATGTTGTAGCAAGGCAAAGTGATAAAAGATGCAGATAAAATAACTGAGTTCATTACCACTGGGAAGAAAGTTAATGTACTGAATATTAAATATATGCATTATACATTTAGAAAGTTTAACATTACCAGTGTTTTTAATCATGTTTTTATACTTAATGATAGTTTCTTTAAAAGATATTCGCAATTTAGTCTATAGAGAGGTAACCACAATCCAGCAAGTACATGCTCTATCCTTCTAAAAAGGTGAAGTGTCTTTAGAATTCTCTCTGTCTTTAAGGCAACTCGTTTTGTCTGGTTGAACATATATGGCATAAAAATATAAAATAGCATATATATGGATATGACTAAACAAAATATTTAACTAAATATTCCATATTACTCTTGCAATAAATTGCTAGAATGTAATAGGACTCCCTTCTCATTTTATGGGCACTTCACACATGCTTGGGCAAATCCTAAGGACCCTCTTTTCATCAAGGATCACAAGAACCAGTGATCCCAATTCCTTCCACTAGCTCCCTCTCTTCCACCAAATCACATTCAAGTTTCTTGTCTTAACATTCAAAGCCCTTCAGGTGAGAGAACCAACAGTCATGGAACGGTTCTCTAATCAGTAAGGGCTAGAAATCTTGACTACAAAAATGGGAAGAAAATTTAATGATGAGGGTGAAGAAAGCCGTTTGATTTTTATGCAGTTTCTATACAAGTCCTCAGGCTCAATACAGGTAGATGCAAGAGCTAGTGTCTGGATTGGTTCAGATGCTACTAACCAGAAGTACATCTTGCGTAATGTGTACAGCCCCGGACACAAAATTTCTTAAAGCAACCTGAAACAATACTGTATTTTTTATTACATGGGGGGGGAAGTTGCAAAGTTTTTTGGAGATGTTTCGGAGAGTTAGGCTTACAGCAAACGTACAAAATAGTATGTATCTGCTTCTGATTTACCTCTAGCCATGCAGTGCCATCCTATATTTGTGTTAAAGTAGTGGGAATCAAACTCAGTTCCATCACTGGTCAAATTTAAATTTGACACTTGACTTGACAGCTAGAATAAGTGAGACCAGTGATGATTAGTGAGGCCTCACTGGCTGATTAATTCCTGACAGATTTATTCAGAGACACAGTAAAACTCACCCGGAATTTTCTGTTCTCAAGGTTTCCTTTGAAAGCTAAAAGAGAATTTGAGTGGCAAGCAATGCTACTATCGTTAATGAGTCTTTTTGCCCTGCAATCTGACCAAAGTCTTTCCATTTCTCCACAAACTGCATACTCTTGCAATTGTACACCAAATTTACTGATATTCTGAGCCTACTATGCAAAATTACAAACTTTTTAAATAATAATTGTTAAGCTGATAAGCATATAGAAATGGAAGTCACCTTTTACAATGGGAGACAAAGAAACATGTCCAAAATATACCTAAACTCTAACATAGAAATATGCTGGACAGCATAAGAGCAAGCTTAATATCTCCAATTCTTATGAACAGCTAGTGGTTTCAAGTAAAGATGGGTTTTCCCAATTCAGAAACCTTTTTATACTTCCAGGGATAATCAGGAGGACACATGTAGGTCAGATATTTAAGACGACTTCTGAACATAACGTTCTATTTAAAATGAGAAGTACTTCACATCTCAAAGTGAACTCTGAGTTATTTGCATGACAGACTGCTCACTAGCTTTACGCATACTGAATGTTTCATCACTATTATGTTGATCTAACACTTTTTTTAAAGGATATGGTCACATATTTAAAGAAAATTCCCTTAGCTGTGTTCTTAAAAGCAACAGATAAATTAAAACAAATAATTTTTTCAATGTACTTTTTACTATTATTCTGTTTCCTCGTGCATTTCATTCAGTTTGCAAAAAAACCATTGTATCCGCCATTTCACTTTGTTTATAGGAAGTATGTAATGAGTTTCATTCTCTGATTCTCCTGTACCAGAACCAACACTGAAACATTGTTTCTAAACTCTTCTGATGAAATATTCAACTCCAAATGAAACTGTTTTAATTTAATTTAAAAACAAATAAAATATATCCTTTTATAAAAGAACAAAAAAATCTGAGCCTAAACTAGCTGTTCGTGTAAAATTTTTATCTTAGTGTTTAGGAGATATTCTCTGGCAATCTATTAATCTATTATTTAGAATGAATACACTATGGCTAGAGAGTTTATCATCAGCTGAACACCTCCAAGTTTTCACAAACCTGTTATGTTGACTCAGTCATGAGTCAGATTTCTCAGGTGAGTGGACACTGCATTATATTATCTGCATGAGTACTGAGTGCCTTTTCATTCATTCAAAGGTCATGGCCCCCTAATTTATATTCCTATCTGGGTGGTCCCATGTCCCTTCCTGGAAGGTCCATGTCTGGAATAGACTGGCCTTCTCAAGGTCAGGCTGGCTTTTCAACAGAGAATACAAAATGGCAGTTAGTACACAAAATGGGGGCCAATATAAAACAGAGATCACAATTTGATACAGTCCTGTAACTATAACAGAATATGACATGTCTCTTCCATTGTATGTGACTCACCACCAGACAAACATGGAAGTAGGCTCAGAGTCTACCTGAACAATGATTGTAGGACAACCTGTCTGAAATTGGCACCATCCCTGGACTGATGGGAAATGGTATAACAAGCAGAAGTGTGGACAGATGACCAAGTTGCCTGAGCTCTAATAGAATGTGCCAATACGCTAGCAAGCAGGGTTATACTATATATATATATATAGCCAATTGGAATTAGAAAAGGTTCAGAAAAGTGCAACAAAAATGAGTAGAGGTATGGAACAGCTTCCGCATGAGATGAATAAGGCTGGGACTATTCATCTTGGAAAAGACGACGACTAAGGGGGAATATGATAGAGGTCTATAAAATCATGACTGGTGTGGAGATAGTAAATGAGAAAGTGTTATTTACGCCTTCTCATAACACAATAACCAGGGGTCACGAAATGAAATTAATAGGCAGAAGGTTTAAAACAAACAATAGGAAGTATTTCTTCATACAATGCATTAGTCAATCTGTGGAACTGTTTGTCAGGGGATGTTGTGAAGGCCAAGACTATAACAGGGATCAAAAAAGAACTAGATAAATTCATGGAGGATAGGTCTATCAATGACTGTTAGCCAGGATGGGCAGGGATGGCGTCCCTAGCCTCTGTTTGCCAGAAGGTGGGAATGAGCGACAGGGAAAGGATCACTTGATGATTACCTGTTCTGTTCATTATCTCTGGGGCACCTGGCATTGGCGACTGTCAGAAGACAGGATACTGGGCTAGATGGATCTTTGGTGTGACCCAGTATGGCTATTCTTATGTTCTTATATTTGTTCAATTGGTAGCATAAACAAAGCATGAAGAGATCCAGGATGAGATTCTCTCAGTGAGAACTGATTGGCCCTTAGCTCAGTCCTCAACTGCAACAAAAAGCTGCATGGAGAATCTAAAAGAGTGAGTACAGTCCAGATAGAAATCTAAAGCCCTTTGCTCACAAACGACGACTGAAGTCTGTCCTCATCTCTATGTGCATGGGGTTTCAGGAACAACATCGGCAAATAGACTGCTTGGTTAACATGAAGATTACAGACTACCTTCGTGAAAAATTTTGGGTGAGGATGGAGTTAAATTTTATTCTTACAGCAAATTTTATAAGGAAGCTCTGACACTAGAGTTCTCAACTCACCCACCTTTCTGGCTAAGGTGAAATGCTACCCTCATACAGAGGTGGAGCAGATAGCAAGTTGCAAGGGGTTCAAATGGCAGTCCCATCAACTTTGCTAGGACCAAGTTCAGATCCCAATGAGGGATACGATCTTGCACATGTGAATATAATTTGACCAACCCCTTCAGGAATCTGGTAATGATGGGGTTAAAGGAAAGCGATCCACTCTCCACCAAAGAATGGACTTTTATAGAGCTAATTGCTAAACTTTGGTGTTTTAAGTATAGAAAATAGTCCAGTTCAAAGTTCAGGGGTGTATGCACTGGGAATATGCCTTTCTGATAGGACAAAATGGAGAAGCACTTCAATTTAGCCAGATAAATGCCCCCTAGCTGAGGGTTTTCATAGAATGGCAGGACTGGAAAGGACACTGAGAGATCTCCTAGTCAGTCCTGCCTTGAGTGCAGGGGACTGAAGTTTTACCTAGACCATTCCTGACAAGTGTTTGTCTAACCTGCCCTTAAAAATCTCCAATGACCGATTCCACAACCTCCCTAAGCAATTTATTCCAGTACTTAACCACCCTGACAGGAAGATTTTCCTAATGTCCCATCTAAACTGCCCTTGCTGCAATTTAAGACCATTGCTTCTTGTCCTTATTTTCTATTATTCAAAAGCTGCGACATTATTTGATTTAAATATGACCATACAGATCATTGTTGTAAGCACTATTATATATTTGCAACAAATCTTGTACAAAGGTTGTCAAGCGAGGTGTCTATGACAAGGTTATGATTGGCGGGTTATGATTATGCTAACTGTATGCATGTATCATTTTTGTATTTGAAGTTATGAGTATTGGCTTTATATCTGTATTTTAAATGTTTGCTCCCGAAGTAACGCCCACAAGGTAGTTAACCTGCACATCTTGGAAGGACTATTCAAATTAAGTGGCTCATCAGGAAACATTTAACTAACAATGGACCATGAGACACGCCCAGATACAATGAATGGACTGTCCTGCAAACCTGCTGTCTGGGGTATAGGTAATGATTTCCTGCAATGACTAGGCGAAATGCATGGAAATGTGACTTTTCCATGTGACTCCAAACCCAATCTTGTTACTGTACTTTTCCAAAATATGAACAATGGGATTTCCTCCACATGGCAGAAGATATAGAAGGCCCTGGAAACTCCTCCATTTTGCCTCTTTTCTATCCAAACCCCTGGACTATGGATTATACTAATGGGAGCATTCTAGCCAATGGACTGAGGTCCTTCCAATGATTTGGAAGCAACCAGAGACTTGAATTAAACCAGCAGTTTATTCCATCACTGCAACGAGCCTTAACCAAGAATTTGCATTTATTGTACGTATTTGATTCCTTTAACCAATTTTAACGCTCACCTTTCTTTCTTTCTTTTTATGAATAAATCTTCCTATTTTAGATACTAAAAGATCGGCATCAGCGTGCTTTTTGAGTAAGATCTGAGTTATTTATTGACCTGCGTGTGTGGCTGCTCCTCTGGGATCACAAGAACCTCGTATTTGATGAGACTAGTTGTAAAGAACCACTCATCTTTAAATCCAGTGCTTTGGGGGGGTAATACAAAGACTGGAATACTGAAGGAAACTGCTTTTATGACTTCTTGTTAGCCAGTGCGGTGAAACAAATTTATTTTGTTGCTGGCTTGGTATACCCTATGGAGAATTAGGCACCAGCCTTGGGGTGTATCTGCCTTATTTTGCAGCAGCTTGTCCTGAATTTGACATTCTCAGTTGTGACCCCCAGAAGGCATGGTCACAGAAGCACTTTCTGAACATCTTTAGAACAAGGTCTCTCAAAGGCATTAACCATGCAGCACTCATGCCATCAGGCCTAGGATTGCAGACTGGGATGTTGTCAAGGTTCCTTCCCCACTCTGAACTCTAGGGTACAGATGTGGGGACCTGCATGAAAACCTCCTAAGCTTACTTTTACCAGCTTAGGTTAAAACTTCCCCAAGATACAAACTATTTTACCTTTTGCCCTTGGACTTTTGCTGCCACCACCAAACGTCTAACACCGGTTACTGGGAACAAGTCCGTTTGGAAATGTCTTTCCTCCCAAAGTCCTCCCAAATCTTACACCCCCTTTCCTGGGGAAGGTTTGATAAAAATCCTCACCAATTTGCATAGGTGACCACAGACCCAAACCCTTGGATCTTAAGAACAATGAAAAAGCATTCAGTTTCTTAAAAGAAGAATTTTAATAGAAGAAAAAATAAAAAGAATCACCACTGTAATATCAAGATGGTAAATACCTTACAGGGTAATTAGATTCAAAACATAGAGAATCCCTCTAGGCAAAACCTTAAGTTACAAAAAGACACAAAAACAGGAATATCCATTCCATTCAGCATAGCTTATTTTCTCAGCCATTTAAACAAACAGAATCTAACGCATCTCTAGCTAGATTACTTACTAAGTTCTAAGACTCCATTCCTGTTCTGTCCCCGGTAAAAGCAACACACAGACAGAGAGAGAGGCTTTGTTTCTCCCTCTCCCCAGCTTTTGAAAGTATCTTGTCTCCTCATTGGTCATTTTAGGCAGGTGCCAGCGAGGTTACCTTTAGCTTCTTAACCGTTTACAGGTGAAAGGGTTTTTCCTCTAGCCAGGAGGGATTTTTAAAGGTGTTTACCCTTCCCTTTATATTTATGACAGATGTGGTCCTGAGAAAACGCGTCTGGATCCAGTGGGAGAGACAGTCGAGGCTTGACTGATAAGGTTAGTAGCAGCGAGTACAACATCAGTGCTAGAAGGATGATATGAGCATGGTCTGTTTAACTTTGAACAGGAATCTGGGCAGCAGAGGAATCAGAAGGAAGGCAAAGAAGAAAGGTCCTTCAGGGTAGCAGAAAAGCATATGTAAATAAGCCTGGACTGGGACCTCTCTGGGAACAAAACCAATGGCATTTTCGGCTGGACTTTATTGCAAACAGATCCACATAGATCACACAGAGCTGAAAGATCAATCTGGCAATGACTGGGCATGAAGATCACTCATGGTCTTCAGAGAAGTTCCTGCTCAGTTGATCTGCCAGTGTGTTGTGCTTCCCTGGAAGGTAAGCAGCCGGGAGATTAACTGAATTGTTACACAATAGTCTCAGAGGCAAATTGCCCCATTAGATAGCTGGGTCGATCGCACTCCTCCATGTCTGTTTTCATAAAATACAGTTGCAACAGTTGTCTGTTAGAATTAACAAGTTCCTTCCTACTTCATTTGGGAGGAAAGATGAATAGGCTAGTCATACCTCCTCTTGCTTTGAGGATAAGTAATTAGTGGGAACAGAAGCCTTCCCCCGGAGTCCTAGCAGGACATCCTCAATGGCCCCTGCCAGAAGAAGCAACTGGACCTTGAATTGAAGGATGATCTCATGAGAGTAGTCCCCAAGGGAGGACAAGAAAGGGGAGTGGGAAGTAGAAGAAGAAATGAACTGGAGGGCACATCCCAGTTCCACTGTGCTTAAGACCCACCAATCTGATGCAACTCGGGCCCAAGCACTTAGGAAGTGGAATAAGATTTGTAAACAAAAGGTGGGAAAGAGATGGAACTACAGGAACTGATCCATTACCCTCGATCACTGTATCAGAATGTGTGTTTGGACAAGACGTCTGGATTGGATGAGCCCACTAATATTGAAGAAGAGGGTGGCAGATGATGTGTCCTATCATCACTGCCCTTTCTCTTCATCAGATCTTGAGACTGGGCAGCAAAACTCTGATGTCTGTATGGCAGAGGAGGACCGAATTGTTTCCTCTGCTGCTGGAGTATAGATTCCAAGAGATTTTAATGTCACCATAGAATCTTTTAGGCTATGGACCCCAGTTGTTTGTTATATCTGAAAACAAAGAGGGACCTTCAATAGGGAGGTTGTCCTGTATGGTCTGCTGGACTTCTGTGGAAACCCCAGGTGACTGCAACCATGAACAGCTTCTCATAGAAATGTCTGATGCCATGGTTCAAGCCGTCATGTCTGAGCCATCTGAATTGTCCTGGAGAGCAGTTCTGGCAACTAGCATGCCCTCATTCACAGTTACCGCAAATTCCTGCCCACAGTCTTCTGGTAACTTGTCTTTAAATTAGGGGTGTCAATTAATCACAGTTAACTCACGGGATTAACTCAAAAAAATCAACTGCGATTAAAAAAGTTAATTGCAATTAATCATTGTCATAAATATAAAGGGAAGGGTAAACCCCTTTAAAATCCCTCCTGGCCAGAGGAAAAAATCCTCTCAACTGTAAAGGGTTAAGAAGCTAAAGGTAACCTCGCTGGCACCTGACCAAAATGACCAATGAGGAGACAAGATACTTTCAAAAGCTGGGAGGAGGGAGAGAAACAAAGGATCTCTGTCTGTCTATATGCTGCTTTTGCCGGGGATAGAACAGGAATGGAGTCTTAGAACTTTAGTAAGTAATCTAGCTAGGTATGTGTTAGATTATGATTTCTTTAAATGGCTGAGAAAAGAATTGTGCTGAATAGAATGACTATTCCTGTCTGTGTGTCTTTTTTGTAACTTAAGGTTTTGCCTAGAGGGATTCTCTATGTTTTGAATCTAATTACCCTGTAAGGTATCTACCATCCTGATTTTACAGAGGTGATTCCGTTATTTCTATTTACTTCTATGTCTATTAAAAGTCTTCTTGTAAGAAAACTGAATGCTTTTTCCTTGTACTCAGATCCAAGGGTTTGGATCTGTGGTCACCTATGCAAATTGGTGAGGATTTTTACCAAACCTTTCCCAGGACGTGGGGTGCAAGGGTTGGGAGGATTTGGGGGGGAAAGACGTGTCCAAACTACATTTTCCAGTAAACCCAGTTAGAGTTTGGTGGTGGCAGTGGAGATCCAGGGACAAAGGATAAAATTAATTTGTACCTTGGGGAAGTTTTAACCTAAGCTGGTGAAAGTAAGCTTAGGAGGTTTTCATGCAGGTCCCCACATCTGTACCCTAGAGTTCAGAGTGGGGGAGGAACCTTGACAATCACACTGTTAAACAATAGAATACCAATTGAAATTTATTAAATATTTTTAGATGTTTTTCTACATTTTTAAATATATTGATTTCAATTACAACACAGAATACGAAGTGTACAGTGCTCACTTTACATTATTTTTATTACAAATATTTGCACTGTGAAAATGATAAAAAGTAATATTTCAAGTCACTTCATACAGATACTGTAGTGCAATCTCTATCACGAAAGTGAAACTTACAAATGTAGATTTTTTTTTGTTACATAACTGCACTCAAAACCAAAACAATGTAAAACTGTGCAGCCTACAAGTCCACTCAGTCCTACTTCTTGTTCAGCCAATCACTAAGACAAAAAAGTTTGTTTACATTTACAGGACCAAATGCTGCCCACTTCTTAATTACAATGCTACCTGAAAGTGAGAACAGGCTTTCGCATGCCACTGTTGTAGCTGGTGTCGCAAGATATTTACGTGCCAGATGTGCTAAAGATTCATATGCCTCTTCATGCTTCGGCCGTCATTCCAGAGAACATGCTTCCATGCTGATGATGCTCATTAAAAAATGCCTTAATTAAATTTGTGACTGAACTCCTTGGAGGAGAATTGCATGTCTCCTGCTGAGTTTTACCCACATTCTGTCATATATTTCATGTTATAGCAGTCTCAGGTGATGACCCAGCACATGTTGTTTATTTTAAGAATACTTTCACTGCAAATTTGACAAAATGCAAAGAAGGTACCAATGTGAGATTTCTAAAGATAGGTATAACACTCAACCCAAGATTTAAGAATCTGAAGTGCCTTCCAAAATCTAAGAGGAATGAGGTGTGGAGCATGCTTTCAGAAATCTTAAAAGAGCAACATTCTGATGCAGAAACTACAGTACCCAAACCACCAAAAAAGAAAATCAACCTTCTGCTGGTGGCATCTGACTCAGATGATGAAAGTGAACATGTGTCCGTCTAAACAGATTTGAATCGTATCAAGCAGAACCTGTCATCAGCATGGATGCATGTCCTCTGGAATGAAGTATCAAGGGACATACGAATCTTTAGAGCTTCTGGAATGTAAATATCTTGCAACACCGGCTACAACAGTGCCGTACAAATGCCTGTTCTCACTTTCAGGTGACATTGTAAACAAGAAACAGGTAGCATTATATTCTGCAAATATAAAACATGTTTGTCTGCACGATTGGCTGAACAAGAAGTAGGACTGATAGGATTTGTAGGCTCTAAAGTTTTACATGGTTTTGTTTTGTTTTAGAATGCAAGTATTTTGTATATAATTCTACATTTGTAAGTTCAACTTTCGTGATAAAGAGATTGCACTTCAGTACTTGTATTAGGTGAATTGAAAAAATACTATTTCTTTTGTTTGTAATGAAAATAAATATAAAGTGAGCACTGTACACCTTGTATTCTGTGTTGTAATTGAAATCAATATATTTGAAAATGGAGAAAACATCCAAAAGTATTTAAATAAATGATGTTCTTTTATTGTTTTAACAGTGCGATTAATCACTATTAATTTTTTTAATCGCACGATTAGTTGTGATTTTTTTTTTGAGCCTCACCACTCTTTCTTTGAGTGGAGCTTAAATCCCTTACAACTGTGACATTTGTCACTTGCGGGGGGATTCTCCCCAACATTTCAAGCAGGCCAGGTGTGGGGTCACTGACTGGCACAGGCTTAACGCAAGTCCAGCAGGACTGAAGACCTGGTGGGCATGGCATCGTTCCAGTACCAATGCCGGTAATGAAAGATGAAAAACTGGTCCAAAAAGACCTAAGACTAAAATCTATCATTAAAACAAACTAAAACAAACAAACTTCACTCACTAATTCCTAACCATAACAGTGCATATATACAGATATATAAAGAAGCAAGGGAAGCACTTACAACAAGTCTGAGATTGCTCTGACAACCATCACATGCAGTAAGCAGGAACGGAGGGAGGTCAGAAGTGGCTTCACACTCTTAACTCTTATACCAACACACAGTGGCATGTGGTGACAGACGGCGCTTGTGCTGCCCCGATAGAGAACTTTTTCTCTGTGGTATCCAACAACTGTGCATGAGGCGCACACACATACTTACAGTGGGATAGACATGTGCAAGCACTTGAAGAATTGCAGACTATATACCAGTTCCACTGTCCTCAGACCCCAACGGTCTGATGTAATGTGGGTACAAGCATGAAGGAAGTGGGACAACATGCTGCCAAAGGGAGATCTCTAGGAATGGTTTGCTGCGCTGCACCAAGGAATCAAAAAGACTGCTTGGAAGCTGAAAATAATCTTGAGGTAGAAGAAGTGAAGCAGGTGGGGATTTTGGTCTCTTCTTTTGATACCTGTGACACTTTTTTGAGCTGATGGGTTATCCCACTGGGTAGTATAGATACTTCTCCTGGACCTGAGGCTGAAACTGTTCCTTTTAATAGCAGAGATATAAAATACCCAACAATTTCAGGGTCACCTGGAATATTTCAGCGTGCAGAGCTTCATCTGTTTTGCCTAAAAATAATTTTGGGACTTAAAAGGGCAAGTCTCTGTTGTGTGCTGGTATGCATGATGCTTCCAGTCATGAAGCACAAGGCATAATGGTTTTTGCCATCCTGTAGGGAGGAGCAAGCAACCAACTGATTCTCATTTATAAAGGCTTTAAATTTCTTTCACATCATCTGATAATTTGTACTGAAATTTAGACACTACATCCCAGTTTGAATAGTCATAGCTGGCAAGCAGCGCCTGGTGAGTCACAATTCTAAATTAGAGAGATAAGGCGGGTGAGGTAATCTCTTTTATTGGATCAACTTCTGTTGGTGAGAGAGATAAGGTTTCAAGCTTACACAGAGCTTCTCTGTCTCACCAACTGAAGTTCATCCAATATAAGATATTACTTCACCAACCTTGTTTCTGGGAGTAACTCAACTACAATATTGCATATAACAATTCTAAATTGTAAACTGGAAGAAGAATAAACCTTTCTCCCAAATAAATAAAGTTTATTAGTTTTTCATCCTTTGGGAGCTGAATTAACCCAACCTTGTCTTGATTTTTCGTCCCTCTTCAGAAACACTTGCCCTGTTGTCACTGATGACTGGAGATGACAACTCTAAGACAGCAGCCTCATCAGGAGACAATGAGGAGATGTTATGCAGAAGTATTAAAGTTTCTGTTTGGTCAGGTGGAATAGTAATCTCCTTGATGCTGAATAATAAGGAGAAATGGCCCTCAAATCTGGGGGAACTCCCCATGAGTTCCAGAAGGGCCTCTGCTGCATCTCGATAGGACTGGGGCTACTTAGGAAACTAATAAGGGATGACTATTACAACAGATTTTCCTGTTTGGGGATCAACACGAAGAATGATTGTGGGCTAAGAAGGACTCACTGAGAGATACTATCTTGAAGAATTGTTAGTCTCCCAGCTGTAAATAATCACTCCTTCACATATAAATCACAAACTGAGAATGTATAGAAACAACATCACAAAATGCGTTTCTGGGAGAATGATCTTGGCAACGAGGTTTCCTTTGTCTGAAACCCTATATAATGCTACTAATATGAGAACTAAGTTGGGGGATGAAAACTGCATATCCCTTCCAGATGCAAGAGAGTCACATATCCAGTTCTTAATCTGACAAAGAATGGTAATGTATCTATTACTTTTTGTATTCAACATAGTGCTATACTAATCTCTGATTGATAACCCGAGATTAAATAATTCCAGTTAAGCCTATTTCGACAAACTTGAGTCATTAACTAAGATATGCAACAACTGCATAAATTGATTTAGAGTAAAATAAATGCTGAGCACTATCTATGCCCTTCCTATTAATTGAATATTTAAGTCACTTCCCTCTGTTCCCCCTATTGGTGTAGTTTGTATTGCTCTTATTTTGGCTCTCTTGTTTATGAGGTTACCTTCCTTAAGATTAAGTCTCATTTTACCAAACTTCTAGGTATATTTAATGTTGGATAGCATAACTACACTTAGAATCATAGAGGATTAGGGTTGGAAGAGACCTCAGGAGGTCATCTCGTCCAACCCCCAGCTCAAAGCAGGACCAACTAAATCATCCCAGCCAGGGCTTTGTCAAGCCAGGCCTTAAAAACCTCTAAGGATGGAGGTTCCACCACCTCCCTAGGCAACCCATTCCAGTGCTTCACCATCCTCCTAGTGAAATAGTGTTTTCCAATATCCAACCTAGACCTCCCCTACTGCAACTTGAAACCATTGCTTCTTGTTCTGTCATCTGCCACCATTGAGAACAGCTGAGCTCCATCCTCGTTGGAACCCCCCTTCATGTAGTTGAAGGCTGCTATCAAATCCCCCCTCACTTTTCTCTTCTGCAGACTAAACAAGCTCAGTTCCCTCAGCCTCTCCTCAGAAGTCATGTGTCCCAGCACTCTGATCATTTTCGTTGCCCTCCGCTGGACTCTCTCCAATTTGTCTACATCCTTTCTGTAGTGGGGAGATCCAAAACTGGACGCAATACTCCAGATGCGGCCTCACCAGTGCTGAATAGAAGGGAATAATCACTTCCCTCGATCTTCTGGCAATGCTCCTACTAATGCAGCCCAGTATGCCATTAGTCTTCTTGGCAACAAGGGCACACTGCTGACTCATATCCAGCTTCTCGTCCACTGTAATCCCCAGGTCAATTTCTGCAGAACTGCTGCTTAGCAGTCGGTCCCCAGCCTATAGCAGTGCATGGGATTCTTCCTTCCTAAGTGCAGGACTCTGCACTTGTCCTTGTTGAACCTCATCAGATTTCTTTTGGCCCAATCCTCCAATTTATCTAGGTCACTCTGGACCCTATCCCTACCCTCCAGCATATCTACCTCTCTCCCCAGCTTAGTGTCATCTGCGAACTTGCTGAGGGTTCAGTCCATCCCATCATCCAGATCATTAATAAAGATGTTAAACAAAACTGGCCCCAGGACCTACCCCTGGGGCACTCCGCTTGATACTGGCTGCCAACTAGACATGGAGCCATTGATCACTACCCATTGAGCCCGACAATCTAGCCAGCTTCCTATCCACCTTATAGTCCGTTCATCCAAGCCACACTTTTTTAACTTGCTGGCAAGAATATTGTGGGAGACCATATCAAAAGCTTTGCTAAAGTCAAGATATATCACTTCACCATAAAGTCCTTCCACTGTGAAAAGGATGATAAACTTAGCCCCTCTCTATTTTTAACTTCACTTAAAGCTTTACTTTCATGCTGCCCCCTACCTATGTAATGAGCTTCCTGAGCTGGTATATAAAGCTACCATCTTCCCACTTATCTAGGGGCCGATCCTGAAAGGTGAATGCCCTCAGCACTCATTAACACCAATGGGATTTGAGGGCACGCAACACCCTTAGAATTGTTCAACAATGGTCCCTCCAATCCCTACCGAAAATTCATTTTTCCCATGACACCTAGAAGGAACTAGCTGATGAAGTCATCAAGATATTTATTTTTAAAAGAATGTTTTGCTCTAACATACTATGCACTAGCCTTCACTGAGTAACCACAATCCTAGTGATGCAGTTTTGTTCCTCACACTTCTCATTATGGCACGTCTTTCAGCTCCTCAGGACAGGGACAATGTCTTTTTAGTATATAAAAAAATTCTTAAGTATTACAAAAAGGATAGCATGGGAATTTTAGCTCATACAATTTACAACTTATATTATTCCAGCCAACCACAGAACAAAATGAACAAAATCCCAATTAGTAGCAGTTGCCACAATAACCTTTGTCAGAATAAATTTTAGGTGTAAGGCTCAGAGATAGTTACTATGGCAACAGCAGACACTTGGAAGGTACTATTAATGAGAAATGCAATATCTGTCACAGAAGAAGCCAGATGCTGTGGTAACCTGACGGTCTATTTAAAGAAACAGTGTTTTCTTCCCCTGCCCTTCTATTTCAAGTAGCAGCTGGAAAATAAGCTGCTATATGAGTATCTTTAAAATGCATGTTGTTTTTATTCTGTGTTAGCTCACCACCTTCTTTCCTCAGAACTTTGTAGTTCCATTGCTAAAAGCTTAAACTAAGCTTTAAAGTGTATACAGATCAGACCTACCACACAACACCACATTTTCCATACTTTCTGCAAAATAGGATTTAGCTCAAAACACGAGAACAGAGAAGCAGGTAAGAGAGGCAGTGTTTTAGGAATGTATGCAGACATGTATAGTACCAGAACAAAAAGGTAAAAGTCAATGAGGATTTTCATTTTGAGCAATGTTATTATGAAACTAAGATGATTATTTTTATAAGTTTTCAGTAATGAACTCCCTTCTCTTATACACAAGTGTTTCAGCATAAACACAGAACATAAATTACTAATATGTAATATTTTTACCACCAACTTGTAATATTTTTCCAAATATACATAAGCCAACCTTCATTGTGAATCAAAAATTTTAAAAATTTGATACACCTCTCATTTTTCTTTTTCATTCTTGCAGTTACAAAAGACAAATCTGAACCATCACTGCCACCAAGAGCACTTTTCTCTAATGACAAAATTGCATGAATTCAGTATTGCACCTGTGGAATGAGAGAACCTACGTCAGGACTCTAAATAATTCACTGTGTGATGTTTCACAGCTCCACTGAAAAATGAGAAGATGTGTATTACTGTACCTTCTCCTCAGTATGCTGCCCCTAAATGCAAAGCATAAGCAATTGACTGTTAAGTATACCTTAGTATTCTCAAACTGCGCCCAATGGAGAGCTGCCTTGGCAACTTGCTAAGAGCCCAGGGATGTGCCTGGTTTGCACAAACTGTAGTACATTGTTCCTGCCCTCATCATTGCCACAAAGACACAGTCCACAAAAACTCTCTCTTTCACAGCATATACGGCTTCATCTTGATCCAAGTTGCCTTTTGCTCAGGTCAAGATAAAGAGTTGCACACAGTGAGTACTAATCTTCCTTAAAAAAAGAGAAGAGGTTGGTGGCTATAGGCCAGACTGCAGAACTTGTTTGCAAACTGTCACATGCACATATGGCCTTGTATACATTATTATATGTAATATCAGTAGATTCCATTTGGTCACCCTAGTCAACCCGAACAGAGCAGTTTTGCTTGTGTTTAAAAATCAGTTATGACAGGGGTTGTCAACCTTTTTCTTTCTGAGGCCCCCCTCAACATGCTATAAAAACTCCAGGGCCTGGGGGGAGGGGAGAAGGGGGAGGTCTTGGGGCTCCGGGCCGGGGCCGGGCCCTTGGGCATAGGCATAGTTTGACTTCTATTTTAGGGGGCAAGGGCTGGCGGTACTTGGGCCAGCTCTGCACAACAGGATCCAGGAGGGGAGCGCCACCTCCACGCCCTAACTCACCTCAGCAGGCCACCCAGCCTGTCTGGGTTATATGTGGTGGGGGTTCAGCTCACAAAGTTTGAAAAGTGCTCAGGGTATAAGGAGAGGGTAGCTAGGGGCTGTGTGCAGGCAGGGGGGTAGCTCAGGGTGCAGGGAGTGGGTAGGTAGTGGCTGTGTGAGGGCAGGGGGGTAGCTCAGGGTGCAGGGACGGGATAGCTAGGGGCTGTGTGCCAGGAGGGTTCTCCTGTGATTACTGCTCCTCAAGGGCTCTGCCGGCCACAGAGCAGGGTCCCCCTGCCTGGGCGGCTCTGACCAGCTGCCTGAGCTGA
The DNA here is from genome assembly GCF_965140235.1 of Caretta caretta. NCBI lineage: Eukaryota > Metazoa > Chordata > Testudines > Cheloniidae > Caretta > Caretta caretta. Next base: position 10,865,816 of record NC_134207.1, on the reverse strand, counting down.
GCAGCAGCCGCAATTCTGGGCGCCAGCAGCACACAGGGGAATGCCGTGGTTGCCTGCACTGCCCCACTCTGGCTTCACACCTCCGACCTGGCCAGGGGGTGGAGCCTTGGGGGCAGGGAGAGAAGAAAAAGGCGTGTGTGGAGCTGCCCCGGCACTGCACCGCTCTGGCACCTGGGGGGCAGGCACACTGGGGCTCAGGGTTTCAGCCCTGCGACAAGGGACACAAGGGCTCAGGATTTTAGCGGTGGGGGTGAGGGGGCACTGGGGTTTGGGGTTTCAGCCCCACGGCTGGGGGTGCTGGGGCTCCGGCTCTCTGGGTTTTGGTCACAGACCCCCAGTTGAGAACCGCTGAGTTATGAAATACAGTCATCTTTCTTTTCCTAAAATCAAAGTCAATTTAACAGAGAACATAGTTCACAGTCAAAACGATTGGCAGCTTATGATACAAAGGGGATGCAACAGGGTTGTGCATATGGTTCCTTGTAACTGGGTGGCTATGCTCTTCCACACATTGTTGGCACGTGTGACTCACCCCTATTACCAGATGCTAGAATTCGAATGGGATATAGGATAAGAATATAATTTCTTACATAATTACTTGATTTGTAAATTCAGCATGATTAATTCCTTGGCACTGGAATCACATACATGGTGCTTTATCAAACTGAGTTTGTGCAGACTTTGCAAAGTACCATCCATAGGCCGAATTTAGCCCATGGAATTCTACAATGTGGCCTGTAGCTGTCCTCATTTTCACTGTGGAAATATAACTTGCAGTAAGTAGGGGTCCCAGTAGGCAATGTCCTGGCTTCATCAAAGCTCAGGACCAAGATGGTATATCATTTGCTGAGACTGTATAATTCTTGTGGACTGTTTCAAACTTCTCCATTTCTAGAAAATTAGATGCAGCCTTCTGCTGGGGATAGTATGGATACACATGTATTAGTATTTTACACTGAGAAGAATAGACATATTAACACCAAGGGGATGATTCTATTACAGTGAATACCAACTGAATCAATAGTGTTCTGACACTTATTCTGCAGTGTTGACATATATTTCAATGTGTTGCTAAATGAAAAACAAACAAAAAACACAGTGTTATGCAGGAAAAAGAATAAGTCATTCAGGAAGAAAACAGATGACCTGGCAAACTGTACCTGCTGCAATAATTTAAGAATTACAGGTTTCCCTCAAGGGAGCAATGACCCAATAGGTTTTTTCCAAAATGAGATTTCTTTCACACAGCTGTCAGTTCAGAGTCTGTGCAAAATCCGTTTCAATGTCAGAGAGCTCACACAACCTTAGGTTTCAGAGGAACAGCCGTGTTAGTCTGTATTTGCAAAAAGAAAAGGAGTACTTGTGGCACCTTAGAGACTAACCAATTTATTTGAGCATGAGCTTTCGTGAGCTACAGCTCACTTCATCAGATGTATACCGTGGAAACTGCAGCAGACTTTATATACACACAGAGAATATGAAACAATACCTCCTCCCACCCCACTGTCCTGCTGGTAATAGCTTATCTAAAGTGATCAACAGGTGGGCCATTTCCAGCACAAATCCAGGTTTTCTCACCCTCCACCCCCCCACACAAATTCACTCTCCTGCTGGTGCTAGCCCATCCAAAGTGACAACTCTTTACATAATCAAGTCGGGCTATTTCCTGCATAGATCCAGGTTCTCTCACATCCCCCCCACCCCCATACACACAGAAACTCACTCTCCTGCTGGTAATAGCTCATCTAAACTGACCACTCTCCAAGTTTAAATCCAAGTTAAACCAGAACATCTGGGGGGGGGGGGGTAGGAAAAAACAAGAGGAAACAGGCTACCTTGCATAATGACTTAGCCACTCCCAGTCTCTATTTAAGCCTAAATTAATAGTATCCAATTTGCAAATGAATTCCAATTCAGCAGTTTCTCGCTGGAGTCTGGATTTGAAGTTTTTTTGTTTTAAGATAGCGACCTTCATGTCTGTGATTGCGTGACCAGAGAGATTGAAGTGTTCTCCAACTGGTTTATGAATGTTATAATTCTTGACATCTGATTTGTGTCCATTTATTCTTTTACATAGAGACTGTCCAGTTTGACCAATGTACATGGCAGAGGGGCATTGCTGGCACATGATGGCATATATCACATTGGTGGATGTGCAGGTGAACGAGCCTCTGATAGTGTGGCTGATGTTATTAGGCCCTGTGATGGTGTCCCCTGAATAGATATGTGGGCACAATTGGCAACGGGCTTTGTTGCAAGGATAAGTTCCTGGGTTAGTGGTTCTGTTGTGTGGTATGTGGTTGTTGGTGAGTATTTGCTTCAGGTTGCGGGGCTGTCTGTAGGCAAGGACTGGCCTGTCTCCCAAGACTTGTGAGAGTGTTGGGTCATCCTTTAGGATAGGTTGTAGATCCTTAATAATGCGTTGGAGGGGTTTTAGTTGGGGGCTGAAGGTGACTGCTAGTGGCGTTCTGTTATTTTCTTTGTTAGGCCTGTCCTGTAGTAGGTAACTTCTGGGAACTCTTCTGGCTCTATCAATCTGTTTCTTTACTTCTGCAGGTGGGTATTGTAGTTGTAAGAAAGCTTGACAGAGATCTTGTAGGTGTTTGTCTCTGTCTGAGGGGTTGGTCGCTATCTTAAAACAAAAAAACTTCAAATCCAGACTCCAGCGAGAAACTGCTGAATTGGAATTCATTTGCAAATTGGATACTATTAATTTAGGCTTAAATAGAGACTGGGAGTGGCTAAGTCATTATGCAAGGTAGCCTGTTTCCTCTTGTTTTTTCCTACCCCCCCCCCCAGATGTTCTGGTTTAACTTGGATTTAAACTTGGAGAGTGGTCAGTTTAGATGAGCTATTACCAGCAGGAGAGTGAGTTTGTGTGTGTATGGGGGTGGGGGGGATGTGAGAAAACCTGGATCTATGCAGGAAATAGCCCGACTTGATTATGTAAAGAGTTGTCACTTTGGATGGGCTAGCACCAGCAGGAGAGTGAATTTGTGTGGGGGGGTGGAGGGTGAGAAAACCTGGATTTGTGCTGGAAATGGCCCACCTGTTGATCACTTTAGATAAGCTATTACCAGCAGGACAGTGGGGTGGGAGGAGGTATTGTTTCATATTCTCTGTGTGTATATAAAGTCTGCTGCAGTTTCCACGGTATACATCTGATGAAGTGAGCTGTAGCTCACGAAAGCTCATGCTCAAATAAATTGGTTAGTCTCTAAGGTGCCACAAGTACTCCTTTTCTTTTTACAACCTTAGGTGCAAATCAGACAGAGCGGTGTGTCTGCAAGTAGTTATTTTACAATTACTGAAATTCTGGAATCAGAAGGTGACTGTGGAGTTGTTTCATACTCCACTTGTGTAAGTCAGGCCAGGTCTACACTACTGCTGCCGGTCAATCTAAGCTACACCGTTCGAGTTACGTGAGTAGCATAACTCAAGTCAGCGTAGCTTAGATCTATTTACCACAGGGTCCACACTATGCTATGACGACGGGAGACGCTCTTCTGCTGACATTGCTTCCGCCTCTCATTGAGGTGGAGTACAGAAATCGATGAGAGTGCGCTCTCCCATCGATTGAGTGCGTCTTCACTAGACCAGATAAATCGATGCCCCTGCATTGATTGCAGCAGCGTTGATTTAGCTCTGTAGTGAAGACAAGCCCTCAGAAACAGAACTAAACAAAGATTTTGGTCCTGAATAATAATAAAAAATACTCTCATAATTGAAAGAAGCTTTAAATTCTAATATTTGTGCTGTCTATTTATTTTCCTTGTTTCCCACTTCTTTACTATTATTATCGGTCTGGTGGCACTGTCTAATCTCTCCAAATCATGTATCAAGGCCCTACTGTGCAAAGTGTTGTACAACATATAAAAAAAAAAAATACAGGCCTGCACCTGAAGAGTTTTTCATCCTAGTAAACTCCAATTCAAAGTTCTTGCACTTAATGAAAGTATCTTAAATAGTGGAACATGAATAAGACATCAACTACTGCTTAACAAAAATAGGTACTATTTAAAAATGGTAATGGGGCATTAATGTGTAACACAAAAGTAATCTGGATTTTAGAAAATAATTTAAGCAAGATCCTTACCTGGCAAATCAAGGTAGGAGAATTAGAGAGAACAATTTCAGCAATTAGACAAAGACCTATTTGTCTAACAGTTCTATTCATATAAACTCAAAAATAAAGAATGCTAGAATGCTTCATATTCAAAGACAGAGAATTTAAAGCACACAAGAAAATTATATTCTTTATGCTAAAAGTAAGTGAGCTAAAGAAAGAGTACGAGCCCATAGTTTCAGTTTTAACTTTTAATTGTGTTGCTTTTCCCTATCACTTAATGCCAGCTTAAATAGCTTTTTAGCTTGATTGTATATTTGATAAAGTTTCTGTGATGGGGCGTCCACCCCACACTGGCAGGTTAGGGATTAACAGAGCCCTAGAGAGGCTGCACAAAAAACAGCCAATAGGAGAGGAGCTGTGAGGAGTGGTCAATCAGGGCCCAGCAGGCCCATATAAAAAGAGCCTCAGGGCAGAGCAAGCTGGAGCTCAAGGAGGTAGGACTGTCTCTCTAGCAGGCTGAGAGACCTAGAGGCACCTTGGACAGAGCTACTTCTGGCAGGAACCAGGGGAGCAAGAGGTGCTCCTGGCTGGCTACTGAGACTGGGTAGTTGCAGGCCATGAAGAAGGTGCTAGGGCCATGGGGAAGTGGCCCTTTGAGACACAGCAGCACGGAGAGGAATCTGAAGTGCAGCAGGAGGCTGCAATATATAGGGTCACTGGGCCGGAACACGGAGTAGCAGGCAGGCCTGGGTCCCCTCAATACATCAATGGAGAAGTTTCAGGACTATTGACTGCAATCACCTCTGTGGAAGTGGCTGGACTAGGAGCTAAACTACCCCGGAAGGGGGGAACACAGACAGTGACACGGATGACAAGCCACAAAGAGGACACTGCAGTTCCTAACTCTGCAAGAGGGACTGCAGAGAAGGAGTGACAGGGTGCAGACTGCAGATGGGGGCATTGGTCTCAAGATAATTCTCAGAGTTACCAGGAGGCGGCTCCAGACCAGCGGTGAGTGATGCATTCTGTGAAAATTACATATAATAATAATAATAATAATAAAAAAAAGAATCTTTCTAATTATATGGGAAAGTTGAGAAAATAGAAGACAACTGCTTACAGAGATCAGAATCAGTGAAAATGAGTCCAACAGAAAATTACTTTGGAGCCAGTAGCACCTTTCCTGTCCATCTGCACATAAAACAATGTACAGAGCCTTACGAATATTGTTAGCAATGGACATAGGCATGTTGAAATGAAGTCATGTAAATCCTATCAAGGCTTATGTACAGAAGTAGATTTTCAAATGCTAACTTGCTCAACCTTTTATAAAAAAGCTACGTACATATTATACAGCATATTATATAGTAGTATAATAGTCCGACTAATTTAATCTGAAATTAGCATATTTCTGTTATTTATAACTTTTATTGTAGCAATAGCATGAATGTTTCCATTTTATTATAGTTTTACGGTCATGTGAGTGTTTCCATTCTGAACACCTGTTTTCAGGTAATCGTAGTTTTCTGAAAAATTCACCTTTGGGGCGAACATTTTCTTTAAACAAAGATTATGACTTTTTTTAAAGCACAAGTCGTTTGACTGTTTTCAAGTAAGAAAAGAATTTTAAAAAATGCAATTTCACAAATACTTCAAAAAAGGAAAGCCATAAGATTATTTTTTTAAAAAAAGCCTTGTAGTTGAAACAGTGGAGAGAGAACATTGATATTTGCCATAAAAATAGACATTACGAAGAAAAATCTTTGAATGTTCCAGTGAAAAATTATTTGGATTTAAAGTCAAGGCAAAACTCTCATTTACTTCAATTGACCCAAGATTTCACTCTTTTCTCTCACATTGCCTTGCCATTTATTACTTTTTGTTTGCGTTATGGAAAAACTCAAAAGCATATCAGGGGGTTTTTTTGTTTAGAAGGAAAAACATACAGAAAATGGGTATCTGCTTAATAAAGATACATTTAGAAAGAGTCCCTGTTTCAAACATTTACAGTCTAAGATGACAAAAAAATGGAATATATCTTGTTAGTTCTAATTTGTTTGTTTATGGAACCTGAGCTAGAGAAATGAGCTCCAGGGGTGAGAGAGTTTGCCACGTTTTCTTCACTTCATTTTTGTTTTTGAAATTCTCTTTCCCTGAGTCTCTCCTCTTTTCTTTTAATTAAAACTTACTTAAAAGCACTAACAATAATGCCCTTTGCATTTTTCCATATATCCTCTCAATCTGTTATGGCTCTTTTTTTCATCATCATCAATTCCAGACTTTGTAATACCAAAAGAGCAAATGGTTCTGCAGGATCCAGTGAAGAGAATTTGAGTAAATCTAATGTCTTGAATGCCACAAAGAAGAATCAGAAATTACAACAGACATTCCATCAGGAAGGGAATGAGATTACTTAACTTGTCTCTTTTCTGTGCAGTCTTAAGAAAGTGAGCTCCAAGGAGCAATGAACCTGTAAGTACCCTAAAATGAAACACATCAAGCGCCCTGAGACAATATACCACAGGTACAACACACATCTGTGCTGGTGATGTCCAGATTCATACTTTCAATCAGTATTTTAACTACAGGTGATAATTGCTAAATTGTAATTATAACCACTTAGAAAGAGTACATAAATATACCTTTATTAAACAGATATCCCTTTTCTGTATGTTTTTCCTTATAAACAAAAAAAAAGTTTAAGTGTCAGATTCTGTCTCCCATCTTATACCAGCAGCAACATATTTTACAAGCCATTATATTTTGACTTGCAGTCCAGGGCTAGATCAACTGGATATACATTGTTAGGTTCTTAATTAATTGTAACCACTCAGGAAAATAACCTGGGTGTAATTATGGAACATTCAAAGAAAACATCTGTTCGATGTGAAGTGACAGTCAAGAAGGCAAACAAAAATGTTAGAATGCATAAAAAATGGAAAAAAATAATGAAAATATTATGTCATTATAAAGTCAATATTATTGTCTCATATATGGTGCATTCTATCTCAAAAGAGATATAGGAGAAAAACAAGGGGTCCTGAGAGATCCCAGCTGATAGAGACAAGAGAAAACTCTTCCTCTGCAGAAAGATACACACATATTGGGACGGTTTGGTGTAGCGAGCAGAAAAATAAGACATGATGTAAGTATAAAGAATAATGTATGGTACAGAGATAGTTCACCAGGCACCTCATATACCTTCTCTCATAATACAATACTCAGAGCACAATAGAATTAACATGTATCACATTTAAAGAAATTAAAAAGAAACACTTTTTATACAGCACATTATTAATCTGCAGAATTCATTACCACAAGTCACCTTCTTTTGTGAACAATCATTGATTAAATACTTCATTTTCACAACACCTGGTAGAACCTTTCCTCCACCTCCAAAAACAATTTCATCATTGGAAGAGTCTCATAAAAATGTCCATCACTTGGGACTGTTTCATTAACTGCTGCTCTTTCTTACAAATGTCCATAAAGGATTGATTAGGAATTCATGAGGGAAGCTTTAATGAGGCTAACTGGGTAATCTTAGAGCTCAGTTACTACAGAGTTCAGGGCCTTCTTCAACTTATGGCATGTTGTGAGAAAGGGATTGATTTTAAAGATACAGTAATAAATGGTCTGGAGACCTTAAAGACACAGGGCACCAGGCTAAAATCAGAATATTATGGTTCAAGAAATGAGAGGTTGATTCCTTCCTGCATTCTACATCCTCTTGCTTTCTCTCAGTGCTTGAGGAAATACTGCTTCTCCTGCTCAATGGACAAGATGGGAGCTCACATGGGGACTAGCATCCCATGATGCTGCAGTTACACAGAGACTTAAAGTAACAATAATCCTGAGGACCAAAGGACCGAACCATTCCAATGTACTTCATTTGTAGCCGTGTTCATAGCTCCATAAAAAGCTGAAGTCAGTCTAGACTCCATTTTTATTGCACTTACCCATGAAAAAAGGTGAAAACTGTATTAGTTGTTCTGTGATTTCAATTATCGATGCTGCTATATCACAGGATCCATAAAACCAACAAACATGAACAACCTTTATGTGCTTGCTGAAATCACTTCACCTGATATTAGGAGGGCAGTCATAAGCAAACTGGAATGATTATGACATGTCAAAGATACCAGATATTCACCAGGTAGCTACACCACAGCAGTTAGCAGCCTAAAATCGCAGAAATGCTTCTTAGCTGCAATGGAACCACTAAAAAAAATCACCGACAGCCATACAACTAGAAATGTAGTACCCACAGTTTGAAATATTCAACAAGGACATGAAAATACACATCAACATTGCCCCAAGGCCTTCCCACAGATGCAGAAAAGAATTGATTGACCTTGAGATCTTTAAGTTGCCTCTGAACAGGATTCGGCTGGTCAAAAGTCTATATGCAGAAATGGGGCTATTCCAACAACCCAGGCACCTCACTTTGGTGAAACACAAATCATTGAGTATCTGTCAATCTGCAGCACCAGGAAGGCACTGTGGAAGATCTCACCAGGGCTACAGACTGGGCTATATCATGTACCCAGCACTGGAAAAACCTCTCATTGTGGTGGAGGGATGTGAGAAGAAGTAGTTATTGATCAAACTTGACAACAGTGCCCCAAAGGCTATTCACTTATGCAGGGGTTACCACACCATTCAAGCACTGGGTTGTGTGTGAGTGCTGTTGACAGAGCAGATGCAGAGAGGAAGGGCTAGCAACTCCCTTCCCCAGGAAAGGGGGTGTAGGATTTGGGGAGGATTTTGGGGAGAAAGACATTTCCAAGTGGGCTCTTTCCCTGTTATATATTTGTGAGACACTTGGTGGTGACAACAATAAAGTCCAAGGGCAAAAGGTAAAATAGCTTGTACCTTGGGGAAGTTTTAACCTAAGCTGGTAAAAATAAGCTTAGGGGTTTTTTCATGCAGGTCCCAACATCTGTACGCTAGGGTTCAGAGTGGGGAAGGAACCTTCAGACATTCTTGTCAACTGCTGGAAATGGCCCACCTTGATTATCACTACAAAAGGTTTTCCTCCTCCGCTCTCCTGCTGGTAATAGCTCACCTTAAGTGATCACTCTGGTTACAGTGTGTATGCTAACACCCATTGTTTCATGTTCTCTATGTATATAAATCTCCCCACTGTATTTTCCACTGAATGCATCCGATGAAGTGAGCTGTAGCTCACGAAAGCTGATGCTCAAATAAATTTGTTAGTCTCTAAGGTGCCACAAGTACTCCTTTTCTTTTTGCGAATACAGACTAACACGGCTGCTACTCTGAAACCTGTCATTATGCAAGCCACTGAATTTAGCCGTATGGAGTGGAAATCTATCAATTTCATGAAAAAACTCATACAGATACAGACTGACATCATCTTCCTTTCCAAATGCAAACAGATGGACATCATACCAAAAGGACTGAAGGTAAAAAATCCATTACAATCTACATACCACACTGACTATGCTGACAGCTTGTGCCACATGCTCTCAAAGAAACTGCGGAACCACCTGATCAACATCCTCTACAGCAAACAGGGAAAGATTAAGAATGAGCTCTCAAAACTGGATACTCTCTGTCATAAACATAAAGGGAAGGGTAATCACCTTTAAAATCCCTCCTGGCCAGAGGAAAAATCCTTTCACCTGTAAAGGGTTAAGAAGCTAAAGGTAATCTCGCTGGCACCTGACCAAAATGACCAATGAGGAGACAAGATACTTTCAAAAGCTGGGAGGAGGGAGAAAAACAAAGGGTCTGGGTCTGTCTGTGTGATGCTTTGGCCGGGGACAGAACAGGAATGGAGTCTTAGAACTTAGTAAGTAATCTAGCTAGAGATGCGTTAGATTATGATTTCTTTAAATGGCTGAGAAAACAGGTGTGCTGAATAGAATGAATATTCCTGTCTGTGTGTCTTTTTTGTAACTTAAGGTTTTGCCTAGAGGGATTCTCTATGTTTTGAATCTGATTACCCTGTAAGGTATTTACCATCCTGATTTTACAGAAGTGATTCTTTTTTACTTCCATTAAAAGTCTTCTTGTAAGGAAACTGAATGCTTTTTCATTGTTCTAAGATCCAAGGGTTTGGGTCTGTAGTCACCTATGCAAATTGGTGAGGATTTTTACCAAACCTTCCCCAGGAAGTGGGGTGCAAGGGTTGGGAGGATTTTGGGGGGAAAGACGTTTCCAAACTACGTTTTCTCAGGAACCCAGATAAAGTTTAGTGGTGGCAGTGGAAGTCCAAGGGCAAAGGGTAAAATAGTTTGTACCTTAGGGACGTTTTAACCTAAGCTAGTAAAAGTAAGTTTAGGAGGTTTTCATGCAGGTCCCCACATCTGTACCCTAGAGTTCAAAGTGGGGAAGGAACCTTGACACTCTCATAAAAAAACAACCTTCCACACAAACTTCCTCATGGCTTGACTTTACAAAAACTAGACAAGCCATTTACAACACACACTTTGCTTCTCCACAAAAGAAAAAAGACACTGAACTATCTAAACTACTATATGTCACAAAGGGCCACAACAGTGGTTCCCTTAACCCACCCAGAAATATTGTTGATCTATCCAACTATACTCTTAGCCCAGCAGAAGAATCTGTCCTATCTTGGGGCGTCTCCTTCTGCCCCTCCACCCCCACGAACATGATACAGTTCTGTGGTGACCTAGAATCCTATTTTCGACGCCTCCGACTCAAGGAATATTTCCAACACACCTCTGAACATACTAACCCACAGAGACCTTCCTACCAAGACTACAAAAAGAAGGATTCTGGGTGGACTCCTCCTGAAGGTTGAAACAACAGACTAGACTTCTACATAGAGTGCTTCTGCCGACGTGCACGGGCTGAAATTGTGGAAAAGCAGGATCACTTGCCCCATAACCTCAGCCGTACAGAACACAATGCCATCCACAGCCACAGAAACAACTCTGACATCAAAATCAAAAAGGCTGACAAAGGAGGTGCTGTTGTCATCATGAATAGGTCGGAATATGAACAAGAGGCTTCTAGGCATCTCTCCAACACCACTTTCTACAAGCCATTACCCTCTGATCTCACTGAAGGTTACCAAAAGAAACTACACCATTTGCTCAAGAAACTCCCTCAAAAAGCACAAGAACAAATCCACAGACACACCCCTGGAACCTCGACCTGGGGTATTCTATCTGCTACCCAAGATCCATAAACCTGGAAATCCTGGACGCCCCATCATCTCAGGCATTGGCACCATGACAGCAAGACTGTCTGGCTACGTAGACTCCCTCCTCAGGCCCTACGCTACCAGCACTCCCAGCTACCTTCGAGACACCACTGACTTCCTGAGGAAACTACAATCCATCAGTGATCTTCCTGAAAACACCATCCTGGCCACTATGGATGTAGAAGCCCTCTACACCAACATTCCACACAAAGATGGACTACAAGCCGTCAGGAACAGTATCCCCAATAATGTCACAGCAAACCTGGTGGCTGAACTTTGTGACTTTGTCCTCACCCGTAACTATTTCATATTTGGGAACAATGTATACCTTCAAATCAGCGGCACTGCTATGGGTACCCGCATGGCCCCACAGTATGCCAACATTTTTATGGCTGACTTAGAACAACGCTTCCTCAGCTCTCATCCCATAAGGCCCCTACTCTACTTGCACTACATTGATGATATCTTCATCATCTGGACCCATGGAAAAGAAGCCCTTGAGGAATTCACCCATGATTTCAACAATTTCCATCCCACCATCAACCTCAGCCTGGACCAGTCCACACAAGAGATCCACTTCCTGGACACTACGGTGCTAAGAAGCGATGGTCACATAAACACCACCCTATACCAGAAACCTACTGACCGCTATGCCTACCTACATGCCTCCAGCTTTCATCCAGACCACACCACACGATCCATTGTCTACAGCCAAGCTCTACGATACAACCGCATTTGCTCCAACCCCTCAGACAGAGACAAACACCTACAAGATCTCTATCAAGCATTCTTACAATACCCACCTGCTGAAGTGAAGAAACAGATTGACAGAGCCAGAAGAGTACCCAGAAGACACCTACTACAGGACAGGCCCAACAAAGAACATAACAGAACGCCACTAGTCATCACCTTCAGCCCCCAACTAAAACCTCTCCAATGCATCATCAAGGATCTACAACCTATCCTGAAGGACGACCCATCACTCTCATAGATCTTGGGAGACAGGCCAGTCCTTGCTTACAGACAGCCCCCCATCCTGTAGCAAATACTCACCAGCAATCACACACCACACAACAGAACCACTAACCCAGGAACCTATCCTTGCAACAAAGCCCGTTGCCAACTGTGTCCACATATCTATTCAGGGGACACCATCATAGGGCCTAATCACATCAGCCACGCTATCAGAGGCTTGTTCACCTGCACATTTACCAATGTGATATATGCCATCATATGCCAGCAATGCCCCCCTGCCATGTACATTGGCCAAACTGGACAGTCTCTATGTAAAAGAATAAATGGACACAAATCAGATGTCAAGAATTATAACATTCAAAAACCAGTTGGAGAACACTTCAATCTCTTTGGTCACTCGCTTACAGACCTAAAAGTTGCAATTCTTCAACAAAAAAACTTCAAAACCAGGCTCCAACGAGAGACTGCTGAATTGGAATTAATTTGCAAACTGGATACAATTAACTTAGGCTTGAATAGAGATTGGGAGTGGATAGGTCATTACACAAAGTAAACTATTTCCCCATGTTTATTCCCCCTCCCCCACCCCCCACTGTTCCTCAGATGTTCTTGTCAACTGCTGGAAATGGCCCACCTTGATTATCACTACAAAAGGTTTTTTCCCCCTACTCTCCTGCTGGTAATAGCTCACCTTAAGTGATCACTCTGGTTACAGTGTGTATGGTGACACCCATTGTTTCATGTTCTCTATGTATATAAATCTCCCCACTGTATTTTCCACTGAATGCATCCAATGAAGTGAGCTGTAGCTCACGAAAGCTTATGCTCAAATAAATTTGTTAGTCTCTCAGGTGCCACAAGTACTCCTTTTCTTTTTGCGAATACAGACTAACATGGCTGCTACTCTAGAACCCTAGTGTTACTATAGTGACATCAGAAGACATAAGTGAATGAAGACAACATTTCAAACATATTTCTAAAGAAACATATGGGAATAAGACAATGGGAATTCTGTAATAAAGCAGGCTTTCTACAGTAGTGGTGTGTATGCAGTATCGTTCACTATTATCCTTCAGATCAGAAGACCTGAACTAGACAGTACCGTAATAGCTACTATCCTGCTCAATTAATGGAGAGAGAGGAAAATGCATTTCAATATTAAAGAATGTATTAAAAGTGTTGAACCAGTGATCTTAAATGACTGTCCTCCTTGGAAGAAAGTCATACAGATATTAATATAAAGCTATTTAAATTACTTTTATAATTACTCTGTTTAATAATATGATTTGGATATTTTGTCTGCAGGAAATCTACTGTCATAAATATAAAGGGAAGGGTAAACCCCTTTGAAATCCCTCCTGGCCAGGGGAAAGCTCCTCTCACCTGTAAAGGGTTAAGAAGCTAAAGGTAACCTCGCTGGCACCTGACCAAAATGACCAATGAGGAGACAAGATACTTTCAAAAGCTGGGAGGAGGGAGAGAAACAAAGGGTCTGTGTCTGTCTATATGCGGTTTCTGCCGGGGATAGACGAGGAGTGGAGTCTTAGAACTTTTAGTAAGTAATCTAGCTAGGTATGTGTTAGATTATGATTTCTTTAAATGGCTGAGAAAAGAATTGTGCTGAATAGAATAACTATCTCTGTCTGTGTATCTTTTTTGTAACTTAAGGTTTTGCCTAGGGGGGTTCTCTATGTTTTTGAATCTAATTACCCTGTAAGATATCTACCATCCTGATTTTACAGGGGGGATTTCTTTATTTCTATTTACTTCTATTTTTATTAAAAGTCTTCTTGTAAGAAAACTGGATGCTTTTTCATTGTTCTCAGATCCAAGGGTTTGGGTCTGTGGTCACCTATGCAAATTGGTGAGGCTTTTTATCCAACATTTCCCAGGAAAGGGGGGGGGTGCAAGTGTTGGGAGGATTGTTCATTGTTCTTAAGATCCAAGGGTCTGGGTCTGTAGTCACCTAGGCAAATTGGTGAGGCTTTTTACCAAACCTTGTCCAGGAAGTGGGGTGCAAGGTTTTGGGAAGTATTTTGGGGGGAAGGACGCGTCCAAACAGCTCTTCCACAGTAACCAGTATTAGTTTGGTGGTGGTAGCGGCCAGTCCAGGGACAATGGGTGGAATATTTTGTACCTTGGGGAAGTTTTGACCTAAGCTGCTAAAGATAAGCTTAGGAGGTTTTTCATGCAGGTCCCCACATCTGTACCCTAGAGTTCAGAGTGGGGGAGGAACCTTGACATGGTGGCATAGTGGTGGGATTAACCTGAAATCATTTTGAGATCCAGTTGAGATTTTTTGAACTAGAAATACAGATTTTAAAAAGGAATTTTTTTTTTCCTTTGGAAAGGAAGTCCAGAAAGCAGCTGAAACTGAAAGCAGCTTGTTTTTTCTCTGCTTTGTGGCCAAGCAGAGACAAAAGGGGATTATCTTTGTGAATTGCAGGTTTTCTTTGCCTGGTGGCAGGGTACTTAACTCCTGCAGGGAAATTCACAGTCTTCCAACCCAGAGTTTTTTTTTCTTTTCTTCCTAAAACTAAATAGGGGGTGTGTGTTCTACCCATTTGCTTTTTCTTTGGGCTGGGTAAGCAGGTTTCCAAGTAGTTGGAGGTTTTTTGCTTTAATTTGGGCCCAGAGCAGAGACAAGGGAATTGTCTTTTTCTGTAGGCTGACAATCACTATCAGAGAATAGGTATTCTATTCCAGCACAGCAAAATTTTACAGCCAAGTTTTGTTTGTTTATTTCTAAACCTCGGGTGTAAAGTTAGTTAAAAACAGAGAGGTTAGAATGACCAAATCCGCAGCTCGACTACAGCTGGAATTAGCCAAATTTCAGGCTGAGGAAAAACAAAGGGAACATGAAAGACAGATAGAACTCATGCGGCTGAAGAAGGAGGAGAAGGAAGAAGAGAGGAGGCATGTGGAGGAGGAGAAGGAAAAAGAGAGGAGGCATGTGGAGGAGGTGGAGAGGATAAAGGCCCGGCAGAATATACCAACAAACCCTAGCAATCCTTCTCCAGGTACCACTTCCCATCCCAGAAAGTTCCCCACCTACAAGGCAGGTGACGATACTGAGGCCTTCTTAGAAAACTTCGAAAGGGCCTGCCTTGGGTACAACATCTCTACTGACCAATACATGGTAGAGCTGAGGCCGCAGCTCAGTGGACCCTTAGCTGAGGTGGCAGCTGAAATGCCTAAAGAACACATGAACAAGTATGAACTGTTTAAATCCAAGGCAAGAGTCAGAATGGGGATAACACCCGAGCAGTCTCGTCGGAGGTTCAGAGCCCTAAGGTGGAAACCAGACGTGTCATTTACCCAACATGCCTACCACATCGTGAAACATTGGGATGCCTGGATATCAGGAGCAAGTGTTGAATCTCCAGAAAATTTGCCCTTCCTAATGCAAATGGAACAATTCTTAGAGGGTGTTCCTGAGGAAATAGAAAGATACATCCTAGATGGGAAACCCAAAACTGTAATTGAGGCAGGAGAGATTGGAGCCAGATGGGTGGAGGTGGCAGAGAAGAAGAAAACTGGTCGCAGTGGGAGCGGAGACCAGAAGGGACCACCCCAGACCACACCCTATTACCGGGGGCCGCCCAAGGCCCCACCTACCTCCCAAAGAACCCTCCAGACCCCTTATCGTCCCGCCACCCCGTTCTCCAGCAACCCTCCTCGCCCCAGTGACCCGTCAGCTGGACGATGTTTTAAATGTAACGAGCTGGGGCATGTAAAGGCCAACTGCCCCAAGAACCCCAACAGATTACAGTTCATTGCACCGGAATCACACCAGAGGTCCACAGGCCCAGATACCTCCCAGATACCCTTGGAGCAGAGGGAAACTGTGAGTGTGAGCGGGAAGAAGGTCACCGCGTGGAGGGACACCAGAGCACAAGTGTCAGCTATCCATGCTTCCTTAGTGGACCCCAATTTAATCAACCCAGAGATCCAAGTGACGATTCAACCCTTCAAGTCCAACTCTTTCAATTTGCCTACAGCCAAGTTGCCTGTCCAGTACAAGGGCTGGTCAGGAATGTGGACTTTTGCAGTCTATGATGATTATCCCATCCCCATGCTGTTGGGGGAAGACTTGGCCAATCATGTGAAGCAGGCCAAAAGGGTGGGAACGGTCACCCTCAGCCAGGCTAAACAAGCCGTGAGGCCTAGCTCTGTTCCGGAAACTTCTATCAGGACCCGGTCAGAGGTGATGGACCCGGACCCCAGGCCAATGTCTGCAACAGCAGTAGTGGATCCAGTCCCAGAGACCCAGACGGAACCAGTCCCAGAACCGGAACCAGCCGAACAACCAACACCAGACCCCGTGTCAGCACTGAATCCAGTACTTGCAACCTCAACACCAGAGGGCCCCACCGAACCTGAACTGGCAACAGCCGATAACCCTACACAAGAGGCTCAGCCGGAGCCTGAATCCCAACATAGTGCACCAGCGGAGAGCGGTTCACAGTCAACAGAAACAGCTCCATCCCCTATATCGCTTCCAGAGGGACCGAGCCTAGATCCCCAATCCAATGAGGGACTGATGTCTCCAGCATCAAGGGAACAGTTCCAGACCGAACAGGAAGCAGATGAAAGCCTCCAGAGAGCTTGGACGGCGGCACGGAGCAACCCACCGCCTCTCAGCTCTTCTAATCGATCCAGGTTTGTTGTAGAAAGAGGACTTTTATACAAGGAAACTCTTTCTGGTGGACACCAGGAAGACTGGCATCCTCAGAGACAGTTGGTAGTCCCAACTAAATACCGGGCCAAGCTCTTGAGCTTAGCCCACGATCACCCTAGTGGCCATGCTGGGGTGAACAGGACCAAAGACCGTTTGGGGGGGTCATTCCACTGGGAGGGAATGGGCAAGGATGTTTCTACCTATGTCCAATCTTGTGAGGTGTGCCAAAGAGTGGGAAAACCCCAAGACCAGGTCAAAGCCCCTCTCCAGCCACTCCCCATCATTGAAGTTCCATTTCAGCGAGTAGCTGTGGATATTCTGGGTCCTTTTCCGAAAAAGACACCCAGAGGAAAGCAGTACATACTGACTTTCATGGATTTTGCCACCCGATGGCCGGAAGCAGTAGCTCTAAGCAACACCAGGGCTAAAAGTGTGTGCCAGGCACTAGCAGACATTTTTGCCAGGGTAGGCTGGCCCTCCGACATCCTCACAGATGCAGGGACTAATTTCCTGGCAGGAACTATGAAAAACCTTTGGGAAGCTCATGGGGTAAATCACTTGGTTGCCACTCCTTACCACCACCAAACAAATGGCATGGTGGAGAAGTTTAATGGAACTTTGGGGGCCATGATACGTAAATTCGTAAATGAGCACTCCAATGATTGGGACCTAGTGTTGCAGCAGTTGCTCTTTGCCTACAGAGCTGTACCACATCCCAGTTTAGGGTTTTCCGCAGTTGAACTTGTATATGGCCGTGAGGTTAAGGGGCCATTGCAGTTGGTGAAGCAGCAATGGGAGGGATTTACACCTTCTCCAGGAACTAACATTCTGGACTTTGTAACCAACCTACAAAACACCCTCCGAACCTCTTTAGCCCTTGATAGAGAAAACTTACAGGATGCTCAAAAAGAGCAAAAAGCCTGGTATGATAAACATGCCAGAGAGCGTTCCTTCAAAGTAGGAGACCAGGTCATGGTCTTAAAGGCGCTCCAGGCCCATAAAATGGAAGCATCGTGGGAAGGGCCATTCATGGTCCAGGAGCGCCTGGGGGCTGTTAATTATCTCATAGCATTCCCCACCTCCAACCGAAAGCCTAAGGTGTATCATATTAATTCTCTAAAGCCCTTTTATTCCAGAGAATTAAAGGTTTGTCAGTTTACAGCCCACAGAGGAGACGACGCTGAGTGGCCCGAAGGTGTCTACTACGAAAGGAAATGTGCTGGTGGTGTGGAAGAGGTGAACCTCTCCATGACCCTTGGGCGTATGCAGCGACAGCAGATCCAGGAGCTGTGCACTAGCTACGCGCCAACGTTCTCAGCCACCCCAGGACTGACTGAACGGGCATACCACTCCATTGACACAGGTAATGCTAACCCAGTTAGGGTCCAACCTTACCGGGTGTCTCCTCAAGCTAAAACTGCTATAGAATGGGAGATCCAGGATATGTTACAGATGGGTGTAATCCGCCCCTCTGAAAGTGCATGGGCATCTCCAGTGGTTCTAGTTCCCAAACCAGATGGGGAAATACGTTTTTGCGTGGACTACCGTAAGCTAAACGCTGTAACTCGCCCAGACAACTATCCAATGCCACGCACAGATGAACTATTAGAGAAACTGGGACGGGCCCAGTTCATCTCTACCTTGGACTTAACCAAGGGGTACTGGCAGGTACCCCTAGATGAATCTGCCAAGGAAAGGTCAGCCTTCATCACACATCTCGGGCTGTATGAATTTAATGTACTCCCTTTCGGGCTGCGAAATGCACCCGCCACTTTCCAAAGACTTGTAGATGGTCTCCTAGCGGGATTAGGAGAATATGCAGTCGCCTACCTTGACGATGTGGCCATATTTTCGGATTCCTGGGCAGACCACCTGGAACATCTACAAAAAGTCCTTGAGTGCGTAAGGGAGGCAGGACTAACTGTTAAGGCTAAGAAGTGTCAAATAGGCCTAAACAGAGTGACTTACACATTTCAAACATATTTCTAAAGAAACATATGGGAATAAGACAATGGGAATTCTGTAATAAAGCAGGCTTTCTACAGTAGTGGTGTGTATGCAGTATCATTCACTATTATCCTTCAGATCAGAAGACCTGAACTAGACAGTACCGTAATAGCTACTATCCTGCTCAATTAATGGAGAGAGAGGAAAATGCATTTCAATATTAAAGAATGTATTAAAAGTGTTGAACCAGTGATCTTAAATGACTGTCCTCCTTGGAAGAAAGTCATACAGATATTAATATAAAGCTATTTAAATTACTTTTATAATTACTCTGTTTAATAATATGATTTGGATATTTTGTCTGCAGGAAATCTACAATATAACATCTTTTCACAGGAGATTAGTATTTAGGAATGGAGCCAAATGGGCATGGTGTGGAAGCGTCAGCCTTAATAAACCCTCTGGGCATTAAACCAGGCATGAACAGCATCAACTCAAGACCATCATCTTTCTTTCCATTAAATAGCAACCGTGCTTCCACACCAGCCATACAGTGTGAGCATCCCTAAGTACAGATAGCTCTAGAAGTTGAAGTCATCTGTTTATCCATAGAACAATTACAACACAGTAAGCAACAATGCAAGCTTCCCCATGTTCAATCCTGATCTGGAATGACACCTACACCCATTCAGCTTTGATGTCTTGCTGACGGTGTCAACAACAGTGCCCAGTTGTGGGGTGGTGGGGTTTTTTTGATTTTTTTTTTTAATAAAGACATTTGTCAACTGGCAATTGGACTGATACCACCAAATTCATTTCACAATTAGAACTTATGACCTGGGAGTGAAAGGCTCTATATACAGTTACTCACCCCCTGAGCAATCAATCCCCCACTACTGAAGGGTCTCAGATTTAATTAGGTGACATATATAAAAAAATCAGACTCCATAGTAAAATATTTTGTTTTAGAACCAGTTGGCACAGTGCTAAAAAAGTGGGTATTTTTTTTAATATCTGGTAATAAAGTGCAAGAGGGTCCTTGACCCCAGGTTTTCACCTAGTAAAAATATAGCTAGGAAAGGAGATTGTGTGTTTGAAGCTTCCGCAATTGCCACCTAATCAGTAACTGGGATTGCAGAAAAGAGTGGGAAGGAAGACAAAAGAAGAGGCAGTGTACCTCTGAAGAGGAATATGGAGACAGAACAGCATGGGAGCTTTTATGGAAGGCGGCTCAATACTTACCTTAGATGGGAGGCTGGGAGTCAGGAGCACTATGCTGAAACTGCCATTGATAGAAGAGTAGGCCAGAGTGGATATCACAGTTCAGAGAGGGGGAGGGGAGGATAGGGATTCTTAGAGCACATAGGAGAACGCTACAGATAGGAGGGGAGCTAAACCAAGTTAAATTATGCTGATGGGTGTGGAGAAGGGAACAGAAGATGTCTGGCTTTGGGAAGACTGGATCAGTCTGGCACAGAGGTGGAGTAATTCATGCAAAGAAGGAGAGATTGTAAGACACTTTTATTTCTACTGACAAAGATCCACAGCTGCAGTACTGTAGCAGATTCTTAGTACCTACCCTTGTCCATCCTCCCTTCCCTACTTTTTTTTTAAACAAGCAATCATGAATCTTTGTCTTCCTCTAGAATATCAAGCCTCTTAATAAGCAGAACATCCTCAGTGGAGAGCTGGTAATATGGGGTCTTGACTTCCTCCTCTATGTTTATAATTTATCAATGCCACGATTCAGAACACAGAATGCCTTACTCTGACATGTGTGTGTGAATTTAAAGAGTCTGCAGTTTAGTTTAAACAATGGCTTTTTTCAAGGAATGACAGTTGTGGTACGACCCAACTACAGAAAAAAATTGCTTCATTTACCTCTGTACTTCCCTTTCTCTCTCTCACCCCTAACGTCCAACAGAGAAAAAGAAATAAAACAGCAAACATCTAAAAGGACTGGAACTTTGCCCAGTGTATCATTTTTGTTTGTACTTTTGTTTGTACTTTATTGTATTTGTCAATTTAGACTGTTAGCTTCTTGGGACAAGGACCTGTTTTCCTCCATGTTTGTCCAGCATCAACATCACTGACAGCACTCAATAAAAAGTAGTAAACCATCTTTCCCAAGTGTTCTGAGAGGGAAGAAGGGACCGTATGGGCCTTTTTCATAGAAAGCTTTTTATCATCACTAACTATGGAGTCTGATAATGTCAAAATGTAAATACTCTGTCATATTGATCTTTGAGCCCTGAACAGCCTGCAGCCATCGTGTACTCTATGATTTAGGGCTACTATAAATGTGATGATGAATCTCAGATTTTATTGAACATAAAAATGTGTTTCTAATCATTTACAAAACCAATGTAAACTAACCTGGGGTTGAAGGAAAAACATCTGAGTTCCAGTTTTGACAGAGAACAGATAAATGTCCTAACAGAAAAGCACAAGATGGGGTACAATCGGTGACTGTTACAGACCATCAAATCATACCAGGGAACAGGATTACTGGCTCCTTAAGCAGCTATCCATAATATATAGGGGGAAAAAACTATATGATCATGGGGGAACTTCAATTTGAGTAACACATGCCAGTGGTCTCATGCTGCTAGTACTAAAATATCCTTGGAATTTCAAAATATTATAGATGACAATTTCCTAACTCAAAGTTTTGAATCAAACACAGAGGAATTCTATATTAGATCTGATCTGGGCAGATAATCAGGAACTAATCCTAAAACTAAAAAAATTAGTAGTGGCTTAGGTACAAGTATGAAAATCACATTAGTTTTGTGCAGACAGATTAAAGCCCAAACAAGTTATATATACACACTTGGTACTTTAAAAGGGCCAGTTTCACAAAACCAAAAACAATTATGAGTTACATCATTTGGGAGAAAAATTAATTGGAAAAATGTGAATGATCCTTGGGAACAGTTTAGAAACAATTAATTAGATGCCAAAAAAGCCACAAATCCCACAACTGAGAAACAAGGCCACACTGGTTAAAAAGCCAATCTGGTTTAAATAAGATGTAAAGGTAGCAATCTTTTAAATATATATGCATGTAACACTGGAAGAAAGGGGACAGTAATGAATATAAGTCAGAACCTAGGAACTGCAGAAAATTGATAAGGGAAACAAAAGGACAGAGGGAGAATTCTACAGCCAGCAGAGTTAAGGAAAATAACAAGGATTATTTTAAGTTATATCATAGAATCATAGAATATCAGGGTTGGGAGGGACCTCAGGAGGTCATCTAGTCCAACCCCCTGCTCAAAGCAGGACCAATCCCCAATTAAATCATCCCAGCCAGGGCTTTGTCAAGCCTGACCTTAAAAACTTGTAAGGAAGGAGATTCTACCACCTCCCTAGGTAACGCATTCCAGTGTTTCACCACCCTCCTAGTGAAAAAGTTTTTCCTAATATCCAACCTAAACCTCCCCCACTGCAACTTGAGACCATTACTCCTTGTCCTGTCCTCTTCTACCACTGAGAATAGTCTAGAACCATCCTCTCTGGAACCACCTCTCAGGTAGTTGAAAGCAGCTATCAAATCCCCCCTCATTCTTCTCTTCTGCAGGCTAAACAATCCCAGTTCCCTCAGCCTCTCCTCATAAGTCATGTGTTCCAGTCCCCTAATCATTTTTGTTGCCCTTCGCTGGACTCTCTCCAATTTATCCACATCCTTCTTGTAGTGTGGGGCCCAAAACTGGACACAGTACTCCAGATGAGGCCTCACCAATGTCGAATAGAGGGGAACGATCACGTCCCTCGATCTGCTCGCTATGCCCCTACTTATACATCCCAAAATGCCATTGGCCTTCTTGGCAACAAGGGCACACTGCTGACTCATATCCAGCTTCTCATCCACTGTCACCCCTAGGTCCTTTTCCGCAGAACTGCTGCCTAGCCATTCGGTCCCGAGTCTGTAGCTGTGCATTGGGTTCTTCCGTCCTAAGTGCAGGACCCTGCACTTATCCTTATTGAACCTCATCAGATTTCTTTTGGCCCAGTCCTCCAATTTGTCTAGGTCCCTCTGTATCCTATCCCTGCCCTCCAGCGTATCTACCACTCCTCCCAGTTTAGTATCATCCGCAAATTTGCTGAGAGTGCAATCCACACCATCCTCCAGATCATTTATGAAGATATTGAACAAAACCGGCCCCAGGACCAACCCCTGGGGCACTCCACTTGATACCGGCTGCCAACTAAACATGGAGCCATTGATCACTACCCGTTGAACCCGACAATCTAGCCAACTTTCTACCCACCTTATAGTGCATTCATCCAGCCCATACTTCTTTAACTTGCTGACAAGAATACTGTGGGAGACCGTGTTAAAAGCTTTGCTAAAGTCAAGAAACAATACATCCACTGCTTTCCCTTCATCCACAGAACCAGTAATCTCATCATAAAAGGCGATTAGATTAGTCAGGCATGACCTTCCCTTGGTGAATCCATGCTGACTGTTCCTGATCACTTTCCTCTCATGTAAGTGCTTCAGGATTGATTCTTTGAGGACCTGCTCCATGATTTTTCCGGGGACTGAGGTGAGGCTGACTGGCCTGTAGTTCCCAGGATCCTCCTTCTTCCCTTTTTTAAACATTGGCACTACATTAGCCTTTTTCCAGTCATCCGGGACTTCCCCCGTTCACCACGAGTTTTCAAAGATAATGGCCAATGGCTCTGCAATCACAGCCGCCAATTCCTTTAGCACTCTCGGATGCAACTCGTCCGGCCCCATGGACTTGTGCACGTCCAGCTTTTCTAAATAGTCCCTAACCACCTCTTTCTCCACAGAGGGCTGGCCATCTATTCCCCATGTTGTGATGCCCAGCACAGCAGTCCAAGCAGACCTTGTTCGTGAAGACAGAGGCAAAAAAAGTATTAAGTACATTAGCTTTTTCCCATCCTCTGTCACTAGGTTGCCTCCCTCATTCATTAAGGGGCCCACACTTTCCTTGGCTTTCTTCTTGTTGCCAACATACCTGAAGAAACCCTTCTTGTTACTCTTAACATCTCTCGCTAGCTGCAGCTCCAGGTGTGATTTGGCCCTCCTGATTTCATTCCTACATGCCCGAGCAATATTTTTATACTCTTCCCTGGTCATATGTCCAACCTTCCACTTCTTGTAAGCTTCTTTTTTATGTTTAAGATCCGCTAGGATTTCACCGTTAAGCCAAGCTGGTCGCCTGCCATATTTACTATTCTTTCGACACATCGGGATGGTTTGTCCCTGTAACCTCAACAGGGATTCCTTGAAATACAACCAGCTCTCCTGGACTCCTTTCCCCTTCATGTTAGTCCCCCAGGGGATCCTACCCATCCATTCCCTGAGGGAGTCAAAGTCTGCTTTCCTGAAGTCCAGGGTCCGTATCCTGCTGCTTACCTTTCTTCCCTGTGTCAGGATCCTGAACTCAACCAACTCATGGTCACTGCCTCCCAGATTCCCATCCACTTTTGCTTCCCCTACTAATTCTTCCCGGTTTGTGAGCAAATCAGGAACAAAGAGATTCTAATAAAGGTACTGGGCTATTACTGGATGGAAATAGTAGAATAGTCAATAATAATGAAGAACAGGCAGACAGATTCAGTAAATATCTCTGTTCTATATTTGGGGAAAACCATTATGTAGTCATATCACATGATGATGATGATGATGAGACTTTTCCAAGCCAACAGTACCTTAGGTGGATGTTAATGAGTAGCTACTGAAGCTAGACATTTTTAAATCAGCCATTCCAGATAACTTGCATCTGAGAGTTTTAAATGAGCTGACCAAAGAACTCACTGGATCCTTACTGCTGATTTTCAATAAATCCTGGAACATTGGGGAAGTTCCAGAGGACTGGAAGAAAGCTAATCTTGTGCCAATATTTAAAAAGGGTAAACATGATGACCTGGTTAATTATAGGCTTGTCAGCCTGACATCAATCATGGGCAAAGTAATAGAACAGCTGATGCAGGAGTCAATTAATAAAGAATTAATAGAGGATAATAGAATTAATGCCAATCAGTTCTTCGCCCTACACTATTTAACATTTTTATTAATGACCAGAAAGAAAACAAAATCATTACTGATAAAATTTACAATGACACAAAGATTGGGGAGTAGTAAATAATTAAGAGGACAGGTCAATGATACAGAGCAATCTTGGTTGCTTGGTAAATTGCGCTTAAGAAAACAATATGCATTTTAATAAGGCCAAATGTAAACCTATACATCTAGGAACAAAGAATTATAGACCATATTTACAAGACATTACTTAAAAGTCTCTCAGGATGCAGTGACTGTGAAAAAGATTCGAGGCTCATAGGGGACAATCAACTGAACATAAGCTCCCAAAGTGACGCTGTGGCCAAAAGCTATATTCCCGTTTATGCATCCAAGATTGGATGCATAAACAGGGGAATATATAGTAGAAGTAGGGAGGGTATATTACCTCTGAATTTGGTACTGGTGCAATTGCTACTGGAATACTGTGTCCAGTTCTGGTGTCCACTATTCAGAAAGATGTTAATAAACTGGATAGGGTTCACAGAAGAGCCACAAGATTGATTGAAGGATTAGAAAACATGCCATATAGTGACAGACTCAAAGAGCTCTATCTATTTAGCATAAGAGAAAGTTAAAAAATAATTTAATCACAGTGTATAAGCACTTACATGGGGAACAAATATTTGATAATGGGATCTTCAGTCTATCAGACAAAGATATAACAAGATTCAATGGCTGGAAGTTAAAGCCAGACAAATTCAGACAGGAAATAAGGCATAAGTTTTTAATAATGAGGCTAATCAACCATTGACCCAACTTACCGAGTGTTGTTGTGGATTCTCCATCACTGGCAATTTTTACATCAAGAACAGATATTTTCTAAAATACATGTTCTAATTCAAACAGAAATTAGTTCAGGAAAGTCCTATGCCCTGTGTTAAACAGGTTGGATTAGATCAGTCATTCTCAAACTTTTGTATTGGTGACCCCTTTCACACAGCAAGCCTCTGAGAACCATTGGATTAGATGATCACAGTGGTGTCTTCTGAGCTTAGAATCTGTGTGGGAAGGATAAGGAGAACAGAGGAATTGTCATAACATCTAGTGCAGCATCTTACTCCTGACCGTGGCCAGCAACAGGTGCTTCTGAAGAAGGCAAAAGAAACCCTGCAGTAGACATCTATGGGAAAAATTGAACCGAGTGAAAGTATTTTCCCAACCCCCATTAATTAGCGCAGTATTTCTCAACGACCAGTCTGTGGACTGGTGTCAGTCCCTGAGATCTCCCCAACGCAGTTTAGGAAGGAAGCAAGCTGGTCCCTAGTATCA
The DNA here is from genome assembly GCF_965140235.1 of Caretta caretta. Lineage (NCBI taxonomy): Eukaryota > Metazoa > Chordata > Testudines > Cheloniidae > Caretta > Caretta caretta. The sequence goes on along the minus strand of NC_134207.1, from coordinate 10,839,613 downwards.
AAAAAGTTGAGAAATACTGAATTAGAGGATTGTTTATGCACTGAAGCATGAAGTTTTATATGCCTTCCAAAATATTTATACTTATTTTTTCTTTTTTTAAAAAAATTCTTGCAATTGTAACTTTGGATGTTCTTGCTAGCCATATACATTTAAGCAGTTTGCCTCAATAATCCTCGAAAGATCCTCTCCCATACACACTCTTGTTATTTAAGAGTCATTTAACTTTTGGTGTACCCAAATGATCATCTCCGCAACTCCTTCCAAAAATCTTAGGCCGTCTATGTGCACAGTGGGAGGGACAAGATATAGTTACCATTCTGGGCACAGGGAGGGCAAAAATGTTTCACATGCCCACTTAAAATTGCTAAGGCTAGCTCTGCAACTTCAAGTTGCAACTCTGCAACTGTGCTGCCTTCTTTCCTGAATGAAACTAGAAGCAGATTGGAACAGACACTGCAATACATATGATCAGTGCCCCTGAAAAGAAATGATATAAGAGCTCTAATCAAAGATGTGGCAAAGTAATACTACAAGTGCTCCTACCAAAGATGGAGAACTTACTTTTGTTTTGTGCCCTTTATGGTGAAGGGGAACTTTAGACTTTTATACCTTTAACTAAAAATGAAAAATCAAACGTCTCTGTAAGATACATATGAAAATTGTATGTGAATGGCCATCTGTTTCTTTGCTCTGACTACAGTGTGGTGTTATTGTTCAGAATAAAAAGTGAAAATGAATTTCTAAGCTTGTTTTGAAAGATTTTTTTAAAAGTTGCTGGATCCTAGATGTTTTAAGCCTCCGGATTCTAAACAGAGTCCCATCAATGCCTCATAAGAACATAAAAATGACCATACTGGGTCAAATCAATGGTCCATTTAGTCCAGTGTCCTGTCCTCTGACAGAGTCCAGTGCCAGATGCTTCAGAGGGAATGAAAAGAACAGGGCACTTTATTGAGTGGTCATCCCCTTTGAAAGAAAAGGAGTACTTGTGGCACCTTAGAGACTAACCAATTTATTTGAGCATGAGCTTTCGTGAGCTACAGCTCACTTCATCGGATGCATCCGATGAAGTGAGCTGTAGCTCACGAAAGCTCATGCTCAAATAAATTGGTTAGTCTCTAAGGTGCCACAAGTACTCCTTTTCTTTTTGCGAATACAGACTAACACGGCTGTTACTCTGAAACTCATCCCCTTTGAGTTATCCATCCCCTGTTCTCTAGTCCTAGCTTCTAGCAGTCAGAGGTTTAGGGACACCCCGAGCATGGTGCTGCATCCTTGACCATCTTGGCTAATAGCCAGTGATGGACCAATCTTCCATGAACTTATCTAATTCTTGTTTGAACCCAGTTATACTTTCAGCCTTCACAATGCCCCCTGACAATGAGCTCCACACATTCACTGTGCACTGTGTGAAGACAACCTTCCTTATGATTGCTTAAAACCTACTGCCTACTAATTTCATTGGATGAACCCTGGTTCACATGTTATGTGAATGGGTAAACAGTTTCTTGTTCATTTTCTCCACACCATTCAGGATTTTATAGTCCTGTATCATATACTCCCTTAGTAATCTCTTTTCCAAGACCGCTCCCATACTTTTAATCTCTTCTCACATGGAATCTGTTCCACAGTCCTTATCATTTTTCTTGCCATTCTTTGTACTTTTTCCAATTCTAATATATCTTTTTTGAGATGGGGGAACCAGAACTGCATGGATTATTCAAGGTATGGGCATACCATGGATTTATATTTTCATTATTATATATCCCTCTCCCAATGGTTCCTAAAATTGTTAGCTTTTTTGACTTCCACTGCACACTCAGCAGATTTTTTTCAGAGAACTATCCAAGATGACCTCAAGATCTCTTTTTGAATGGTAACATGTATAGGCCTTTCTGGAGCTCCTAGGCATAACTAACAGTATGCACCAAAGGCTGTGAACCAGAGTAGGCCTAGTGTTGGCAGAATAGCAACACATTAGGTATTAGCTAACACTAAGTCACCACATTCCTGACCGGATAGGATGGTACAGGAACAACCAGAGTTCTCAAGTAGCTGCATAAACACATTCCTAGGACATGGAACAGGGACACAGACCCCTTGTAAAATAAGGAAGGAATGACAGGATAAGGGATGAGGATGTTTTCTTCGAACTAGCAGGTACAAGGTACAGTATAATGAAGAAAAGCATATGGAATGTAATACATAATTTGCTTATATCAATATATAAAAGCAGAAGTCATAGGAGGGACATCTTGTGCTAGCTTAGGGGACAGCATCCTGATGTGCTGATTGCACGGGCATACACATGTTAGTGTACCTGTACCTCCTATGGGGCACTAGGACCAGGCTTTATTGAGAATAAACCTGGCCCAGCCCCTTTGCAACTGAACCGAGACTGTGGTCTTCCTTTATGGACATAATGGAGATCTCCTGAATTGCAAGCTGCACTCACTGCAAGGGGAACTAACACTGGAGCTCCAGGAACAGCAGCACGAGCAGCATTAACTTATCAGCCTGAACAACACTCTGCAGTACAAACAACAGCAGCTAATTTAGACCTCATCCTTTTGTATGTACAGTTGGGATTATGTATTCCAATGCACTTATCGACATTGAATTTCATCTGCCATTTTCTTGCCCAGTCATCCGGTTTTGTGAGACCCCTTTGTAACTCTTCGCAGTCTGCTTTGCACCTATCTTTAGTAATGTTGTACAATCTGTAAACAACTTTGCCACCTCACTGTTCTCCCGTTTTTCCAGATCATATATGAATATGTTGAACACCCTCCTGGCTTGGGATCCCTAAGCACACTCTTGTGGTGCAATTCCTCTCTCTATCACCCTTTCCTGAGAGTTTAGACTATGCAGCCCAATGCCTCACACCTTGGAACCAGTATTGACTCCTCAGACTCTCCCCAGAGCTTAACTGCACCCACTCTCCCAGAACTCCACCCAAAGGTGTGAGCCTTCTGGTTTACGTCTTTGAGGGGCATATAATAAGGTGTAGCACAAAACACATACAGACACTTTGCACAGGGTTCTGCAATGTTATTGCTCTCTTTCTTTAATGGAACAAGAAATACAAAGATCTATACAAAAACGAACATCTATGCATTCCTGTGCCTCCGTTTCCTCTGCTCTGCAGATCATTCTTTGGACTGGGATCAGGGTCTCCTGGAATTGTCCTGTGTTCATCTATTGTAATGTATTGCTTGTGTGCTGAACCATGGAACCTTCTCTCCCACTTCAGCTTCTCTGACCTTGGCTGACTTACCCCCTTCCCCATCCAAACTTCCTGTCTCTCTCTCTCGCTCTCAGAATCCGATCCTGACAAACAACCTGTTTTTTGTGTTTTTTAAAAAGGCTACCGTTGACACTTTGGTATCTTTATGGTGTGTCTGGAGAGTGTAATTACAGGAAATATGCCTATGTTACATTATAGTGCCAACTAAGTAACATCTTGGCAGTCAAGCCTCAGTTACAGTATGGACTAGCACTTGGGATGAGGTGGAGGGAAATGAGATATACTTTACCACTGGATTTCACAAATATTAGCTGAAAGCAGAAGAATTGTGAGATTCAGAGATCATGGGTTCCATTCCAGGCTCTGGAGGGAAGTGTTTCTAGTGGTCACTTTTGCTTATTCCCCCATAGTCTGACCATTCTGCCCCATCCCTTCCAAGCTGTTCATCTCTTACCCATCCCTGGCTCCTCAGCCTGATCCCATTTTCTCTGACTACGTAGTCCCAGTCCCCACATCTCAGGTTTCACATCCTAGCCCCAGTCCCCTTGCCCAGCTGCCCTGTGTCTCCCAATCCGATTCCCCAGTCAGAGTCCCAGTCATTCCTCTGCTCCACATCTCCTCCAACTCCCAGTCTCATTGCCCACCCAATCCCAACTGCCCCTCTCAGCTCCTGGTCTGATTCATCTCTCACCTCCCTCACAGTATTATGTAGTTCTCCCCTGCACACTGGCTGCTAGTTTCAGACTCACTCCCCAGGTTCCTCATCCAATATCAGTCACCACTCCTGACCTAGCATCCTGTCCTAATCTCTCTACATATTGAGTCCTTGCACCAGCTACGTGTCAGACCTGCCTCTGCACTCACTCCACCTCCCATCCCCTCCCTATCTTCTCTTCCTTCACCCATTTTTCTCAGTGGCTCTCAGTCTCCCCCTACACCTGCCTCGCAGTCCCTGTCTCCTCCCAGTCTCTTAGCCCAACAAGTTGCACTTTGCCCTCTACCCGCTTACTTTTAGTCCCAATCCTAGCCCAACAACTCCCAGTCCCCTATCCCAGTCTCACCAAACTCCTTGCTCCAACCTATTTCTTTCTCACAGTCATGTTCTGGTCCTCTGTGCATTCAAGTCACATGGCATCCTCCTTCACGGTGCCTGGGTGCCAACGGGGGGGGGGGTCATTCAGAGCACAGGAAAGACAGGCTTCCTGATCATACTGGCTCTCAGCAGCTAGGAGCTGCACCTTGGGCAGCAGCATGCTCAGTTGGTCAGTGGGGAGATGGTGCATGAGCAGTTAAATCACACACAGGAGCTGTGAGGCGAAGGAGCATGGTCTGCATGGATGGAATCTTCAAGGGTTTTAGCCGTTCAACTGTAAGAAGTCTCTACTGAGCATGTGCAATCTGCGATATTTCAACTATTATAATCAAGCCAAATTTTGGCAGATATTGATGGACACAGCAAAAGCCACCTGTCACAGAGGCACCCCCTTCCTAAATTTCAAACCCTTTCTCCAAAGCATAGGGATGCTAGAAAAGAAAAGATGGCCAGAAATTTTTTAAATGGGAAAACAATGCCTTTTCCCATGACAACGTTCTCTGAAACAGCTGAACCATTGTGGCTGAAATTTTCCAGAAGAATTCACCCAAAAATAGACACCGAGCATAGAAAATTTCATCCCAAATGGTTAAATTTGGCAAAATTAAAAGCAACTGAAAAAATATCTTATCATGGCAATTGTTGGGCATTAATTACAGGTGTTGCTACCCGCCCCACCTATAAGAATGTTTAGCACATTCTTGCTGACTTTTTGTAAATGCACAGGAAAACTGCTTCCCTCTAGAAGCATCACATTTAGACAAGTGTTTCTAATGCTATGTACTGTAACCAAACTCCACCCTTTTCTCATTGTGTCTTTTCTTCTCTCTTTATAAACCAGGTAAGTCTTTATATATCTGTCATACAGTAACACTGACCCTTTATGAGGGAAGAGGCCAGTGCACTTGTGATTCATTAGCTCATTCCAACTGAACTTAAAAGAGGACACTTGGGTCACACTGGGGAGCAAACTGGGACCGTCGGAGAACTGGCAAGTCACTGTGAGAGAGTCAGGAAGTGGCAGCTGAGAGCTGCCAGAGACCCAGAGGAGAGAGAAGCAGCAGGAAGAGCTGGCAGGAGTTGCTTGGAGAGAGCTAAGTTTGGAAGGCAAGCAGTAACTGTGAGCTGCCCAGTGACGAGCTTAGAGGAAAACTGTTGATGAAAACAGATCAAAGTTGGGGATCCCGACAAGTGGAAGACTCAGATAGTGGCCCCTAGGAAAAGTGGAAGATCTAGGTTGGTATGGGGAAGCCAAGCCCAGGAGCAAGATGATAGTTGTGATAGGGTGCATCCCCTGAGCAGGGACAGAAGTGACAGGCTGGGAGACCTGCAGGATGGAACCCTGCAAGAGGGGAAGCCCTCAGGGCAAAGACATGAATGAAGGGCAGCAGGAAGACCAGCCACCCTCAGGCAGTGACATCTAGAGAGTGGGGTCCTGAAACAGGAGCCAAAGCCACTGAGAACACAGTCCTGCTATTCAGTTTCAGCTGGCTGACTTGCTGATATCATCCCTAGAAAGGGATTTGGGAGACACCTGCTGTATGTTTATTGTGTAAATTGGAAAATGGTTTTCTAAAAGGATGGAAGGGGGGGGAGAGGAATATTGCACTGGCGTGCGTGAATAAATTATGCCCAGAGCTGGGCTCTACATTAGACAATGGGAGACTATGTTCCTTTCATGGGCAGGAGGAGAAGGGAAATTGAGGCAGGCATTCTGTCTTGCTGCAGCCTGCTGCTGGAGGGCATTCCAGATGGGGCACCTTATAACATTTTATAAATTTTATTCTAACTTCATCTCAGCTTTCACTCAAGGACCCTTGTATTCTGAAAATAAGAGTAGTTCTTTGTATGATGACAACTTCTTTAGGAGAGAAACAGACAATTCATATAAAGCTGAAACCTCTAACAGATTAAGTAGATTCAGATTTTCACATCCTTTACACTTGGCAAGACATTCTTTCATAGGAAAATGTCACTTGGTCAGCAACAGTGTATGGATCTTCTTATTGCCAGTCATTTAATCGACCAAACCATTCTTAGCCTCTGCACCTTTTATGACACCTGCAGCTCTTGACTGTAGAATCTTTGTTTATCTCATATGCATGAAAGACTTTCCTAACTCAGTTATGGTGCACCACAAAGACAGATGACAGAGTTCAGCTACTGAGATCATCACCATGATAAATATCTTTCCACTGATTATGTTGTTTGAGATTCTTCAGTGCCAGACATGCTGTGCACAGAATTTAAATTCAAAGGCAATGCATGATATGCTGTACAAAACTAGATATCTTGAGGCATGTAATGAGATAACATCTATTACCATAAATTACAAAGTGATTTACACGTAAACGAGGGTTGTCATGAAATTTAATTTTAATGGCTTGATAATCAAGTAAGAAACACAATAATTACCATAACTAAGTTTTTCAATAAATTAAAATCACTGCTGCTGGCAATACATTATTTTTGTTAACATACATAATACAGCTCCTTTCAAGAGCTCTGTCTGATACATTCTGCTGTTTTAATTTTGTAGTAACCACCAAACGACTATGACAAATAAGTTGTTACTACTGATTACATTCATCACATTTCAACACTCTTACAAAAGAGTCCTTCAATAGTCTCCTGTAGAGTTGAGCAGCAGCATCTCCTACATTAAAGAAAACTAATGTAACAGCTAAACAGCATTAGGGGAGGCAGAAAGACTACAAAATGATACTACTAAGGTTATAGCCAAGTGTGGAATTTTCCTGCAGATACAGTGTCACACACTTTAAATGGTAAAGTTAGAATCTAATGTACAAGTGATTTTCTCGAAAAACTATGAGACTCCGGTCACATAGAAAAGTGATTTAAGACAAATTTGCCCAAAACCATATATATAAAATAAAGCCCATATCTCTCGCTATCATGAGAGGTGTATTCAACTGAGTAGGTTTGCAAAATAGACACACATCATTCTAGTACAACGAACATATTTTAATTAACTGAGGCTACTATACACATCACTCAATCTACCCAGAAGTTCACCAGCATCAATTACAACCCCTCACACAAGCTACCAGTGACGTAAACAATAACTTTCAATGTGTATATTAGAGCCGGAAGAAACTCAGCTATTAAAGTTTGATGAGCTGAAAAATATATTTTGTGTTCTTTTGCAGCACTTGAGAGTATCTTTCCAATGAATCCAAAACATAATCAACTGAAATTGTAAGCCAAGACACACTCCTCTCCCAAGGATCCCACTACTTTCATCCACTGGATGGTTTGGTGGCCAGCAATCCTGGCCCCTACCCTCCAACTAATATTTTATAAAGGGGTCAGAGAGCACCGAACTCTCCAGTAAAACAGTATATTCCAAGTGTACCTGGCCTCCAAATGAAGAAAGTGGCCATCATAATAGCAGGATCCATAGGAACATTTTGAATCCCACAGCTACTGAAAAGGAAAGTATGAAGTGCACTCCCAAGAAGATATCTTGGGGATTTGGGCAAAGGATAAAAAGCATATCCCTGCCAGCTCCGCTGCCACAAAGATGAACAATAAGAACATAAGAATGGCCACAGTGGATCAGACCAACGGACTACCTAGCCCAGAGTCCTGTCTTTTGAGAATGGCCAGTGCCAGAAGCTTCAGATGAACAGGGTGGTTTATCGAGTGACCCACCCTGTCATCCAATCCAAGCTTCGAGTAGTCAGAGGTTTAGGGAAACCCAGATCATGGAGTTGTGCCCCTGACCATCTTGGCTACTAGCCACTGATGGACCTATCCTCCATGAACTTATCTAATTCTTTTTTGAACCCAGTTACACTTTTGGCCTTCACAACATCCCCTGGCAACAAGTTCCACAGGATCACCATGTATTGTGTGAAGAAGTACTTCCTAATGTTTGTTTTAAACCTGCTGCCTATTAATTTCATTGCGTGAACCCTGGTTCATGTGTTATGTGAAGGGGTAAACAACACTTCCTTCACACTGTTCATGATTTTATAAACTTCTACCGTATCCCCCTTATTATCACTTTTCCAAGATGAACAGTCCTTGTCTTTTTAATCTCTCCTCACAGGGAAGCTTTCCATACCCCTAATCACTTTTGTTGCTCTTCTCTGTACCTCTTCCAATTTTTTTTTAATACATACACACACACACACCTCTACCATTTTCTGAGATGAGGCGACCAGAACTGTATGCAGTATACAAAGTGTGGGCATGCCATGGATTTATAAACTGGCATTATGATATTTTCTGTTTTATCGATCCCTTTCCTAATGTTTCCTAACACGGTTAGCTTTTTTAACTGCTGCTGCACACTGAGCTTATGTTTCCAGAGAACTATCTACGATGACACCAAGATCTCTTTCTTGAACTGTAACAGCTAATTTAGATCACATTATTTTGTATGTATAGTTGGAATTATGTTTTCCAATGTGCAATACTTTGCACTTAACATTGAATTTAATCTGCCATTCTCTTGCTCAGTCACCCAGTATTGTGAGATCCCCTTGGTAACTCTTCGCACACTGCTTTGGACTTAACTAGCTTGAGCAATTTTGCATGGTCTGCAAACTTTGACACCTCACTGTTTACCCCCCTTTCCAGATCATTTATGAATACGTTGAAGAGCACTGGTCCCAGTACCGATCCTTAGGGGACCCTGACATTTACTTCTCTCCACTGTGAAAACTGACCATTTATTCCAACCCCCCGTTTCCTATTTTTTAACCAGTTTTAACTGATCCATGGGAGGACCTTTCCTCTTATCCCATAACTGCTTACTTTGCTTACGAGCCTTTGCTGCAGGACCTTGTCAAAGGCTTTCTGAAAGTTCAAGTACATTATATCCACTAGATCACCCTTGTCCACATGCTTGTTGTCACCGTCAAAGAATTCTAATAGATTTTTAAGGTATAATTTCCCTTTATAAAAGCTCTGTTGGCTCTTCCCCAACATATTTCATTCATCTATGAGACTGATAATTGTGTTCTTTAGTATAGTTTCAACCAATTTGCCTAGTAATTAAGTTAGGCTCACTGGCCTATAATTGCCAGGATCGCCTCTGGAATCTCTTTTAAAAATCGGTGTTACATTATCTACGAACCAGTCATGTAGTACAGATGCTGCTTTAAGTGTTATATACCATAGTTAGTAGTTCTGCAATTTCATATTTGAGTTCCTTCAGAACTCTTTGGTGAATACCATCTGGTCCTGATTACTTATCACTGTTTAATTTGTCACTTTGTTCCAAAACCTCCTCTAGTGAGACCTCAATCTGGGACCATTGCTCAGATTTTGTCATCTAAAAAGAAGGGCTCAGGTGTGGGAATCTCTCTCACATCCCCTGCAACGAAGGCCAATGGAAAGAATTCATTTAGATTTTCTGCAATGGCCTCATCTCCTTTGAGTGCTCCTTTAGCATCTTGATCATCCAGTGGCTGCACTGTTGTTTGGCAGGTTTTCTGCTTCTCATGTACTTACACAAAAATGAACAGCAATTATTTTTTCTTTTACTAGTTGCTCTTCTAATTCTTTTTGGCCTATCTAATTCACTCCTGGAGGAATTCTGTGCCACTGTGCGTGCAGAATTTCCTTTCCCTCACAGAAATGGGCTGCAGTGCTGCTAGCAGCCACTAAGGACTATTGGACCCGGCAGAGCCCAACTTCCACATAGAAGACACTGCTTGGGGGAGGGGGAGGAAGATAGAGGGTTCCTGACAGCTGCAGTTTCTCAGCATGCCCTGAAGGAAGGAGAGGGTGGTGCACAGGAACACTGTGCTAGTCTGGGACCAAGCATCAGGCTGTTTCTCCCTCTGGATCCCTGGGCTCTGCAGGAGGAGTGGGCGGGTGCCTGGACAAGAAGGGCCCCACGATTGGGGTCTCGGGGGGAGGGGTTGTGGGTGTCTGGCCCTCCAGCTGGGCTTGGGGGGGGGGGGAAGGGGGCAGAGAAACAGGAACTGGGTTGTCATAGGGGTTTCTTTAACTCTACTCCCGGAGGAATTTTTGTATGTGTTTCTGTATAGTTACAGACATATTTGCTGACAGGTATTTTGAAATAAATTATCAAAATAATTGAAACTGGCATGATTATGTATAGAATCATAGAATCATAGAATATAAGGGTTGGAAGGGACCCCAGAAGGTCATCTAGTCCAACCCCCTGCTCGAAGCAGGACCAATTCCCAGTTAAATCATTAAATCATAACATGTAGTGTTATTGTGACAAATAAATTCTGCACACAATATTTTAAAATTCTGCAAATTTTAATTTTTTGGCGCAGAATACTCCCAGGAGTACGAATTATACTTTTACACTTGATTTGCCAGAATTTATGTTTCTTTCTGTGTTCCTCAGATAGAAGAAGCATGCTAACTGGTCACCCCTGAACTGCTGGTCATTTCTCCAAGACAAAGGGGATAAGGAATAGAAATTGATAAGACAAGTATATTCCTCATATTTCCTTATTCTACATATAAGAAAAAAGGAACATGCTCTCACAGATGCTATTGTTATGTAACTCTTAAATATTTATTTAATGGTAACCACTAAACATTCCATATACAAATATATGTTTTTTCAAACTACAGTGGCTGTCCTGTAACCTTCATTAGTTACTCAGAGAATGATTAGCCATAGTAGAGTAGTACTGTAGGACTAAGGAGCCCCCAGGGTTGCATTATTTTGCAGAATAAGACAATTGTTGCAGTCAGTGTTTTAATTTATTACAGCGGTGGCTGGGAAGGGAGAGAACTGCACACTTTTCTTAAAACACCAGATAAATAAAGCTTTGCTATGTTGAGTGGAATGATACAGGAGTGCTTATGCTTTCCACAGCCTATTTCAAGCAGTAGTAGTGCATTGTAACATGGTCCACATGGCCAGTTAGCGTGGCAGGCTAGTACAATGTAGATTTTATACCCTGGTTGGCCAAGCAATAAGTCTCTACGTAGACAAGCCCTGAAGGAGGGGCTGGAGAGTGAGGGGAATGCATAGGGATAAAACAGAAGAGAAATGAGGGAAATATTAATGATGGGTGACAAAGGAAATAATGGAGATACTGGGGATGGAGAAAGAACAAGGAATTAAAAATTGACTAGAGGTGAATATGTCAAACACCTAATCAGATATTAATAAAGGGTAGTCCATAAGACAGAAAAAAAGGGACAAGTGAGAATCCAGTGCCAAGGCTCTGTTGGGAAGCCCAGTGCACCCTGTCCCTGGACAGCCAGGAAGATTGAAAAAGGCTAATTTCTGCATTTTTCATACTGTCCTCTGGGTAGTAAAATCAGTCTTCTCACTGAACCGATTTGGTAATTTTCTCAGGGCCTTCTTAAACGCAATTTAAGTTTGCCTATATGTTCAATTATACTATCTTTAGAACTATGGAAACAAAGTAGGAGCTATGCAGTAATGCTTACAATTAAAAGTACTTATCCTGTGAAACAGAAGATGAATTAATACAAAATACGCATAGTAATGTGCAATTTATAACCCAGATTACAACATTCAAATAAAAAGAAAAGGAGTACCTGTGGCACCTTAGAGACTAACCAATTTATTTGAGCATAAGCTTTGTAGCTCACGAAAGCTTTTGCTCAAATAAATTGGTTAGTCTCTAAGGTGCCACAAGTACTCTTTTTCTTTTTGCGAATACAGACTAACACGGCTGCTACTCTGAAACATTCAAATATTTTATGATGGGACTAAAATCACATTATTGTGATAGGAGCATATAATATGAAAATTTAAACATGGAACAAGCTGTGAAGTTTTTCCTTGATAAATGACCCTACTGGAGGACTAAAGTACTTGGAAATGTTCACATCTGTTATGACATTGGCATTTCAGACTATTTAAATTAAAGTTATTAAACTTAAATAAAAAAATAAAAGGAGCCACTTATTCAAATTTATCGACCCAATAAAGGGTCACTGTGCTATAGACCTATTTTTAAAAGGTGTTTATAGTATTATAGTATTCACAGTCAAGAAGGAAGGGCATACCAAGGGTGGTGGGGGGGGGGCACAAGGATCAGTTCTGGGTCCAGTTCTCTTCAATATCTTCATCAATGATTTAGATAATAGCATAGAGCATACACTTGTAAAGTTTGTGGACGAGACCAAGTTGGCAGAGGTTGCAAGTGCTTTGGAGGGTATAATTAAAATTAAAAATTATCTGGACCATTCAGAAATGGTCTGAAGTAAATAGGATGAAATTCAATAAGGACAAATGCAAAGTACTCCACTTAAGAAGGAACAATCAGTTGCACATATACAAAATGGGAAATGACTGCCTAAGAAGGAGTACTGCGCAAAGGGATCTGGAGGTCATAGTGGATCACAAGCCAAATAGGAGTCAACAAAGTAACACTGTTGCAACAAAAAAACAAAAAGGGGGGGGGGGGGAAGGCCGAGGAAGACATCATTTTGGGATGTATTAGCAGGAGTGTTGTAAGCAAGACACAAGAAGTAATTCTTCCACTCTACTCCATGCTGATTAGACCTCAGCTGGAGTACTGTGACCAGTTCTGGGCACCATATTTCAGGAAAGATGTGGACAAATTGGCAAAAGTACAGAGAAGAGCAACAAAAAGGAGTAAAGGTCTAGAAAACATGACCTATCAGGGAAAACTGAAAAAATTGAGTTTGTTTAGTCTGGAGAAGAGAAGACAGAGGGGCCATGATAACAGTTTTCAAGTACATAACAGATTGTTAGAAGGAGGAGAGGGAAAAATGTTGTTCTTAACCTCTGAGGACAGGACAAGAAGCACTGAGCTTAAATTGCAGCAAGGGCGGTTTAGGAAAAACTCCTTAACTGTCAGGGTGGTTAAGCACTGGAATAAATTGCGTAGGGAGGTTGTAGAATCTCCATCTCTGGACATTTCTAAGAACAGGTTAGACAAACACCTGTCAGGGATGGTCTGGATAATACTTAGTCCTGCCATGAGTGCAGGGGATTGGACTAGATGACCTCTCAAAGTTCCTTCCAGTTCTATGATTCTATTACTACAATTTATTATTTTATGCCACCCAAATCTGTGCTGGCTCCTCACAAAAGATGTAGAAAGATTTAGTCCTTACTCCAAAGAGCTTACAGGATTTTTTAAAATACGACTGAGGTTCAGAAACAATATGGAAGGGATGTGAAAACGAAGGACAAGGGACACAGCAGCACAATCACACATTTACTATGGTTAGGCATGGCATATCTTGGTGAGTGTTTAAGTTTTTTTTTTTATCTTTTTAATTAAACATAAGGAAGACAAGACTGCATATTATTGTCTTATTTAATGCAGGGATCATGGAAGAGGTGAATTCTATAACGAACAAATGGCAAAAGTGCAGCTTCAATTTGAGACAATGGATTTCCTGAATGCTGTGGCTCTGGAGTCACTCAGACTGACAACACCCAATAATTTCAACACTGACGTAAGAAGATGAATCTTCATATTCAGTTCAGGATTTTGTGGCCAACATGAGGGTTACAGGGCTGTCCCAGGTAGCTGCAGATTCAGCTTTGGATCTAGTGTTTGCGTTAGAATTAAAGGGCTGGATAATGTACTCCTCTCATGGAAAATCATAGGCTCCAATAGTTTGAAAATGTATTACTATTCTCCTAGAGGAGTGAGGAACTTATTCTGATAATCTGCCACTATCAATGGTATTGGAGTGTTTCCCCTTTGACAGTTTCATCCTCACAAGTAATCTTGGTTTAAAAATGATTTGTGAGGTGCAGGACAGCTAAAGAGCTAATGGCAGAAATCCTGGGCCAAAGATGATTTATTCGGACAAACGTTTCCTAAGGTCTTGAGGTATAGTTGTGTGAGAGGCAAAGCATCTGCAACCTCTTGAGAAGAGCCACCATTCCATATGGTAGAGAAACTGTTTAATGAAATTTGCCTTCTCACAGGAGCTGATTTTGACTACCCCTCGCTGAGAGCAAATTTGTGGTTATTTTGCAGAGAAAATTACTTGAATTAAGACTAAGTTGCCCACATCAATGACAGTAAAACAGGATATTGAGAAGTTGAACGCCAAAAGTTATCTGGATTTAGAACTGTGGTGTTCACTGAGGTTCTGGATGTGATCAGAAAATTCTATTCCACACCCTGTTTGGACATTAGGTCTTCTTGGCTGATGAAAGCTTAAAGGGAAGTACTGGGTCCTTTGGAGGCAGACTGTCAATCCCACCTTTAAGTAGGGCAGAATACTGAGAACTCTTAAGGAAGTGCATATCTTAACTTAAAAAAAAAATCACTTGATGTTGACACTTGTCAGTTATCAACCTGATTCTCATCTTCAATTTTTGTTTCAGAGTATGGAGAAGATGGCGAAGAACCACCTTTCAGAAAGAGCCAGATTCCGCTACCATCAACCGAGGAAACCTTTTTCTGCCTAAATTCCCGAAATACTCGGTGTAGACTGTGACAGGGTCAGGCCAGATGGCTACAGGAGAATAACAGAAGGCAGATATATTAGCCCCAGGTTAAGTAGGTCCCTTTTTCCTGGGTAAGGTAACAGGGAAGATTCCAGAACAATCAGGAACTTTCTAGAAACAATTAAAGCAGACAGGCTGATTAGAACACCTGAAGCCAATCAAGAAGCTGCCAGAATCAATTAAGATAGGCAGGCTAATCAGGGCACCTGGGTTTTAAAAGGAGCTCACTTCAGTTTGTGGTGTGTGTGCGAGGAGCTGGGAGCAAAAAGCTGAGAGTGAGAAGGCGTACTACTGGAAGACTGAGAAGTACAAGCATTACCAGACATAAGGAGGGAGGTCCTGTGGTGAGAATAAAGAAGGTGTTGGGAGGAGACCATGGGAAAGCAGCCCAGGGAGTTGTAGCTGTCACGCAGCTGTTACAGGAGCCACTGTAGACAGCTGCAATCCACAGGGCCCTGGGCTGGAATGCGGAGTAGAGGGCGGGCCCAGGTTCCCCCCATCCTTCACCCCCCCAACTCCCTACTTGATACCGAAGGAGTTGACCTGGACGGTTGGTTCCATCAGAGGAGAAGATCTCTGGCCTGTTCCCCCAATCCACTAGGTGGATCAGCAGAGACTATGGGGATTGTTCTTCTTCCTTTTCCCCATGCTGGACAGTGATGAGGCTAACTGAGTGAACAGCAAATTTGAGCCATGAAAATGGCCAAATGAGGGCTGCCAGGAACCTCTGAGGCGAGCAAAACTGCCAATAAGCGCAGGACCCCCAAGGCAGAGGAGGAACTTTGTCACAAGACTCATTTCTCCAACTCACACTGTCATAAATATAAAGGGAAGGGTAAACCCCTGTAAAATCACTCCTGGCCAGAGGAAAAATCCTCTCACCTGTAAAGGGTTAAGAAGCTAAAGGTAACCTCGCTGGCACCTGACCAAAATGACCAATGAGGAGACAAGATACTTTCAAAAGCTGGGAGGAGGGAGAAAAACAAAGGGTCTGGGTCTGTCTGTGTGATGCTTTTGCCGGAGACAGAACAGGAATGGAGTCAAGTAAGTAATCTAGCTAGGGTTGTGTTAGATTATGATTTCCTTAAATGGCTGAGAAAATAGCTGTGCTGAATAGAATGAATATTCCTGTCTGTGTGTCTTTTTTGTAACTTAACGTTTTGCCTAGAGGGATTCTCTATGTTTTGAATCTAATTACCCTGTAAGGTATTCACCATCCTGATTTTACAGAGGTGATTCTTTTTTTTTACTTCTATTAAAAGTCTTCTTGTAAGGAAACTGAATGCTTTTTCATTGTTCTAAGATCCAAGGGTTTGGGTCTATGGTCACCTATGCAAATTGGTGAGGATTTTCACCAAACCTTCCCCAGGAAGTGGGGTGCAAGGGTTGGGAGGGGGAAAGACGTGTCCAAACTCTGTTTTTTCAGGAACCCAGATAAAGTTTGGTGGTGGCAGTGGAAATCCAAGGGCAAAGGGTAAAATAATTTGTACCTTGGTGAAGTTTTAACCTAAGCTGGTAAAAGTCAGCTTAGGAGGTTTTCATGCAGGTCGCCACATCTGTACCCTAGAGTTCAGAGTGGGGAAGGAACCTTGACACACACCAACTCACCTCTCTCCACAACCTGGGAGGAGGAAGGGGGGGAACAAATATGTAATTGATGGCTATTTTGGTAGAGGGACAGTTTGGAAGGCTGGATATTTTACTCAGAGAATATAATGTTTAGTTGTATGTGAGGCATAAACTTTTGAGGAAGCCTCTTGTTAATATTTCGGCATCACAACATTGATTTTCCCCAAATGATAAAATAAATTCACTTCTTATAAGCATCACAGAAGAAGTGGGGTCTTAGGAAGGATTTGATTGATAGGGTAATGGTCTCAACACCATTTATTAATTGTTTAGGACTGTGTCCATTATGTGCCATGCACTTTCCAGATTTTAAAGAAGGATGGTACCTGCCCTTGGGAACAAATAGTCTAACAACTGTTAAGTGGACAGGTTAGGAAAGCGGATGGGAATACCTCTAAGACCTCCTGCCTAGATAAGTGCCCAAAGAGATTGTCAAGGTTCCTCCCTCACTCTAAACTCTAGGGTACAGATGTGAGGACCTGCATGAAAACCTCCTAAGCTTACTTTTACCAGCTTAGGCTAAAACTTCCCCAAGGTACAAATTAATTTTATCCTTTGTCCTTGGAATAACCACTGCCACCACCAAACTCTAACTGGGTTTACTGGGAAATGTAGTTTGGACACATCTTTCCCCCCAAAATCCTCCCAACCCTTACACCCCACTTCCTGGGAAACGTTTGGTAAAAATCCTCACCAATTTGCATAGGTGACCACAGACCCAAACCCTTGGATCTCAGAACAATGAAAAAGCATTCAGTTTCCTTACAAGAAGACTTTTAATAGAAATAGAAGTAAATAGAAGTAAAGGAATCACCTCTGTAAAATCAGGATGGTAGATACCTTACAGGGTAATTAGATTCAAAACATAGAGAATCCCTCTAGGCAAAACCTTAAGTTACAAAAAGGACACACAGACAGAAATAGTCATTCTATTCAGGACAATTCTTTTCTCAGCCATTTAAAGAAATCATAATCTAACACATACCTAGCTAGATTACTTACTAAAAGTTCTAAGACTCCATTCCTGGTCTATCCCCGGCAAAAGCAGCATATAGACAGACACAGACCCTTTGTTTTTCTCCCTCCTCCCAGCTTTTGAAAGTATCTTGTCTCCTCATTGGTCATTTTGGTCAGGTGCCAGCGAGGTTACCTTTAGCTTCTTAACCCTTTACAGGTGAGAGGATTTTTCCTCTGGCCAGGAGGGATTTTACAGGGGTTTACCCTTCCCTTTATATTTATGACAGAGATGAATGAAGGGAACAGACTGCAGAGCTACCCTACTGTAATTGCTCTTGTTTTCTCTTTCTCTGTTTCCATTTTCTTTTGTCCATTTCTCCTTTTCCCAGAATGGTTGTTATGGTAGAAGTAAACTGAATCAAGAAAGGTCTATTCTGTGCAAAGATTATATATCCGTGAATTCAATCTATTTCAATAAATAAAAATGGAGGTTTCAACATCAAAATATGCTGTGTTGAAAGTGCATCAAGAGCCACTATATTATGAAAGTTTTAGGAAAACATAGCCAGTCAATCCAACAGTCCATGTCATTTGTACAATGTTGAACCCACTCTTTCGCTCCACAAGTAACAATCACCTTGTACTCTGCAATTAATTTTACTGGATGAAAACTGCAGACAAAATAAATTACACCGAGAAATTCTTAGCACTCAAAGATGTATCTTCAGAGAAACAAAAATAGATTACAGTCTCTGAACTGTACAACGATCTTAAAAAAAATGAATAGTTCACAAAAGTTGAGAGAATAAAGCTATAGCAGTATCTCTTTAATGCCAAAAGCACTTACCGTTGACATTCCCCCGCATGCAGAACTAGGTCTTCGTTGTTTTTAGCACTAACGGTCAGCTCGTGTTCAGTTGAATTGAAGACATCAAGGAGTAGATGGCATTGTCGGGTGCTGTTTGGAAAGGAAAAATTAATTAATACTGTAGCTTTAGTAACACATAATGAAGTATCTGAATTACATATATGATTGAATCTTTAAAGTTATATTTACCCTCATCTATTCCAATTATAGTATCTTAATTTTTCCTCTAAAACTAACTATGACTAAACCTTGTTGAAATTTAAAAAGAGTATGCATAGTTGAACAAGAGCAGAATTTAATGATACTTATGATCTGCAAATGTCTGTCACCAACCTAGTGGAATCACTCCTAAATATCCTCAAAAGTACCAAGTACAATCCAGCACCACCTTTATTAGCAGACTGCCTCCATTAAACAATGGATTTTTTTGTCAATTCTTTGAATGCTCATTTAAAACAGTTTTAATATACACGAGTTTGTTGACAAAGTCCTTTTAAGACCCAAACTACTAAGATTAGTGCTGTTTCAGAGAAAATGAAGACAGACAGCAGAATCAGCTGGAAACAAGGAGGAAAGCCAACAGCATGTTATAAACCCACCCAATTTTCTACAAACCACTAGCACGCACTTCATGAACAACTGATTCAGAGACCAAACTGGGAACCATTTATCTAGAACATCTTTTGCAGCATTGTTCATTATTGTAGGTTTACTAGAATTTTGTTCAGTTGAGTTCTTAGAAGTCTTAAGAAATGGAGCTTCCAAATTTCACTTTTGATCTTCACTGAAAAATCAGTCCCTGCAGGCTGTAAACTATTTTTGTTGCTCTTCTCTCTGAACCCCCTCCAAATTGTCTCTGTGTCTAATAATTAGGGCTCCAGAAGTGCACTGTTTGTCGAAGCTTTAGTTATTTTTATTTTTAAATGAAGTATTTACATGAACATAATATGAATAATGTTCATAGTAGAAACATTAGGCTTCAATTTCAATCTGTAAATGAAAACCTCAACTGTTTGAGAAAGTAGAAGGGAAGTAATGAAAACACTAGGTCTACACTACAACCTTATATAGGTATAACTACATCGCTCAGGGGTGAGGAATGTCCACATCCCTGAGCGATGTAGTTATATCGACATAACCTCCAGTGTAGACAGCGTTATGTTGGCAGGAGAGCTTCTCCCGTCACCATAGCTACCACCTCTTGCAGAGGTAAATTAAACTACACTGACAGAAGCAGCTCTCCCCACGCTGGCATAGTGGTGTCTTCACTAAAGTGCTACAGTGGCACTGGTGCAGCTTTTTAAATGTAGACCAGCCCTAAGATTCTTGTTATGTCTACTATGACTAATGAGAGAAAAAATTGTTATATAACTGTTCAGAACCCTAAGGACGGAGGGGAATGGATGGAGCTTTGACATTACCAAGGGTCAATCTGGACTGATGGACAGCTGTGGTTCCCTCAATTCCCCAACTTGGGGTGCCTTTTACACTGTTTTGCTGTGAGACCAACCACTCCTGGTCTACTCTCACACAGCCTCCAGCATGTAAATCACTCCCAGCTATATTGTATGAGTGCTATTGAATTACACTGCAGGGTAACATCAGCAAACTCCCAGTCCCAGACATTCTCCCAGAAATGTGAGTCTTGTACTACCCAGAACCCTCCTGCACAATAAAGCTCATCATTTCATTTCATAAAGTCCATCATTTCATTAATGGAAAATGATATGCATAAATCTTGTTCTCCCAAATGGAATTTCCCAAACACTTCAATCCAAACAAACTGGTTTAGATAAAACAACAAAAATTAATTAACTACAAAAAGATTTTAAATGACAACAAGTAATGAGACATAAGCCAGAATTGGTTACAAGGAAATAAAAGGTAAAACACAACTAACACCTCACTTAACAAGCTATGTAAATACAAAGCAAAAGGTCTCTCTCACCACATTTTCCAACAGTCTTACTACCTGAACCTCTTTCATTCAGGATCTCCCTCCCTTTCCCAGTCCAATGCTGCTTCTTTGTTCTTCAGGGGTTGATGCTGCCATGGGTAGAGAGCAATGGTGAGATGATTTGGGACATATGTCCTTTCCCCTTATAGCCCTTCCTCTTGTGCAAGAATCATCTCCAGCTGATGTTCAGGAGACAGAAAAACTGCATGGCCAGGACCATTAAGCTAATTCTTTGCCAAAATGTAGATCTTTTGCCCACATCCTTTCTACTGCAAAGAGTGGCCACTTAATCAGGTGATGGTGAATTTGATCTTGTTGACACCTGGCTGAGGCACGGGCTAGCCTTTCATCTCTGCGGAACTTATCACTGCCCTCCAGAACATGTCCTGGTAATATTGTACAGTGGAATCTTATCTCTTTACATACAATGTTGCCACACATATTTTACCAGGACAACAATGATCAGCAATTCATGAGTTTTTAATTGATACTGTATATACTATACTTTATACAAAATTTAGCATAATCTCTTAAAAGGGGTGAACATAGGTGTACAGACTGTCACATGAGTCACTGGTGATTGAAGGAGTGGCTAGTAAGTAAAATTGACTGTCACTGGTCCTTGAAAAGATAAGAGCGGGTGGAGTTCTGAATGGTGAAGTGGGACTGGGATTGGTTAATAGAAATTTCTGGAAGACGGGTGGGACATCTAACGTGGTTCTATATAAAGAGGGCCCTCCCAAATTCACGACCATGAAAAACGCATCACAGACGGTGAAATCTGGTCTTCCCCTGTGAAATCTGGTCTTGTGTGCTTTTACCCTATACTATACAGATTTCACGGGGGAGACCAGCCTCTCTCAATTTGGGGGTCCTGACCCAAAAGGAAGCTGCAGGGGAGCCACAAAGTTATTTTAGGAGGGTCGCAGCATTGCTACCCTTACCATACCAGGCCACCCTTACTTCTGCACTGCTGCCTTCAGAGCTGGATGGCCAGAGAGCGGTGGCTGCTGATTGAGGGCCCTGCTTTGCAGGCAGCAGCGCAGAAGTAAGGGTGGCAATACCCTACCACGCTGTCCTTACTTCTCCGCTGCTGCTGGCAGCAGCTCTGCCTTCAGAGCTGGGCTCCAGGCCAGCCACCACTGCTCTCCAGCTGCCCAGCTCTGAAGGCAGCATCGCTGCCAGCAGCAGCGCAGAAGTAAGGGTGGCAGTACCACAACTCCTCCTAAAATAACCTCGTGAGCACTCCACAACTCCTTTTGGGGTCAGGATCTCTACAATTACAACACGGTGAAATTTCAGAATTAAATAGCTGAAATCATGAAATTTACTATTTTTAAAATCCTGTGACCGTGAAATTGACCAAAATGCCCTGTGAATTTGGTAGGGTCCTATAGATATATATTGTGGCAGAGCTCTGACCTTGTCCCCCGCTTCCAGGCAATTTATGCTAGCTTCAGAGGCTCATTGCAACCCTCCATGTAGCCCTTCTCTCTCTAGGGCCAGGGATACAGTCTACTGAGCCCTTTTCATCATAAGCCAGCAATGGAGGTTGGGGAGAGAACTCCCAGTCTCTGTTGCTCCTACAGCCTCATGCCAAAACAGTTTAGCCTCCTCTCCTGACAGGGGCATGTTTTCCCCTCCCAGGAGGGAGGTGTTTCTGTAGTGGTGAGTTGGGGGGAACCCAGGCCCGCTCTCTACTCTGGATTCCTGCACAGGGACCCTAATGGTAGCAGCTGTTGGCAGCCAGAGTTGCTACATTTCCCTGGGCCACTTCCCCACAGCTCTCCTGCTTCTCCCTTACCTTAGGGCTCCCTTACCAATGACTTGAGGGTGTCTTCATTAACCAGCCCTTCAACCACACTTCCTCTCCTCTGGCTCCTCTCTGCCTGACTGGAGTGAGCCCTTTTGTATTATCAGAGGGGCCTTAATTAGAGTCAGGGGGTCACATTAGCTTAATGGCCTCACCTGACTCTTTGCAGATTAATTGGAGTCAGGTGTTCTCATTAGCCTGGAGCAGCCTCTGCTCTGGTCAGTCAGGGAACAGAAAACTGTTAATCCAGTGGACAGTATATCTGCCTTCTGCTATTCTGCTGTACCCAACTGGCCTGGGTCTATCAGGGAACGGATGGGTAGGATCCCCTGGGGGACTAACATGAAGGGGAAAGGAGTCCAGGAGAGCTGGCTGTATTTCAAGGAATCCCTGTTGAGGTTACAGGGACAAACCATCCCAATGTGTCGAAAGAATAGTAAACATGGCAGGCGACCAGCTTGGCTTAACACCGAAATCCTAGCGGATCTTAAACATAAAAAAGAAGCTTACAAGAAGTGGAAGGTTGGACATATGACCAGGGAAGAGTATAAAAATATTGCTCGGGCATGTAAGAATGAAATCAGGAGGGCCAAATCGCATCTGGAGCTGCAGCTAGCAAGAGATGTCAAGAGTAACAAGAAGGGTTTCTTCAGGTATGTTGGCAACAAAAAGGCGGCCAAGGAAAGTGTGGGCCCCATAATGAATGAGGGAGGCAACCTAGTGACAGAGGATGTGGAAAAAGCTAAT
This sequence comes from Caretta caretta, assembly GCF_965140235.1. NCBI lineage: Eukaryota > Metazoa > Chordata > Testudines > Cheloniidae > Caretta > Caretta caretta. Next base: position 10,816,861 of record NC_134207.1, on the reverse strand, counting down.
GTACTCAATGCTTTTTTTGCCTCTGTCTTCACGAACAAGGTCCGCTCCCAGACTGATGCGCTGGGCATCACAACATGGGGAGTAGATGGCCAGCCCTCTGTGGAGATAGAGGTGGTTAGGGACTATTTAGAAAAGCTGGACGTGCACAAGTCCATGGGGCGGGACGCGTTGCATCCAAGAGTGCTAAAGGAATTGGCAGCTGTGATTGCAGAGCCATTGGCCATTATCTTTGAAAACTCGTGGCGAACGGGGGAAGTCCCAGATGACTGGAAAAAGGCTAATGTAGTGCCAATGTTTAAAAAAGGGAAGAAGGAGGATCCTGGGAACTACAGGCCAGTCAGCCTCAGCTCAGTCCCCGGAAAAATCATGGAGCAGGTCCTCAAAGAATCAATCCTGAAGCACTTACATGAGAGGAAAGTGATCAGGAACAGTCAGCATGGATTCACCAAGGGAAGGTCATGCCTGACTAATCTAATCGCCTTCTATGATGAGATTACTGGTTCTGTGGATGAAGGGAAAGCAGTGGATGTATTGTTTCTTGACTTTAGCAAAGCTTTTAACACGGTCTCCCACAGTATTCTTGTCAGCAAGTTAAAGAAGTATGGGCTGGATGAATGCACTATAAGGTGGGTAGAAAGTTGGCTAGATTGTCGGGCTCAACGGGTAGTGACCAATGGCTCCATGTCTAGTTGGCAGCCGGTATCAAGTGGAGTGCCCCAGGGGTTGGTCCTGGGGCCGGTTTTGTTCAATATCTTCATAAATGATCTGGAGGATGGTGTGGATTGCACTGTCAGCAAATTTGTGGATGATACTAAACTGGGAGGAGTGGTAGATACGCTGGAGGGCAGGGATAGGATACAGAAGGACCTAGACAAATTGGAGGACTGGGCCAAAAGAAATCTGATGAGGTTCAATAAGGATAAGTGCAGGGTCCTGCACTTAGGACGGAAGAACCCAATGCACAGCTACAGACTCGGGACCGAATGGCTAGGCAGCAGCTCTGCGGAAAAGGACCTAGGGGTGACAGTGGATGAGAAGCTGGATATGAGTCAGCAGTGTGCCCTTGTTGCCAAGAAGGCCAATGGCATTTTGGGATGTATAAGTAGGGGCATAGCGAGCAGATCCAGGGACGTGATCGTTCCCCTCTATTCGACATTGGTGAGGCCTCATCTGGAGTACTGTGTCCAGTTTTGGGCCCCACACTACAAGAAGGATGTGGATAAATTGGAGAGAGGCCAGCGAAGGGCAACAAAAATGATTAGGGGTCTGGAACACATGACTTATGAGGAGAGGATGAGGGAACTGGGATTGTTTAGTCTGCAGAAGAGAAGAATGAGGGGGGATTTGATAGCTGCTTTCAACTACCTGAGAGGTGGTTCCAGAGAGGATGGTTCTAGACTATTCTCAGTGGTAGAAGAGGACAGGACAAGGAGTAATGGTCTCAAGTTGCAGTGGGGGAGGTTTAGGTTGGATATTAGGAAAAACTTTTTCACTAGGAGGGTGGTGAATCACTGGAATGCGTTACCTAGGGAGGTGGTAGAATCTCCTTCCTTAGAAGTTTTTAAGGTCAGGCTTGACAAAGCCCTGGCTGGGATGATTTAATTGGGGATTGGTCCTGCTTTGAGCAGGGGGTTGGACTAGATGACCTCCTGAGGTCCCTTCCAACCCTGATATTCTATGATTCAATATATATAACTAGTTAGCTCATCACATTTTTCAGTCTTCACAGTGTTGAATTCTCTAGGTGGTTATTTCTCATTCTAACTGTAGAAAATGTGAAAGCTGCTAATGAATTCCATTGTCCGTTTCAGTGAAAACCTAGTTTGAAATAATTAAAGAACTGGAGCCACTCGAGGACAAAATCAAAAATTACTCAAAAACTACTGAACTTTTCCATTGTTCAGCCAAAACACTGTAAAGAAGAGGCTGAAATGATGCTGATGGAAAATAAACATCAGTTTATTCCCTCTCTTTTATTTTTTAAAACTTATAATTCAGATTTTTCACCCCAAATCTTTATTTGCAAATGAGGCTGTGTCACAGTTTGTTGCAGTGAAATACTGGGCAATTGTGTAAATACAATGGAGCTCAAAACAATTAGAATTTTGAATTGTCACGTTTTACAAAGACCAGAAGTCCCATCCAGCAAACTTACTATCAATCAAGGTTGTTTAACATATTCAGATTGATTCAGCAACATTTTAATAGGATGCAAAAGTATAAATTTGGTGAAACTTTATAGTTAGCCAAGGTAAGATACTACACAGTGGAAGGCCTGACTAGTTAGTAGACTGGAGTTTCAATTATTATCCCTTGATGTTTCACTTCCAGAATTGTAGACTTTTCATTTTCAACAGTACATCTATCTCCAGGCCACATTGCAAGAGCAGCTGGAATGGCACCTTGTCCTAACCTTCCAAGCAGGGAACGAAAGGAGGGCACCAGCTGAGCAGTGGCCGCAAAAGGTTCCTTTTGGTAAGTATTAACCTTTTATGATTTTGTAAATTATACAACATAAAAGAGACTTTGGTTATCTATAAATTTAATCCCCTGTACCTAGGAAGCTGAAAAGTTCTGTCCTTAAACTGAATTTAGTGTCTGATCAGTGCACAGGAATGGAGGTAACTACGGGCTCAACTACACTAACGCTCTAAGGCAACTTCATTTATGTAAATTTTGTAACTGAACTCTATGTAACTTAGGTTGACTCACAGCGGTGTCCACTTCTGCCTCTTGGGCAGATGGAGTACAGACGTCGACAGGAAAGCGCACTCCCATCAACTTATCTTCACCAGACTGGCTAAATCAACACAGCTGCATCAATGACAGCAGTGTTGATTTAGCCAGTAGTGTACACATGGCCTAAATATTGGGCTGTACCTTTATTCTCAGAGTCTCTCAGTCTGTGAAAGTCCAGATCATCAGGAAGATATTCCTCAAAACTAATGAAGGGACCCTACAGAAATATGTTATAACAAACAACAGTGGGTAATTAACAATAGATGCCTATGATCCACTTATGTTCTGCAATTGATACATAGTAGTTATTGCACATATTTTCTGAAATGAATGAAATAATGACTCACTGAAAGTTGTTTTAGCTCATTAAAAACTGCCTGTTGCCACAGCTGTCAGTAATAATGACTGCATTAAAAATTACTTTATAGTTTATCACAGGGGTTCTCAAACTGAGGGTAGGGACCCCTCAGGGGGTTGCAAGATTACCACCTGGGGGGTCACGAGCTGTCAGCCTCTACCCCAAACCCCGCTTCATCTTCAGCATTTATAATGGTGTTAAATATATTTAAAAATGTTTTTAATTTATAAAGGGGGTCGCACTCAGAGGCTTCCTATCTGAAAGGGGTCATCAGTACAAAAGTTTGAGGACCACTGGTTTATAAGGTAAACTGAGATACCACAAAAGAAATTCCTTAAGTAATGAGGTAAACTGAGATATCAAAAACAGTATACATTGTGGGAAAGTAATTTTTCCCTCCAAAAGGGAAATATTATGGGGTCTCACACCCTATAGAAGGAAAGAGGTTTTGGGAGTCAGAGCGAGAATGAACACTGCTAGCATTCCGCCAGTTACAGATGAAGGAAATGGGGTCAGCTTTTTACTCTTCACAAAAAGTTGTGAGGTATACTTTCTTTATGTATTCTGTATAGTGCTGTATAAACCTTTGACTGATAATCTTTGATTACATAATTCCATTTGAGCTTGTTACTTTGACTTCTCACATTGTTATTATTGTTACTAAATTCAAACACACAACACCACCAGATACGAAGGGGTATGGAGGGGTTCAGTCAAGTCAATCACTTGTCTCCCAGTGGCCAGTGCAGATAAAGGCTAAAAGGGCCAGCTCCCAGAGGTAAATGAGATTAACTGTGATACGTGGACAAATTATTAAACAAACTATTTGTATGCACCTAGAGGATAACAGTGTGATAAGCAATAAGCAACACAGATTTGTCAAGAACAAATCATGCCAAACCAACCTATTTTCCTTCTTTGAGTGGAAACTGGCTACTCTGCTAGGAGCAGAGACGATGAAGCCCATGTGACTCGCTGCCCTGAACACAGCATGGTCACACGGAAAAGCTGAGCCAATGAAATGAGATACAAGGAGGAAAGAAGCCACAGATGCCATTAACAATCCTTTCGGACATCTACTGTGACATAAGTTACAGCTGCAATATCTTTATTGACAGGACAGCGTACAAGCACATCAGAGCAATCATCCCATCAAGGATGCAACATAGGGATGCAGTTAGAACAGCATGTGGTCCAGCAGGGCTGGGCGCACTGGGAGACACCACTGTCCTGTTGTGCCATTCAATGGGAGCACCTGTCATGGGGTCTAGTCCTCCCCGCCAGCACAAGAGGTCCACTGGCAACCACCTGACCTGCCAGTCACATTGCCCTTTTTAGTGTATCAGATAGTATAGTGATAGGGCCACGACAGTATCTAGCAAGACAGGAAGGCAAAAGTTAAGAGCTCCTGCTGAGTGCTCTGTTTCCCAAGGCCTTTGGGCTCCAGACGTGTTGCCTATGTGTTCCTGTGTTGGGCGCTCTTCCTGTAAGTCAATCAATTCTATAATAGGGTCTGTTCCCTGTTTCAGTTAGTTGGTCCAGTTACTCTCACACTAATGTACTCGTCTCTTGCTTTTTTATGGGCTGATGCCATTCATTAAGCCCTGTGTCACTTTTTCAGTCACGCTCACCAGTTTTATTTTAGCTACTACAATCTGTACCCTTGATGAGCAGAACTGTGAGATAACATGAAAGGTGCTTCATGAAACAAAATTAGTACTTTTGACCTTCACACTCTTATAACTACACTGATCAAAACCCTTTTACTTTGTTACTCATTCTTGCAAAATATAGGATTTTCAGTTCTTTGTGTTGTCCTAATAAACTAAGGGGAGGCATAATTTTTTTCTTAACTTATGGAGGCTCACTATGACAAAGTTTGAAAAACCCTGGGTTAGACAAACACCTTTCAGGGACAGTCCAGATATATTTAGTCCTGCCTCCCAGGCAGGAGGGGCTGGATTAGATGACCTCTTGAGGAAGCTTCCAGCACTACATTTCTAAGATTAATATGGAATCAAGTTTGTGAAAGAAGAATAGTAGATGTAAATTGGTGAATTTTAATTAGCTTTTTCAGTGTAATGTACAGGATGTGTTAGCACATACATATGAAAGAGAGTAAGAGTAGATAGCCATCTAAAATGTGAGCTTACTATTTGCACCCTCAAATTAAATCTGGTGGAAACGTTATCACCATTTTACACAGTGTTGTTGTAGTCCTGTCGGTCCCAGGATACTAGAGAGACAAGGTGGGTGAGGTCATATCTTTTATTAGACCAACTGTTGATGAGAGAGAATTTGGTCCAATAAAAGATCTCTCACTTACCTTGCATCACTATCTTAAGTATTCCTAAGGCAGCAATCACCTTGGTATCTAAGACATCATACAGGAAAGATCATTTCCCAAATTTAAGTCTATTTGAAACATAACTGAGGAAAAAGTCTGTATGGTATTTTTCCAATTGATCACTTGGGTAGCATTGTTCTCTCATAAGAACATAAGAATGGCTATATTGGGTCAGACCAAAGGTCCATCTAGCCCAGTACCCTGTCTTCTGACAGAGGCCAATGCCAGGTGCCCCAGAGGGAATGAACAAAACAGGTAATCATCAAGTGACCCATACCCTGTTGCCCATTCCCAGCTTCTGGCAAACAGAGACTAGGGACACCATCCCTGCCCATCCTGACTAATAGCCATTGATGAACTTATCCTCCATGAACTTATCTAGTTCTTTTTTGAACCCTGTTATAGTCTTGGCCTTCACAATATCTGCTGGCAAGGAGTTCCACAGGTTGACTGTGCATTGTGTGAAAAAAATACTTCCTTTTGTTTATTTTAAACCCGCTGTCTATTCATTTCATTTGGTGACCTCTAGTTCTTGTGTTATGAGAAGGAGTAAATAACACTTCCTTATTTAGCAATGTGCATTACTTTCCATTTATCAACATTAAATTCATCTGCCATTTTATCGACCAGTCACCCAGTTTTGAGAGATCCTCTTGTAGCTCTTCACAATCTGCCTGGGACATAACTATCTTGAGCAATTTTGTGTCAACAAATCTCTCATCAACAACTAAAGGTAACTGATAAGTAAGTGGGGAACATCATCTCTTAGTAAATAAAAAAGTACTGTGTTTCAATGTATAGGTCACATTAGTAGCTTTAATAAGAAGACGCATTTCCCAACTGCATTCAAATTCCCCAGGAACACTTTGATGGCATATTTTTGGAACCCAGAAAAACTAGACCAATATTTTATATTGCGAATTGCCAACTGAAAATCTGAAGCTATAAAAGCATAGCCTATCTCATAAAAACTAAAAAGCAGTTTAACATCTCACATAATACCTAAGCAACAAAATCTGATACAAGTTCAATGCAAATTAATTAAAAAAGTTAAATAAGGAGAGAAAGCATAAGTGCAAACTTTGACTTCTAATTCACAGCATCTAACTATTTGGAGTCAGCAGAGACAAGATCAATAAATCAAGGAACAAAGGACGTTTTACTTAATGAGAAACATTTATTCACACGTGTTCTGAAAATGATAAATTTCTACTATTTTTCACTTTAAAATGTAATATAGTATGATAAATGACTTGGCTTGGTGCTGGGAAATCAGTATTATGAAGCACAAAAGCTAAACAACAACTTTGTTGATCACCAAAACCATTAGCACAGAATAAATACAGACAGAGATGATGAGCACATGAAAATAATAAAGTGCATTTATGAACATGCAGTCAACACATGTATGTAAAAATAAAGGGACAATAAGAACCTTTTGGCAGGGGCTGCAGAAAAAAAGCTGCCTACAAAGATAGATTTAAATATGTATATTATTTTTAGCCCTTTTTCAGCAAAGCACTTATGCATCAGCTTAGTTACTTCAGCATGTGCTGAAGTCCATCCCTATTCAGCAATCACTTGATTACACACTTAGCTTCCATTAACTTTACATACTGATGCGTATGTTGAATACGGATGGACTAAAGCCAGTGAATATAGTTAAGCATATATTGAAGTCCTTTGCTGAACTGCAACTATCCAGGACTTCCTACTATCCAGAGAAAGTATGCATAAGTACATAATTGGACTCCATAGAAGCATTAAATTCAAATCAAGTTAGCACTATTAAAAAAGAAGTGTTTGTTTTATTTTTTAGGGTAAAATATTTGCCATGTGTAGTAAGAAGACACCGGCAACAGAACGACACTTAAGGAATAAGAAAGTCTTATTTTAGGTTAAGGAAAATGGTCATTACCTAACACAAAAAATAATGAATGTGTGAGTTTCTCAATATTACATTGTTAAACACAGTAATCACCTCGAGATCAGAATAGAACTAACTTTAGATCCTAATGAGTGTTGGGAAAGTGGCATGGTACCTAGGATTTAGAGCAGGTGACTTGTAGTTGGCTGGGTTCCTAGCTTTGCCTCAGACTCACTTCATGACAATGGGTAAGTCATTTCAAAGAACTTTAATTTACTCATCTACAAACCTCGGGCAGGGTAGGCATAAATAACATGTGGAAAACGCTTTCTGAGATTCTTGAATGAAAGAACAAGCGGAAACAACCCCCCCCCCAAAAAAGAATAAAATACGTATAAAAGAAGAACTGAAATATGTTTCCATATTAAAAATACATAATCCAGTCATAGTGTTATTTATTTTTAAGGAGTGGTGAGGGGAGGTTGTTTATAAAACTTAAAAGCCTTATGGTTACATAGGATAGACAGGTTTCAGAGTAACAGCCGTGTTAGTCTGTATTCGCAAAAAGAAAAGGAGTACTTGTGGCACCTTAGAGACTAACAAATTTATTTGAGCATAAGCTTTCGTGAGCTACAGCTCATTGACCCAGCACATGTTGTTCATTTTAAGAACACTTTCACTGCAAATTTGACAAAATGTAAAGAAGATACCAATGTGAAATTTCTAAAGATAGCTATAGCATTTGACGGAAGGTTTAAGAATCTGAAGTGCCTTCCAAAATCTGAGAGGGATGAGGTGTGGAGCATGCTTCCAGAAGTCTTAAGAGCGCAACACTCTGATGCGGAAACTACAGAATCCGAACCACCAAAAAAGAAAATCAACCTTCTGCTGAAAGAAAAGGAGTACTTGTGGCACCTTAGAGACTAACCAATTTATCTGAGCATAAGCTTTCGTGAGCTACAGCTCACTTCATCGGATGCATACTGTGGAAAGTGTAGAAGATCTTTTTATACACACAAAGCATGAAAAAATACCTGGTCCAGTCCACAGAAGAGATCCACTTCCTGGACACTACAGTGCTAATAAACAATGGTCACATGAACACCACCCTATACCGGATACCTACTGACCGCTATTCCTACCTACATGCCTCCAGCTTTCACCCTGACCAAACCACACGATCCATTGTCTACAGCCAAGCTCTGCGATACAACCACATTTGCTCCAACCCCTCAGACAGAGACAAATACCTACAAGATCTCTATCAAGCATTCTTACAACTACAATACCCACCTGCGGAAGTGAAGAAACAGATTGATAGAGCCAGAAGAGTTCCCAGAAGTCACCTACTACAGGGTAGGCCTAACAAAGAAAATAACAGAACGCCACTAGCCATCACCTTCAGCCCCCAACTAAAACCCCTCCAACGCATTATTAAGGATCTACAACCTATCCTGAAGGATGACCCAACACTCTCACAAATCTTGGGAGACAGGCCAGTCCTTGCCTACAGACAGCCCCCCAACCTGAAGCAAATACTCACCAGCAACCACACACCACACAACAGAACCACTAACCCAGGAACCTATCCTTGCAACAAAGCCCGTTGCCAACTCTGTCCACATATCTATTCAGGGGACACCATCACAGAGCCTAATAACATCAGCCACACTATCAGAGGCTCGTTCACCTGCACATCCACCAATGTGATATATGCCATCATGTGCCAGCAATGCCCCTCTGCCATGTACATTGGTCAAACTGGACAGTCTCTACGTAAAAGAATAAATGGACACAAATCAGATGTCAAGAATTATAACATTCATAAACCAGTCGGAGAACACTTCAATCTCTCTGGTCACGCGATTACAGACATGAAAGTTGCGATATTACAACAAAAAAAAACTTCAAATCCAGACTCCAGCGAGAGACTGCTGAATTGGAATTCATTTGCAAATTGGATACAATTAACTTAGGCTTGAATAGAGACTGGGAGTGGCTAAGTGATTATGCAAGGTAACCTATTTTCCCTTGTTTTTTCCTACTCCCCCACCCCCCAGACATTCTTGTTAAACCCTGGATTTGTGCTGGAAATGGCCCACCTTGATTATCATACACATTGTAAGGAGTGCGATCACTTTAGATAAGCTATTACGAGCAGGGGAGTGGGGTGGGGGGAGGTATTTTTTCATGCTTTGTGTGTATAAAAAGATCTTCTACACTTTCCACAGTATGTATCCGATAAAGTGAGCTGTAGCTCTCGAAAGCTTATGCTCAAATAAATTGGTTAGTCTCTAAGATGCCACAAGTACTCCTTTTCTTTTTGCGAATACAGACTAACACAGCTGTTACTCTGAAACCTTCTGCTGGTGGCATCTGACTCAGATGATGAAAGTGAACATGCATCAGTCCACACTGCTCTGGATCGTTATCAACCAGAACCTGTCATCAGCATGGACACATGTCCTTTGGAATGATGGTTGAAGCATGACGTCACATACGACTCTTTAGCACATCTGGCACATAAATATCTTGCGATGTGGGCTAAAATATTGCCATGAAAATGCCTATTCTCACTTTCAGGTGACACTGTAAACAAGAAGGCAGCATTATATTCTGCAAATGTAAACAAACTTGTTTGAGCGATTGGCTGAACAAGTAGTAGGACTGAGTGGACTTGTAGCCTCTGAAGATTTACAGTATTTTATTTTTGAATGAAGTTATTTTTTGTATGTAATTCTATATTTGTAAGTTCAACTTTCATGATAAAGAGATAGCATTATTACTAGGGCTGTCAAGCGATTTAAAAAATTAATCACGATTAATCGCGCTGTTAAACAATAAGAGAATACCATTTATTTAAGTATCTTTGGATGTTTTCTACATTTTCAAATATATTGATTTCAATTACAACACGGAATACAAAGTGTACAGTGCTCACTTTACTTTTATTACAAATATTTGCACTGTAAAAATGATAAACAAAAGAAATAGTATTTTTCAAGTCACCTCATATAAGTACTTTAGTTCAATCTCTTTATCATGAAAGTGCAACTTACAAATGTAGAATTATGTACAAAAAAATCCTGCATTCAAAAATAAAACAATGTCAAATGTTAGAGCCTACAAGTCCACTCGGTTCTACTTCTTGTTCAGCCAATCGCTCAGAGGACGTACATCCATGCTGATGACAGGTTCTGACCGATAACAATCCAAAGCAGTGCGGAACAATGCATGTTCATTTTCATCATCTCAGTCAGATGCCACCAGCAGAAGGTTGATTTTTCTTTTTTGGTGGTTTGGGTTCTATAGTTTCTGCATCAGAATGTTGCTCTTTTAAGACTTCTGAAAGCATGCTCCACTTCTCATCCCCTCTCAGATTTTGGAAGGTACTTCAGAGTCTTAAACCTTGGGTCAAACGCTGTAGCTATCTTTAGAAATTTCACATTGGTGTCTTCTTTGCATTTTGTCAAATTTGCAGTGAAAGTGTTCTTAAAACGAACAACATGTGCTGGGTCATCCTCCTAGACTGCTTTAACATGAAATATACAGCAGAATGTGGGTAAAACACAGCAGGGGACATACAATTCTCCTCCAAGGAGTTCAGTCACAAATTTAATTAAGGCATTTTTTAATGAGCATCATCAGCATGGAAGCATGTCCTCTGGAACGATGGCAGAAGCATGAAGAGGCATATGAATCTATAGTGCATCTGGCACATAAATATCTTGCGACGCCAGCTACAGCAGTGCCATGAGAACGCCTGTTTTCATTTTCAGGTGACATTGTAAATAAGAAGTGGGCAGCATTATCACCCGTAAACATAAACATCTTTTTTTCTCTTAGCAATTGGCTGAACAAGAAATAGGACTGAGTGGACTTGTAAGTTGCACTTTCATGATAAAGAGATTACACTACAGTACTTGTATGAGGTGACTTGAAAAATATGATTTATTTTATTTTTACAGTGCAAATATTTGTATTAAAAATAATATAAAGTGAGAACTGTACACTTTGTATTCTGTGTTGTAAGTGAAAACAATATATTTGAAAATGTAGAAAAACATCCAAAAATATGTATTAAATTTCATTAATAGTGCAATTAATCACAATTTTTTGAGTTAATCACATGAGTTAACTGCAATTGACAGCCCTAATTACCACTTGTATGAGGTGAATTATAAGGAAGCTCATAGTAGGAAGGTGATATGGAAGGGGGGGGTTCAGCTGTTGTGACCTGCACTGGATGTGCCATGTTTGTCTTTCTTCCACAGGACAGAAGCGACTTTGACTGTTCAAAGTGCAAGCTGGTCTCCATATTGGAAGAGAAGATTGAAGGTCTGGAGCAACAGATAATGACCCTGCGTTGCATACGGGAAACGGAGGATTTTCTGGACAAAAGTCAGGATATGCTTCTACGGGCACAAAGTTCTAAAGATTTAGAGCAGGTTGCACAGTGGAGCCAAGAGGCCAGTGAAGAAGCTTGGCAACATGTGACCTCCAGAAGAAGAAGGGGGAATGTCCGGGTTCCAGCAACGCGGACACAAGTAACTAACCGCTTTCATGTTCTCTCCACAGGTACCATTGCGAAGAGTGGACCAGATGATATGTCTGGGGGGAGAAAGCAAAAGGAGACTCCGCTGGTTGGAAGGCATGAGATGCACTGTCCTGAGATGGGGGGTTCCACGACCACCACTCCCAAGAGAAGGAGGCGGGTGGTGGTGGTCGGGGACTCTCAACTCCGGGGGACTGAGTCATCTATCTGCAGCCCTGACCGGGAAAACCGAGAAGTCTGCTGCTTGCCGGGGGCTAAGATTCGCGATGTGACGGAGAGACTGCCGAGACTCATCAAGCCCTCGGATCGCTACCCCTTCCTGCTTCTCCACGTGGGCACCAATGATACTGCCAAGAATGACCTTGAGCGGATCACTGCGGACTACGTGGATCTGGGAAGAAGGATAAAGGAGTTTGAGGCGCAAGTGGTGTTCTCGTCCATCCTCCCCGTGGAAGGAAAAGACCTGGGTAGGGACCGTTGAATCATGGAAGTCAACGAATGGCTACGCAGGTGGTGTCGGAGAGAAGACTTTGGATTCTTTGACCATGGGATGGGAATCTGGGAGGCAGTGACCATGAGTTGGTTGAGTTCAGGATCCTGACACAGGGAAGAAAGGTAAGCAGCAGGATCCGGACCCTGGACTTCAGGAAAGCAGACTTCGACTTCCTCACAGAACGGATGGGTAGGATCCCCTGGGGGTCTAACATGAAGGGGAAAGGAGTCCAGGAGAGCTGGCTGTATTTCAAGGAATCCCTGTTGAGGTTACAGGGACAAACCATCCCAATGTGTCGAAAGAATAGTAAATATGGCAGGCGACCAGCTCGGCTTAATGGTGAAATCCTAGCGGATCTTAAACATAAAAAAGAAGCTTACAAGAAGTGGAAGGTTGGACATATGACCAGGGAAGAGTATAAAAATATTGCTCGGGCATGTAGCAATGAAATCAGGAGGGCCAAATCGCACCTGGAGCTGCAGCTAGCGAGAGATGTTAAGAGTAACAAGAAGGGTTTCTTGAGGTATGTTGGCAACAAGAAGAAAGCCAAGGAAAGTGTGGGCCCCATAATGAATGAGGGAGGCAACCTAGTGACAGAGGATGTGGAAAAAGCTAATGTACTCAATGCTTTTTTTGCCTCTGTCTTCACAAACAAGGTCCGCTCCCAGACTGCTGTGCTGGGCATCACAACATGGGGAATAGATGGCCAGCCCTCTGTGGAGAAAGAGGTGGTTAGGGACTATTTAGAAAAGCTGGACATGCACAAGTCCATGGGGCCGGACGAGTTGCATCCGAGGGTGCTAAAGGAACTGGCGGCTGTGATTGTAGAGCCATTGGCCATTATCTTTGAAAACTCGTGGCGAACGGGGGAAGTCCCAGATGACTGGAAAAAGGCTAATGTAGTGCCAATGTTTAAAAAAGGGAAGAAGGAGGATCCTGGGAACTACAGGCCAGTCAGCCTCACCTCAGTCCCCGGAAAAATCATGGAGCAGGTCCTCAAAGAATCAATCCTGAAGCACTTATATGAGAGGAAAGTGATCAGGAACAGCCAGCATGGATTCACCAAGGGAAGATCATGACTGACTAATCTAATCGCCTTCTATGATGAGATTACTGGTTCTGTGGATGAAGGGAAAGCAGTGGATGTATTGTTTCTTGACTTTAGCAAAGCTTTTAACACGGTCTCCCACAGTATTCTTGTCAGCAAGTTAAAGAAGTACGGGCTGGATGAATGCACTATAAGGTGGGTAGAATGTTGGCTAGATTGTCGGGCTCAACGGGTAGTGATCAACGGCTCCATGTCTAGTTGGCAGCCGGTGTCAAGTGGAGTGCCCCAGGGGTCGGTCCTGGGGCCGGTTTTGTTCAATATCTTCATAAATGATCTGGAGGATGGTGTGGATTGCACTCTCAGCAAATTTGCGGATGATACTAAAGTGGGAGGAGTGGTAGATACGCTGGAGGGTAGGGATAGGATACAGAGGGACCTAGACAAATTGGAGGATTGGGCCAAAAGAAATCTGATAAGGTTCAATAAGGATAAGTGCAGGGTCCTGCACTTAGGACGGAAGAACCCAATGCACAGCTACAGACTGGGGACCGAATGGCTAGGCAGCAGCTCTGCGGAAAAGGACCTAGGGGTGAAAGTGGACGAGAAGCTGGATATGAGTCAGCAGTGTGCCCTTGTTGCCAAGAAGGCCAATGGCATTTTGGGATGTATAAGTAGGGGCATAGCGAGCAGATCGAGGGACGTGATCGTTTCCCTCTATTCGACATTGGTGAGGCCTCATCTGGAGTACTGTGTCCAGTTTTGGGCCCCACACTACAAGAAGGATCTGGATAAATTGGAAAGAGTCCAGCGAAGGGCAACAAAAATGATTAGGGGTCTGGAACACATGACTTATGAGGAGAGGCTGAGGGAACTGGGATTGTTTAGCCTGCAGAAGAGAAGAATGAGGGGGGATTTGATAGCTGCTTTCAACTACCTGAGAGGTGGTTCCAGAGAGGATGGTTCTAGACTATTCTCAGTGGTAGAAGAGGACAGGACAAGGAGTAATGGTCTCAAGTTGCAGTGGGGGAGGTTTAGGTTGGATATTAGCAAAAACTTTTTCACTAGGAGGGTGGTGAATCACTGGAATGCGTTGCCTAGGGAGGTGGTGGAATCTCCTTCCTTAGAAGTTTTTAAGGTCAGGCTTGACAAAGCCCTGGCTGGGATGATTTAATTGAGGATTGGTCCTGCTTTTGAGCAGGGGGTTGGACTAGATGACCTCCTGAGGTCCCTTCCAACCCTGATATTCTATGATTCTATGAATTGAAAAATACTATTTCTTTTGCTTTTTACAGCACAAATAGTTGTAATCAAAAATAAATCAAGTGAGCAGTATACACTTCATATTCTGTGTGAAAATTACCACTCCATGCATCTGAAGAAGTGGGGCTTTTACCCACGAAAGCTTATGGTCAAATAAATCTGTTAGTCTTTAAGGAGCCACCGGACTCCTTGTTGTTTTTGTGGATACAGACTAACACGGCTACCCCCTGATACTTGACACCAAGTACTGATCTGGTCTCTGAGATTGTGTGTAGCTAGGGCCTGACTTCCACTGGTACCTTCTAGCTTGTCTCCTGGACAATCAGAGAATCCAGTATCAAGAGGCAGAGTAGGTCCCGTGCTTCTGCATAGGTCTCTGGCACCAGTGATATCAAGAGATTTTCCTGGTGCTGTTCTTGATGCACCAAAGGAGCCGACACTGCAGTATCGATACCACAGGCACTGGTGCCGGAGAAGATGACCCCTTGATGAAAATAGGTCACTGCTGGGGAATCTCTCTTTCCAGAGGACACTCTACCTTGTCCACCAGATTGCTTACTGTTGTTTACTGTTTTGGGTCTGATCTTTTGTGCTTTTTTCTCATCACCGGAGAAGGGGATTGGTGATGAGTTTCAGAAGCAATGGCTGGAGGCCTGCTCCTCACCAATATTGAAATACTTGGTGCCAGCCCTGAGCGAGAAGGGTCAGAAGATGGACAAAAGGCAGCGTGCATGAGGATGTGACGCAGTTTCACCTCTCTGTCCTTGTTTGTCGAGGGTTTAAAGTTCTTGCAAATCTGGCAGTGGTCTAGAATGTGACCCTCACCAATGCATTTAAGGAAGGTGGAATACAAGTCACTCATCAGCACAGATTTCTTGCAAGCCAGCACAAGGCATAAAACCCAGAGACAGAAGCATACTCTGGCCCTGTGAATAAGAGGAAACCCCGGCTCCAAGAAAAACAATCAAGAAGAGCTACACTAATCTTAACACTAGCAAAGGCCACTAACTTACCTATTTACAGAAAGGAAGATAATTTCCCTGTAAAAAGAAACTTGCAGAAGCAAGGCAATCTACTCTATCGATTGTGGGTGGTAAGAAGGAACTGAGCGTGGTCTCAGGCTGCGCTGCCTTTTATACCATCATGTAGCAATCACCAGAAGAAGAACTTTAACATACAGAATTAATTTTCATAAAATAGCTGTTGGCTCAAAAAAATACCTCAAATAAAAAGAAGATAATGAAACTGACTATATAGAATTGAGGTTTTAGTCTTCATCAACTAATTATAATAGCAGCAAATACAATTACTGGAAGTACTTTCCATTCAGTATTGTTGATTAACTTTAGGCACCCAAAGTTTGAAAATGTTGACCTCTGACTATATTCCATATACTATGCTTGGGATGAAAGTCACTATAAATACAAAACTTTACATTTATCACCAATAAGAAACAGGTAAAAATCCACTTAGGAGAGAATGACCCAAACTTACTGTTTTCATTGGTATCCAGTAGCATGCAGAACACAGTCTAGAACAGCAAACAACACTAAAACCTTCACAATTTCAGTGAAGAGACACGGAAGAAGGTGCCCATTATAAAAGGAAATGTTTTATTTTCAAGCTATAGCAAGGTGAAAATATAAGAACTATAGACATTCACATGGACTGTTTTACCACAAAGTGAGAGGTAGGTTACAGCTGGTATCTTATAAAATATCCAGCAGTTCCACACATCTCTCCATACATCTTATTAACTACATTCAGCAGCTTTTGTCTGCGTGCTGCTGTGGATATCTTGGGTTGCAAGGATGACTGGAAGCCTTACCTTGTTGCAGGAAGGGTACTGATGTGTGTAAAGAAGACAGATGGCTCCACTTCCACATGAAGGCCCAGAGATAGGTTCCTGTAATAGCCATCAGCATGTCCTGGTCCCCCAGAGTATTTGAAATTCAAAATGGCCTCCAGTGTCTGGAAAAATAATGATAAATAAGTCATTAACTATGGCTCATTTCTGTGCATCATAACTGCTCAATCAAATTAGGTCATGGAAAATGTGCAGTAGTGATGAAATTTCTAAATAGAAAATTTAAAATCAAATAAAAATTGATTTATAACGTGTCACAAAAATTCTGGTAGCTTTTGAAACAAAGTTGTCATTCATACATTACACACAAAAATCTCTTTCTTTCTTAAAGTCCATTTTACAGTAGCATCTTACTGATTAACAGATATTACAATGGTGGGCGTATCTATGGTAGTGGTTTCCAATCACCAATATATTGCTTTTATTGGTGCTAATTCAGAATTTCATGAGTGCTACTCTAGACTCCGCACTTTTTCCTTAATGAGCTGCCTCTGCTGGTTCCCATCACACCATTTCCATTTCACTGTGTGCCCTCCTACTCACAATGGAGCGTTGGTGGATCCAAATCCAAGTTGCACTGGCTGTTGCAACAGAAGTCAGAGTGGAAAACCAGCTGTTGCCCAAAAAGGTTTAGAAGCACTGGCATGTGGTATAACTTCAACCACCAACGCAAAAAAGAAAAAGAAAGCAATATCACACCAACTAGATGCCATCACTTTTCAGAGGGTTCCACTTCAAGCTCCACAAAGCATTTTACAAAATCTGCAAATATTTGGTGCAACTGCTTACTCAGAAACCACTTCAGAACAATCAGAGACCAGAAGTAACTCGAAATTTCCTAGTTATGAAGGAACTTCATGTTGTGAAGTGCTCTAACACTGTTCTATTTCAGGTCATATTGAGGGAATGGACTAAAAATGTTTTTTTAATGTTAATAAAAAAATTCCCTGAGGATTTATGTTAGTTAGCAATTCACTGTTCTGCAATAAGTGTGTATCTAAGTACCATATTATCCCATTCACAATTCATCCAGAACAGTGCAGCTTAACTTTGCTTCCTAATATAGCCCTAAAGCAGCACTTACAATATCAACAGAAGTAGCCACTGGGCACTCTGTGCAGTTACTTCTACTGCTTTTACAATAATTTCTCACTGGACGTTAATGAAGCTAAGCTTATGTCACTTCCGGAGTTGATCAATAGAAAATACAAAAATAAAAAAAAATGCAGACCCACTGAAAAAAAAAAAATTCATTCTGCTTTTCCAGATGGCTTAATTAACAAACAACAGAGCTGGAATCATCAAGTCCAGAGAGCTGACACTGCTTAAGACTAAGTCGTAACTTGAGACAGAACCTCAACATTTAATTAGGAATTCTACAATGAAAAGCATGGATCTCTATGCTTTATTTTATTGCTATAATATTAATGACAGGTTTCAGAGTGGAAGCCGTGTTAGTCTGTATCAGCAAAAAGAACAGGAGTACTTGTGGCACCTTAGAGACTAACCAATTTATTTGAGCACAAGCTTTAGTGGGCTAAAGCCCACTTCATTAGATGCATGTAGTGGAAAATAGAGTAGGAAGATACACACACACACACACACACACAGAACATGAAAAAAATGTGGGTTACCAAACCAGCTCTAAAGAGACTAATCGATTAAGGTGGGCTATTATCAGCAGGAGAAAAAAAACTTTTGTAGCGATAATCAGGATGGCACATTTCAAACAGTTGACAAGGTGTGAGTAACAGTAGGGGGAAAATTAGCATGGGGAAATAGTTTTTAGTTTGTGTAATGACTCATCCACTCCCAGTCTTTATTCAAGCCTAAGTTAATGGTGTCCAGTTTGCAAATTAATTCCAGTTCTGCAGTTTCTCATTGGAGTCTGTTTTGGAAGATTTTTTGTTGAAGAATTACCACTTTCACATCTGTAATTGAGTGTCCAGGGAGGTTGAAGTGTTCTCTGACTGGTTTTTGAACGTTACAGTTCTTGATGTCTGATTTGTGTCCACTTATTCTTTTGCATAGAGACTGTTCGGTTTGGCCAATGTACATGGCAGAGGAGCATTGCTGGCACATGATGGCATATATCATATTGGTAGATGTGTAGGTGAACAAGCTTCTGATAGTGTGGTTGATGTGATTAGGTCCTATGATGGTGTCCCTTGAACAGATATGTGGACAGAGTTGGAAACAGGCTTTGTTGCAAGGATAGGTTCCTGGGTTAGTGTTTTTGGTGTGTGGTTGCCGGTGAGTATTTGCTTCAGGTTGGGGAACTGTCTGTAAGCAAGGACTGGCCTATCTCCCAAGATCTGTGAGTGAGGGATCGTCCTTCAGGATAGGTTGTAGATCCTTGATGATGCGCTGGAGAGGTTTTAGTTGGGAGCTGAAGGTGACAGCTAATGGTGTTCTGCTACTTTCTTTGTTGGGCCTGTCCTGTAGTAGGTGACTTCTGGGAACTCTTCTGGCTCTGTCATTCTATTTCTTCACTTCCGCAGGTGGGTACTGTAGTTGTAAGGACGCTTGATAGAGATCTTGTAGGTGTTTGTCTCTGTCTGAAGGGTTGGAGCAAATGTGGTTGTATCTTAGAGCTTGGCTGTAGATAATGGATCGTGTGGTGTGGTCTGGATGAAATCTGGAGGCATGTAGGTAGGCATAGCAGTCAGTAAGTTTCCAGGATAGGGTGGTGTTTATGTAATCATCGCTTATTAGCATTCTAGTGTCCAAGAAGTGGATCTCTTGTGTGGACTGGACCAGGCTGAGGTTGATGGTGGGATGGAAATTGTTGAAATCATGGGTGAATTCCTCAAGGGCTTCTTTTCTATGGATCCAGATGATGAAGATGTCATCAATGTAGCACAATTAGAATAGGGGCATTAGGGGACGAGAGCTGAGGAAGCGTTGTTCTAAGTCAGCCATAAAAATGTTGGCATACTGTGGGGCCATGCGGGTACCCATAGCAGTGCCGCTGATTTCAAGGTATACTTTGTCCCCAAATGTGAAATAGTTGTGAGTGAGGACAAAGTCACAAAGTTCAGCTACCAGGTTTGCCGTAACATTATTAGGGATAATGTTCCTGACAGCTTGTAGTCTATCTTTGTGTGGAATGTTGGTGTAGAGGGCTTCTACATCCATAGTGGCCAGAATGGTGTTTTCTGGAAGATCACCGATGGATTGTAGTTTCCTTAGGAAGTCAGTGGTGTCTTGAAGATAGCTAGGAGTGCTGGTCACGCAGGCCTGAGGAGAGAGTCTACAGAGCCAGTCAATCCTGCTGTCAGGGTGTCAATGCCTGAGATGATGGGGCGTCCAGGATTTCCAGGTTTATGGATCTTGGGTAGCTGATAGAATACCCCTGGTCAGGGTTCTAGGGGTGTGTCTGTACAGATTTGTTCTTGTGCTTTTTCAGGGAGTTTCTTGAGCAGATGGTATTGTTTCTTTTGGTAACTCTCAGTGGCATCAGAGGGTAATGGCCTGTAGAATGTGGTGTTAGAGGTCTGCCTAGCAGTCTCTCGTTCATATTCCGACCTATTCATGACAACGACAGCACCTCCTTTGTCAGCCTTTTTGATTATGATGTCAGAGATGTTCCTGAGGCTGTGGATGGCATTGTGTTCTGCACAGCTGAGGTTATGGGGCAAGTGATGTTGCTTTTCCACAATATCACTTGCCCCATAACCTCAGCTGTGCAGAACACAATGCCACCCATAGCCTCAGGAACAACTCTGACATCATATTCAAATTACTCTCAAATTAGAAAATTCCAGCATGAACATTGCCCATGCACCCCTAACTCAGCCCCTTGTGCAAATGCATGATGATACAGACTTTAATTACATGCAGAAGTAACTGTGAAACGTTTGGTGTAACTTGCTCAGTTTCACATAAGAACTCTAGTTCAGAGGCAAAGATAGAATCCAAGTCTCCAGGTGAGTGACAGTCAACTTCCTTAGCCATAAGACCAGCCTTTCTTTTCCCGCAGTCGACTACCTAATTCACTACAAAACTTCCAACTTCTGCAACAAATGAGGTAACAGACTCCTTCCCTATACATCCCTATCGATCCATTCTGTGCATGGAACAAACAAGGCATCCTGTGTAAAAAATAATATGCAATCACGTAACTGAACCCTTTTCTTCACTGTATATTTAATTGCTACTGTTATCTGTGAAGCTCTATGTTTCACCACTCAGTGCCATGTTGACCAACTTACTGGAAATAATTAAACTAAACTGTATTCAAACAAAACATGTTTTTTTTTTTATCTTGCAACTTTTAAATTACTTCTTTTTTAATTGTGTAATGGAAAACTGAGTAGGGACTCAGATTTATAATTTCCTACTTTTTGAAAAAGGTAAATATTCAGAAAGCCATAGATTTGTAAGTATATAAAAATATACAATACAAGGAGCTTTAATTTTATATCTTATTTTCATGTAACCCTTTTTGAGAAAAGTAACAATTACCCTTTGAAAAGAAACAGTGTAACTTACACAGCACAAACCCCAAGGAGCACAGCAGGAGCTCCTTAAAACTCATTACATTTCTTCCTGTGACCCTTCATTATAACTTTATGATAGTCTGAGGTAAACCAGTTTTCAAAGGCAGCCGTTGCCATGACTACCAGGTAAGCAATCAGTGCTCTCCCAAGTATGCAAACAAAATGGAGGGCATGAGAGACGAGTGGATGATTATTTTTGATGTCACAATGTTACTGCTCAGGGAAGAGCAGGAGCCTTTAAATGTACAGTGCTGTGTGAAAAGAAATCAGGCTTTTCCAGTGTTCCAGTTTTCCCAAATTTCCTTTAAACCCAACAACATAGAAACACTCAAACTCATATGAATTTATTCCACATGCACATTAATTAGTGGCTGAAATTTGGTACAAGTTCCCTATAGTATGTTTCAGATTTAAAATGTGAGACACGGACCCTGTAAAACAGAAAATTCCGATGCAAAGTTAAGTATGGTCTTACTACTGCAAGAGCATAATAAGCACTGTCAGCTATTTACAACAGTTAGCCCTGCAGAAACAACAACTAAATGAGACTGAGATGCAGATTCTGTTAATCTTGAGCATCAAAAGAATCACTTCCCAAGTGTCTATAAATTAAATCATTCCAAGCCTACAGTAAGCAATGAGGTTGCACAGGTGTCACTTGAGACGATAATTTTGCCTGCAGAATCTTTACTACTGATGATGATACACAAGTGGGAAAGAAATGAACTTGAGTTGTAGAGCCCATTATTAAAGATTTATTCCTCATGTAGGTACTTAAATACTGTAATCAAGTCACCCCCTAACCTTCTCTTTGTTAAGCTAAATAGACTGAGCCCCTTGCGTCTATCACTCTAAGGCATGTTTTCCAATGCTTTAATAATTCTTCTGGCTCTTCCATGAACCATCTCTAATTTATCAAAATCCTTCTTGAATTGTCAACACCAGAACTGGACAGAGTAATCCAACAGCATCACAGTAGTGACAAATACAGAAGTAAAATAACCTCTTTACTCCCTCTTGAGACACCCTGTTTATTCATCCGATTAGCCTTTTGGCCACAGAGTTACATGGGTGAGCACATGTTCAGCTGATTCTCCACAATGACCCCGAAGTTTTTAACAGAGTCACTGCTTCCAATGATACAGTCCCCCATCCTGTAAGTTTGGCCTATATTCTTTATTCTTACACGGATACATTTACATTTAGCCATATTAAAACACATATTGTTTACTTGCACACAGTTTACCAAGCAATCCAGATCACTCTATCATTGACCTGACCTATCCTCTTCCTTATTTATCACTCCCCCAATTTGTCGGTCATCTGTAAACTTTATCAGATGTTTTCTTCCTAGTCATTAATAAAAATGTTAAATAGCATATGGCCAAGAACCGATCCCTGCGGAACTCCACTGGAAACACACCCACTGTTCAATGATGGTTCCTCATTTATAATTACATTTGGAGACCCATCAGTTAGTCAGCCTTTAATCCATTTAATGCATGCTATGTTAATTTTATTAGAGACACAGGAGGATGAGGTAATATTTTTTATTGGACCAACTTCTGTTGGTGAGAGAGAACACCAACAGAAGCTGATCAATAAAAGATATTACCTCACCAATCTTGTGTCTCTAATATACTGGGACAGATATGACTACAACACCACATTAATTTTATATCATTCAATATTTTTAATCAAAATGTTGTGTAATATGTAATACTAAGTCAAACACCTAACAGAAGTCTAATTATATTACATCAACATTATCATTCAAACTGGTAATCTCATCAAAAAAGATATCAGTAGTTTGACAGACTTTCCATAAACCCACGCTGACTGGCATTAATTATATTACCTTCCTTTAATTCCATATTACTCAAGACCCATATGAGCCACTCCATTATCTTGCATGGGACTGATCTTGCTATACCAGTTTAATAGTGTAGGGGCTTCTTTTTTCAATGGGACATGTACACCAGCTATCACCAGATTATGTGTAAATCAATTTAGAATCTTTTAATTTAGTTTTCTGTGAATTCACAGAAAGGAGCGATCAAGAAGAAGTACCTTATAACATATGTATAGCTTCTATTTGGTTTTTCTTGCAGATCAAAAAAGCTACTTACCCAGATTCTGCACCTTAGGTCACAATTTTAATTATTTTATTTAATTATTTGAAATGTATTGATTAAAATAAATTCAGATACCTGAAGCTCTTCAAATTAACAACAGTAAGAGGTATTTGTATAGTTTTTTTAATCCATGAAGAACTTTGCAAACATTAACTAAGCTTCATAATACCCATCTGAGTCGTGAGATAAGTTATAGTATCCCCCGTGTACAGATGGTGAAGTTACTCAGGATTTACATTGATGCACCTGACATCAGAATTTGAAATAGGGCACATATGCAATTTTCTCACGTCACAGAGGAAGTTAGTGTCAGAACCAGGTTTTGAACTTAGTCCTGTGAGCTTTATAAAATGCAACATGCACACTCAGATTTAAGTGAGAAATTACCTGGGAGTGGGAACTATTCTGTACTTTTTCACCAAAGGGAAAGAGGAGAGAAATGCTTTAGGATGACATTTAAAAATCTCATACATTTGTATCACTGTCCTGTGGCAACCATGTTAAAAATACAAGTGCCTCACATGTACTACAGGGAAGATTAGGTAACACAAGAAGTTAACTCACCTTGTGCAGTGACAATGGTTCTTCAAGATGTGTTTTTCTATGGGTGCTCCACTGTGAGTGTGTCTGCGTCTCTGTACTGCTAATCGGAGAACTTTGGGAGCAGTCCGTCCAGCCCCCACATGTACTTCCCCTCACCTGCCACGAGGCTAGCCAGCGCACGCAGGTAATCACTCCTTAGTTCCTTCTCTGCTGCAGTCAACTATTAGAACTCCGAAGTGGGGAAGGGAGGGAAGAGGGGGGTCGTGGGGCACCCACAGGAATACACATCTTGAAGAACCATCGTTACTGCACAAGGTAACTTCTTTTTTTTCTTGGAGTAGTGTCCCTATGGGTGCTCCATTGTAGGTGACTCCCAAGAAGTGCCCACCACTGGAGTCTGGGAATTTGATAGTACTGACACACTGAATTTGGCATTTGCAGCCAAATCCCCCAGGATGGCACAGTGTTCTGAAAAGGTGTGTACAGATGCCCAGGTAGATGCTCTAAAGATTTCTAAGATACAGATACTCTTGAAGAAGGTGACAGATGAGGAGACTGGCCTCATAGAATGCGTGTGTACTGAAGATGGGGGTGTTATGTTATGCGATTGGTAACTGAGATTAATACAGCCTGAGACACACTTAGAGAGTCTCTGAGCTGAACTCGCTGCACCTTTTGACCAATCCGCAATGGGGAGAAAGAGACTCAGGGATTTTCTGAAGGCTCTTTTCCTGTCCAAATAGAAAGCCAAGGCTCTCATCATGTTGAGTGTATGGAGGATGACTTCCCTATTATCCTGATGAGATTTGAGATAAAAGGCTGGAAGCTGAATAAGCTGATTTATGTAGAATGCGGAAGTCACCTTGCAAGTGAACTTTGGATATGGTCTAAGTGTGACTTTGTCAGGAAAGAACATAGTGAAAGGGGGATGCACCATCAAAGCTGCTATTTCCCCAATCCTTTTTGCAGAGGTGATGGCAATGAGGAACGCTATCTTCATGGAAAGGTGAGTTAATGAACAAGTGGCCCTGGGTTCAAATGGTGGCCTAGTCAGACCTTTTAATACTACGTTGAGATCCCATTGAAGAGTGGGAGGTCTGGCTTGTATGAAGAGTTTTCACTATGCCTTTGAGAAAGCTCTTTGTAGTTGGATGAGAGAAGATTGAATATCCTTCTACCTGCTGATGGAAGGTTCCAATTGCTGCTAGATGAACCTTCAGCAAACTGATAGAGAGTCACGACTTTTTGAGAGTCAATAGGTAGTCTAGAATGACACGTGAGGTGGATGTATTAGGGATTCCACCAAATCTGGAATCTCTTCCATGTCTCTAGATAGGTATGGCAAGTAGCTCCTTTCCTACTGTGCAACAACACCTCCTAGACCTCCTCAGAGTAAGATGTCTCTTTGTCCTGGAACTATGAAGGAGCCAGGCTCTGAGCTGCAGAATCCATCGGTTGGGATTGAGAGCGTCTCTCGTTCTGTGATAGAAAGTAAGGAGTGATTGGAATAGTCATTGGTGGTCATAGTGCAAGCTGTGTTAGGTAAGGTACCATGTTTGTCTGGGCCAGGTGGGAGCAATCAGTACGACGTTTGCTCTTTCAACTTCCAGCAGGACCTTTGGTAATAGAGGCAATAGGGGAAAGGCTTAAAGAAGGCCCTTGTCCCATGGAAGGAGGAAAGCCTCTCCCATGGAGTGTCATCCGATCCCTGCTCTGGAGCAGTACTAAGGACTTTTCTTGTTCTAGTAATTAGCAAATAGGTCTATTATCGGTGTCCCCCCATTGTCGGAATATGTTGTGGAATATTACCAAATCTATCTCCCATGTGCTCGCGTGGGAATTTGCAGCTGAGACTGTTCGCCATCATGTTGTGTATTACTTATAAGAAGGCCGCTGATATTAAAGGTATTCTTGGAGATACAACAGTTCCATAGTTTTAGTGCTTCTACATACAGGGAATGAGACCTGGCGCCTCCCTGATGGTTTATGTAATAAATCCAGGCAATATTGTCTATCCATGACCCTTATGGTGTATCTTTGATCAGTGTTTCTGACTGCTCTGAGTTTGAGCAGGTTGGCTCTGCTGTAGACTATTTGCCTTGTATTATGCCACCATTGAGATGTGTACCCCATCCTACGAGGGATGCATCGGTGGTCAGAAGCAGAGACGAGGAAAACTGAAAAAACCAAATTCCCGTACAGATATTTATTGAATCCTTCCACCAGTCCCAGGATTCCTTGACCCTGGTGCACATTGATAGTAGTTTGCTTATATTGTCTCTGTTCGACCTCTAAACCAAACCACACCATGCTTGGAGGCATCTCATAGAATCATAGAATATCAGGGTTGGAAGGGACCCCTAAAGGTCATCTAGTCCAACCCCCTGCTCGAAGCAGGACCAATTCCCAGTTAAATCATCCCAGCCAGGGCTTTGTCAAGCCTGACCTTAAAAACCTCTAAGGAAGGAGATTCTACCACCTCCCTAGGTAACGCATTCCAGTGTTTCACCACCCTCCTAGTGAAAAAGTTTTTCCTAATATCCAATCTAAACCTCCCCCACTGCAACTTGAGACCATTACTCCTCGTTCTGTCATCTGCTACCACTCAGAACAGTCTAGAGCCATCCTCTTTGGAACCACCTCTCAGGTAGTTGAAAGCAGCTATCAAATCCCCCCTCATTCTTCTCTTCTGAAGACTAAACAATCCCAGCTCCCTCAGCCTCTCCTCATAACTCATGTGTTCTAGACCCCTAATAATTTTTGTTGCCCTTCGCTGGACTCTCTCCAATTTATCCACATCCTTCTTGTAGTGTGGGGCCCAAAACTGGACACAGTACTCCAGATGAGGCCTCACCAATGTCGAATAGAGGGGAACGATCACGTCCCTCGATCTGCTCGCTATGCCCCTACTTATACATCCCAAAATGTCATTGGCCTTCTTGGCAACAAGGGCACACTGCTGACTCATATCCAGCTTCTCGTCCACTGTCACCCATAGGTCCTTTTCCGCAGAACTGCTGCCTAGCCATTCGGTCCCTAGTCTGTAGCGGTGCATTGGATTCTTCCATCCTAAGTGCAGGACCCTGCACTTATCCTTATTGAACCTCATCAGATTTCTTTTGGCCCAATCCTCCAATTTGTCCAGGTCCTTCTGTATCCTATCCCTCCCCTCCAGCGTATCTACCACTCCTCCCAGTTTAGTATCATCCGCAAATTTGCTGAGAGTGCAATCCACACCATCCTCCAGATCATTTATGAAGATATTGAACAAAACCGGCCCCAGGACCGACCCTTGGGGCACTCCACTTGATACCGGCTGCCAACTAGACATGGAGCCATAGATCACTACCCGTTGAGCCCGACAATCTAGCCAGCTTTCTACCCACCTTATAGTGCATTCATCCGTAGTCTGGCTTGAGCAACAACCGATGTGCCCATGGCCATATTCCCTAGGAGCTGGAGATAATGTCTGGCTGAAATTTGGGGCTGGATTGTACTGTCTCTATCAACAAGAAGAGACTGAGAAATTCGTGATGTGGGAGGAGCCCCTTTGCCTGAATGGAGTCAGCTTCTATGAATTCTAGCCTCTGTACCAGTGTTAATGTCAATTTTTGTTTGTTGATCTATAGGCCCAGATTCTGAAACAGATCCAGTGTAGTTTGAGTGACTCATTGGGCCTCTGCGAAGGCCCGCGCTCTAAGAAGGCAGTCGTCTTCAGATAAGGATAAATCATAATGGCTTGAGACTGTAAGTGGGCCACCACTACTGTGAGGACCTTGGAGAATACTCTGGGAGCCAATGAGAGGCCAAAATGGAGTACTCTCTATTGGTCTTGACCTTGCATGAACCCGAGATAACGTCTGTGGCTCAGTATGATCACGATGTGAAAATATGCATCTTGGAGGTCGAGGGCCGAGAATCAGTCTCCTTTGTCCAACTCTGGATTGATCGTTGATAATGTGATCATCTTGAACTTCTGAGCTTTGATAAACTTGTTTAGTGCTCCAGTATGGATCTCCAACCCCCTTTTTTCTTTGGTTACAGGAAGTAACAAGAGTAGAAGCCTTTGGTGATGAGATGTGTGGGCACTGGCTCTATGGATCCTACGCTGAAATTGTGGTTTATCTCCTGACGTAGCAGACTCTTATGAGAAGGGTCCCTGAAGAGGGACAGGGAAGAGTGTTTGGGAGGGAAGAGGGAGGAGAAACGGATGGAGTAGTCATCTCAGATGATCTTGAGCACTCATTTGTCGGAGGTTATCCATTCCCAGGTGCTGAAGAACAGGGAGAGATCATTTCTGAAGAGATGGGTGGGGTTTTCCAGCGTGAAGTAAGGAGAGTGTTCTACAGGCACCTCAACCAACCCGTCAAAACTGTCTTTCAGGTAGAGGGGTGAGAGGAAGTTTGCTGAGATCCTGATGTCTTATCTGTGGAACCTGGGCTTCTTCCTCTGGGGTTTATATGAGCTCTCTGAATATTGAGATGGATATTGTGAGCGAGGCTTGAATGGTGGCTGAGGGCTGTGAATTTTTTGGTACCGAAATGTATAGATCCTGTGGGACAGAAGAATAGCCCTTGAATCTTTTAAATGTGTGGAGTGATGTGTCAGTCTTTTCAGCAAATAATTTCGTCCACTCAAAGGGAAGGTTCTCTACCATCGTTTAGACCTCCTTGGGGAAGCCAGAGAGATAAAGCCACGAGGCCTGTCACATCACAATGGCAGTCAAAATAAAACATGCCAACATGTCAGCTGCATCAAGTGCAGACTGGAGACACATTTTTGCCATCATCTGGCTCTTGTTAACCAAGGCTTTACATTGTTCCTTGTGAGAATTGGGAAGCTGTTCAATAAAAGAACTAAGCTTCACATAGTTCTAATAGTCATATCTGTCACCACTCTGAATTGGAAGGTGGTCAAGAAATAGGCCTTCCTGCCAAACAGGTCCAGGCACTTCCAGTCCCGGTCATAAGGCGTGGACTTAAAGTGGTGTTGGTGGCCTTCATAGTAAACTGCATCCACAATGATTGATTTGGCAGGTGGGTATCAGAACAGGAATTCCATATCCTTTGCTGGCACATAATATTTCTTGTCTCCCATTACAAGTTGGTGGAACAGACGCAAGTGTATGCCATATCACCTTGGTGGGGTCCAGCAGAGCCTCATTAATAGGGAGGGCCACTCTGGAGGAGGTGGAGGAATGTAGAATGTCCACCAGCTTGTAGTGCGACTCACAAACCTCTTGTTACGGTATTTGGAGTGGCTCTGCCACCCTCTGTGCCAAGTCCTGGAATAGTTTAAAGTAATCCACCATGGTGAAAATGATGAGAAGTGGACTGGAGGAGTGACTTCCTCCTCATCTTCGGCCTCTGGTTCTTCCCTTGCCTGCTTGGGAAGTTGAGAAGCCCTTGAGGCAGCAGCCGAAGGAGGGTACTTCCTTGGCTGCTGGTAGGCCACACCAGAGGTGATGGAGACCTATTGCCTTTGGGCCTGCCAGGGTCCCTGTACTGCTACTGTGATGGAAAGGTGGTTGGTTCCACGATTGCCTGAACTGAGGAGGCTGTTAATCAGAGGGGTCGCACGCCCGTGTCCATACTGAAACTGGGCTCCATATGGCAGGTGCAATGAGAGTTGGGAAGAGATGTCCTCTTGCTCAGTTTCTGAAAAGAGCAGTATGTGGTACAAAGGCTCTGGGGGAACTCGGTACCAGGGTCCCGGTACTGAACAGAGGAAAGTCCGGTGCATCAGTCATCGAAAGATCCGTTGCACACCAGAAATCTGGCAGTGCGGAGGGCGTTGATACCGGTGGAGACTACTGATGATACTGACCAAACCAGTGATAGTTTCCAGCTCAACTGGGGCTCACTATGGGGACTTTTCTTAGAGGCCTTACATGAGTGGCTCGCAGGCATTTCTCTGAGCGCACCTCACTTTGAAGTGGAGAATTGCGGTGAGAGCTCCCGCCAGGACTTCAGTGGCTGAAGGGCTGATTCCATGACTAGGAGTTTGAGGCTCAGTTCTCTGTCCTTCCTGGATCTGGGCTTCAGTTGTTGACACAAGCCACACTTCTGTGAAATGTGTTTCTCTGCCAAGCAGCGAATGCATTGGAAGTGTCCATCAGTAACTGGGATACATTCCTTGCAACTGAGGCACTTTTTGAAGCCACAGGGGGTCGACGGAAGACAAAATCCATTTCTTTTCTTCTTTTCCTATATTTTTTAGGCAATAGACAAAATAAAATGTAAACGAAGTAAAGAAAGGAAAAAGACTTCAAGAGAAGCTAAAATTAGCAATTCTAAGAGTTAACCATCTATGAGTTACAGCTCTAACTTCGTCTCAAGCCAAAGTGGTTGAGAAGGAACTGAGGAGGGTTGCCTGCGCACCCTGGCTACCCTCATGGCAGACAGGGAGCAGCGCATTAGCAGGCCGAACAGACTGCTACCAAAGTTCTCCAATCAGCAGTGCAGGGATGCAGACACACCTATGGTGAAGCACCCATAGGGACCCTATTCAAAGAAGAATATAAGTGATTCATTAAAGAGAGGACAACACAAAGAATGGGGATCCTCCTTGGAGGCCATAGAATAAAATTTTCTATACAATCCTATATTTCTACACTTCTAGCATATCTACTCATTTGCATTCTGTCATGTCCCCAAAAAGACACATTTACTGGAAGACCTGCAGGTCAGAAGGTATTTATTAAATCAAATTTCTTTCCTTTGACAGTTGTACAAAGCCCTTAATATCAAGCATTGGATTTTAGATGATTTCCAGATTAATCCCAAATTAAACAATGAGCATGTAAAACCAGAGATGGTAGAAGTGGTAGATAGCTCAACGAAGACAAAAAAAACCTCAGCTTATCTAAAATATAGGAGATCCATACTCAGAACATGAAAATTTCGATTTCAGGTCTTAAATAATACTAGCAGCTGTTCATTTTCCATGGAATCAAATAGAACCAGTTAGAAATCTGCAATAAGATAAATGTCTGGTTCACCTATATTTTACACCAAGGAACCACACAGCTGTGTGGGTGAATTTACTCTGAAAATATCAGTAAATCTGTGAAATTCAATCACTATTGAGTGCTCCCTCCAAGGCCTTTCCTCCTAACTAACCAATCCAAAAAATAAATAAAGCAAAACAATGCCCTAGTGTGAAATTGCCATCTGATGACTTGCACAAGTGGTAAGACAGCCATTTGCAAAAATTAATGGACACTCTATATATCAAGACTTCATTACACTGGGCAGAAATGTTTTAGTGATAAACCACAGAACACCAAAGAAAATCGTATTTATCACAGTAATTCTCTTGAAACATTTTGTTCACCAAGACAGCTTCCATAGACAGTGGAACTTTATTCTTTAACACAATTATTTTCTCTCTGCCTGTTTTTGGAAATCCTTGTCATTACGTATCTCAGGTTATAATATGTTGCAGAGAAATCAAAGTATAATTATCAAAAGAACAAACTGCCACTCAAGCCATAGAATTTATCAAATTACTTTTAATATTTGGCAATGAAGACTTCTAGTTAACAATAACAGGTGGAATTATCAAAAGTGCTTACCTTGACTTAGCCTTATTTCTAACACTGCTTAAAACAGTTATGTTAGACAAGGAAAACAGATGGCTAGAATGTCCAAGAGCATGTCTTTTCATATTTGTTTTACTAGCATTTCAATCAATCACTTTGAATCAGGTGACTTGTAATACAGTAACAAAGGGTCTGCCTTGTTTTATATACTATATTCAGGAGTAAGTAGGAAATGTACACCCCAGCTAAAGGTGTGTTTCCACATTAGTTTACAGGGTATTATTGTTTATATAGATCCTATTGTCTGCTAGGGTCATTGCAGAGGGACTAGATCAGGACCCTACCCTTAACCATTGACAATGCAAGAGAACATATAAAAGAGTGTTGAAAAGAGAGAGATGAAAGGCAGTGTCATTGTGTTGGGAAGCTAAGCATGTGTCTTGTGGTTCAACAATTTTTGTATGCTAGTTAATTAGTGGGGGCTCTATTTTGTTTAAAGTAGAACTAAGTCCAATACAGTTTTTAAATGCTTAAAAAACAATTTCAGGCAAACTAGCAAAAAGCCTACAATAATTCTCTGAAAGGACCGGTCTACCTGAAAATGTTTAATTTTAAGGCTCACCTCTGCATACGTATAAAGTTTGAGCAAGTATTTTTAGACGTATTGTACGAAAAATTTAAGGTAACACAGTCTCAGGCTGCGACCAAACTTCAAACATTTCTGTAAGCAAAGAACATATGGAACTGGGGTTTATAAAAAAAATATCACTTGCTACTAAACACCTCCTAATAATATAATTAGAGTCAGTGATAAGAAAAATCAAAACTGAAAAGTCTGAAGCTTTTCTTTAGTAATTCAGAACATTTTTAATTGCTCAGCACCATCAAATGTGTTCTGTACAAAACCATGTCACATTGAGTGTGATATTTAGATCTATTAGTAATCAGCTGAACTGTATTTAGAATGATACACTGGTAAGGCAAATAATTAATAAAATTTCCACTTACTCCCACTTAGTAATGAAAAATGCTGTATACCTGCATTAAGTAGCACTTTAACTGTTGCTTATGGAAAATGGCAAAGAGAAACATATTAAACAGGTTTAGATAAACAGGTTCTGGTCTTAATTAAATTTATTTTTCCATCCTTATAAAATCTGCAATGTGTAATTAAAGCTCTACTAAATAAAAGACACTAATGCACTGTCAAATATGAGGCTGGCTTGAAGCAATCAAAGGAAATAACCTATTAAAACAAACGAAGGTTTCCATTAAGAGACCCAACATTTCCAATCGAAAAGCTAATCAATATTGAATGACCATATATTTTATACTTATACAGAACCTTCCCATCTGAGGTTACTTTACATTTAATAAGCCATTACTTTATAAAGAATAAACAAACCTTTAACATCCTTCTGAAATACATAAGTGCTTTTAAATCCATTTTACTGATAGATAGACTAAGGCAGATATTAGTGCAGAGACTCTTCCAAGAACACACCACAAGTTAATAGCAGACTCAGGAAGAGAATTCAGCAATCCCTATTTCCAGGAACCTGCTATTACCATTAGTAACATTTGATCAGTCCCTACATACAACCTGCAACAAGGAGACCCTCCTGAGAAAGAAGTGCCAGACACCTCCATTGTGTTATTCTCCCCTTGCCAGGACCCTACAGAGCTCTCCATAGAGTTGAGATATCTGTGAGAAGAAAGGGCAAAGAATGATTTTGGGTGAGGACTAGGAAATGCACATCATCCACTTCTGTGCCAAGCAGATTTTCCCCAGCCTGGGACTGTAACAGCTCTTCCACTGAGAACGTTACACAAGGGGGATACATCTTTAAGGGATGTTCCTGGGCAGCTGCAGCCCCGTGAGTCCCTCGTAACATGGCTCCATTGGTACGTGCTGCCGGGCAGTGGGGAGGAAAGAAACCTGCTTGGATTTTGGCTTGCAAAGGGATTGGCATCCTGTGGATCCTCTAGGTTTGGAAGTTGGGCAGATGGATTAATTTTGTAGCAGAACTAACCCAAACTAGAGTGTAATGCTCAGGAAAGAACAGCAGAAAGAGTGATCCAACCAACTATTATCTAATGAATAATACTAATACTCTGTGTGCGCATGTTACATTTACTTCGCTAGGTTATACTCGTGAAGTAAGAAAGTATTGGTATTTTAATTATTTATATGTAAAGTCTCTACAATCAACAGTAATCAAAAGGAGAAATGGAACCCAGTACCACCCGGCAACTTTGGCAGTCTATGAGCAAAATCTTGAAATTGCCGGATATGCGCGCTCTCTCTCAGGATGTACGCATTGCCAAAAATAACGTCTACTATAAAACAAGATACCAGAGTGGGACTAAATAAGAAAGAATCTTGGAGCTCAAACGCATGCTATAAGTGTATGGGGAAATCTACTGGTGCTACTATTGACACAGGAAGAGGAAGAGAAAAAAAGTACACAAGCAGGAACATAAGAGCACGTAAAGATACTATGAAGTACCACCACCAAGCCAGAACTAAACAAACTTCTACTTCACTCTAGTAGTGGTTGTAAATTTATTAACTTACTATTACTTATAATATTAAACCTCATACTTGATGACAATTTATTCAGTTTCACAGTGACATTCACTTACAAAAAGAAAAGGAGTACTTGTGGCACCTTAGAGACTAACCAATTTATTTGAGCATGAGCTTTCGTGAGCTGTAGCTCACAAAAGCTCATGCTCAAATAAATTGGTTAGTCTCTAAGGTGCCGAAAGCTCATGCTCAAATAAATTGGTTAGTCTCTAAGGTGCCACAAGTACTCCTTTTCTTTTTGCGAATACAGACTAACACGGTTGTTACTCTGAAACCATTCACTTACAAGAATCCCCAAGCCAGCATAGCAAACAGGTAGGCTAAAACTTAAATGGCCTTCACACCTTATACCCACACACACCTCCACACAAACACTCCATAACTTTGGGGAAATTTGGATCTAAACTTTAAAGCTGCCTCCTTCCCTATATCGGGCCAAATCAAAACGCTAACTCCAAATATTTACAACATTTGGGGAAAATTTGAATCTGGATTCAAACCTTCAGGCCAGGGTTAATCTCTAACAACTAGAATGAAATAATCAGGACAAACTGGAGGTAATGTCATAAAATAAAAAGGCAATGGCAGGAGGAAGACCATAAACTGAGTCCTCAACCCCCAGAGTTCAGTAAAGGAGGAGGAGCCAGGCCCAACACACAAGAGTCAGCAGTGGGACTCCAACCCTGGACTGCAGTGGGGAG
Organism: Caretta caretta; assembly: GCF_965140235.1. Lineage (NCBI taxonomy): Eukaryota > Metazoa > Chordata > Testudines > Cheloniidae > Caretta > Caretta caretta. Next base: position 10,782,313 of record NC_134207.1, on the reverse strand, counting down.
TGCCAGCCCAACTTGTGAGGACAGAAGGACCTGCTCTTTCAGCACCAAAGGATGAAAAGAATACTGCCAGCCCATTTCCTGGCACAGAAGAGGAGGTATTCTGAGACCCCCCACATGCAGAATTCTTGAAGGGGATGCACATCAGCACTGGTCAGTTGCAAAAGAAAATACAGTGGGAAAATGACATAGGGACAAAATACCTGTGCAAATATCACTTTACCAATGTAAAAACAGAATGCTGTGCTCCATACAATTACATTAATGCTCAAGATATTTTAGACTGTTTTACAGTAATGGTTACCTGCACCAAGCTAAAATTGCATTGACATGTATAGGATTCTAGCTATGCAATGTCCACTACGCTTAATATGGCCATGTAGAAAAAAATAAATTCACTGTACTGAAAATATACTCAAGCATAATATATACCACATCTGTAGAAATGAGATTCATTTTATAATAGGAAGAAGCTCCCCTCAGTGTGTGCTCAGAACTTCCACAAGTTAATGAAAACCCAGACAAGATTTTGCTCTTTGATTTGTATAACTAGAGCTTTAATCTTAGCAAATCATATTTATTAGCCAGATTTTTTCCACAATCAGACTAGCAACTCATGCATTGTAAAGAAAACTCATACATGCTATTCAACTTCAATATTCAACTAAAAACAGGCAATAAGTGTGGTACCTCAAGAGTACCGTAACTGTTAAGTAAGTGACAACCTTTTACTAAATGTTGACTATGGCACTAATGGCAGCCATCATATTTGCTCTGGCGGAGAAGCATGGAAAGGAGCTCTGAAATATTTAAGTTTAAAAAAAAAGTATGAGCTTTTCTTTCAAAATACAAGTTCTTAAAATGATTATGGGAAAACAATCTCACAAATGAGTATAATCTGTCTTGGGATCAGGGCTTGAAATTTAAAAATTATCTTCAAAATATGCCTACCTGTAACCAATTTTTATGCCCAGCGTAAGCATCAATTTTACCCAAATCCACCATCACCACCACCACACCACAACTTTTTGCACCTCCTCATTAACAGAGCTACGGGACACTTTCCAGAAAAAGATAATATATTTCACTAATGTCAAGCCTTTACCTTTCTGCTTTTCACTATAGTTCCTGTTCTCCCATCATTTCCACATTTCTTTTTTGATCCCTTTCTTTGATAGCTTTATACAGACTAGGATACCATTCCTGTTTAATGTTCTCTCGGCCTTCTCTTTCTCCCCCAAGTCTCTGATATCCCTGCCAGGTTCCTTTACTCTGCTTGGCTCTCTCTCAGCTCAGGAGATTAAGAGGTAGAAAAGATCTATTCATTTATATAGTCCCTCCCTCAAGGGACAAAACAGAATGATTCTCCACAGTATTAATTGTTTGGTGTTCTCTTGTGTTTTTCCTCACCCCTCCATTTCTGTCAGAGGGTATGTCTACGCAGCAAAAAAATGCCCCGGTCACAGGACAGGAGGCTCCAGCAGGTGATCCAGGTGCTGACCCCCAGCCGTGTGGCAGTGGGCACCAAACATGGAATCCTGCAGGTGCTGACCCAGGGCGCTGACCATCAGCCCCAACCACATGGTGGTTGTTCCTCCCCACCCCCCATCGCCCTGGCACCTCATCCTCCACCCAGGTCTCAATTTGCCAGGACTTGCTGTTGAAAGTGATATTTTAAAAGATACAAATGTCACTTTCCACAGCATAGTTAGAACTCCAATGCTACCCTGCCTTCTCAGCTGGGTACCTGCCAGCAGCCACCTAGCTTGAGCCCCGACACCTCTTTCATTACAAATTAATCACTGCCTCCATCGCCTCTAGTTCCTGTTTCCTTCCAGGCTCCCCACCCACCACCCCATCACTCATGGGCCCTGCTGCCTCCCGCACATTGTCCCAAGCTCCCTTCTGCATCCTCACAGCCCAGGCCTGCCCCACTCCTTGCCTCTTGTTACTGGTGCTCCCCCCACCATGGCACTAGGGTGGTTGTCTACATTACCCACCCATAAGGCCCTGTTCAGTCCTGGTTAAATCCGCACCGCCCTGCTCCCCCAAATATATAAGTCAAAATACTCCTATGCACCAGACCAGAGTACCCCAACAATCTGTGAGATGTAAAGTTTTAAAGTTGCCTTGTAAACACCATAAATTATAATGCAGACTCATTCCCTTCTAAATATTGCTACAGTGCAGGCAGAGCTAAATTACGTAGATGTGGTTTCCTTTCAAATCATAAAACATATCCACACTGTGTTTTTACATCTCCCACTACTATAGCTCCATAAGCAGCTATTGGTTAACCTCATCGTTGGCAAGATCACTGCGTGGTGTTTGAGTAGGCTGAGATTGTTTGTGGCAGAAGGCAAAAGAATTAAAGACACAAATGGATATCAAAGTATTTCAAAAAAATCAGTGCCGGATGGTGCCCCTGAACGTGATACAGAGATGGTCCCAGAGGAGCAACCTCCCGCTACGAAAAGCGGAACATGGAAGGAAGAAAAACGAACATTTCAAGACCAGTGGGAAATGCAGTTTCTTGTGTTTGTGAAGCCATCTGATTCTGTTTCTCAGCAAGTTGCAGTGTATGCTCTTTGTAAGAGAAAAATTACATCAAATCAAAACGTACGCAATGCAACATCACCATAGAACTAATGCAGGGGCACTTGAACAGAATTACCACAATGAGTTTCAGGGGTGCAAGCTGTTACATGATGCAAAAATCGAGTTTGAAAGACAACAGTGGCAGCTCAAAGATTTTTTGCATAAAGCGGATCAGATTCGAGTGGCTACTTCTAAAGTTCCACATTTGGGGCACGCAAGGAAACCATTCAGCGACGGAGAACTCCTGAAAAAAAATTGTTCTGGCTGTAGAACCAGAAAGTAAGCTTTTCGGAGAGATACCACTCAGCAATGATACATTACAGAGGACCACAAGAGATCTGGCAAATTTTCTACAATATGAAATAGCTGGAAAAGTTGCAGCAAGCCCTTTCTACAGTCTGTGCTTGGATGACAGCCTTCATGTCATGAGGAATCTCAAAATAATCGTATATGCTTGCTTTTTGGACTGTGATCGCCATTGTTTTTCTGACTGTGTTTTATGTCAGGTGAGCCTCATTTTATGTCTACACTGTGAAGCAGTCAACAAAACTTTTGTCTTTCACGGGTACTTAACCCCTCTCTTCCCCCGCTCCCCCCCACGAAAGACAAAAGTTTTGCCAACTCAAGTGAGAGTGTGAACGCGGCTTTGTCAGCAGGAGCACTCTCCTGCCGACAAAGCTAACGCCACTCGCAGGGCTGGGAGTATTTTGTGCCGACAAACTACCAACAAAGAGCGTTTACACACACTGACTTTTAGCAACAAGGCTGTGTCAACCTCAGAGATAGGCCTACTGGCAAACATATTTTTGAATGTGTTCAGGCGAGAATGCAGGAGTGCTGCGTTAGCTTTGACAATCTCTGAGGTTTGACAGCTGATGGGGCAGCAGCTATGCAAAGTGCACGAGTAGGGGTGCTGAACTACTTCCAAGAACAGCGCACTCGAACTTTTATTGTTTCACTGTTTTAGCCACCAAGAAGTACTTGCCAGCAAACCTTCAATGAAAAGTATGAATGAGATTGAATCCTTAGTGATAAAATTGCATCAGTAATGTCAACATCAGCAATGTCAATAAAGCGAGATTCGCAGCTGTGAAATGGGCTGTGAGACACGCAAGGTGCTGCTGAATTACAATCCAGTCCGCTGACTTAGTTTTAATGACAGTGTATAGAGGCTATTTGAGCTCTGGAAAGGGCTTGTTGAGGTTCTGAATAAAGTTTCACCGGAACTGTCCCAAAAACTACAAGATCCAGAAATAAATGGTTGCCTGCTCTTTATGAAAGAGTTTTTACCAAAGCTTTCTTCCTTGAACCTGGAGCTTCAGAAACCTCAGCTAACAATATTTGATAGAATTGAAATAATTAATACATTTAGAATGACAATCACTGACATAGTCCAGCACCTACAAGAGGAAGAGTCAGTTTCTCAGCTGTCAAGATGAGAAAGTGCAGCAAAAAGTTGGCTCAGCTGTAACCAAATACTTGAGTATCCTCTCGGGGGAGCTTAAAAATCGTTTCAGTGAGGGACACTTTTTCCCTTAGCACACCTTTGTGATTGACCCATTCAACAATTCTGGTTCAGCTTTATTGGCTGCAAACAAACTAACTGCCTTGCAAGACAAATTAGCTACCTTTGATTCTTTGGATTTAAGGAATCTAGAATGCCTCATGCTGAAAATGTGTAATGATTCAAGAATGAAAACATACTTCTGTCAGCCTGCTGTTACAACACAGGAGTTCTGGAGTAACACATACCTATTTGAGGACCCTTACAAGACCCTAGCTAAAGTTGCTTTTCTTTTCTTGTCCCTGTTTTCTATTACTGTGTGTGAGAGGGCATTTAGTGCACTTCATTTCCTGAAAAACAAGTACCGAAACCGCCTCACTGATGCCAACCTTGAAGCTTCTCTTCTAATTTCACAGGAGACCCGAGATCCTGCAGACTTTCCTTTCAAAGAGGTGCTGAGATTTTGCAAATAATCTGATCCACACAATGGATGTGGTAAAACCCAGAACTTTTATTATCACACTATACTGCTAACATACAAAATAAGAGGATTATGTTTGTTGTTGTTATTATTATTACTGGATTGGATGGCTTTTTTTGGTCTGTTACTGAAATAAAAAAAATTGGAACAATTTGCAGATAGGATTTGCATTATTATTTGGACTTCTATTATGTCAAAGCATTTTTAAATTTATTTCAGAATTGTTGTACAGACAACCACTTTTACCAAAAAAGCAAAAGAAACCATCATAAAAAAGTCAAGAACATGCAAAGCACCTTACCTGTGCTTCTATTCTGTTAAGTCATAAGAACATAAAAATGGGCATACTGGGTCAGACCAAAGGTACATCTAGCCCAGTACCCTGTCTTCCAAGAGGGGCCAAGGCCAGGTGCCCCAGAGAGAATGAACAGAACAGGTAATCAAGTGATCTATCCCCTGTCACCCATTCCCAGCTTCTGGCAAAGAGAGGCTAGGGACACCATCCCTGCCCATACTGGCTAATAGCCATTGATGGACCTATCCTCCATGAATTTATCTTTTTCTTTTTTGAACCCTGTTACAGTCTTGGCCTTCACAACATCCTCTGGCAAGGCGTTCCACAGACTGACTGTGCATTGTGTGAAAAAATATTTTCTTTTTTGTTTTAAACCTGCTGCCTATTAATTTCATTTGGTGGTCTCTAGTTCTTGTGTTATGAGAAGGAGTAAATAACACTCCCTTATTTATTTTCTCCACACCAGTCATGATTTTATGGACCTCTATCATATCCCTCCCTTACTCGTCTCTTTTCCAAGCTGAGAAGTCCCAATCTTATTAATCTCTCCTCATATGGCAGCCGTTCCATACTCCTAATCATTTTTGTTGCCCTTTTCTGAACCTTTTCCAAGTCCAGTATATCTTTCTTGAGATGGGGCAACCACATCTGCACACAGGTCCAGTAAAGAATAGAGATAACTGTACATTATTTTTATTACTGGGTATGCAAAAAAAACCCCAAAACCTTACATAAATAAATTATAATGATTTGGATGTATATATGTGCATATTACTTTATTAATTTTAGGAAAAATAAATAATTTTAGGAAAAAGTGTCAGTGCGGCCACCAGCAAGAATTGCAAGGACCCCTTGACTAGACAGAATCTCCTACTAAGAAGGGGCTCTGACCACCTGACTACAGGTTCCTCAAGCTCCCTTCCGATAAATCTATACTGAGAGATAGCCCATAGTGCTCACTTTTGAGCAAGTAAGAGAAAGTAATTGTGGGGCTTAAGTAGCAGGGGATTCTCCTTTCTCTACATGCTACTTTGTCATCAAATTAGTCTATAAAATGGGAGTGATACCCTCCTTTGTAGAGTGCTTTGAGATTTACCAATGAAAACGGTATATAAAAAGCTAGATATTATTACAGTGATATACTGCAGGTTCCCTAATGCATACATTCTGTAAATAATATGCAGGTAATCCTTTTTTATAATTTCCATTTATACATTTTATAGTATATATGGAAAGAAAGAAAGAAAAAAAAAACAACCCACTGATGGGAAAATAATCATAGCTGCAATTAATCTCTACAGCACAATTAAGTCTGCATGTTAGTTACAGAATGCATATTTTAGGGAACCTGCAATAATAATAATTGCCCAGCTTGGTAATAATTTATTTGCCAATTTATCTAATTTGGAACCAACAAAACAACTTTAACGTATGAAAAGCAGAAACCAAATCCCAACTGAATTTTCAGTTTTCACTGCTAAACATGGCTCTCACAGTTAGTCTATTTAAAACAACTTGACCTCTTATGAAACTTGGTGCCTCTGTGAATTAGGTGAAATTATAAGGCAACTACAATATGGATCCAAATAGTCTATGAAACAAAGCCAGAAATATCTCTGTACAATGTTCAAGTTCTATCCCAGACTTTCTCAAGTCTGTGCATTGTGTGCATTTTAAATTTCAGTAGAAACATGTGGAGTACAACACCAAACATTTATCTAGCTCATCCATCTATATTTATGTCTCACCAAGCCACTGAGCAATGAAATTGCAGCATCCCTTTGTAAAATAATACAATGGCAGTGACAAGTAGCTGAAGATAAATATAGCTTCTGCAGATACAGCTGGGGAATTCAATAATGCAGTGCTTTTTCCCCCCCTAAATCAGTCCACTCAGCAAGGAATCCACCCCAAGTTTAGAAGGCATATTTTTAATCTGAACTGGCTAAAAATAACTTTGTTTATACGAGTGTGGAAATGCAAGCAGAATAATATTCAATTTAAAAGGGATAGCTGTCATGCTGTACTGCTCGCACATTAACTAATGGGGTGAACAAAGGGTCACTGTTATAGACAAATATACAGGTTGACAGATGCAAATAGAATACACGGCAGTTTCTTATGGGACAGAGTTCATTTCAATATAAGAGTTTACTTACTAATTAGCTATTGGAATTATATATTCCTAAATTATTGAACACAAGTTGGTGTCTCCAAAACATAAGGGTCAGGAGGAGAAAAAGAGGGTACTAACACTGTACCCATAGAATTACTTCTCCACCAGTTGAACTGTTCTTGAAAAAATAATAAAGTTACGGAAAAGAAAAGTAAAGTAATTTTTCTGGCAGTGTATTTGTAGTAGCCTGTTTAAATAATTGAAAACAAATTATATACAGTCTGTTGGCACGACAGTAACGCAGCACAATGCCAAGACGACAAACCCAGTTTCATAAGGGCCTCAAGGCTTATCCCTGTAACCATGGAAGCACTTGATATAGACCTCAGCCATCACAGAACCTCAGACTGGACTAAGATTCATAGGAGGCACTAAAAAGAGAAGTTACTTACCAGTAACTACTGTTCTGCAAGAGTGTCACCTCTATATATTCCTCCTTGTGGGACTGGTACCTCCTGGCATTGAGCAGCAGAATCTTTAATCTTTCTCCACATACCCCTATCATGGAGGATTATTAAGGTATAAAAGTGAGACTGGTCCCATTTACCCCTCAGTCCTGTCCCTAATTCCAGAATCCTTGACCCAAGACGGTGAAAGTATGGAAGTTGGGACAGAAGTGTGAATATGCAAAGGTGACACTCTTGAACAACAAAAGTTAATGGTAAGTAACCTACCTCTCTTTCTTCTTCATGTGATCTCTACACAAGAAAAGGGCAATCTACCAATAACACTGGGTCTTGTTTGACACTGAACCAGAATTGGATACAGTGGCTGTTCCCCCTTGGTGACAAAGAGACTTAGTCAGGACTTATTCCCCTTGGATAAAACATAATGCTTGACGGAGACTTAAGACATACATTTGTGCTTGTCATAAATATAAAGGGAAGGGTAAACCCCTGTAAAATTCCTCCTGGCCAGAGGAAAAATCCTCTCACTTCTAAAGGGTTAAGAAGCTAAAGGTAACCTCGCTGGCACCCGACCAAAATGACCAATGAGGAGACAAGATATTTTCAAAAGCTGGGAGGAGGGAGAGAAACAAAGGGTCTGTGTGTCTGGTGTATGCTGCTTTTGCCGGGGATAGAACAGGAATGGATTCTTAGAACTTTTCGTAAGTAATCTAGCTAAGTATGCGTTAGATTATGATTTCTTTAAATGGCTGAGAAAAGAATTGTGCTGAATAGAATGACTATTTCTGTCTGTGTGTCTTTTTTGTAACTTAAGGTTTTGCCTAGAGGGATTCTCTATGTTTTGAATCTAATTACCCTGTAAGGTATCTGCCATCCTGATTTTACAGGGGTGATTCCTTTGCGTCTATTTACTTCTATTTCTATTAAAAGTCTTCTTGTAAGAAAACTGAAGGCTTTTTCATTGTTCTCAGATCCAAGGGTTTGGGTCTGTGGTCACCTATGCAAATTGGTGAGGATTTTTACCAAACCTTTCCCAGGAAGTGGGGTGCAAGGGTTGGGAGGATTTTGGGGGGGAAAGACGTGTCCAAACTGCGTTTCCCAGTAAACCCAGTTAGAGTTTGGTGGTGGCAGTGGATATTCCAAGGACAAAGGATAAAATTAATTTGTACCTTGGGGAAGTTTTAATCTAAGCTGGTAAAAGTAAGCTTAGGAGGTTTTCATGCAGGTCCCCACATCTGTACCCGAGAGTTCAGAGTGGGGGAGGAACCTTGACAGTGTTATTGTACGAAAATTCTGTTCAAATAATCTGCCCAGACATAGGTTTTTTCCCTGTTACCCAGCAGGTGAGCATCTTTGGTCTCGATCAAAAGAGGAAAGACATAGAAGATAGACAAAGAGCTCTCAATTCCACAACACTGATGTGGAGCTTGCATCTCCCATAGAGTTCACAAACCTTGAAAAGACTGAAGAAAAAGGTAAGCATCCCAGTCCACCACCTAGAAATATTACTGTAGATGGCGAGGGAGATGAGCAACGAATCCGTAGATGAGTATGCATCACCATCTCCTTTTACATCGAATGACCTGAGACATAAGTGGTTCAGGTGTAAGTAGCGACAAAGGGGTTGTATCTTGGTAATCAGTCATATGGTGGTCACATATGTAGCACAGATAAAGGTGTCACCCAGTACACTGTTAAGGACCCTGTCTGTGGATCAAAGCCTACATATATACATGAATGCCCGACACCTAATACAGATGAGGTCAGAATAGTAGGATTCTGAAGGATCCAGGAACCTCTGTTGCATGCTGAGAGTGCCGAGATTACTAGTACTAAATTAGGCTGAACTAGAGGGACGGGGAACCTTGGTGGCAAATTAGGCCTATATGGAGAGGTCCAGGGGCCTCAATGCCACTTCAGAAGTGCTGGAACCACAGCACTGAATTACATTTGGATAAGCCTGGGGACCTTAGCACCACGTAGATGGCATCATGAGCTTAGCTCAGTCAGCTAAAACCAGGGACCTGGAATCCATATAAACCAAGCAGAGGGCTACTTAGGCTAGTGGATCATATGGTGAGGGTGATATATCAAAAAAGATCACAGAAAACATACATCATCATATTATTTGGGAAGCAATGTGTGATCTCATAATAAAAATTGTATTGTAACGTATATGTGCTAAAAGACATGACATGGGATAAATTAGTGCACAAAAGAACGGAAGCTGAGCTCAGTGAGATGAAGGTTTAGAAACCCTTTATTTAATTCACCTGGCACACTGAAAACGTACTGTCCTTTCCGAGTGAAGCTTTATGGAAAACCAAAGAATTGTGTTTTGTACTAATGTCTCAGACCTGCAAAATATTTCCTATAAGCAACATTTCCACATCAACCAAACTAAAGACAGGTTAATCATTAATATAGGACTGAAGTGAGGTGGCTAGGATTCATAGACCAGCCTTTTCTGCTTGCTGACTAGACAGAAGCACTTAGATATGGACTATTCTATTCTATTTTGTTTCTTATAACGGAGCTCCTTCCAACCTCTCTACAGAGAGAATTATCTTTGCTCTCATCCTCTGTCTAGGGGGAGAATTGTGTGTCCAGTGTAATGTTTTGTTTGGGTAAGTTTTTTTTTTAAAAAATCAAACACTGCTCTGTGTTTATATTAGGGAAGGCAAGCCAGAGAAATTTGATTTGGTTTTCTAAGTGTTGATGGTTTCAAGCCCAAGTAGATTGGACTGCTACTTCAGCTGGGAGGTGACAAAGGCATGTATAACTAAGGCCAGGATATTGTCCACCTGGGTGTGACAGTCTCTCCAAAACAACAAGGAGTCCTTGTGGCACCTTAGAGACTAACACATTTATTTGGGCATAAGCTTTCGTGGGCTAGAACCCACTTCATCGGATGCATGGAGTGGAAAATACAGGAGCAGGTTTAAATACATGAAAGGATGGGGGTTGCCTTGCCAAGTGTGAGGTCAGGCAACCCCCATCCTTTCATGTATTTATACCTGCTCCTGTATTTTCCACTCCATGCATCTGATGAAGTGGGTTCCAGCCCATGAAAGTTTATGCCCAAATAATTTGTTAGTCTCTAAGGTGCCACAAGGACTCCTCATTGTTTTTTCTGTTACAGACTAACACGGCTATCACTCTGAAACCAATCTCTCCTAAGTCAACCCTAGATGACAGAAAGCATTATTTGTGGCTTGCTTAACTTCAGCAAGGAATCCATAAGCACTCAAACTATGGAATGGCTTGCCCCTTCAACCCAAAGGATAATGCACCATGGCTGCAAACTCTTCTAAATGTTTTCTTCTGCCCACCAGCTTCACCTAAGTTTTGCTCAGGTTCAGCTTCAATTAGCTGTTTTTCATCCATGAGTTGATTTAATCCTAGTGCTGGGCCATCTTGTTGGAAGTGGTATGGTCATATGTGGTGAAAAACAGGTAGAGCAGTGTGTGTCATCTGTACCTGGCTTGCATTTGAGTCCATGTCATCTGGCCAGTTCACCTAGTGGCTGCATGTAGATGCTGAATAGGATGGGAAAGAACTGATCCTTGTAAGACTTCAAGTGAGGGGTAATGGCAAAGGCACAGTTTCCTATCACTACTCTTTGGGTGTATCCCTCCAGGAAGGGCTTAAAGCTATTTTAACACATTTCCCTTCACCATGCTACTTCCCTCAAACAAGACAGCAGTATCTCATGGCTTACAGTGACAAATGTTGCAGAAAGATCCAAGAGGATGAGAATGGATGTCAGCCCTCAGTGCTGTTTGTTGGCTTGTATAAGGAGAGCAGATCCAGATTAGTAATGAAGGCTCCTGAGCATGCATGATCTTTTCACTGAAGTAGAATGCTTGTTGTTTGGTGATAGCTTCTTTTGAGGGCTTTGGGCACTGAGGATTGATGAAGCATTTTACCAACCTGGATAGCTCCTTGCAGTAGGATTTGGCAACTTCCATGGAGGCTAATAAGAAGAATCTTTTGGTCTGTAATATAGCTGGAAAAAGTCTGTTTCAATCTTCATTTTTCTCCATTGATGCCTGAGTTTCCAATCCTCTCTATCTGACTCAGGGTGTCAGACTCTCTGGGCAATGAGGAGGAAGAGGCTGTTTGGGGAACAGTGTGTTGATGGTCAAGGTTAGCATACAATGACAATGATTCACCAGCTTCTTAAGGCATTGTCCTGTTGGTGGAATGCTGCTGTCTTTTTGCATGTTTGAATTTGGTGGAACCTAAGGCTACATCTACACTTGAAGTAAAGGGTGGGATTCCCAACTCCTGTAGCCATACTCATGCTAACTTTCATTGAGATAGCATGCTAAAAATAGTAGTATAGCCATTGTAGCAAAGGCTGCGGCAAGCAACAGCACTGGGTAGCTGCCTCACACATATACCCACAGGGTCCAAGTCCGTTTGTACTCAGGGTGATTGCTCTATATCTGACCTGTAAGTCTTCATCCTCAAAGGAAACCTGAACACCACTTTCAAAAGACAAGCCTGGGACATTAAAGTCATAACTTTGCTAGATACTAAAAATCATGGTCTTAATAAAGACACTGGGTTTGTGGCTTATTACCACAACCTGTAACCCAATAACACCACTTTCTATCCTATGACTACAGGGTTTTTAGCAGGCCACTTCACTTTGAATGGTCCATTAGAATATGTGCTAACTACTTATGCTAAAGGAAAAGGAGTACTTGTGGCACCTTAGAGACTAACCAATTTATTTGAGCATGAGCTTTCGTGAGCTACAGCTCACTTCATCGGATGCATACCGTGGAAACTGCAGCAGATATTATATACACACAGAGATCATGAAACAATACCTCCTCCCACCCCACTGTCCTGCTGGTAATAGCTTATCTAAAGTGATCATCAAGTTGGGCCATTTCCAGCACAAATCCAGGTTTTCTCACCCCCCCACCCCCATACACACACAAACTCACTCTCCTGCTGGTAATAGCTCATCCAAAGTGACCACTCTCCCTACAATGTGCATGGTAATCAAGGTGGGCCATGTCCAGCACAAATCCAGGCTCTCTCACCCCCCTCCCCCAGAAACACACACACACACACAAACTCACTCTCCTGCTGGCAATAGCTCATCCAAACTGACCACTCTCCAAGTTTAAATCCAAGTTAAACCAGAACATCGGGGGGGAGGTTGGAAAAAACAAGAGGAAATAGGCTACCTTGCATAATGACTTAGCCACTCCCAGTCTCTATTTAAGCCTAAATTAATAGTGTCCAATTTGCAAATGAATTCCAATTCAGCAGTTTCTCGCTGGAGTCTGGATTTGAAGTTTTTTTGTTTTAAGATAGCGACCTTCATGTCTGTGATTGCGTGACCAGAGAGATTGAAGTGTTCTCCAACTGGTTTATGAATGTTATAATTCTTGACATCTGATTTGAGTCCATTTATTCTTTTACGTAGAGACTGTCCAGTTTGACCAATGTAAATGGCAGAGGGGCATTGCTGGCACATGATGGCATATATCACACTGGTGGATGTGCAGGTGAACGAGCCTCTGATAGTGTGGCTGATGTTATCAGGCCCTGTGATAGTGTCCCCTGAATAGATATGTGGGCAAAGTTGGCAACGGGCTTTGTTGCAAGGATAAGTTCCTGGGTTAGTGGTTCTGTTGTGTGGTATGTGGTTGTTGGTGAGTATTTGCTTCAGGTTGCGGGGCTGTCTGTAGGCAAGGACTGGCCTGTCTCCCAAGATTTGTGAGAGTGTTGGGTCATCCTTCAGGATAGGTTGTAGATCCTTAATAATGCGTTGGAGGGGTTTTAGTTGGGGGCTGAAGGTGACGGCTAGTGGCGTTCTGTTATTTTCTTTGTTAGGCCTGTCCTGTAGTAGGTAACTTCTGGGAACTCTTCTGGCTCTATCAATCTGTTTCTTCACTTCTGCAGGTGGGTATTGTAGTTGTAAGAAAGCTTGACAGAGATCTTGTAGATGTTTGTCTCTGTCTGAGGGGTTGGAGCAAATGCGGTTGTATCGCAGAGCTTGGCTGTAGACGATGGATCGTGTGGTGTGGTCAGGGTGAAAGCTGGAGGCATGTAGGTAGGAATAGCGGCCAGTAGGTTTCCGGTATAGGTGGTGTTTATGTGACCATCGTTTATTAGCACTGTAGTGTCCAGGAAGTGGATCTCTTGAGATGATGGGGCGCCCAGGATTTCCAGGTTTATGGATCTTGGGTAATAGATAGAATATCCCAGGTCGGGGTTCCAGGGGTGTGTCTGTGCGGATTTGATCTTGTGCTTTTTCAGGAAGTTTCTTGAGCAAATGCTGTAGTTACTTTTCGTAACTCTCAGTGGGATCAGAGGGTAATGGCTTGTAGAAAGTGGTGTTGGAGAGCTGCCGAGCAGCCTCTTGTTCATATTCCGACCTATTCATGATGACAACAGCACCTCCTTTGTCAGCCTTTTTGATTATGATGTCAGAGTTGTTTCTGAGGCTGTGGATGGCATTGCGTTCCGTATGGCTGAGGTTATGGGGCAAGTGATGCTGCTTTTCCACAATTTCAGCCCGTGCACGTCGGCGGAAGCACTTTATGTAGAAGTCCAGTCTGCTGTTTCGACCTTCAGGAGGAGTCCACCTAGAATCCTTCTTTTTGTAGTGTTGGTAGGGAGGCCTCTGTGGATTAGTATGTTGTTCAGAGTTATTTTGGAAATATTCCTTGAGTCGGAGACGTCGAAAATAGGATTCTAGGTGATCACAGAACTGTATCATGTTCGTGGGAGTGGAGGGGCAGAAGGAGAGGCCCCGAGATAGGACAGCTGCTTCTGCTGGGCTGAGAGTATAGTTGGATAGGTTAACAATATTGCTAGGTGGGTTGAGGGAACCATTGCTGAACCCCGACCTGGGATATTCTATCTATTACCCAAGATCCATAAACCTGGAAATCCTGGGCGCCCCATCATCTCAGGCATTGGCACCCTAACAGCAGGATTGTCTGGCTATGTAGACTCCCTCCTCAGGCCCTACGCTACCAGCACTCCCAGCTACCTTCGAGACACCACTGACTTCTGGAGGAAACTTCAATCCATCGGTAATCTTCCTGATAACACCATCCTGGCCACTATGGATGCAGAAGGCCTCTACACCAACATTCCACACAAAGATGGACTACAAGCTGTCAAGAACACTATCCCCGATAATGTCACGGCTAACCTGGTGGCTGAACTTTGTGACTTTGTCCTTACCCATAACTATTTCACATTTGGGGACAATGTATACCTTCAGATCAGCGGCACTGCTATGGGTACCCGCATGGCCCCACACTATGCCAACATTTTTATGGCTGATTTAGAACAACGCTTCCTCAGCTCTCGTCCCCTAAAGCCCCTACTCTACTTGCGCTATATTGATGACATCTTCATCATCTGGACCCATGGAAAAGAAGCCCTTGAGGAATTCCACCATGATTTCAACAACTTCCATCCCACCATCAACCTCAGCCTGGTCCAGTCCACACAAGAGATCCACTTCCTGGACACTACAGTGCTCATAAACAATGGTCACAAACACCACCCTATACCGGAAACCTACTGACCGCTATTCCTACCTACATGCCTCCAGCTTTCACCCTGACCACACCACATGATCCATCGTCTACAGCCAAGCTCTGCGATACAACCGCATTTGCTCCAACCCCTCAGACAGAGACTAACATCTACAAGATCTCTGTCAAGCTTTCTTACAACTACAATACCCACCTGCAGAAGTGAAGAAACAGATTGACAGAGCCAGAAGAGTTCCCAGAAGTTACCTACTACAGGACAGGCCTAACAAAGAAAATAACAGAACGCCACTAGCCGTCACCTTCAGCCCCCAACTAAAACCCCTCCAACGCATTATTAAGGATCTACAACCTATCCTGAAGGATGACCCAACACTCTCACAAATCTTGGGAGACAGGCCAGTCCTTGCCTACAGACAGCCCCGCAACCTGAAGCAAATACTCACCAACAACCACATACCACACAACAGAACCACTAACCCAGGAATCAGATATCAGAGGAACAGCCGTGTTAGTCTGTATTCGCAAAAAGAAAAGGAGTACTTGTGGCACCTTAGAGACTAACCAATTTATTTGAGCATGAGCTTTCGTGAGCTACAGCTCACTTCATCAGATGTTATACCGTGGAAACTGCAGCAGACTTTATATACACACAGAGAATATGAAACAATACCTCCTCCCACCCCACTGTCACCTTCAGCCCCCAACTAAAACCCCTCCAACGCATTATTAAGGATCAACAACCTATCCTAAAGGATGACCCAACACTCTCACAAGTCTTGGGAGACAGGCCAGTCCTTGCCTACAGACAGCCCCGCAACCTGAAGCAAATACTCACCAACAACCACATACCACACAACAGAACCACTAACCCAGGAACTTATCCTTGCAACAAAGCCCATTGCCAATTGTGCCCACATATCTATTCAGGGGACACCATCACAGGGCCTAATAACATCAGCCACACTATCAGAGGCTCGTTCACCTGCACATCCACCAATGTGATATATGCCATCATGTGCCAGCAATGCCCCTCTGCCATGTACATTGGTCAAACTGGACAGTCTCTACGTAAAAGAATAAATGGACACAAATCAGATGTCAAGAATTATAACATTCATAAACCAGTCGGAGAACACTTCAATCTCTCTGGTCACGCAATCACAGACATGAAAGTCGCTATCTTAAAACAAAAAAACTTCAAATCCAGACTCCAGCGAGAAACTGCTGAATTGGAATTCATTTGCAAATTGGATACTATTAATTTAGGCTTAAATAGAGACTGGGAGTGGCTAAGTCATTATGCAAGGTAGCCTGTTTCCTCTTGTTTTTTCCTACCCCCCCCCCCAGATGTTCTGGTTTAACTTGGATTTAAACTTGGAGAGTGGTCAGTTTAGATGAGCTATTACCAGCAGGAGAGTGAGTTTGTGTGTGTATGGGGGTGGGGGGGATGTGAGAAAACCTGGATCTATGCAGGAAATAGCCCGACTTGATTATGTAAAGAGTTGTCACTTTGGATGGGCTAGCACCAGCAGGAGAGTGAATTTGTGTGGGGGGGTGGAGGGTGAGAAAACCTGGATTTGTGCTGGAAATGGCCCACCTGTTGATCACTTTAGATAAGCTATTACCAGCAGGACAGTGGGGTGGGAGGAGGTATTGTTTCATATTCTCTGTGTGTATATAAAGTCTGCTGCAGTTTCCACGGTATAACATCTGATGAAGTGAGCTGTAGCTCACGAAAGCTCATGCTCAAATAAATTGGTTAGTCTCTAAGGTGCCACAAGTACTCCTTTTCTTTTAACCCAGGAACTTATCCTTGCAACAAAGCCCGTTGCCAACTTTGCCCACATATCTATTCAGGGGACACCATCACAGGGCCTGATAACATCAGCCACACTATCAGAGGCTCGTTCACCTGCACATCCACCAGTGTGATATATGCCATCATGTGCCAGCAATGCCCCTCTGCCATTTACATTGGTCAAACTGGACAGTCTCTACGTAAAAGAATAAATGGACACAAATCAGATGTCAAGAATTATAACATTCATAAACCAGTCGGAGAACACTTCAATCTCTCTGGTCACGCAATCACAGACATGAAGGTCGCTATCTTAAAACAAAAAAACTTCAAATCCAGACTCCAGCGAGAAACTGCTGAATTGGAATTCATTTGCAAATTGGATACTATTAATTTAGGCTTAAATAGAGACTGGGAGTGGCTAAGTCATTATGCAAGGTAGCCTATTTCCCCTTGTTTTTTCCTACCCCCCCCCCCCGCCCCAGACGTTCTGGTTAAACTTGGATTTAAACTTGGAGAGTGGTCAGTTTGGATGAGCTATTGCCAGCAGGAGAGTGAGTTTGTGTGTGTGTCCGGGGGGGGGGGGAGAAGTGGGAGGGGGTGAGAGAGCCTGGATTTGTGCAGGAAATGGCCCACCTTGATTACCATGCACATTGTAGGGAGAGTGGTCACTTTGGATGAGCTATTACCAGCAGGAGAGTGAGTTTGTGTGTGTATGGGGGTGGGGGGGTGAGAGAACCTGGATTTGTGCAGGAAATGGCCCACCTTGATTATCATGCACATTGTGAAGAGAGTTGTCACTTTGGATGGGCTATTACCAGCAGGAGAGTGAGTTTGTGTGTAGGGGGGTGGAGGGTGAGAAAACCTGGATTTGTGCTGGAAATGGCCCAACTTGATGATCACTTTAGATAAGCTATTACCAGCAGGACAGTGGGGTGGGAGGAGGTATTGTTTCATGATCTCTGTGTGTATATAATATCTGCTGCAGTTTCCACGGTATGCATCCGATGAAGTGAGCTGTAGCTCACGAAAGCTCATGCTCAAATAAATTGGTTAGTCTCTAAGGTGCCACAAGTACTCCTTTTCTTTTTGCGAATACAGACTAACACGGCTGTTACTCTGAAACCTACTTATGCTAAACTATCTGTTCCATCTTG
The DNA here is from genome assembly GCF_965140235.1 of Caretta caretta. NCBI lineage: Eukaryota > Metazoa > Chordata > Testudines > Cheloniidae > Caretta > Caretta caretta. The sequence continues at coordinate 10,764,359 of NC_134207.1, read as the reverse complement.
GAAACAGCCAGGGATGATCACAGGTGATAATGACTTTAAATCATTAAGAACTGCCACTGATGAGTCTCACCTTACCATTATATTTCTTACAAAATCAATAATGTGGACAACAGTTTACAACAATCCAACCAAATCCTCTGATTATCCAAGGAAATTATTCTTGGGTTTCAGATGTAGAGTTTGTGCTTAATTTATAGTCTGATCTGCACTACTGCCTTTTGCTTCTATCCCCTTTTACATGGATTAATCAATTAGAAGTCCGTGCCGCTTCAGGTGTGAGAATTTGAAAGCCTTTGCCATCACAAGTACAAAGCAGCCTGCAAGTGAAGGATGAGTCATTTGTTTCACTGATCACCTTGTGCACCCCATAGTGCTTGTCCTGGGAAAAGTATGAAAAGGATAGAAAATAAAAATACTATTTTTCTATTTGCTTTATTCTATGCCTCTTCTGCCTCAATGAATTATATCATGCTCAATACACCTACGGTGATGAGGTAAGAGAAAGTGCTCAAATGAGGCTATATAAAAAATGAGGATGTCCAGACAGACATGATTTCATTCTGTGATTCTTATTTGAACTTATGGTATTCTTATAAGAGCAGGGGAGGGGAGAGAGAAAGGACAAAGGAGTGGAGGTCAGAAGTTTTAATAAAGACAAGATTGGTATCTCAACTTCTGTGGAATGCATAAATTTTATATTTTACATGAGCCAACTTAGTATTCCTTACCCACAGGACTTCCGTCAACCTGAATCTTGTAAAAGGTGACTCCTAATTTTGATAGGCCAGTCATTTGCCCTGTCATACAAGTTTGCAGGATACTACGGCTGTGTCTACACTACACACCTTTCAGCGACATAGCTGTGCTGCTAGAGCCATGCCGCTAAAAGATGCACAGTGTAGCTGCTCTTTGTTGGTGGGAGAGAGCTCTCCTGCTGACAAAAAAACGTCCACCCCCAACGAGCGGCAGCAGCTTTGTTGGTAGAAGAATTCTCCCGCTGACAAAGCACTGTTCAGACCAACGCTTTTCGTCGGTAAAACTTTTGTCGTTTGAGGGCTGTTTTTTTCACACCCCTGAACGACAAAAGTTTTACGAACAAAAAACCAGTGTAGACAAAGCCTAAAATACCAGGTTGAATTTGAATAGGAAAATAACTTTATGTTGTCAGTGCGATACAGTGTTCTGAGTAAGATAATGGAAAAGTATGTTTGTCCTACCATGCAAATCTTAAAGTGATTGCTGTACAACTCTATACTCCCATTAATGCTCAGAATTCTGCAGGTGTCAGTTGCTTAGGGCTTTCCTCTTATCTTCTCCTACTTCATCTGTGAAAAACACTCTCCCTTTCCCACCTGGCTGCATGTTTTTGTTGTTTTAAGATTGATAGCAGAATCATTATTGAATGTGAGGCTGCCTCCTTGGAAATCATCAAGTTATGATTTCTGCTGGAAGTAGGATATCTGGCTAGTTGCAAAAGGAATGACAAATTATAGGCTCTTATGAAAACCTCTCCTCCTGCTTTAACTTAATATTTAAAATGCACTTAGTTTTTGCTTCAGAATTTTCACCTTTTGGGGGTGCTCACAGAGATCATCTGTTAGCCTCTTTCAGTACAGCACTATCTTGTGAGAGAAACTCAGTAAATATTGTGGTTTTATTACTACTATGTACTTGTACAGCAACCTTTCATTCAAGGACCTCAAAGCACTTTACAAGCATTCTTTAATTAAGCTTCATAGATAACTATCACCATATTTTACAGATGCGGAAACAGGCAAAAAGAGATTGAAGTGACAAACCCAAACCTAAAGCCTGGTCTACACTACAGAGTTAGGTCGATGCAGCTTACATCAACCTAATAGTGTCAGTGTCCCTTCCTCTGACGTATCTCGCCTGTTAAGTCGACTTAATTACTCCACCTCCACAAGACACATAGTGCTTAGGTTGACGTAGTTAGGTTGACACAGTGTCAATGACACTGCATTGCTTACATGGACTTATGTGGCCTCTAGGAGGTGTCCCACAATGTCCACCGAAACCACTCTGGTCACAGTTTTGAACTCCACTGCCTGCAGCCAAATACACAGGTAAACACTGCTCCCCTTTTTACAGCCCAGGGAAGTTGTGAACTTGCTTTTTCTGTTTGCTTTGGAGAGCTCACATAGCAGGTGCCCAGCTGAGCATGCCTGCCCCATGCAGCAAATGCACTCCTCCCTGCAGGATAGGTGAGGTGGTGAATCTCCTGGGTCCGTGAGGAGAGGAGGTTGGGCAGTCACAGCACTGCTATAGCCACAGGAACTTTGACATCTGTGGCCAGATTGCTCAAGGCATGGAGGAGAAGGGCTTGTACAAATCAAAGAGCTGTGTCAGGTATACCAGAATGCAAGGGAGGCAGATAGTCGCTCTGGTGCAGAGCCACAGACATGCTGCTTCTATAAGGAGTAGCCTGAGGTCAGAGTGGTGGAATATGAGTGGGGGGAGCACTCAGGGTGGGGCTCAGGGTGCCTAGCATCAGGCTGTAGGAAAAGAGGGCATGGATTTAAGAAAGAATGAAAAGAAACTGAATTAAAGCCTTCCCGGGACAAGTAAAGACAGGTATCACTGGCATTCACTTTTTCGTATAGATGTAAACGGCGCAGGGTTAAATTACTATTGGACGGTGAGAAATTGGTACAATTTTGGTATGCCTACTGTAGATGATCATTAAAGAAAAAAGAAAAGGAGGACTTGTGGCACCTTAGAGACTAACCAATTTATTTGAGCGTAAGCTTTCGTGAGCTACAGCTGTAGCTCCTCCTTTTCTTTTTGCGAATACAGACTAACACGGCTGCTACTCTGAAACTTGTCATTAAAGAAAAGATTTACTTCTCTTGAGGAAGACTTTTGTGTTAAAACAAAACCCAGTTTTCAAGACTTTTACTTTACTAAACACGGTACGTTAAAATAAATTTCAACGTTACATGGCTTTGTACAGCATTATTAAAAGTGAGTCAGTGTCATGTGCACAGATAATGTATTTCCATTACATTGCACTGCACATATTCAGATTTGGAATAAACTTTTGTTATCTGGACAATATGACTTGGGTCTCTACCTCCACGATGATCACACATGCACAATGGTATCCCTTTGGACTCTCACCTCTGTCAAAGGAAGGAAAGGGGGTGTCTCAAATGCCATCAGATTTCAGAAAACAACTGGACCAGTGCCTCCAATTTAAAGAATCTATCCTTCCACTGCTCCTGTAGTTATTTTTGCTGTGATATGCTCTTTTGAATGTTGCCTAAATTCCGTATTGGAGTAGTACTACTGAATGTATTTACAACAGAATTCTTACTGCTAGTAGCTGCAGAGAAATCACAAGCAAGGGGGATCAAATCCTTTCCTCGTTTCACAGGTGCATAAGTCCTCATATTAAGAGAAATCACTGTGGGGAGCCGGGGGAGAGAATCACAAGGGAGTTCTCTATGCAGGTCATACTGCAGTGTGCTGCATGCGAGTTAAAACACTCTACAACAAATCATTAGATAAAAATTTAAATAATCTCTATCTGAAACATATTCATATGTTTGAGGTTTGTTTTAATTTGGCTGAATTCAATCATGCAAAGCTTAATTAGAAAAGATACAGTATTCTAGCACCTCCCTACACGCTCCCCTCCCCATCCCATATCTTATGGGGCCACAGCAGTACCCAAGACATTCACCCCACAGGAGATTCAACACAAAGATAGAGAAACATACACCCAGCTGTGAGAGCCTGGTTGCTGTTTGTGCTTGTGAATTCCCTTTTCCCTTCCATTAAAGATACTTTCCCTTATATGTATGATGTTTACCTCAGCATTGCATAGCTATGTCTGCATGGGTGTGGAATAAAAATCTACGTATGGAAACTGAATTTAATCTTTATTATTCTCCATCACATGTGGCTGCTGCTAACATTCACAGAAATAGCAATAGGTGCATGTACATTGTTATAGTCGGGCACACACAGCAATCATTACAAAGTTCATAGCACGGTGCAAGCAAACAATACCAGCACACTACAGCAATACACGTTACTGTGGCTCATTCTTAAAATGCTTCTTTAAGGCCTCCCTCAACCGAATAGCCCCCTGTTGAGCTCCCCTTATAACCAGACTTCAAAGAGAAATTGCTGAGCTCCAGTTCATTTGCAAATTTGACACCATCAGCTCAGGATTAAACAAAGACTGTGAATGGCTAGCCAACTACAAAAGCAGTTTCTCCTCCCTTGGTATTCACACCTCAACTGCTACAAGAGGGCCTCATCCTCCCTGTTTGAACTGACCTCCTTATCCCTAGCCTGATTCTTGCTTGCATATTTATACCTGCCTCTGGAAATTTCAACTATACGCATCTGACAAGTGGGTATTCACCCATGAAAGCTTATGCTCCAATACATCTGTTAGTCTATAAGGTGCCACAGGCCTCTTTGCCGCTTTTACAGATCCAGACTAACACGGCTACCCCTCTGATCCTTATAACCTTGCATTCATAATGCACAGCACGATACTGAAGAGTAGTGCTGTATCCATGCTTTCTGACAGATGGCTGGCTCGCAAGTTACTAGGGCAGTTGAAAGGCAGCTGGAAACCTAGTAGGATTCCCATGGAATGATGGGATTGAGAAACCTGCATCATGTGATGCTGAACCTACCCCCCCCCCCCACCATGAGGCATCGCAAACCCTTCCCAAAACATCCTGCAGTCAGTTGCACAGTGGAATAGCTACCTACTACGCGCTGCTCTCTGGGTCAATGCAAGAGCTGCTACTGTGGATGCGCTCCGTCAACACAAGGAGCATAGTATGGACATGCAACAGCAGTTTAATTACAGCAGTGGCTGTACATCAACATAACTGAAGTTGACTTAACCGTGTTGCGTAGACAAGCCCTGAATCAGAGCCAGAGGCTGGAAACAGACCCCAGTACTCAACATTCCCAGTCCCATTCTCTAACTTCTCTACAAGAAGAAACATCCTCTCGTTGTAAAAAAGAAACCACATCACTGTAAACAATTTGAAGTGTGGGAAAGATGATGGGAAATACAGGTGTATGGATGTCTCAGTGAAATTTTCAGTGATCATGCTAAAATTGTTTTTACCTGTGCAATTGTACTGGATGTAGTCTGAACTTTCACCTGGCAATCAAATGGATACTTCCATTATATCTATTTTATCATATAATCCAAAATGTAGAATTGGCACATGAAATTGCAAGCCCATTAGCAAGAATTTTTAATTAATCTGTAAACTCAGGGGTTGTACCGTATCATTGGAGAATTGCTAACATAGTTCCTATTTTTAAGAAAGGAAAAAAAGTGATCCGGGTAGCTATAGGCCTATTAGTTTGACATCTGTAGTATGCAAGGTCTTAGAAAAAATTTTGAAGGAGAAGGTAGTTAAGAACATTGAGGTCAATGGTAAATGGGACAAAATACAACATGGTTTTACAAAAGGTAGATCGTGCCAAACCAACCTGATCTCCTTCTTTGAGAAAGTAACAGATTTTTTAGAGAAAGGAAACGCAGTGGATCTAATTTACCTAGATTTCAGTAAGGCGTTTCGTACAGTGCCACATGGGGAATTATTAGTTAAATTGGAAAAGATGGGGATCAATATGAAAACTGAAAGGCGGACAAGGAATTGGTTAAAGGGGAGACTACAGCGGGTCCTACCGAAAGGTGAACTGTCAGGCTGGAGGGAGGTTACCAGTGGAGTTCCTCAGGGATCAGTTTTGGGAACAATCTTTTTATTACTGACCTCGGCACAAAAAGTGGGAGTGTGCTAATAAAGTTTGCGGATGATACAAAGCTGGGAGGTATTGCCAATTTAGAGAAGGACAGGGATATCATACAGGAGGATCTGGATAACCTTGTAAACTGGCGTAATAGTAATAGGCTGAAAGTTAATAGTTAGAAGTGTAAGGTTATGCATTTAGGGATTAATAACAAGAATTTTAGTTATAAGCTGGGGACGCACCAATTAGAAGTAATGGAGGAGGAGAAGGACCTTGGAGTATTGCTTGATCACAGGATGACTATGAGCTGCCAATGTGATATGGCTGTGAAAAAAGCTAATGCAGTCTTGGAATGTATCAGGAGAGGTATTTGCAGTAGGGATAAGGAGGTTTTAGTACCGTTATACAAGGCACTGGTGAGACCTCATCCGGAATACTGGGTGCAGTTCTGGTCTCGATGTTTAAGAAGGATGAATTCAAACTGGAACAGGTACAGAGAAGGGCTACTAGGATGATCCGAGGAATGGAAAACCTGTCTTATGAAAGGAGACTCAAGGAGCTTGGCTTGTTTAGCCTAACTAAAAGAAGGTTGAGGGGAGATATGATTGCTCTCTATAAATATATCAGAGGGATAAGTACCATGGAGGGAGAGGAATTATTTAAGCTCAGTACCAATGTGGACACAAGAACAAATGGCTATAAAGTGGTCATCGGGAAGTTTAGACTTGAAATTAGACGAAGGTTTCTAACCATCAGAGGAGTGAACTTTTGGAATAGCCTTCCAAGGGAAGTAGTGGGGGCAAAAGATCTATCTGGCTTTAAAATTAAACTCGATAAGTTTATAGAGGTGATGGTATGACGGGATAACATGGTTTTGATAATTAAATATTCATGGTAAATAGGCCCAATGGCCTTGGATGGGATATTAGATGGAGTGGGATCTGAGTTACCCAGGCAAGAATTTTCTGTAGTATCTGGCTGGTGAACCTTGCCCATACCCTCAGGGTTTAGCTGATCGCCATATTTGGGGTCGGGAAGGAATTTTCCTCCAGGGCCGATTGGAAGAGGCCCTGGAGGTTTTTCGCCTTCCTCTGTAGCATGGGGCACGGGTCACTTGCTGGAGGATTCTCTGCTCCTTGAAGTCTTTAAACTACGATTTGAGGACTTCAATAGCTCAGACATAGGTGAGAGGTTTTTCGCAGGAGTGGGTGGGTGAAATTCTGTGGCCTGTGTTGTGCAGGAGGTCAGACTAGATGATCATAATGGTCCCTTCTGACCTTACTATCTATGAATCTATGTAAACAGAAGGTCCAAACGATAGAGGTGCTTCAGATAAAAGATCACCTGCTTTCTACCTATCTGGAGCCAAAACAGACCAATCCAGTCATTTTCTAGTGTCAGCAAAGTCTAATTAGTTTACCACAAACAGCAGTCTTCAGGACACTTGTTCTATCCTCATTCATTATGAGGCATCATTTGGCATAACTATCCAACTTTGTCTGATAAATTAAGTCAGTTAATATTAACTGCCTGAATTACATATGAGCCTCACTGTATCAATGCAAGATTGATTAGTTAATCTTTGTTACTGTATTAGGTAATTCACATTTGTGTTTCCTGTCTCTCTCCAATTACACATTTGCTAAAAAATTCAAACCAGGAAGAAATTTCATGCACCTACCTATACACTACTGCTGCTAAAAGACTTGAAAGCATTCTGGGTATTGGCCTAACAATTACAATAAGAAGGATCTCATTTTCCTACAGAATCCCTATGTCTTTGAGAACATTTAAAGATTCCATGTTATTGGCTGATTTTCAATCTCTCTCTATCATAGCTCCATAGTAAGTAGATAACAGGAGAAGAGGCATTGCTGTGTTATTAATATTAGCTATTGTATTGGCATAGTGCCTAGCAACCCTAGTAATAGACAAGGATCCCACTATGCCAGATGCTGCACAAACAAAAAAGACAGTCCCTGCCTCAAAGAGCATACATTCCAACTGTCCCTCCCTCCATCCTCAGCACCCAGAAGATTCGGACAGATGACCACCAGTTTCCTCCCCAAAGGATGGTCCATAAGTACCTGTCGCTCTGGGAGGAGAAACGGAAGCAACACAGCACAAGCAGAAGTAGGAGGGCAAAGGGAGGACATCTTCAAATGAGGAGGGCAAATCAAAACAACATAGCATTATCTGAGTGGTCACTGTACTTAACTGAGAAACTGCCCTGTGGGGATGGCGAGTTGGAGAAAGGAGGTTAGGGGCTGAATAAGAATTGAAATGACCCCTAAAATAAAAATGCAGGGAACAAGCTATAAAATAAAACAAAAATTGATAATAAAATATAACAAGAGCGATAAAAACAAAAAATTCTACGGAATAAGGCAGGCAGCGACGCAATGCTCTGAGCGGTGGGGCGGCAAGTTCCTGGGGCAGCACAGCTGCAGAGCCCAGCCTGACCCGGTGCTCTGTGCTACGTGGCTGCCTGTCCTGGTGCAGCTGCGCCGCCAGCCACTGGTGCTCCAGACAGTGCGGTAAGGGGGCAGAGAAGGGGGGGTTGGATAGCAGGCAGGGGAGTTCAGGGTGGTGGGCAGGGGGTGGGGGTGTGGATAGGAGTCGGGGCAGTCAGAGGGCAGGGAACAGGGGGGTTGAATGGGGGCAGGGGTTGGAGGCAGAGGTTGGATGGGGCAGCGGGGGGAAGTCAAGGGCAGGGGTTCCGGGTGCGGTCAGGGAGAAGGGATGGTTGGAAGGGGTCCCAGAGGGGCAGACAGGAATGAGAGGGGGGTTTCGATGGGACGGTGGGGGGGCAGTCAGGGGTGGGGGTTCTAGGGGTGGTCAGGGGACGGGGGGGGTGGATGGGGAAAGGGTCCCAGGGGGGCCATCAGGGAACAGGGGGCTTGGATGGGGCAGGAGTCCGGGGGGGGAGGCCAGCAGGGGGCCAGAAGTGGGGGGGAGGCGAGCCACGCCCCCCCCATCCCTAACCTGCCCTCCATATAATTTCCAAAACCCAATGCGGCCCTCAGGCCAAAAAGTTTGCCCCTCCCCCCCGTTTTAAACTGAGTCAGGGTTGATTTCAGAACACGTCTGTGACCCTGCGTACCATTTTATTCTGTTAAATTTCATTTCCATTTTACAGCAACATAGATTGTATATAAAGATGGATGGCATAATCAAACTCTCACTCACTCCATGCAGAGAGCGTAGAAAGGAGTAAAATCCTTCTGAACGGAACTTTGAACTTTGTGTATACACCAGCTCGTTCTGTAACAACATAGAATCATAGAATATCAGGGTTGGAAGTGACCTCAGGAGGTCATCTAGTCCAACCCCCTGCTCAAAGCAGGGCCAATCCCCAACTAAATCATTCCAGCCAGGGCTTTGTCAAGCCTGACCTTAAAAATATCTAAGGAAGGAGATTCCACCACCTCCCTCGGTAACGCATTTCAGTGTTTCACCACCCTCCTAGTGAAAAAGTTTTTCCTAATATCCAACCTAAACCTCCCCCACTGCAACTTGAGACCATTACTCCTTGTTCTGTCATCTGCTACCACTGAGAACAGTCTAGATCCATCCTCTTTGGAACCCCCTTTCAGGTAGTTGAAAGCAGCCATCAAATCCCCCTTCATTCTTCTCTTCTGCAGACTAAACAATCCCAGTTCCCTCATCCTCTCCTCATAAGTCATGTGTTCCAGTCCCCTAATCATTTTTGTTGCCCTCCGCTGGACGCTTTCCAATTTTTCCACATCCTTCTGGTAGTAAAGGAAAGCACAGTCTAGTAGTTACTAGCTCTAGGAGTCCAAGCTGTGTTATATTCCTGTTTCTCCCAGGGTTGTATGGGCTTTGGAAAGCGGAAGCCACAAGCTTCAGAAAAGTTAAGCAGCAATGGTACCAGTAGCCACAATATATTCTGAGCAATGTAACAACCCTTTCATATTATGCTGAAATGAACAGGGTAGATAATGGAATACATTTCACTGGACTAATTAATACATGTCATTAATAATAATTAATTAGTAATAATTATGCACTATTAATAATAAATTAGTAATAATTAATCACAAACATTTAGGGACACAATGGACATTCCAAAGGCATTAAAAGCTGATTATACCCCACACAACAGCAAGGCCTATTATTAAGGTTGCCTAACACTTTCCATTATAACCCCTTGATTTCAGTTGCTTATAACGCTAGATAAACTAACCTTTTGGGTTAATACTTCTTTTGCTTGGTGTCTGCTTCAGATTGGATGTTTTTGAAATTTGGAGCAAAAAATATGCAGGTGTATTTCAGAATCAAATCAATGAAACTTAGGTAGATTTGGCCATGTAATGAAAAAGGTCTAAATTTTTTTAACAGGTTTGTTTACATATGGTAGTCAAGAATATCCAAAATTTAACTCTACAAAAACATTGTTAGGAGTCTCAGTTAGCAAAGTGAGAGTTCTGGACTTGGTATTTTATTCTACAAGTCTGCACACTGCTTCTATTTTGAAACCATTTTAAAAGAAAGTATTTATAACTGATATTTCACCAGAGGGTCTGAGACCTGGTTGTGAGTATACCTGCTGAAAGTCAGGGAGGAAATGAGACTAAGTGACTACTGGTTCGTTCCATTTAACTTCCCTGCATGTTCACCATCCGTAAATACCAACACACGGTACTAGTGATTTACAGCACATACTATACATATCAGGGTTGATAAAAACCAGTGACTAAAAAAAATTGATTTTTTTTCATAAAATACTTTTTAAGGAAAAAAACCTACCTAAAGATAGTTTTAATTAAGATACAGTATAGCTCAAAGATATCCCATCATAGAATAGGGATTTTAAATTCTAATTCTATAGTATGAGACAATATATTCATGTAATGTTTAAGAAAAGTTTTGTAAATCAGTTCTACTAGTTCATGGATTAGAGACCCAATTATATGAGTTTTCAGGGGCTTCTGTATAGATTATTTAGGAGAATCTTTCTATCTACCCAATGAGACTCAGTGCTCAGTCTAGAAGATACCATCAGAGATGCTTAGTTTTCCAGTTCTCAAACTGTGGATTTGTGTCTCCAGAGATAACATGCTTGTTTACAGCAAAAATGTTTTTAAATAAATAATATTTCAAGGTGAGCAATAACAGACCACAACCCTATTGTCCCTCTGCAAATTTGTGTACTCAGTCAATCCCTTACCTCTCTCTAAAAGTGCAAAGTTTCAAAAAGTTCAATGAATAGAAGATTGTTGGGGGTGAAATAGTCTGGACAAGGAGGAGAAGTCTGGAGATAAATTTGAGAAGGGAGGGACAGGCAGTAGAAACAAAAGTGAAACGGTTTGAGCAGCATATTCCAGAAGTCTTGAGGTCGTTCTGAGTGTGGCCCTCATTGATTTGAGATCTACCATACCATTTACTCACCAGAAGAGAAAACCAATCATGGCAACAGGCTGTAAAAGAGACCCAGTTGGGGAATATTTTAATTAAGTTCCTCTACTTGTGGGTAAGACAGGCATGCGTGCAAAATGCAAACAGTGCAACAAAGAAATGCAAGGCCTGGTTGCCTGAATGAAACAACATCATGAGAAATGTTCCTTCTCAGGAGAAAGCTGCATTGAAGATGATGAAGGAACATATCTGAACATGCAGGATCTTCAGGTTGGTAAACTTTTCTATTTCATACTTCTTTCTTAAGGACTGCCTGTCTTCCTTCTGGACTATTCTTGAATTCTCATGTTTGAGCAAAAAATATAGTTGTTACTCTATGGTACTATCATTTTAGATGCAGATGTGATAAAAAAAAAATACCTGAAATAGGCAGATCTTCCTTTTACAATTTCACCTTTAAAGTAATACTGAGTGTCTGTGAATGCAATGAGTAATACTAAATGAGCAGTATGGTAATTAATAATTAAAATAACTGCACTGATTTATTTTGTTTAGGAGAATCCATCCTCAACATACAGGATTCTAAAGACTATCCACCTTCAAGATCACCATCATTTTCTGTAGTTTCAGAGTTATCTGCCAATGATAGTGTTTCAGTCACATCATGTATGTCACATAGTCACAATATATCACCTGTAGCAAAAAGAAAAAAAAAATCTCCATCATCCAGAAACAATCATAGATAAGTTTGTGATAAGAACCAGCAGATTACAAAAAAGGTAACTGATGAAAAAATTGCCTGGTTTGTTTATGCAACAAACTCTCCTTTCCGTATGTTTGAGAACCCACATTTCATTAACATGGTTCAGTCATTAAGACCAGGATACAGTCCACCCAACAGAGCAGATGTCGCAGCTAATAGCTGAATAAAATGTATGAAAGAGAAATTGAGCAGTGTACAAGAGGCCTACAGGGTAAAATTGTTAACCTGAGTCTTGATGGGTGGAGCAATGTCCACAATGATCTGGTTGTATGGGCTTGTGTGACAACAGAAGAAGGGAATGTTTTCCTTACAGAAACAATTGATACATCAGAAAATGTATACACAGCAGAATACTTACAAGAAGTAGAAGTAAAAGCTATAACAAACTGTGAAAAAAATTCAAATGTCTAGTACGCAGCTTGGTCACAAACAATACTGCAAATGTATCCAAGATCAGAAGAAATTATTTAGAAGAGAATGAAGAGACACCCAGGCTAATAACATGGTTGCAGTGCTCATTTGATGAACCTCCGAGCCAAAGACTTCAGTGTTCCAGAAATAATGGCTAATGTTGTTGAAATTGCAACATACTTCTGTAACAACCACTTTGCAGAAGCTGCTCTGAAAAAAAAAAAGTGTGAGGAACCAAGCTAACTCTCCCACAAAACATGCGACAGAACTCAGCAGTGGACTGTTTTGACCTCTATATCAAGAACGGGCCTAATCTGATGACACTCTGAACAAAAGCCCTGGCTGGGATGATTTAATTGGGGATTGGTCCTGCTTTTGAGCAGGGGGTTGGACAAGATGACTTCCTGAGGTCCCTTCCAACCCTGATATTCTATGATTGTATGAAAATTGTGAAAAAATAGATGGCACTGTCACAGCCAACATTCTCAACATTGGGCTTCAGAGAAATGTTGAACGCATGCTGAGTACCCTGAACCTATTCCTGAAGGCTTGAACAAAATGCAGGGAAATAGCTGTTTTATCGCTGATGCTGTTGAAATGTGGAAGGAACTGAGTGAGATCTTAAGAAGAGAAATATGTAATGACAGAGTTAAATTAGAAACATTAAAAAAATCAATGGGACAAGGACTATTTCCAGCTCATTTTCTTGCAAATATTCTCAGTACTCGGTACCAGGGTCAAACCTTAACTGCAAAAGAACAGGAGCTCACTATGACATGGACATCCAGCAATCATCCCTCCATAATCCCTACTGTAATAAACTTCCGAGCTAAGGGTGAACCATTCAAGAACTACGTTTGCTGATGATATTTTTTAAAAAGTCACACCAGTGAACTAGTGAAAGTCAATTAAGCACTTGGATTCAGAGACTGCTGAAGTGATAATCTCACTTGTAACAGCAGTGTAGAAAGAATATTTTCTTCCTTTGGACTAATTCATTCCAAATTGAGAAATGGTTTGGGGCCTGAAAAAGCAGGAAAGTTTGTTTTTCTTTTCCAGATTATGAACAATCAGGAAAATGAAGGTGAAGACGACTGAGTTAGCTGCAGACGCCAATATTTTAAGTTTCTCATGTTGACCTGGCTGACATAGTCAATTTAATTTTGGGGTTTGTTTGTTTTTTTTAAATATTTCTTGAACTATTTTAGTTAAAACAATTTTAACAAAAACAAACCTGATCTTAAAAAATTTGAATGTTTACTAAATTCAAAAATTCATATGCTTGTTTTGTTAAAATATTTGCTGTTGAATAAAAAAAATCCAGAATACATAATAATGTTGCTTTAGTTATATAAAACAATTTAAATGTCTGTCTGGTGATGTTCTCCTCCTAATACAGCATGGCAAGAAAATCCTCCAAATATTAATGATTAACCTGTTGAATTGGAGATAGTTCACCTCCCAATGACTTCATAAATATCTAGTTCAATTACCTTTGGCAAACGAAATAACCAAACAATCATTCATTTTCTGATATAGCTGTAAAACTAATCTGAAAAGTTTTCAAATTAAATCACTTAAAAAATGTATAGTGTGTATCTTCTAAAAATGAAACCTACATCTATCTCAGAGTTGTGAAGAATATGTATTAAGGTTATTAACAACCAACAAGAATGCACTTTTATGTAGAAATCCATGTTTAAATAGAGTCTTCCTGACTAGTGATTTAAATCATGATTTAAATCAAATCCACCCTGATATATCTGCTTCTCTTATTATTCACTGGAAAGTGTTGATTACTGTCACCATATCTCATTACAGATAGCAGTTCTGATGCAAAACCAGCAAATAAAGCATGCGAGTCCAACTTCATGTGGTTGTTTTCACCTAAAAAAAGATACAAAACAAAACAAACAAAACAATAAATAAAAAGAAAAGGAGTACTTGTGGCACCTTAGAGACTAACCAATTTATTTGAGCATAAGTTTTCGTGCACCAACACTGATAATTTCTCATGCAGTTACTAAATACTGTGTGCTTAGTTGCCACAATACTAAATGTCAGGGGAATATAGCAAACAGAATCTTGGGTAAATAATCCAACAACTGATCCTTATTCACTGATAAGTAAAATATGCTCCTGAGTGGAGGACCAGCACAAAGTCTCCCCATTGCTTTAATCCTACTATCCATTCTTGTATCTGATGAAGTAGGCTGTAGCTCACAAAAGCTTATGCTCAAATAAATTGGTTAGTCTCTAAGGTGCCACAAGTCCTCCTTTTCTTTTTGCTAATACAGACTAACACGGCTGCTACTCTGAAACAGAACAATAAATGTTTTTGAAACGTATTACACTGCACTCACAGTTTTCATGTGGGTATTGAAATTAAAAAGAACACAAGTGATGAGTAAATAAATGATTATATATTCATATGTATTTAAAATGCCACCCCCTCATTGTTAACAAGTTTATGTTGTGGCTAGAATTTGCTCCATGCAGGAGTAAAAGTTGAAGCTAGACAAATTCAGACTAGAAATAAGGTGCAGGTTGTTAACGAAGGGTAATTAACCATTTAAACAATTTACCAAGGATTGTGGTGGATTGTTCTAGGGCAGTGGTTCCCAAACTTGTTCCACCACTTGCGGTTCGCTGCTCCAGGCCAATGGGAGCTGCTGGAAACGGTGTGGGCCAAGGGATGTACTGGCCGCCACTTCCAGCAGCTCCTGTTGGCCTGGAACAGTGAACCGCGGCCACTGTGAGCCGCAATCGGCCGAACCTGCAGACGCAACAGGAAAACAAACTGGCCTGGCCCGCAAGGGGCTTTCCCTGCACAAGCGGCGGAACAAATTTGGGAACCACTGCTCTAGGGCAACTTTTAAATCAAGACTGCATGTTTTTCTAAAAGATCTGTTCTCGGAATTCTTTTGGGCAAGTTCTGTGACCTTGGTTACATAGGAGGTCAGACTAGCTGATCTCAATCTATGAATCTGTATGTTGATTTATTCCTTGGACTTTCAGTTGAGAATATGAACAAGCCCCCATTTCAGCAACTCTAATAATGTATTTACTGGTATGAATACCTGCTCACTAGTAACCTGAGTGACCAGTGAGTATTAATTCACAACTAACCTGGGTAAGATTTAGTCCAAAAGTGCAAGTCCTTTGCACAATCATTATGACTTACATACATTTGCAATGCAACCATCACTGTGGTACACCAGATGCACTTTACATGCTTTAAATTTGGTTAACATTTTCAAAGGCGGCATTCATGAACATTGCTGCTCCACTGCAGCTCACAGCTTTGAAAGAGAGAGAGAGAGACACACACACACACTTGCAGAGAATGATCTGACAGGTCTAAGATCCCAGGACTTCATTGTTCAATAATTTGGGGACTTGGTAAGTAAATTTCCTGCTACCGAGAATGCTCTCTGTCTCCTCAAAGTCTTGGAATAATTAGCTCCACATTTACAGATGATTATAGGTCACGCAGTGAGTCATAGGTCCACCATTATGTTAAATTAGTTTAAGCGAGTAAAAGTGCATCTATAAAAGTGGATTACACTATTGCAACTAGCACAGTGCTCCACTCCTCTCCCCCCTCCCCACCCAAGCGGCGGGCAGGGCCTGGGGCGGGGAGGCCAAGCAGGGGCAGGCCTCGGAGCAACGCGTGGGTGGGAAGAGGCCGAGCAGGGGCAGGACCATGGTCTGAGCGCTGGGGGCCACAAAATATTAATCTGACCCAATGTGTGCTGAGCACCCCCCCCCCTTTTTTTTTGGGTGGTGCTCGAGCCCTGGAGCACACTCAGAGTCAGTGCCTATGGCAATCAGATCAATTTTAGTTACACAAGTACATGCTTTAAGAATGGCCCTACTGGGTCAGACCAAAGGTCCATCCAGCCCAGTATCTTGTCTACCAACAGTGGCCAATGCCAGGTGTCCCAGAGGGAGTGAACCTAACAGGTAATGATCTAGTGATCTCTCTCCTGCCATCCATCTCCACCCTCTGACAAACAGAGGCTAGGGATACCATTCCTCACCCATCCTGGCTAATAGCCATTGATGGACTTAACCTCCATGAATTTATCCAGTTCTCTTTTAAATCCTGTTATAGTCCTAGCCTTCACAACCTCCTCAGGCAAGGAGTTCCACAGGTTGACCGTGCGCTGAGTGAAGAAGAACTTCCTTTTATTTATTTTAAACCTGCTACCCATTAATTTCATTTGGTGGCCCCTAGTTCTTATATTATGGGAACAAGTAAATAACTTTTCCTTATTCGCTTTCTCCACACCACTCATGATGGTATATACCTCTTATCATATCCCCCCTTAGTCTCCTCTTTTCCAAGATGAAAAGTTCTAGTCTCTAATCTCTCCTCATATGGGACCCATTCCAAACCTCTAATCATTTTAGTTGCCCTTTTCTGAACCTTTTCTAATGCCAGTAGATCTTTTTTGAGATGAGAGGACCACATCTGATTCAAGATGTGGGCATCCCATGGATTTATATAAGGGCAATAAGATATTCTCCGTCTTATTCTCTATCCCTTTTTTAATGATTCCTAACATCCCATTTGCTTTTTTGACTGCCGCTGCACACTGCGTGGACGTCTTCAGAGAACTATCCACGATGACTCCAAGATGTTTCTCCTGATTAGTTGTAGCTAAATTAGCCCCCATCATATTGTATGTGTAGTTGGGGTTATTTTTTCCAATGTGAATTACTTTACATGTATCCACATAAATTTCATTTGCCATTTTGTTGCCCAATCACTTAGTTTTGTGAGATCTTTTCGAAGTTCTTCACAGTCTGCTTTGGTCTTAACTATCTTGAGCAATTTAGTATCATCTGCAAACTTTGCCACCTCACTGTTTACCCCTTTCTCCAGATCATTTATGAATAAGTTGAATAGGATTGGTCTTAGGACTGATCCTTGGGGAAGACCACTAGTTACCCCTCTCTATTCTGAAAATTTACCATTTATTCCTACCCTTTGTTCCTTGTCTTTTAACCAGTTCTCAGTCCATGAAAGGATCTTTCCTCTTATCCCATGACAATTTAATTTACCTAAGAGTCTTTGGTGAGCGACCTTGTCAAAGGCTTTCTGGAAATCTAAGTACACTATGTCCACTGGATCCCCCTTGTCCACATGTTTGTTGACCCCCCCCAGAGAACTCTAATAGATTAGTAAGACATGATCTCCCTTTATAGAAACCATGTTGACTTTTGCGCAAAAATTTACGTTCTTCTATGTTGTCTGACAATTTTATTATTTACTGTTGTTGCAACTAATTTGCCCATTATTGGCTTTAGACTTATCGGTCTGTAATTGCCAGGATCACCTCTAGAGCACTTCTTAAATATTGGCGTTACATTAGCTATCTTCCAGTCATTGGGTACAGTAGCTGATTTAAAGGACAGGTTACAAACCATACTTAATAGTTCCGCAATTTCACATTTGAGTTCTTTCAGAACTCTTGGGTGAGTGCCATCTGGTCCCGGTGACTTGTTACTGTTAAGTTTCTCAATTAATTCCAATACCTCCTCTAGTGACACTTCAATCTGTGACAATTCCTTAGATTTGTCATCTACAAAAGACAGCTCAGCTTTGGGAATCTCCCTATCACCCTCAGCCGTGAAGACTGAAGCAAAGAATTCATTTAGTTTCTCTGTGAGACTTTATCGTCTTTAAGTGCTCCTTCTGTATCTCGATCCAGGGGCCTCACTGATTGTTTAGCAGGCTTCCCGCTTTTGATGTACTTAAACATTTTGTTATTACCTTTTGAGTTTTTGGCTAGCTATTCTTCAAACTCCTTTTTGGCTTTTCTTATTACATTTTTACATTTAATTTGGCAGTGTTTATGCGCCTTTCTATTTACCTCACTAGATACTTTCTACTATAAAGGAAGACTCCATGAGTAAAAGTCATTCTCTCCATAAGTCTTTCCATTTCACCCCCTAATCAGAGTAGCCACGATCACTTCCACTACAATTGAGACTGCATAAGACACAGTCATATGTGGCATAAATTAACATATCAATTCATTTTTAAAAATTTAAACAAAGAAGGACACAAAAAGAACAGTGTGCCTAAGATGATAAAAGATGTATTATGTTGTCATAACCCAAGCTCTCATCCTGCAATTATGTGAGTTTAGGGTAGCCCCTTCAATCCACACTGACATAGGGGTCTGCACTAATTCATCTATTTACAGATGGAAGACTTGATATGTTGTCTCTCGATGTAAGAATAAATGAGTGTGTTAGTGACATCTTCCTTTTCTCGTAAAATATAGATCTGATCGAACATAACCATTTTGCACTGGGATTATTTAGAAGCATTTTTATCACCTCCTTCTTGCATAAATGTATTGTATTTTCTTCGTAGCTATGAAGTTTCTTTCAGGATTTTTTGTGTTTTAAATGTCAAAGTCTTCACAATGTGGAGGGGACTTTGCCATGAAGCTCAATCTGGCTCTGTACATTAAATACCAAATTTCTAAATGTTTTCCCCCTTTAAAAGATCCCAACCTCACACCCTCACCCAAACTCTTATCAGTCAAAAACATTAATGAGATGTGTGAAAGCTGTAGAGTGCGCTACATTTACAGAAGCCCCAATTCCCACAGGAGAATCAAGAGTTTTCTTTTTAAACATATGCACATACGGAAAGATTTCACTGGACTATTTCATTCAGTATTAACACAGTTGGGTGTCAAATATTTTACTGTATAGAAAAATTATTTGTAACAAAAAGCTAACTTTAGCCTATTGCAAGTTAACAGCACCACATACAGGAAAACAGGAAGATCACAACATAGAATGAAATCTGAATAGGATGTTGATTGATTTTCAATGTGCTATTTTTAAAAATTCAGTATTAAAGAAACTTACTCTCTTATAAAAATCAGTATTCATACCTGAAATATCCCAGTTTTACATTTCATCAAATTTCTTTACTTTAACAACAAAATGTTTGTTCAAGACCTATTGCTATATCAAGTAGAAGTTTATTCTGTATTATAAGAAACAAGCACTTCTTTTGGAAGGAGCACTCAGTGTGACAGACATTGTTTCGAAAAGTCAAGTAAATGTTTACACTATCAAACTCTTTTTTTGTTCAAAGTGAAATGTTGTTAAAACGTGTTCAGTGCTGCATGATAATGACTTGAATGAGGTTATAGTCCTGGGAAAAAAAGCCTTAATTCTGAGAAATATAAGCAAGTTGCTTTTCAGCCAAAGCTCACAATGGCAATACCAGCAAGCATTTTTAAAAATGTATTTTGGTTTTTTGTAATTTTGTGATTTTGTAAACCAAAAAGTGTTGCTACGCCTGTTCAACTACTTTTGACTTACCTTACCCTTCCCTTTGCATCTTTTAATTTTTTTTTTATTTCCCCAAACTGCTCCTTATCATTTTTTTCTCACTGTAAGAAATGACTGCTAAGCTTTTTACATACATCCATAAGCACAGGCAACTTTAAATGGCTAATTTTTGAATCTTAAAAGTTCAGTATAATGTCCAAAACCCAACATGGAAAAATACACAAATATTGTAAGTGATGGAAATATGGGGTTGTTCAATAGGCATCTGCTCAGATTGTTTTGCTTTCTTAGCAGAATCCAGTGAAGGACCACCCATTCTGCGATATCACCATGTATGTTCTATCTGAATTTAGTGTCTTTCCACAACTTTTCCTACTTTCTGGGATATTCTGCAAATTCTAAGGTTTCATTTAATTAACCTTCTGTCATTTTCAGCTACCATGAATGTAAACAGACATACTGCTCCTCTGTTAAATCAAACTTTTAGAAAATTGTATTCAGTCAGTCAAACACCAGCACAGTGTATGAATTCCCAACTTCCCTACTACATTCAAATCATTGATGCATGAATCTCAAGACCTGACTGTCATTATTTAAAAGCAGTTGTGGTCACAGGAAACTTCTCTCTCAATCTTTTTCTTTTAACTCAATTAAGAAATTAAAAAGTCCACAACACTATTCAATGTATCATGTGACTGTATAGATCTTTTTAAAGGAATTTAGAAGTTACTTTTCATACGGTATTTGAGAGTCAAGATTGTTGTACAAACTTATTTTTATTTATTGTTATGTATTTATTTATTGCTGTAGAATCTCAACATTACCTAATAGTATTTGTGTAGTTCATGAAAAAGATCTAAATCTTTTAGGATCTTCATTATTACTCATTTCATAAGTTAAAAATATTAAAGAAAAACAAGCACACAGTATTTCATAGCTATCTAATAAATATATAGATGCAAGTTGTTAGTGATGTATCTTCCAATATCTACTCCAGATTGGCTCCACACCCCTAACCTGTAGTAGGGCCCCCTATTTTCTGTCTTTTTCAGTTGATTTGTTTTCCTGTCCCAGCCCATGTGTCATCTTGGATAACTGCTGACAGTTTAAATGCAAATAGCCTGTCAGAAACAACATCAAATGCTTGTTCAATATGGGTGGTGAACCATGATAAATGCATCATCGTCTGCTTTGTCCTTACCCTTTCCAAATCAAGAAGTTAGATTGACTATTCCACCACTGAAGTCTTTTTGAGAATGGGCGCAATACACATCACATTTCTGACAGAAAATGATAAGGAGTAATTTGGGGAAATAAAAAAAATGAATGATGCAAAGGAGCTAACCCACATACATTTTAGAACTGTGAACATAAGTTCTGGGGAACGGGGGTAATGAAAATTATAGAAAAGAAGAACATGGAAAGAGTTTGGCTTGCAAACATGGAGGGAAATATTTGATTTGGTTCTGAAAATGTTCATAATTTGTCAGCAAAGTAGAAAAGTCTGAAAACTGTACGTTGTTTATCCCGTTAAGGTCCAGTGCTCGTGGTACTTCCCTGGGACATGGGAGACCCAAGTTTGAATCTGCATTCTGGAACAGGAACTTCAGATCAGGTCTCCTCCCTTGCAGGTGAGCATACTACCATGAAGCTACAAGCTGTTCTGGGGTAAATTGTTCTTAATCTCACCTGTTGAAGTGGTTCCACTTTTTATAAATACTTAAATAATCATTGGAGTGGGGACTTGAACTCAGGTCTCCCTTCTGCCAGATGAGTGTCCTAACCACCTTTTAAACATCAGACTAGGATTATGCTTATTATGAAAAGTAACCATAACTTAATATAGTATTCTAAATGGACTCCATCTTGTTTTTAGTGCAGAAAATATTTTTATTTTGTATATTATATTCTACTCTTGATGCATCTTAACATTTCGTGGAATTTTCATTTTATATCAATTACATACAGAGCTAGAAGTTTTCAAGGATTTTTCCAAAATCCTTTTCCATTGTTAATATGTGATATTACAATCCAATTTAATACACTATGTCTGACCTTACTGCATTTGGAACCTAATTTTCCTCACAGGACTTCGTTCTGAAGTCATTAAATACATTTTATTTACTGATTTTAAACTTTAGAAATATAGAATCCATTCCAAAGCAACTCTATTCCTCTTTCAAATGGATAAAGTGAAGATTTAATTCCTATGCAAGTATTTGCCAATCTCTAATATTATGTACTAACAAGTTTTAAATAACTTCACATTAAATTGTTTGTAGTGGTACCTGCACCTACACTGATAATTTCTCATGCAGTTACTAAATACTGTGTGTTTAGTTGCCACAATACTAAATGTCAGGGGAATATAGCAAACAGAATCTGGGGTAAATAATCCAACAACTGATCCTTATTCACTGATAGGTAAAATATGCTCCTGAGTGGAAGACCAGCACAAAGTCTCCCTATTGCTTAAATCCTACTATCCATTCTTGCATCTGATGAAGTGGGCTGTAGCCCACGAAAGCTTATGCTCTCATAAATTTGTTAGTCTACAAGGTGCCACAAGTACTCCTGTTCTTCTTAAATCCTACTGAAACCCTCAAAACAGGAAACGCTGGCAATCTAAAATGAAAATATGTATAATTGCTGTGGGATTAGAACAGCCTGGATAATGCCACAAACCAAATTTCTCTAAAATATATATGATTTTGGTTTTTTAAAAAGAAAACAATTGATTCTGTCCCTGTCTTGGGCTGTCAAAGCCGACTCATGAAATTCTATTACACAGCAAACAAACAAATTATTAAATCCTTTCTGACAAGAAACTGAAAATACCATAATGATTCCTGAGTTGCAAAATGAATTCATTCACCGTATGTGATCACAAAAATAGTACGAAAAGAGAAGAAGAAAAATATCAGTATAATGAAAAAAATTCAAATATATTTCTTGGTCCTTTTTCTTGATATTTCTGACAAATTATATTAAAAGTCAGCAACAGGACAGTAAAACTGACTGCCCTGTACTAAGATGTTTATTACAATAAGCATTTTAAATGTTTTATTACTATGTCCATTTTAAACAAGTATGCTAATGTTCTGTTCAGTTTAGACAATTCACCACAGCACAGAGGACCCACAAAAAGACCCTATGCACCATTTAAACCCATCATACATACTTCTTTACATTTTCCACAAATATTACATATTTTATGTAATATGACAACATGGTGTTCTATCACAAACAAGTAATATCCATAGAAAAATAAATTAGCTGCATTTCAAACACTAACTTCACCCTAAAATTTGATTTCAGAATTCAATACTCAGACTTCCCAAAAAGATTCTAATTGCAGATTTGCAGAAAAAGTAAAGTAATGACCAAAATATAAGCCCTTTGAAGAAAGTAAAGTTTTGCCTGTTTGTTTACATATATAACAGTATGAGAGGTATAATGAATAAAGAAACCACCCTCACCCTCAACTGGTGGAATAAAGATTAGATCAAAATGCCAAAAATCACCTTCACTGAACTGAGTCTCTATGGCATGCACTTCTGACAGATTTTCCTACCCTAAGGAGGTGAACAGATTTAGACATCAGTAAAACAAAACAATATGCACAATATTGGATTAATCATTGACCTCTGCCAACTGAGTTATTTACAAAAAAAATCAACAACCACTCCCAAAAAGCAAAAAAGTGTGTTCTCATGCTTTTCTGAGAACAAATGGGTGGAAATATAAGTGGTAGAAATTAAACACGTGCACTATATTTATCTTGCCTTCAATAATAAATATACATAGCATAGCAAATAGAAATTATATATAATTTCTCCCCACAGGAAAGAAAGACAAACAGATATGACAAATGCTAGTCATGGTGCTTAATCCACTTGTGGCAGCTGCTTGGATTCCACAGTATAAGAAATTTAACAAAACAGAACAACCAGAAAGGGTGCCTGGTGGCAAGAAAGATAATTGCATGGGAACCAAATACAGCAGAACCCTGTTTATCCAATTTAATTGGGACCAAGGCCAGATCGGACAATCAAAAATTCGGATAATCCGGAGAATGGGAAAGTGCAAGGGTGCAGCACCACCTAGTGGCCACAGAAGAGATCATCCACTTCTGGACCCAGGTGCCCTACTGGTTCAGTTAATATGGAGCCGGAAAATGGAGAATTAGATAAATGGGGTTTTACTGTACCTGGTACCAAAGATTCTCTCACACTAACATCCATCAGAACTGAGTACTCTTGGCATTAAGGCCCTCTCTAGTTTTGATTGAAAGCAGGAGAATACTTAGAGCTATGGTGTTTCATGCCTTTTCTTTCTCATCCTTTGAGATTCTGGAGCTGCCATTTTAGAGGAGCTGTCTCAATAGTGCAGTGGTTACAAAAAAAAGTGGTTAAACTAACCTGAACTAAACTCCATATTCCCCAAATGAGAAGTGGGTATACTCTGTTTACCTGTGTTTACCCATGAGTACACTCTCCCCTCTCCCCTACTCAATCACCCTCTCCCCATACAGAATTAGTGATACGATGATTCTTGACAAACCAACCATTGAGGGTAAAAAAAAAAGCACTTCTGCACTGCTCTTGTATATTCAACACCCAAGGAAAGAATTTCCAAGTAGGCTTTATATAAACTATTTCTAGGTGGTTGGAGGGAATGGGGGGGGGAAGAAAAGAGGGGCTTTGAGTATTACAAAGAACATTCTGAAGCACTCATTAAAGAAAAGAGAACATCACCTTTTTCCTTCTAAATTGTTTCTGCTATTAATGTATACTTCTTGCCTCTGTACCAGCTGCTCTACTAAAATTGTTACTAAAAAAAATTTTATATTCATGTTCTCACTAGAATTATAGTACTATGGGTAGAAGCAAAAAAGGCAAATATACTGAATTTTAAAAGGTTTTAAATTTCAGACAATTCTGATTTACAGTATAGCCTAATATGACAAAAAAACTAATTCACCGAGGCCAATTCTTTATTTTAAATGCAGAACCTGGATTTTTTTTTCCATTCTGCTGTTAGCTGTTGCCTCTCTTTTTTCTTTCTTGTTTTTCTTTCTATTTTTGAAGAGTCAGTCTATCTAAGAGCTGATTATGAAGATTCTAATTTAAGAAAGAAATAGTGGTATAGTCTATAATAATGAAAAAAAGGCAGACGTGTTCAATAAATATTTCTGTCCCATATTTGGGAAAAAGCAGATAACGTAGTCATATGACTGACGACAAAAATATTCTCCAGTATTGCTCCCATGCATTGACACTGTGACTTCCATTTGCCTTCACCACAATTAAATTCAACTATCAAAGAAGTCATGGAGTAATAATTTAGATGGAATATAGGGCCCCAAAGATGTTAACATAACCCAGTCACTGTCTGATATTAAACAATGTTAAACAAGGTTTGGCGCCTGGTATACAGAGACCTCCGCCTGCTTAGTCCCATGACAAACACAACATTAAAAATCCTTTCAACCTGTAATTAAAAATAAAGAAAAGGAAAAACAGTTAAAGTATTTGAAATGCAAAGTATTAAATAAAGCTTTCATTTTAACAACATCCCTTGTTCCCTTTCCCTTCCTTTTCAGAAGGAAAAACCCCCTTGTCTGACTCTCTCATATTGTATGGTAAAAAGTGTAATTTTGGGGGGAAAGAGAAGTTAGGAAGCTGTTGTTGCTAAAGTGTAATCTTGTTTCACCCCAGGTGGCGTTTAGGATTCAGCTGGAGCCCGTAGAGGTTATGATGTCATCTGGGTCCCTCTCTCTGGCCCAGTCTGGTCAGGACATCTCTCAGGATCAGAATGAGATTCAGGGTCCCAGCCATGATGATGCAGCTCACTCCAGTAGCCATTTTTTCTCCCCGAAGTCTCTGTTTAAGGACCCAGAAAGGGAGTGGTGTGTGGAATAGCCCATCCTCTCATTATTTTGTCTACCAGTTAGGCCTAAATTCCTACACACCAGTTATGGTTCACTGATTTCTGCTTCCCCAGTTTTCTGGTTTATCAGGCATGATCTTAACATACTCCCTGAGTTATATCAGGTGGTCTTTTTGTTGGAACTCATTCAATCCGTCTCCCTTTCGTAACTTCTCACATCAAAATTTGTCATAGGTTATTGTCAAGGCTCCTCCCCCACTCTGAACTCTAGGGTACAGATGTGGGGACCTGCATGAAAACCTCCTAAGCTTACTATTTATTACCAGCTTAGGTTAAAACTTCCCCAAGGTACAAATTAATTTTATCCTTTGTCCCTGGCTCTCCACTGCCACCACCAAACTAACTGGGTTTACTGGGAAACATAGTTTGGACACGTCTTTCCCCGCAAAATCCTCCCAACCCTTGCACCCCACTTCCTGGGAAAGGCTTGGTAAAAATCCTCACCAATTTGCATAGGTGACCACAAACCCAAACCCTTGGATCTTAGAACAATGAAAAACATTCAGTTTTCTTACAAGACGACTTTTAATAGAAGTAAAGGAATTACCTCTGTAAAATCAGGATGGTGAATACCTTAAAGGGTAATTAGATTCAAAACATAGAGAATCCCTCTAGGCAAAACCTTAAGTTACAAAAAGGATACACAGACAGGAATAGTCATTCTATTCAGCACAGTTCTTTTCTCAGCCATTTAAAGAAATCATAATCTAACACATACCTAGCTAGATTACTTACTAAAGTTCTAAGACTCCATTCCTGTTCTAGTCCCAGCAAAAGCAGCATACAGACAGACACAGACCCCTTGTTTCTCTCCCTCCTCCCAACTTTTGAAAGTATCTTGTCTCCTCATTGGTCATTTTGGTTAGGTGCCAGCGAGGTTACCTTTAGCTTCTTAACCCTTTACAGGTGAGAGGATTTTTCCTCTGGCCAGGAGGGATTTTAAAGGGGTTTACCCTTCCCTTTATATTTATGACAGTTATTGTGACATTTTAAGAACCTCAACTGTAAAATATGAGCGTAACTCACAATTAAGGTAAATCTGTAGGCCCAGTTATCACAACAATCACTATAAACAAGTTCAATATAAGCCTTAACTTTATTTCCTCTATAGAAAAATCTATTTCAAAATAGTTTTTTGTCTTTATACTTTTTCAATACAGTATGCTATTCAGCCTGAATTAGATAAAGATCCTGGATATTAAAAATTAACCAAAACAAAGATACTGAATCAAAATTTTAATTACTGGGATATACAAACATACCCTTTTCAGATAAACAAGTAGCAGAGTTAAGACTGTTTCTAGAATGAGCAATGTGATTTTTTTTATTTGTACTCTTAGTTAAGATTTGTAAATCTAGCTGAGTAATTATCTACCTTCCCCTACCTGTTCATTTTTATCCTTTTAATTTTTTTTATTTTTTTGGAGGGAGAGTCTTTTTCTTATAAAAGTTCCTTGACATATGATGTCAAACTTTTAATACTAAACTAACCTTAACTTAAATATAAAATGTTTTCTGTTAGAGGGGAAAATAGAGGGAATGACTATTTTTTCCTTTTTTATAAACAATTCAGTTAGTCGGCTGTGCAAGTTGTAACAGAGAATTGGACTGTCAAGTGAAATTTTAATTTCACGAAGTGTTGATTTAAAAAGATTAAAGATTAGAGTAGTACACTGAGTAAGTGTTCTCAAGACATTGCTTACATATATAAATATATTTTAAAATTTGATTAACATTAAGATTCTAGCAGACAAGTTGGACCCAAGAAATTCAAATTGATTAAAAGATTGAAACTTCAACATCACTTTGCCCATTAAATTATATGTTTGAATTTCCTCGCCTTTGCATTGTAAAGCATTACTATTGTTTAAACATTGATTTTTAATTTGCTGTTCCTCTGAAAACAAAGCTTTTGTGCAATGTTATAAAACATCCATTGTATTCATTTTTACCCAAAAAAACTACAGTAATTATCCACTCAGCAGGGGTTTTGGTGTTTTTTTTGTTTGTTTTTTTTTTTTACAAAAACAAACATTATGTATCCAGAAGAACCCAATGTCTAAATCTATTCATTCTAGGAATATTTAACATTTTTAATGTATTTAATAACTTACTGTAAGGCTATTTACAGGAGTTGGGTAATACATTTAAAACGTACTTTAACAACAAGCATCCTTCTGAAACAATTTATTGCACATTTACATGCATTTGATTTACTTTAAAAAATTATATTTGCCACCTTACTTCAGGCACTCTTGTCTCAATATACTAACAATGATTAAATTGCACTATTTCAACCCATTTCGACTTCAGACATCTTCAAAGAATATTCACACACAGGATTTCTGTAATCTGGAGGGCAATGAGAAAGTGCAGGCCAACATGGAACATACCAGATTATTTCAATTTATTTCAGTGGGCATCCATTCCACTTGCAATGAAACTTCACACAGAGCAGCAGAGGGACTTTTATAAACAGGTACAAGGAACCAGCTATACACTGCCTAATAATGACAATGAATACTGTGTTTGATGTTGCATGCCACACAGAAAAATTATACCAGGGAATCCAGTCCTGAGACTTAACTCTAAACCACATACTGCACTGCTTTAAACAGGTAATGGAAAATATATTGGAATTCCACTACTGATGTTCATACAGTGCTAACATATTAATAATAAAGGCATTCTTCAACACAGTAGCAGTACAGAATCAAGGTGATCCTTTGAACGAAAACTCTTTAAAAATACGTGAAATAATTAATAGTTAAAAGACTGGCTTGAACTAGCAAAATATATGTGATTAAAGATGACAGAAAGTTAAGACATCTTAGAAGTCAGCTTCAAACAGTTCTGATCTGCAGCCCAGGCTTATAAGATCAAGTTACAAAATAAGTGAAAATGAATGAAGAATATATTTTAGAATGTATTTTTCTATACTAAGAACATAAAAGAGGCCACACTGGGGCAATATCAATGGTCCACCTAGCCCAGTAGCCTGTCTTCTATCAGTGGCCAATGCTACATGCTTCAAAGGGAATGAACAGAACATGGCAATTCTCAAGTGATCCGTACTCTGATGACAATTCCCAGCCTCTGGCACACAGAGGCTTAGGACACCCAGAGAACGGGGTTGCATCCCTGACCATCTTCACTAATAGCCATTGATGGTCCTATCTTAATAAACTTATCTAATTCTATACTGAGCCCAGTGATACTTTTGGCTTTCACAACATCCCCTGGCAATGAGTTCTGCAGGTAGACTATGCATTGTATGAAGTAGTACTTCCTTTTGTTTTTTTTAAACCTGCTGCCTATTCATTTCATTGGGTGACTCCTGGTTCTTGTGTTATGTGAAGGGGTAAATATCACTTCCTTATTCACTTTCTCCACACCATTCACGATGTCATACACTTCTATCATATCCCCCTTATTTGTCACTTTTCCAAGCTGAACACTTCGCGTCTTTTTAATCTCCCCTCATATGGAAGCTGTTACATCCCCCTAATCGTTTTTGTTGCCCTTCGCTGTACCTTTTCCAATTCGAATATATCTTTTTTGAGATGGGGAGACCAGAACTGCATGCAGCTTTCAAGGTGTGGGCATACCATGGAATTATATAGTGGTATTATGATGTTTTGTATTTCATTAGCTACCCCTTTCCTAATGGTTCCTAACATTGTTAGCTTTTTTGACTGCCACTACATATTGACATTCTTGAAAATGATATGGACGTATTGTATAACGTGGTTTAAAGAGCTATTTGCTCCACAAAAATTTCTATGTATTACTGCTAAAAGAAAACCCGCAGAAGAGGCAATTCTTCTATTTAAGAAAGTCTCTTTTTTAGGTCCAATGGGTAGAGAGGGGGAATAGAGGCAATAAGACCCAATATTCACTATCTCTGGCAACACAACTATACCAAGACGTTATCCTACTTTCACATGCATAGCTACTTCCTGAATAATTTAATGAATTTTCCATCCCCACAGTACCAGATCATTGTGTAGTTAACAGTATCACTCTGATAAACACAAAAAACATATATACCAGAAGTATCACTACACATCTTTCCTCTCTTCTGTTATCCAGTTAATTATGTGAGAAGACAAGGAAAGATGTGTGTGCACCCTAGTTCATGTGGCCCTGATCTTTATTTAAACTTTTAACTAAAGATTATTTTGGTATAGTACAGTACAGGAAGGAAAAAATAGCTGTATTTTGACCAGGTTTATTGTATATTTAAACCTGACGCAAAGAAAACCTTAATTTACCTTCCTGGGCCTTTAAACGTAAGGACTGGTTATTAATAGTTGAACATAAGTGAGTTAGTGGATTGTATTTGTGAATTTCCTCTCAGGGATGTCTTCACTGCAGAGTTAACCGCCTGAATCTTTTTGTGTGAAGTGAGCAGGATGGAAGGAATTATTTATAATTCAGCAATGTCTTTCCTCCCTTCTACAAAATGTGCCAAAAACACAACCATCACAGTGTATGAGGCTTTCCTCTAATACATTTAGAATAATCTAATATGCAGTTGTGTAAACACGATTGAGGTATTACAAATTAGTGCCCAATTTTCATCCCCAATCTATGTACTAGGAAAGAACAGAACTTTTCTAACCCACTGATTTACAGCAAAAAATTTTGGAAACATACTGAAGTTTCATAAATAATGCTACAAGATAGGCATATACTTTACTTTGTTCAGAATAGATATGTTTATAGAAAAAACAGCTCATACCTTCAAAAATATGTATAACTTTGATAGTGATTATGAAAGAATGTTGACATTTGCAGTAAATCACCAAGCACACATGATCAAAAGTGAGTTTAATACGATATTTGCTGAGGCAAATTGACTAACCACCACCAAGAGTATGACTTAGTTAGAGTTCACAAACTATTCAGTCTTCTCTTTTCAGGAATAAAATTACTTATTTTACAGAGCTGTCTCTCCATCAATAAACCAATTTCCCTCCCTTCCCTCCATCCCCAAAACAACAGCGAAACTAGTGTTCTATTTGGATTCATCTGGAATTTGAGATAGTGAAAGATCAAAAATTATACTTTTATTCATATCTATCTGTATCAGTGGTCCCCAACCTTTCTGTGGTGGGCACCGAACACCTCGCCGCCGAAACGCTGCCGATGAGTAATCTGTACTTTTTAAAAAATATATTGCTTATGACGGGGTCAAATTAGGGACAATTGATTATAATCTGTGCCTATTCCCAGAAATTCAGAAATAAACATCTATGAATTCTCGGTCAGTAAGATTGGTATCGCTATAAAATCATCTCCTATCATTCCTAACGTACTTTATGTAGGGGAAGGGGGAATAAAGCTTGGATATTGAATAGCATCGTTTACAACTAAACTAAAAACGTAAATACTATTTTAATGAGCACTGGGTATTTTCTTGCTAGATGAAACAAATTCAAATTACAGAAGAGGAATCATAGAATCGTAGGACTGGAAAGGACCTTCATATATTAAGTCTAGTTCCTTGCACTCATGGCAGGACTAAGCATTATTGAGACCATCCGTGACAGGTGTTTGTCTAACCTGCTCTTAAAAATCTCCAGTAAGGAGATTCTACAACTTGCCTAGGCAATTTGTTCCAGTGCTTAACTACCCTAATAGTTAGGAATCTTTTCTTAATGTCCAACCTAAACCTCCCTTGCTGCAATTTAAGCCCCTTGTTTCTTCTCCTATCCTCAGAAGTTAAGGAGAACAATTTTTCTCCCTCCTCCTTGTAACAATCTTTTATGTACTTGAAAACTTATGTCCCACCTCAGTCTTCTCTTCTCCAGACTAAATAAACCCAATCTTTAAAAGCTAATTTTCTCTCGGTAAGAACCTTTTCGAAGAGTTTTTCTTTTAACGGAACAAAAAAACCAGAATAGTCATTACAAGATTCTCTTGTTAAAAAATAATCTGAACTGATACATCTATAATAGTATGCTCACTTCCCAATCCTTTGAGTCCATGTCTACACTTCAAGCTGGAGGAATGATTCCCATCTTGAGACACTATGATGCTAATTTTCATCAAGCTAGCATGTTAAAAATAGAATGTGGCCACAGAAGCGCAAGCAGCAGGAGGGGCTAGCTTCCTTGAGATGGTGCCTGTTCAGAAACCTATATTCTCTTAACAGGCATATACATGCAGCGGCTAGCCTCTCCAGCCACTCATACAGAAACAACTTCACTCTATTTTGAGTGCGCTAGCTTGATGAGAGATAGGATGGGTATGTCTCCTGAAACTGATAATTATATCCCTAGCTCCAAGAGTAGACT
The DNA here is from genome assembly GCF_965140235.1 of Caretta caretta. NCBI lineage: Eukaryota > Metazoa > Chordata > Testudines > Cheloniidae > Caretta > Caretta caretta. The sequence continues at coordinate 10,732,466 of NC_134207.1, read as the reverse complement.
TATCCTTATTATTAGCTAGCAATTTTACGATATTTTCAGACTTTTTGACATTCTGGGTGTCAGTTGCACCAAGAACAGGAATGTGTCTGTCAGATGTAGAGCAATTAACCTTTGTAGGGAGGTAAGAGGGCACTCAGACACAATTATGATGAAAATCATCTTGCAATAATGCTGACTCAGGAACAGTAATCCACAGCCTGAACATTTGAAATCACAAGAATTTGTATTTCATTTCATTTGCAGTGAGGAGTGCAGATTTTGAGCGAGAGGGGGAATCAATCTTGACCTTACAAAAGGCAAAGGCTGCAAACTTCAATATAGGTAAGCTAACAAGTCTCAATGACAAAACTCTCAACAATGACGAGAGGCAGCTGGTATTGCACTCTCAGCAAATTTGCGGATGATACTAAACTGGGAGGAGTGGTAGATACGCTGGAGGGGAGGGATAGGATACAGAAGGACCTAGACAAATTGGAGGATTGGGCCAAAAGAAATCTGATGAGGTTCAATAAGGATAAGTGCAGGGTCCTGCACTTAGGACGGAAGAACCCAATGCACAGCTACAGACTAGGGGCCGAATGGCTAGGCAGCAGTTCTGTGGAAAAGGACCTAGGGGTGACAGTGGACGAGAAGCTGGATATGAGTCAGCAGTGTGCCCTTGTTGCCAAGAAGGCCAATGGCATTTTGGGATGTATAAGTAGGGGCATAGCGAGCAGATCCAGGGACGTGATCGTTCCCCTCTATTCGACATTGGTGAGGCCTCATCTGGAGTACTGTGTCCAGTTTTGGGCCCCACACTACAAGAAGGATGTGGATAAATTGGAGAGAGTCCAGAGAAGGGCAACAAAAATGATTAGGGGTCTGGAACACATGACTTATGAGGAGAGGCTGAGGGAACTGGGATTGTTTAGTCTGCAGAAGAGAAGAATGAGGGGGGATTTGATAGCTGCTTTCAACTACCTGAAAGGGGGTTCCAAAGAGGATGGCTCTAGACTGTTCTCAATGGTAGCAGTTGACAGAACGAGGAGTAATGGTCTCAAGTTGCAGTGGGGGAGGTTTAGATTGGATATTAGGAAAAACTTTTTCACTAAGAGGGTGGTGAAACACTGGAATGCGTTACCTAGGGAGGTGGTAGAATCTCCTTCCTTAGAGGTTTTTAAGGTCAGGCTTGACAAAGCCCTGGCTGGGATGATTTAACTGGGAATTGGTCCTGCTTCGAGCAGGGGGTTGGACTAGATGACCTTCTGGGGTCCCTTCCAACCCTGATATTCTATGATTCTATGATTCTGGTTTTTTCCATCTGCTGTGTCTCTTTGTATATTTAGACTCTGAAGCTCTTTAGGTCAGGGACTATTTATTGTACACTTACATCACCTAGCACAGTGGGACACTGATTGCAGCATGCAGATGCTACCGCAATACAAATAAAGAATAATATAGAACACATGCAGAGGCAGAACTGTAACCTTTGTCTTCTTGCTCCAACGCAACAGGCCTTACCACTTAAGCTAAAGGAAGATCACCGTTGAAAGGAACTTCTCTTCCTGTTAAACTGCAGCATGCTCAGATAGTAATGTAATGCCCAATCCTACTACCACTGAAATCAATAGCAAAATACTCAAATTGTGAGATGAGTGGGAGCATGACTGGGCCAAAAATCATCCACAATAAAAACTATTAATATCTTCACTAAAAAGCAATCTGTTCCAGTAGAGCCAGTGTCCACATTTACAAGGCGATTTAACTAAATGGACAATCTGAAGCTACGTCGAGAAGTTTTTGACCTTGAGCAAGATAAACATAAGTCAAAATTTAAAAAAATGAAGTCATTGTAAATTACCTGTAACTCAAAACAATTTCAAAACAATGGAAAAATAGATTTTCATAAAACTTTGCAAAAACAGTCTCCTGGCCTTCAGAGTAAATCTGGCAAAAATTCTATACAAGTAATTTTTTCAAATCAGATATTAGTAATGGCAATATACAAAAACCTGTAGGAGAACACTTCAATCTCCTTGGACACACAATAGCAGATTTAAAAGTAGCCATCCTTCAGCAAAAAAACTTCAGGACCAGACTTCAAAGAGAAACTGTGGAGCTTCAGTTCATTTGCAAATTTGACACCATCAGCTCAGGATTAAACAAAGACTGTGAATGGCTCGCCAACTATAAAAGCAGTTTCTCCTCCCTTGGTGTTCACACCTCAACTGCTAGAAGAGGGCCTCATCCTCACTGATTGAACTAACCTCCTTATCCCTAGCCTGATTCTTGCTTGCATATTTATATCTGCCTCTGGAAATTTCCACTACATGCATCCAACGAAGTGGGTATTCACCCACGAAAGCTTATGCTCCAATACGTCTGTCAGTCTTTCAGGTGCCACAGGACTCTTTGCTGCTTTTTCAGTTCAGATTATCAAGGGAGCTGAAATGTGACTTTATAATGGAAGCTGGTTTCATCCTTAATTACTGAGAGATCATTAATGAACACTAAAATACGTAAGTATACATTTAAAGCTAACATTGACATCTACATACATATTTATTTAAATTATTAATATTCTGATTTTTAGATTTGTCATTGTTGTAACAAAATTTGAAACATTGATTCCCATAAGATTTTAAGAACACAATAGATTATTTGAGCTTGATGTGTAAAAAAGGAAGAATTGGGACACTTTTTTTTTAAACAATAATACAGTTTCAAAATGGTTTGTTTGAGTAAAAAAGTAAGTTAGAAGTCTGGGAAAGTCGAGTGTATTTAATTTAAGAGGAACTGTATTTAAAATAGTGGAATGGTAAAGCTCACATATTTTAGGCCTTTGGGAAAACCACTAGCTGAGGATCTCATCACATTAGCTACTACAATAAAAAAGAATTATGGACTATATTTCACTATGATGTTTGTTGTTTTAGCACAGTTCTTCAATAATGATTGTGAGTGATAACCAAAGACACTGAAAGCCTAAATGTGCCAGTACTAATATCTTTATCAATTGTTGAATGTATGAGAACTCAAAGCCAAAAGGAAGGCATGTAGGATTTCTGAGGTTAGGGTTGCCAACTTTCTGATTGGGGGCAGAGGGTTGGGGTGCAAGAGGGGATGAGGGCTCCAGCTGAGGATGTGGACTCTGGGGTGGGGCCAGAAAAGAGGGGTTTGGATGTGGCAAGGGGCTTAGGTTTGGGGCAGGGGTGCGGGCTCCAGGTGGTGCTTACTGCAGGTGGCTCCTGGAAGCAGCTGGTATGTCCCTGAGGCCCCTAGGCACAGGGGCGACCAGGGGGCTTCACGTACTGCCCTCACCTGCAAGCGTCACCCCCACAGCTCCCATTTGCCGCTGTTCCTGGCCAACGGGAGTTGCAAAGCCAGCACTAGGGGCAGGGGCAGCGCGCAGAGCCTCTCTTGCCGCTCCTGCACCTAGGGGCCACAGGGACATGCAGGCCACTTCTGGGAGCTGTGTGGAGCCAGGGCAGGGAGGGAGCCTGCCTTAGTCCTGCTGAGCTACTGACAGGACTTTTAATGGCCCGGTCAGCAGTGCTGACCGGAGCCACCAGGGTCCCTTTTCAATTGGGCATTCCGGTCAAAAACCAGATGCCTGGCAACCCTACCTGAGGTAGTATATAATATGAACATCAAATAATTTTCCCTTCACAGCATGAAAACAGTAAAAGAAACAAGCTGTGAACTGTAATTACAGAATCGGATTATCTTTTTACAACTGTAGATATAAGGGTTTCAGTATAAACCCTCCATTTTGAAACAATTATAATTTTCGCAAAATTATTCCCTTCACCCAGAAAAAAAATCCTATCTGGGACTTAGTCTAAAAAAAAAATTGTTTTGGTCAAGTTTGAAACATTATTGTTTGAATGAATGAAAATAGGATTTTTTTCCATCCTGTGCTACAGCATTCATAGAAAGGGGTAGAATAAAGGCTGTTATGAGAATTTCCTGGTTGTGTTTTAAAATCTCATCCTGCATGTTGCATTCCACTAGGTTTTTTTTTTACACTGAAGCACTCCGCCCTCTTCTCTTGACTATCTTGTGAATCACAAACTAATTAAAATATATTTAATCCATTTATCAGTCACTGACCACTATGACATTTAAAATAAAAACCTTCTCTCCCTCATCAAGCTCAATCACTGCACTACTATCATCACAATTCCTAACAGACAGTATGCAAACCAACATTTTGAATGAAATGACAGGCCAATAAGTAATCTCCACTAGCTCACTCTGGTCCTGTTTCAGTCTATTAATGTGCAAGAAAAAAGTTCTGTTGTGACCCAGAATCCTACTTTCGACGTCTCTGACTCAAAGAATATTTCCAACACACCTCTGAACATCATACTGATCCATAGAATCCTTCCTAGCAACACTACAAAAAGAAGGATTCTAGGTGGACTCCTCCTGAAGGTCGAAACAACAGACTGGACTTCTACACAGATTGTTTCCATCAACGTGCACGGGCTGAAATTGTGGAACAGCAGCATTATTTGCCTCATAACCTCAGCTGTGCTGAACACAACACCATCAACAGCCTCAGGAACAAATCTGACATCATAATCAAAAAGGCTGACAAAGGAGGTGCTGTCATCATCATGAATAGGTCGGAATATGAACACGAGACTGCTAGGCAGCTCTCCAACACCACATTCTACAGGCCATTATCCTCTAATCCCACAGAGGATTACCACAAGAAACTACACCATCTGCTCAAGAAACTCCCTGAAAAAGCACAGGAACAGATCTGTGCAGACACATACCTAGAACCCTGACCAGCGGTATTCTATTTGCTACCCAAGATCCATAAACCTGGAAATCCTGGACGCCCCATCATCTCAGGAATTGGCACCCTAACAGCAGGATTGTCTGGCTATGTGGACTCTCTCCTCAGGCCCTATGCTACCAGCACTCCCAGCTATCTTCGAGACATCACTGACTTCCTGAGGAAACTACAATCCATCGGTGGTCTTCCAGAAAACACCATCCTGGCCACTATGGATATAGATGCCTTCTACACCAACATTCCACACAAAAATGGACTACAAGCTAACAGGAACACTATCCCCGATAATGTCACGGCAAACCTGGTGGCTGAACTTTGTCCTCACCCACAACTATTTCACATTTGGGGACAATGTATACCTTCAAGTCAGCGGCACTGCGATGGTCACATAAACACCACCCTACACCGGAAGTCTACTGACAGCTATACTTACCTACATGCCTCCAGCTTCCATCCAGGACACACCACACGATCCATTGTCTACAGCCAAGCTCTAAGATACAACCGCATTTGCTCCAACCCCTCAGACAGAGACTCACACCTACAAGATCTCTATCAAACATTCTTAAAACTACAATACCCACCTGCGGAAGTCAAGAAACAGACTGACAGAGCCAGAAGAGTACCCAGAAGTCACCTACTACAGGACAGGCCCAACAAAGAAAATAACAGAACGCCACTAGCCGTCACCTTCAGCCCCCAACTAAAACCTCTCCAGCGCATCATCAAAGATTTACAACCTATCATGAAAATTAATCCCTTACTCTCACAGATCTTGGGAGACAGACCAGTCCTCGCTTACAGACAGCCCCCCAACCTGAAGCAAATACTCACCAGCAACCACACACCAAAAACACTAACCCAGGAACCTATCCTTGCAACAAAGCCCGATGCCAACTCTGTCACATTCAAGTGATACCATCAAAGGACCTAATCACATTAGCCACACCATCAGGGGCTCGTTCACCTGCACATCTACCGATGTGATATATGCCATTATGTGCCAGCAATGCCCCTCTGCCATGTACATTGGCCAAACTGGACAGACTCTATGCAAAAGAATAAATGGACACAAATCTGACATCAGGAATCATAACATTCAAAAACCAGTAGGAGAACGCTTCAACCTCTCTGGCCACTTAGTAAAAGATTTAAGGGTGGCAATTTTGCAACAGAAAAGCTTCATAAACAGACTCCAACAAGAAACTGCTGAGTTTGAATTAATATGCAAACTAGATACCATTAACTTGGGTTTGAATAGAGACTGGGAGTGGCTGGGTCATTACACACATTGAATCTATTTCCCCATGTTAAGTATCCTCATACCTTCTTGTCAACTGTCTAAATGGGCCATCTTGATTATCACTACAAAAGTTTTTTTCTCCTGCTGATGATACTTCATCTTAATTAGCCTCTTACAGTTTGTATGGCAACTTCCACCTTCTCTGTTTGTATAAATCTTTTTACTACATGTTCCATTCTATGCATCCGATGAAGTGAGCTGTAACCCACGAAAGCTTATGCTCTAATAAATGTGCTCGTCTCTAAGGTGCCACAAGTACTCCTGTTCTTTTTGTGGAAACAGACTAACACGGCTGCTACTATAAAACCAAATATCTGACTCATCTTGTCCCTTAGGATGCGTAACACCAACTTGCACCCACACATTGAGAAAGAATAAGTAATCTTAGATGAATATGTCACTAAATCCCTATGGCAAATTACAACACAGGACATGCATTAACCAGTAGGCAATATCCCTGAGCAGTGGATTTAAAAATAACAAAAACAAAAACAAGGAATATTTTTTATTTCATTTCTTTTCATTACTGCAAGAAACTACATTTTATCCAATATAGGTTCTCATGTATTTTCAGATTATCTTCAAAATCATCTTGCATCATTCCTAGTAGACTTCATTATAATATAGCTTTAAACAACTCCCAGCAAAAAAAAGTCTCAACTATTCAGAATTGAGTCCTTTGTTAGTGACTAAGGCTCTGCATAATTTATTTTATGTATTGTGTACCCTTTGTTTTTCATAACAACCAAACTTAATTTTGGGTTTGGTGATGCACTTAAAATATTTTTCAGAAGCTTTGGATTTTGCAAAATTATTTCAGATGCCCATGTTTTGTTTTTCCAAGAGAGGTTAAAAATTGCTTTTTAAATAGGAAGTTAATATTAAAAAATGAACACCATCCAAAAGCAAAGCTGGTGAAAGTGGATACTATGACTGGTCTTCAGATCCAGTTCCACACCCACAAATCACAAAAGCTACTTAGAATCATAGATTATTAGGGCTGGACGAGACCTCAGGAGGTCATCTAGTCCAATCCCCTGCTCAAAGCCGGACCAACACCAACTAAATCATCCCAGCCAAGGTTTTGTCAAGCCGGGCCTTAAAAACCTCTAAGAATGGAGAGTCCATCACCTCCCTAGGCCCATTCTAGCGCTTCAATACTCTCCTAGTGAAATACTGTTTCCTAATATCCAACCTAGATCTCCCCCACTGCAACTTGAGACCATTGCTCCTTGTTGTGTCATATGCCACCACTGAGAACAGTCTAGCTCCATCCTCTCTGGAACCCCCCTTCAGGTAGCTGAAGAATGCTATCAAATTCCCCCTCATTCTTCTCTTCTGCAAAATAAATAAACCCATTTCCCTCAGCCTCTCCTCACAAGTCATGTGCCCGACCACCTAATCATTTTTGTTGCCCTCCGCTGGACTCTTTCCAATTTGTCCACATCCTTTCTATAGTGGGGGGACCCAAAACCAGATGCAATACTCCAGATGTGGCCTCACCAGAGCCAAATAGAGGGAAACAATCAATTCCCTCGATCTCCTGGCAATGCCCCTACTTATACAGCCCAAAATGCCATTAGCCTTCTTGGCAACAAGGGCACACTGTTGACTCATATCCAGCTTCTCATCCACTGTAATCCCCAGGTCCTTTTCTGCAGAACTGCCACTTAGCCAGTCAGTCCCCAGCCTGTAGCGGTGCATGGGATTCTTCCATCCTAAGTGCAGGACTCTGCACTTGTCCTTGTTGAACTTCATTTTGGCCCAATCCTCCAATTTGTTTAGGTCACTCTGGACCCTATCCCTATCCTCCAGCGTATCTACCTCTCCTCCCAGTTTAGTGTGATCTGCAAACTTGCTGAGGGTGCAATTCATCCCATCATCCAGATCATTAATAAAGATGTTGAACAAAACCAGCCCCAGGACCGACCTCAGGGGCACTCCCCTTGATACCTGCTGCCAACTAGACATCGAGCTGTTGATCACTACCCTGATGATCTAGCCAGCTTCCTATCCACCTTATAGTCTATTCATTGAATCCATACTTCTTTAACTTGCCGGCAAGAATACTGTGGGAGACTATATCAAAAGCTTTGCTAAAGTCAAGGTATATCACGTCCACCACCTTCCCCATATCCACAGAGCCAGTTATCTCATCATAGAAGGCAATCACGTTGGTCACACATGACTTGCCCTTGGTGAATCCATGCTGACTATTCCTGATCACTTTCCTCTCCTCCAAGTGATTCAGAATGGATTCCTTAAGGACCTGCTCCATAATTTTTCTGAGGATTGAGGTGAGGCTGTCCAGTCTGTAATTCCCCAGATTCTTCTTCTTCTTCCCTTGTTTAAAGATGGGCACTACATTTGCCTTTTTCTAATAGTCAAGGACCTCCCCCGATCACCATGAGATTCAAAGTTGTTCTTTGAGATATGTTCCTCATGTCCATTCCATTTTGTGTGCGTATGCACGCCCATGTGCACAGTTGTCGGCAATTTCTGCCTTAGTGGTATCCATAGGGCCAGCTGTGGCACTCTCATGCAGCAGTATATCAGGCACAACCGGGCCTGAGCGCTCTCAGTTCCTTCTTGCCGGCAACTCCGACAGGCCTCAACCACAGTGCTACATTTGGCCAAAAAGGGTGCTCAGGATGGCCCAAAGCCTTTACATTCCCTCAAGATAAATCTACGTATAGGGGGAAATTATAGCCTCACAACATATCCTGAAATTTGAAATAATCAGACTGACATGCCAAGTGAAAAGTCAATTCTTGTTCTTCAATGCACAAGTCTAGGGACTGTCAGCTTGAGAATCCCAGATGATCTCAATCACATGGATGGACCACCAAAGGAATGGTGGTCACTAAAATACACAGGACCGAAAACACTGTAGTCCTTATGACTCTAAATAATTTATGGAAACAAGTGCTCTCGGACACCACTAACTGGACATCCTAAAAAAGCAGAGTATCCAACACAAACCCCAGATTGCTTTACCTTAATAACAAGAGGTAGTCAGACACCCTAAAAGAAACAGATAAATCCTCAATCTTTTCTTGTGGTTTTCCTCAACTAGAATCATCTGCTCCATCCCTGGTGAGCTTCAACCAATTACCTCTCAGCCAGACACTAAGCAGACTACCCACTATACCATCTGGGTTCCATGAAAAAGATGTAAAACCAAATATCAGCAATATATTGATAGAACTGTAACCCAATCTGTCAATCTTCTCTTGCAGACTCCTATAAAAGCAAGATTGGCAGGAGCGACTCCTGAAAAATTCCAAAGAACCACCCATGGTGGAGAAGAACTGCCCCAAACCACACTGTGCCTTCTGAGAGAGAAAAGAATGCAGTAACTCAAACATAACTCCATCTACCACTAAGAGGATGTGAAAATGTGTTAATAATTTATGGCCAATGACACTGAAGGCACTCTTCTCACTTGACATTTGTCCATTATCAACATAAGATCGACCAATAAAACTAGGATAGGTTCTGTATTATGTCCTTGCCAGAAAGTAAATTGAAAGGGATAGAGGCTGAGAATTCCACAACAACTACTAAGGCTGCTTCTCCCTTATCTCTTCTTTCTTCCCCATAAGTTAGGAGTAGGAAGATAATTGGCAGAAGCTTTTGTGAGCATGAACCTAACCATCACTTCTTTGAGAGATGATACTGGCAATTTACCCTAACAAAAGGAACCAATGAATCTCCAACAATAATGGAGGCCCACTGTCCTTTGGAAGTGCAACAAATTGCACCATGATAAGAACAAAGGTATGACCTCACCTCATCCTGGAAATAGTAAAAGACTGAGGGTTTGTCTACATGAGACATTACTGCATAGCAAGTTATGGCGTGAATCTACAGTGCACTAACTTGCCGTGCAGTAATGTCCCTGTGGACACTGCTACAGAACACTAAAAGTCCTGAAGCATGTTTTGATTTACTACAGTGTATGAGTAGTAGTGGTCATAGAGCATTTTGGGACTTTAAATGTGCTGTAGCGAAGTCCACGTGGGACATGACCAAGATGCCAGACAGTGCATTATATATTCACACCCTAGCTTGCCATGCAGTAATGTCCCTCGTAAACAAGCACAGAGCATGATAAAGGTGAAGCCTTCACACACCTCTTCCATATCCAAGATAAAAACCAATGGGTACATTACCATGGCTGGCCAAGCAGCCATGAAACCCTAAGCTAACCTGCCAGTATCATTGTTCAGTGGAAGAGACCTGGCGACAATACACACCAGTGACTTCAACGCTAGTTAGGACAGGAATTCATAATTCACCCAGGTGAAGTGACGTAGCTTTTACATCAATGCTATTCCCATTTTAACTCTATACTCACAAACACGTTCAAATTAATCCAGTTTTGGAAAAGGAGTTGACCTATATTTAAAGTCAGATGCAACCGAAATAAACCCACCAAATCCCCAATCTATTGTAGGCTCATTCTGAACTGAGTAATAGTTATTCTCAGTAAGCATATGCACACTGTGGCAATTCAATAATTGTTAAAAATATGTACATAAAATAAGGAAGATGAAGATATAAGGCCCTAATCCTTTGAACTTGTTACACCTAGGGCCCCGACAGACATTTCTGGCCAAAAAGTATCTGAACCTGAGTGACTGGGTGCACGAGCACTAACAGTGGAATATATGGAAAAACCTTTGAAGAAGTGGGTGTTTTAAGTCAGTTTATTATTATAACACTAGTCTAATTTTGGGAATGGCTACTCCACCTCCTGTCAATACAAATGGTAGGATAGAAGCTCATCAAGCTTTCTCTCTCTTCTTACTGATCTTGGCTTTCTGGAGCAATATGGCATTCTGAACTAGTCCAGTGGACAGGACATTAGTGCATATTCATTTATAATCTCAAGTAACTGCTGAAGCATATCCAGATTCCCAGTTTGTCTATGTAATTGCTCTAGCAGTTTAATTTTAGTTTCTGCGGGTAGCACAGTTATCTTTAAGTACTCTCTTTTGCTGAGATTACAGATATAGAATAATTTAGCTTCTAGAATACGATTTAGTGGAATCTAATGATTAGGGTTTGAAGAGACTAAGCCAAAATTATTTTTCAAAAAATTATCTACCCCCTAAGAAACATTTTAATGCAATGTCCTGGAAGAGTTTTGATTATTTTTGAAGATGGAGGACCTATAGAAAAAAAACTGATAAATCTATATTTTTAATTGGAAATACATCTTATTTTATCAGACTTTTAAATTTTTTTCTCTGCCTGTTTCTCCAAAATGATCTCCTGAATGTCATTACCCCCAACAGCAAAAGTCCAAAATCAAACTCTTCCTTCTGAACTCTCGCTCCCCACTTACCACTTCATTTATCATTGTCTCCAACACCATCATATTTCCAGTTCCCCAAGTTTACAGCCTTATCTTTGATGCAACTTTCCCTCCTACTCACTGGATGGTTCAAGCCTTCACATCAATTCTTGCCACTTCCTTCTGTACAATCTCAGCAGAATTCAACCTCTCTTCCCAATTCTCTACAAGATTGCAATCTAGTTATCTCCCACTCTCCAGCCTCCCTTCTACACCACTCGGTCTCTCTCCTTCTCTGTATAAAAGTCTATTTTTTTCATTTTGAAAGTATTTCACAACTCAACACCTGTCTATAGTCCCACCATCTTACCTTAAATCTCCTATTGTCTCCAATGAATTCAAGTCTGTGTTTTGACAGCATCCTTCCTGACTTCATACCCTTTTTCTTTCTACCCCAAGAACATCAATTTAAGATAACGTGTCATCTACCTGCATCTCATCTCTGAAAAAGCTCCTCAAACAAAAACCACCAGTTCTGTGATACATTCCAGCTACAATGACCTAGTATGTCAATTTGGTATTGTATCCACCTATACCTGTTTGAGAGGCATTTGATACCGTGCCACATGGGGAATCATTAGTTAAATTGGAAAAGATGGGGATCAACATGAAAATTGAAAGGTGGATAAGGAAATGGTTTACAGGGAGACTACAGCGAGTCATACTGAAAGGTGAACTGTCAGGCTGGAGGGAGGTTACCAGTGGAGTTCCTCAGGGATCAGTTTTGGGACCAATCTTTTTATTACTGACCTCGGCACAAAAAGTGGGTGTGCACTAATAAAGTTTGCGGATGATAGAAAGCTGGGAGGTATTGCCAATTTAGAGAGAGACCAGGATATCATACAGGAGGATGAAACCCTTGTAAACTGGAGTAATAGTAATAGGATGAAATTTAAGAGTAAGAAGTGTAAGGTCATGCCTTTGGGAATTAATAAGAATTTTAGTTATAAGCTGGGGATGCATCAATTAGAAGTAACGGAAGAGAAGGACCTTGGAGTATTGGTTGATCATAGGATGACTATGAGCCGCCAATGTGATATGGCTGTGAAAAAAGCTAATGCAGTCTTGGGATGCATCAGGTGAGGTATTTCCAGTAGAGAAAAGGAAGTTTTAGCACCGTTATACAAGGCACTGGTGAGACCTCATCTGGAATTCTGGGTGCAGTTCTGGTCTCCCACGTTTAAGAAGCATAAATTCAAACTGGAACAGATACAGAGAAGGGCTACTAGGATGATCCGAGGAATGGAAAACCTGTTTTATGAAAGGAGACTCAAAGAGCTTGGCTTGTTTAGCCTAACCAAAAGAAGGCTGAGGGGAGATATGGTTGCTCTCTATAAATATATCAGAGGGATAAATACCATGGAGGGAGAGGAATTATTTAAGCTCAGTATCAATGTGGACACAAGAACAAATGGATATAAACTGGTCATTGGGAAGCTTAGACTTGAAATTAGATGAAGGTTTCTAACCATCAGAGGAGTGAACTTTTGGAATAGCCTTCCAAGTGAAGCAGTGGGGGCAAAAGACCTATCTGGCTTTAAGATTAAACTCAGTAAGTTTATGGAGGAGATGGTATGATGGGATAACATGATTTTGGCAATTAACTGATCTTTAAATATTCATGGTAAATAGGCCCAATGGCCTGTGATGGGATGTTAGATGGGGTGGGATCTGAGTTACTACAGAGAATTCTTTCCTGGGTATCTGGCTGGTGAATCTTGGCCACATGCTCAGGGTTCAGTTGATCACCATATTTGGGGTCGGGAAGGAATTTTCCTCCAGGGCAGATTGGAAGAGGCCCTGGAGGTTTTTCGCCTTCCTCTGTAGCATGGGGCATGGGTCACTTGCTGGAGGATTCTCTGCTCCTTGAAGTCTTTAAACCACGATTTGAGGACTTCAGTAGCTCAGACATAGGTGAGAGTTTATTGCAGGAGTGGGTGAGTGAGATTTTGTGGCCTGCATTGTACTTAATTGCTTCTCTTCCCATGGCAGTGAAATTCCACTCTATTTATATTACTAACATGATGTCTCTGTTGCTGCTTCTTCCCCCCAACTAATGACAAGTCCAGAAATGGGATACTCCTTCCCCTATGCATTATATGATCTATCTAATCTAGATTTTTACATCATGCTCATTTCCCTAGCATTTGAGCATCTTACAAATGCTAAAACATATACACAAATTCTGAAGAATATACATTCTGGATATCATGGGCCAAATTTTGAGTCCAGCTTTAATTGGGGCTCTACTTTTCTACTTGCAGTTTTGAGAGAACTCATGTGGACTCACAATTTTTGTTGCTTGGACAACTGCTTCATAACCGGGCACAACCCGTCACTTAGCTTTCCAAGTGATATTCAGTACTGGGGCAAATAATTTTGGGATCAGTGTGGAACTCTGGACGTAAAAATGGAGGCCAGCCTCTGAAAAGCTAAATCTACAATTGTTCACACTCAATCCCCATTTTTTGGTAGAATACAGATCTATGATCCACCCAAAGCAGAATGCTATTGCTAACCAGTGAGACAGCACAATATCCTATTTTATGCATTCATCCACGCTATGGACTGCTTATGAGTAGATGATTAAAAAAATACTGAAAATCTTAAAATTTGAGATGTTATCACTTTATTCTCACTAACTACACAGAATAAATGAAAACTGTTTTTTTCAGCTAACAAAATTATAATGAAAACACTCTGAGGTGCTTGATTACTTGGGAACTTTTCCTTGTGTTCTCACTTGTTATGAGTTCTCCCGTGTGCTTCAGAATCATGCAGCTTAACAAATCAATATCAAATACTAAAGGCAGTCTTTTGCAGAAGGCTCAAATATCCATCTTCTCACATTTTATTACCAAAATATTTTTATTACAACAACATTCACTTTATTTCTCAGAAAGCCATGATCCATAGTTGATATATAATCTGCAGAGGAACACTGACACATTCAATGGCAAATAAGATGTATTGAACAATATACTGATCTTTCTATGATCAGAGTAGCTATGTGGAAAAGCCAAAACAGATTTTTTATTTTGTCTACTGAATTTAAAGGCAAGGTACAATTGGAATTAGCAGTTGAATTAGAATTCATCACCCAGAGAAGATATTTTTTCCAAATCTATACCAGGAAGAAAGTAAAACTAGTACAACCCGACAGCACGCCAAGGGTTTATTGTTCTCAGGGACTATGATTCATTTCTAGATGCTGCAGGAAAGTTGTCTGAAAGTTCTTGAGCATTGATCAGTAAGGTAAGGGTTTATTATGGTCTTAGATTGCTTCTTACAGGGGAAAAAAGGCTCATGCAACAGCTCTATATGATCATATTGTACAGTATATGACATTCACATCTTACTGCCCATTCCTCAAATATTAGGATCCAGCTATTCACATTGCTGATGGGTTTAAATTACAAAGCCTTCTCTGTCTCCAAGCTCCTAAATCTAGCATAATTTAAACTAGCCCAGCATTTCTGGCTATGTTGATATATGAATTTCTTCAGTACAATAAGATTATGAACTCTTTGGGGAGGATATAGTGCCTTTATTCTCTCTGTAACGCTTCTTGCACTCCTATAGTGCTATGTACAAACATATAATAGTAGTAATAATTACAGTCTTCTAGCCTGTACACAAGTGAATACATATGGGCCATTTGTTATGAAGCAGTTAAAAAAAGGCACTTAACTTATACAGTTTTAAATTAAATTCAAGAAATAAATGCAGGAAAAAATTACATTTTATAATCGTTTCTCTCACACTCACAGACTCCAAGCTTCACCTGTGCCAATAGGGCACAGAAATGAAAAAAAGGGTATTTGCTTAACCAACAAAAATGTACCAGCCAATTCTAATATAAATGTAATCTTCTGTATTTACTATTTCTGTTAGTATCATGCCTTGCTTTGTGTGTCCACCATGATCTTTCTCACAGTGTAAAAATGAGATTAGTGTATTAAAATTTTACCAAGTGTATACAGATGTATAGCTTCTACTTGAGCAACCAGGGTAACGGTAACCATGGTACTGCTTCCAAGAATAGAATTATCATCTGTAACAGCATCCATGCTGTGGCAGTTGACAGAATGGTTATAAATATACCTATTAGCAGTCTGAATTGAATCTTTAAACAGCACTGTAGGGACAGCAGTTGGCTAAAAATAGCTTGACAATACTGCATCCGAACACTTGTCCTCAGAAACACTCTGTCACATATACAGAGTGAATTCCAATTTTTTCTTCCATGTAGCTGAAAATGAACACCTGTGAAACACACGAGACCAACAACGTGACATTTTCTGACCTCCTTTCTCCTCTGTAACACTACAAATAATACCACAACCATAAAAACTTGAAAAGGCTGCTATGAAACATAGTGCAGTCCCTAGAATTTAAACCATATGAAGCAAGGGCAGAATCAAAAACCATTTTACAAGAGAGAAATATTTACATGATGAACATGCACATTGCACTGTCTAAATTAGTCATGCTTAGTTTCATTTTTATATAAGTTTTTGTAAGCAAACACATAATTGAAAGAAAATGAAAGTTGTATTGTTATGTCCTGTACCAGCATCTGCATAAGCTAAGTTTTAATATTAACATCGGAAAATTGTACCTGATAACAGTTTTCTGTATCTAGAAGTCAAAAATATACATTACACACACCCTACATGGTGTTTTCTTAGTCACATGTCAGAATGCTTTCAACCAACACGCAGAATTCTCTCACTTTTTAGATCTGAAGCCCAACCCTTATCCGTTGCTGATCAGAGCAAAGTAACAATACTGCCACACCCCAACAATTGATTATTAAGCAAAAGTTTTGTATTTTGTATCAGCGAAGTATACATACAACAATCAGTATTTCTTTGTCCTATATGCCTCTTAAAATAAGAAACCAGGAAATTTATTGGTGAGGCTCCATCTGTTTCATTTCCAGAGTCTAAGAGCACCATTGCAGTGTTCTATCAGATCAGATGGAAAATGAAGTTCCTCAACCGAATTTCCTTCCCCAGTACATTTAAGAAAGATTTCCTAGCTATGATGAAAATGACACTTTGGGAAAGGATTATGATAAAGTTCTAATTTGTTTTCTGAAAAAATATTTAACAACTTACAGTTGAAACAGCCATTATCTCCCTCATTTCATTTACTGCCAGAAATATCTTAAGACAGAGAAATCTCTGGTGGTGAAATCTCAGTGGTGAATAATAATAATAATATAGTAAGAGCCAAATCAAGATTCAGGTGAGAAAATTCAGGTTCAATTTTGGGATGAATTTTGACAGCTCCTTTCAGCAAATGTATGGACCAATGTCCACTCTGCACCAATGATTTTTCCCTCATAAGGCAAATAGAGCTGCTACTTCTACTCATAGTTAGTTCACGGTCAACCATTTAAAATGTTAATCCTTCCAAAATGATTACATTTTTTCTAAATTTGTCACACAAGGATGCATAGCATATAATAAGATCCTGGACCTCACCTTTCTTCAGACTTATGTAAGCCATAACATCACTATTTCTAGTACTTTCTAGGACTTGCTCCTATCAACCAAGCTTACAGATGTCACTGGTACTCAGATTTCTGCTGGACCCAGTATGCTTAGTACTGTAAATGAGTTTTGTGATTTGTTTGCAGTGATGTAGTCATGTTGGTCTGAGGAGATGAGACACACAAGGTAGATGAAAATATTTTATTGGACTAACTTTTGTTGGCAGAGTGTACAAGCTTTTGAGCTTCATGGAGGCTCTTCTTCAGGTCTGGGGAGGGTAACCAGCATGTGTGAACCTCTTACGTTTAATCTGTCCCTTTACTAAATACAAGTCGGGACAGATTGTTATGCATAACAGGTTCATACAAGCTATAGAAGACCACTTAAAATGAAGTGAGCAATTATGGGTTAGCAGTCAATATAGTCGATTACAAATTATTGTAATGAGCCATAAAACCTGTTAAGTGCATGATTTTTAGCATCTAGCATAATTATGAATTTAAGTTCCCAGGCTTACCTTTTGAAGGTATTGTTCAGGTTTCCTTTTGAGGATGAGGACTGAGAGGACAGATAGGAGTGATCACTTTGTGAAAAGTGTTCGCCCTCTTTTATTGCTATTTGCTCAAATTCACAGCCTTTCCAAACAAACTTTCTGACCAAAATGGGACATTATAATTAGTGATATCTTACCTGCCAGTATTTTTTAAACATGTTTTTAATGAAAAATACTGAGATAAAACAAATGCTAGCTGGAACTCCTATCTGAATGGCAACACATCCAACTTTTGTTTCCTTGAAATGTCTGCTACAATACTGTTTTTAATTCAAGGTTGAGGTACGGTTTGACATAACAAAAAGGTCCAAAGGAGGATTTCCCACTCTCCAAACGATATATGAAAAGAACTCAACTTTATTCCCACTCCCCTAGATTGATCTTCTCTGCAGACCCAAATGTCTTATAAATGGATAAATCCTGGGATACAACTAGTCTTTTGTCAATGCTAAATTTGACTCTGGCCAGAGGAATAGCAACAATGATCATGCTCAAATTACTAGTTGCATGTACCCTCTTGGAAGCAAAAGCAGACGACTACATAAGAATTGTTTGTTTTTACCATATTCTTATGGTTCAGATAATTTTAAAAATTGAACTTTAATAAATATCAGACTGACTGTTCCTATTTCTATAATGCTATTTCTATGTGAATATGTGTATTTGCTTGTATGCATGGGTACCTTGTAAGCAGTTGCTCTAGAACCTAAGAAATGATACAGTCACAGTTATGCACAGAAATTTTTTTTTAAAATGCAATAGCTCCTAACAGGACTGACAATACAGCATTTATTCCAATATTTAACTGTCTATACTAATGGTTAAAAAGGGACTTCTAAGTCTGTCATAGTGCCATTTGATGACTACCCATAATCATACGGATTCCAGCTGGATTATGTAATTCGGTTTTCTGGGCATGCCCAATATCTTTGCATAATTCAGTGTCCCATATGAGATCCCCAGCATAATTTCAGGGCACATGATTATTGCTAAATAAAATGGAACATTGAGAGACTTCCATTTCAGCTGTTCCTCCTCTAGCCACAGGCCGGAAGTGCAGAGAAAACTTAATATACTGTAGCACTGAACTTAACTGTTGAGTGCTATGAATTTTGCTGCAATATAAACCTCAGTAGGGTTTTGGAGCAAAATATAAGTTTCAGGCATAATGTGATTGCAAGTCTCATCGTTTCTGTGATATTTTCTTGTTTTCTTTTACTATTGCACTCTGTTCTCACTCAATATTTTCAAGAATATTCTTCCCTTTTAGTAATTATTACAGATTCCAAATAAAGTACCTCTTAACGATGGAATGAGTTTGTTGTTGAAATTACATCATGGCCTAGAGAAGGAAGTAATTGGAATAATATTTCTTTTGTTCTATTTGTTCTTTCCTTGGGCTAAGGTGCAAAGACAGCGACGATGTTACACTTTACTTTTTGAATTGTGCTGCAGCTATCATCATTATTTCATTAAAAACCCTGGAAATGTTACTAAACTGAAGGGTAATCCCATTTACGAAAACTACTGATCACAGAAATAATTTTTGTTCATACATTAAAAAAATTAATGTAGCCTCCTACTGAGTCTCCTCAGTATTACTTGACTTAGCAGTATTAAGTATTGTTTATGATCATCATTATTTCTTTTTTTAATCATCTCTATTAAGGTTCTGAATAAGGTATCGCTAGAAGGTTTTGAGCAAAATTCAGACAGGATTTACTGCAGACAACCTGAGATAGAAAGATCTTCACACTACAGTGTTTCTTCCCTTCCTTCTCACCCAACATTTTTTGTCTTCCGTTTAAAGTGAAAGGATGTGCCAATGGTTATTCCATTTTAGTCTTAGTAAGTTCTTATAACTCACTCATCACTGCAGTATCTGTCTTCCAGAAGCGACTTAAGCAACATGACTAACATCTGTCACATATTGTTTGGGGTCTCCTCCTCTCCCAAGGTAGAAAAGTGTGTGCAATGGAATGCTTGGTATTGGTAGGTTTGTTTTGCTTTTAAAATATATATATATTGCTTTATGTTTATGTTAGAAAAGGCACCTCAAAGAAACATATCTTGCACTTGGAGTGAAAGATGGTAAGGTTTGTAACACTAAGGCTTAGTTCCAGCGGGAATTCATTCCACTCTCAGACTGTACCACAAAAAAGCCCTGTCTCCTGCACAAATTTTACTCTTATTGTAGAAAGTTCCATTGTGCCAGAGGAGTGGAGGTATCAATCACATTCTCCATCCGAGCTCTTCAGGTGATATTATAGATATCCTGGGTCCAGGTCATTGAGTATCTTGAACATAAGGACCAAGACTTAGAAATTGATTTAGTATTCTAAGGGAAGCCAGTATAAAGAGTGGAGGGCAGGTATGATGTGCTCATGGTAGCCGACATTTCTGAGGACACACACTGTTGCATTCTGTGCTAGTTGAAGTTACCCAAGTGCTGAAGGTTTCATGATCAGGTATTCTTGTATGACATTGCCATAATCCAGCTGACAGGTGATGAAAGCTTATATAATTGGGGCCAGGTCATCGTCCGCTAGGAAGGGATGGAAACTCCTAGCCAACCAGAGATAGCAGAAAGCATTACACACTTGGGTGAACTTAGTGTCAGCAAGGAATCCAAGAGTATTCCTAAACTATGCACGCAACTGACTGATTGTTGGTGTGTGCCTGCATTCAGTGGAGATTGCATCATGGCTGTAAACTCTTTCAGATGCTTTCTTCTGATCACCAACATAATCTCTGTCTTATTCAAGTTCAGCTTCAACCAACCATTCTTCATCCATGAGTTGATCTCATTCAATCACTGGGCCATCTTGGTGAAGTAGTGTGGTTACATGTGATGAAAGACCAGGAAAACTGTGTGTCATCTGCATGTTACTGGCACTTGAGTCCATGTCAGCTGAGGACACTAGCCTAAAAATTGCAAGACCCATGTTTAATTCGCTGGTCTGCCACAGACTTCCTGCATGATGACAATGAGCAAGTCATTTTGTGTCTCTGTTCCCCGCCTGTAAAATTGTGGAAATAGTACTTCCTGATCTCATGGGGATGTTGTGAGCATAAATACATGCTAGGCCATATATGCTTGTAACATCATTGGCACTACCATAATCCCAAGTGTTATATATATATATATATATATATATATATATATATATATATATATTTCTGATTAGTAAATACATTCATAAGGAATAACTTGCAACCACTGAATACTGCTTTTTATTTTAATACAGATTTTTACAAGCATTTATGAAGGTACCTGCCATCTCCTTTAAAAAAAAAAAGACCTGCTCTCATAAATAGAGCATATATTTTCCATTGTTTCAGATTGTACAGACACTAAACAAAACATTTTTGCCTGGTCTTTCCAAGTTTTTCTGTGAACAAGTAACTTTGCCTTAGTTTATTTTCTTGACAAAACCATCAACACATCAACAGCAAAGCCTTATGATGTGACTTTTCCAAAGCAGAGGAAACTGGGGCAGTGAGACACCTCCAGACAGCACAAATCTTTTGACAGCAGCAACTAGATCTCAACTCTATTTGTGGTGTGCTAAACAAAGCAGCATCTTTTTAGTGCACCTAATTCTCAGTGTGGAATATACATACCTTTTCTCCTCATATAATAAAACAAAACTAAAGATGCAGTCCCTTTTCATGATCTATAACACTAAAATGAATGTTATGAAATGTCTCAGTCTTGCCCATAAAAGTGAATTCTTGATACTGTTCAACTAGTCATAGAAAGAATATACTGCTTACAGTAAGGGTGACTAAAGACAGAAATAAATCTCTAAAATGCCCAATTTTTAGGTTAGTTTCTTTAAAAGAACTGTTTCTCTGTGCACTGAAATATATTTAGCTAAACAATGCACTGAGTGCGGGCAGCATTCTGTGATGAAAAAGAAGTGTAATTCCCTAATCCTATTAACTTCCTTTACATATCACTCATCTTTTCTGTTTATCGAGAAGTAGAATTAGGTTGTAAATTATCCCACTTTCAGTCAAAGACTCTACAATCGTCCATACTTCTATAACATCTTTAGTAATGATCATCCTGCCACATTATTAATTATAATTATGCATTTGGAGATCCTTAGAAGGAAGACACTGTAATAAATGCATGGAGAAGATTACTTTTGGGATTCATCAGGTGGCTCCTCAGTAACTTCTCACTAACCAACACTTCTACCTTCTTCAAACTGGCAAAAATCAATATTCTGTTTTAAGACTATGGAATGGAGAGCTTTCCACACCCAGGGTGTGGACAAGCACAATCCAATTCCTAGGAGGGTAAATCTATTAGGCATTTTATAACTATGGAAGTTCTAAATTGCCAGTTTTATCTACCTTTACTGTCAATCATTTGCCCCCAACAAAGTAGTGCTCAAAAGCCCTTCCAATCAGTATGAGCAGGGAGCAAACAGAGCACCAATGAGAATAGCTCTGGAAAGCAAAATTTGATTCAAAGACCCTAATAATCACTAAAGTCATGATCAGTTAAAATAAATTCTATCATCATTGTATTGAAACAAGAACCATGAAATAAATTATGGTTTGCATTTAAAGAATGTTGCATGTTTTAACTCCTCAACTAAAAAAAAATAAAATATAATCTCGATGACTTGATCGAGCAATGAATGAAGATTCCAGAAACACCTGACAGGTCTCTGATGAGTTTGAAGATACCACCCAAAGAATTATCTTCCTCCATACATTTAACTCTGTGTTTAAAAACGGTTTAGACCAGGGATCTCAAACTCAAGTCACCACGAGGGCCACATGAGGACTAGTACATTGGCCCGAGGGCCACATCACTGACACACACACCCCCGCGCTGCCTCTGGCCCCACCCCCACTCCACCCCTTCCATGACTCCCTGCCCCTTCCCACCCCTTCCCCACCTCTTCTCCCCGCTCCTCCCTGTTCCCTCCTGGACAAACACTAAGAGCCGCAAAACAGCTGTTTGGCAGCAGGAAGCGCCTGGAGATAGGCAGAGGAGGGGGGACACAGTGCGCTGGGGGGAGGGAGGGGAGCTTGGTGGCCACAGGAAATAACTTGGGGGCAGTCGGAGGGGTGGGGGGCCATGGGGAGCTTGGTGGGCCGCAGCAAATAACTCTGTGAGCCGCATGTGGCCCACGTGTTTGAGACCCCTGGTCTAGACCAGTGTTTCTCAAACTGGGGTCTGCGGACCCCTGGGGCTCCCCAAGGGTACTCCAGGGGGTCCGCAGGCCTCAGTGATCAACTCCTCCCCCTCCCTCTATCTCCCAGAGGCTACTTAAGCCAAACCAGGAGATTTTGGGTACTAAAAGTCAAGCAGCGCAGTGGGGCTAAGGAGGAAGAGGGGGGCAAGGGGTCTCCCACAAATAGGTGTTAGACACCATTGCCCATGATTATCCTATTCATTTCCACACCTTACACCTCTTTTCACACGCCCCTTCAGGGACCCTCCTTACAAGAGCCTGTTACAAAAAGTGGACTTTTTGCTTCATCTAGGAGCCATAGAAGAGGGAGTACAAGGGAAGGGGACTGTGCTCTCGATGTTTTCTTATCCCATAGAAGAAAGGAGGGAGAGGTCTTCATCCTATCCTAGATCTGAGGAGTCTGGACACAGACGTTTCCTCAGATTCAGGATGGTAATGCTGCTTCCATATTTCTATCTCTGCAGTCTCAGGACTGGTTCATTTGTTCTTGAATTTCAATATGCATTCTTCCACATCACAAACCACCCAGCCCACAGGAAGTACTATCATATTAATTTACATGGTTCCCTTTTTCTTTATGTGGAGAGAGTCTTCAGAAGGAAAAAAATGTTTGATAATCTCTTAGATGTTAAAAGCTATCCTTTCTGAGGAAAAGAAAAGAAATTAGTTGAGATGGGCTGGAGCTCTTAGTCTGATCCCATTTCCTAAAAAAGACAACAAAATATATATGTGCACAAGAGAAGAAAGAAGAAAATAGCAAATATAGAAAATAGAGCTTCTGTCTCTGGTGTTGACTCTCTATTGTATCCTCACTGCCGGAAAAGCACAGGCGCAGCACATGGTCTTATCAGCCGCTGCAAGACCTGGCAAACTTGTACCAATGTTATGATGTTTAGGGTATTGGTTTTAGCTGCCTTCTTCTGGGCACAACTATGATGTAAAGTAATAGTCTTGGACAACTAAGCTGGACTCTTATCAGATGGAAGGCAAAGTAGAGAGAGAGAAGAAATAAGATAGGGAAGCAAAAAGACACAGGGAGCAGGAGATACAAAGTCTTAGCTTCTAGGTAGTGGTTGGGATTTAGCTAGAGCCTGGTGGAGGTTGCAGTGTTATCTGAGTCATTCTCTAGACCAGTTTGGTAAGGCCAATAAAGGTCTGGGGTCTCAGGAGATGATGGGGGTGGCAGCCGTGATGGTGAACCTCACTTCTATAGCCAATTTTTCTTAAGTCTTTTTCTTTAAGGACCCCAAAAGGGAGTGTTGGCTAGAGTAGACCATCCTCTCCTTTTATCCACCAAGAGTCCTAATTTCTGACACACTAGTTTTGGTTCACTGATTTGCAGTTTCACACAGTTCTTGTTTGCCAAGCACAATCTTAACACAGGCCTTGAATTATATCAGTAGGCCTTTTTGTTTGGAATAATTTTAGTCTTTGTCATACTTTGTCGTACTTTTTCTGTTATCATTGATTGTTACTGATTATTGTGACATTTTATGAACTTTTGCTCACTTTTTACAATTGAGCTTGCAATTAGGATAAATTAGTAGGCCCAATGATCACATCAGTACTTAGCGATTTGGCCCCAGTGCAAACCTCATCGCTAGAAGGCACCAAGAATTTTTACAAAATGTCTAGTAGTGGTTGCAGTACATCTGAGAAAATCCATTTCTGCTTTTACCTGGACAACTGTCTGACCAAGACAGATCCCAGCCGATGGTGACAGGCCTGAATTGTGCTTGTTCCCTGTTTGCCCGGCTGGACCTATTAGTGAACTATGAAAAATGGCTATTACCTAATCCCAGATAAGGTTCATAGCATCACCTCTGGGTCAGAGAGGTACCTGCCTGATGAGGAGTTCTTGTTACAATCACTGTTACTCGAGACAAGATAAAACCCAATTACAACAGTAGACTAACCTTGGTGTGTTTGTCAAGCAGCATCATGTAAGGCAGGGGTGGCCAACTTGAGAACTGAGAAGGAGCCAGAATTTACCAGTGTACATTTCCAAAGAGCCACAGTAATAAGGCAGCAGCTCCCCGACCCTGCTCCCAGCGCCTCTCACCCAGCGGCAGCCCCATCAAGCTGAACCTCCCTCTCCCTCCCCGCACCTCCCGATCAGCTGTTTTGTGGCATGCAGGTGGTTCTGGGGAAAGAGGGGAGGAATGAGGGCATAGCAGGGTCAGGGGAGGGGGCAGGAAGGAATGGAGTGGGGGCAGGGCCTGTGGCAGAGCCAGGGGTTGAGCAATGAGCACCCCCCGGCACACTGGAAAGTTGGTGCCTGTAGCTCCAGCCCCGGAGTCGGTGCCTATACAAGGAGCCGCATATTAACTTCTGAAGAGCTGCACATGGCTCCAGAGCCACAGGTTGGCCACCCCGATGTAAGGCATTACTTCCTCTGAGGTCCCCAACAGCTCTGGTTCAGGTCCCTGAGTGAATCCAGGACCCATCCAATCCCTAGTGAAACATTAGGTGAACAGGAAGGTCTTTGCCACACCATGTCACATCTTCACAGAAAAGCTCATGGAGTGGGTTCTGTTCTTAACTCCTTCCCTCCCTGACAAAGACTTTAATCACCAATGTGTCAAGGATAGGCTGGGAAGATCACCTACAAAAGCAAGGGTTCCGGGAGTCACAGGACTTCAGAGAAGCATGCTGGAACTCAGAGACATCAGGGTAGCCTGGATAGGGGTTCTTACTTGTCATCTGAAATTCCACATTGCAGATCCTTATGGACAACATCCTGGTGATGCATTACATTAATGAATAAGGAGGTTCCTGCTCATTGCCCCTCTTCCTGAAGGCCATTAGACTAGACATACTGCCACCATAACCATGATGGCTCTTCAATGCCTGGGAGTTAGCAATATTTGGACAAACTTCCTGAGCAGACATTTCTGATATTTCTTTACTGGAGGGGAAGAGGATGTCCCTGTGATGGATCGGCTTGCCACTAAGGACAATAACAAAATTTCTGTTCCAGAGAAGGCCTGAGCCTGGGCTATTTCCTTGGTGCCTTCCTTTTGCAATGGAATCCAGGCTTCTATTAGGCCATTCCACTTATTCTTCTGATCCTCAAAAGTGATTTTCAAAATCAAAAAGGACAAAGCCATGATCATTTTCATAGCTCTATACTGGCTGAGGCAGTTTTGACTGTCAGGCCTGCTACACATGTCCATTTTCCCACTGGTCCAGCTCACAGACTTCCCAGACCAGATCTCACAGATGTACGGATAGATAGTCCATCCAGACTGGAAGTCCCTGCACTTAACCAGCCAACATCCAGGCTGTCAAGTACATATACTCTTTCGACAAATCCAGGCGAACCTGATGCAGAGCAGGAAGACGTGTACTAGGTTCTCTGTGTCAACGACCCAAAAAGGCCTGGACCTTATGTGGGTTTCAGTTCTGCTGATCCTTGATTACTTGCTGCAGTTGGGACATGTCTTGTGTGTACTGGTTACATTCATATAGCTTCCTCACATTTAGCACTTTATATCAACAGAATGCTATCTGTGCCAATGTTACTAAAAGAGACAAAAACAGTGAGATTTTAAAACACCAAAAAGATTTAACAATTTGTTCAAATTTGTTATCTGAAATGAGATTCAAGTTTTGATGTTGCACTTATCTGCTGTACACTACTATGTGAAGCAACTTGTGTATGGTAGTGCTTACTGTGGAGCCATTTTCTTGCATAATGGGCTGTACATTTACTGAAATGAACAGAGCACAAGGGGGAGGAAGAGATATAAAATGGAAAACATTGTAGAGGGAGCTGAAAGTGTTTTTTTTTCCCACTGTTCTTTTGTATGCTGAGAAAATAATGAAGATTATGATATGAGGAAAACCGCAAATTTTGTCTGATAAATTGATAGTGAAACTGATTTCAAACTAAAGGAGTACTTGTGGCACCTTAGAGACTAACCCATTTATTTGAGCACAAGCTTTTGTGAGCTGTAGCTCACTTCATCGGATGCAGTGAGCTTTAGCTCATAAAAGCTTATGCTCAAATAAATGGGTTAGTCTCTAAGGTGCCACAAGTACTCCTTTTCTTTTTGCGAATACACACTAACACGGCTGTTACTCTGAAACCTGATTTCAAACTAATTTTCTGATGGTGTAAATTATAATTAAATGATTTTTCTGACATTGATTTTCAATTTGACAAAGAATCTTGTGATTTAGTGGCAGAAGAGAGTAGAAAAATACTGCACAACAAGTTAATCTTTTCCACTCAGACAGGTTACATATGTCTAGAATCTTTTCATATTCCTTGGAGTTAGAGATCTGCAGCTTGATAATTAATTTAACATGAATATTAGTATGCTAGCTAATCTGAATATGCTTTAACTATCCATAGTTGTTAAATCATAGATAACACATTCTCTGCAACTGTATTTTTGAAATTAAAGTACATATAGTGTGCAGTTAGTTTTCAAGCTGGGACTCTTAAAGGATACTTACTGATTTAGTTGAAATAGGGTTGAGCAAGAGGAAAAGATTATTGATATGAAAAACTATTAAAATGCATTTCGTTGTATAAAGTCAATCTTCAGGGCTAGCAGACCATTCAGGTAGTTGCTTTTCATACCAGTAGCTAGTTTTTATATCTTTCCATTTATTAAATTTATCTATGAAGTCCTAGGCAACTGTAGCAAAATGAAAAGTAAACCGAATACATGTCCTTGAAATAAAGACTTTACCTCCCAGAGCCTAATACACAACGTATCAATAATACAAATATCCCCATTAGAAGTAATAATGCTCCACAACTAGTCATCCAAAACGCCTCAAGTGACTGCAGCATGTATAGTTATTTTGACACAACTGTTTTCGTTTGCTGTGTCATGTCTATAAGAATGTAGGCTCCATGTTGGGGCAGGTTATGTTTTTTTTGATATGTTTTGTAAGGTGACAAGTCATGTTTGGGCATTGTGTAAGTAATTTTTATTTTATTGGTATTATAGTAGTGCCTAGAGTTTACAACCAAGTTCAGGTCCTCATTTTGCTCGGTACTATACATTCACACTATCGTATAATCTGAACTAGTGATACTCAGACTGAGGCTCATGAACTGTAAGTGGCTCTTTAATGTGTCTCCTGCAGCTCTTTGCAGCACGTTAAAACACTGTGATCCAAGTTATTAACCAATCAGAATGCTTTTACTATGTTGTTAACCAATTATAGTTGATAAAACAATACTTTTCCTGTGAGAATAATGTATATAAAATGGTAAATGAAACAATGAATTCACAGTACTGTGGCTCTTTTGGGTAATACTAATCCCTCATTTGGCTCCTGAACCACTGAGGTTTCTTTCTGTATCACTAGAAAGGCAGTAGTATTGCCCCCATTCTAATAGAATAGCAGAATTGAAAGCTACCAGAATAACATGAGAAGAAGTTAACACTGCAGCGGATACTGGCAAAAATGGAAGGCTCTATGTTTTCCATAGAATGGAGATACATAAGAGAGAGAAATTGCTCCCATTCCATAGCTAGAGAACTTGGGGGACAGAATGTATGAGTTAATTTCCCAAGATCACACAGGAAATCTGTGGTAGATATGGGAATGGAAACTAGACCTCTTGAGTTCCATTCCAGTGCCTTAGCCACAAGATTCCCCTTGATCTTAGTATTAAGCAATAAGGGCACAATTTCTTAATCGTATCCTGTCCTGAAACCAGATGTACTGGAGTCAGAAAAATGTAAGGACTCCAAATATTGGCACAGTTCAGTTGAGTTAGAACAGTGGTTCTCAACATATTTACCCTAGTGTCTTCTTTAACTTATACTTCTTTAACTTGCTGGCAAGAATACTGTGGGAGACAGTGTCAAAAGCTTTCCTAAAGTCAAGGAACAACACGTCCACTGCTTTCCCCTCATGCACAGAGCCAGTTATCTCGTCATAGAAGGCAATTAGATTAGTCAGGCATGACTTGCCCTTGGTGAATCCATGCTGACTGTTCCTGATCACTTTCCTCTCCTTTAAGTGCTTCAGAATTGATTCCTTGAGGACCTGCTCCATGATTTTTCCAGGGACTGAGGTGAGGCTGACTGGCCTGTAGTGGTGTTGGAGGTTAATTGCTGCAGGAGAGTAAGATCCCCTCTTCCTGGACATGTGACAGGAAGATCTGCTCTCAGACACATGACAAGAGTCACCAGTAAGGCTAGTATGGCCAGGACAGCAATATCATTAAAAACAGATTAGGTGCCTAACTCAAGGAGACTGGCCATGGCTGAGAATCCGCAGCAGAGATAGGCTCCTCCCTATGGCCCGGACTTAGACACCTAAAGTCTCCTGGAAGGGCAGAGTTTAGACCACACCCCTCTTCTCAGAACTTCTTACTGATTAGCTTAGGTGGCTCCCTGCACGACATGGCGATTGTTATTGTCCCCATTCTTTGGAACCCAACTCCCTCCATGCTTTGTATAGCAAACCTAGGCACCTGATCCACCTAACTGTGGATTCCACTGGGTGGCAAGGCTTCTCTGTGGAGCTATCTCAAAGTCCTGTTTTCCTGAACACAGTAAGAAGCAAACAGCAGGAGGCAGTTTACTTGCTCACAATTTCCAAGCCTGCTTCTCCAGCAAGTATTGTGCCCCAAGGAGCTCTGTCTCTGCTCCCTCTCAGGGCCATACTCACAACCACTTCTCTTGTTGTCTACTGGCTCCCTGGTTGCTTTCTAGCTCTCAGAGACACACAGCTGCAACCACTCAATACCTCAGCCTCTGCCTATGCAATCGGTCACCAGGGAAACCCCTCTGCCCACACGGCTTAGGTTCTGCTCAGGACATACCACAGTGGCTAATGCCTTGGGCAGTGGCATCTATTGTTATAGCTATCACTACACAAATGGGCATTTAATTGCTCCTCCAGTTAGCCTGAATGAAGGGTGCTTAATGTACCTATCAACTTTAACCAGATGTGTGATTGATAGCTGCCATTAACACCTTCCAGAATAACACAGGTAGCTTGGGGGGGTGAGGGGAGGAAGAGATTTCATTGGATTAAAGCAGTGGTTCCCGAACTTGTTCCACCGCTTGTGCAGGGAAAGCCCCTGGCGGGCTGGCCGGTTTGTTTACCAGCCGCGTCTGCAGGTTCAGCCGATCGTGGATCCCACTGGTTGCAGTTCGCTCTTCCAGGCCAATGGGAGCTGCTGGAAGCAGCGGCCAGTACGTCCCTTGGCCCACGCCACTTCCAGCAGCTTCCATTGGCCTGGAGCAGCGAACCGCGGCCAGTGGAAGCCGTGATCGGCCAAACCTGTGGACGCGGCCGGTAAACAAACCGGCTGGCTCGCCAGGGGCTTTCCCCGCACAAGCAGCAGAACAAGTTTGGGAACCACTGCATTAAAGAGAATATAAAGATATTCATTTATTAGGTTCATAGAATCATAGAATATAAGGGTTGGAAGGGACCCCAGAAGGTCATCTAGTCCAACCCCCTGCTCGAAGCAGGACCAATTCCCAGTTAAATCATCCCAGCCAGGGCTTTGTCAAGCCTGACCTTAAAAACCTCTAAGGAAGGAGATTCTACCACCTCCCTAGGTAACGCATTCCAGTGTTTCACCACCCTCTTAGTGAAAAAGTTTTTCCTAATATCCAATCTAAACCTCCCCCCACTGCGACTTGAGACCATTACTCCTCGTTCTGTCATCTGCTACCATTGAGAACAGTCTAGAGCTGTCAAGGTTCCTCCCCCACTCTGAACTCTAGGGTACAGATGTGGGGACCTGCATGAAAAAATCTCCTAAGCTTATCTTTACCAGCTTAGGTCAAAACTTCCCCAAGGTACAAAATATTCCACCCGTTGTCCTTGGACTGGCCGCTACCACCACCAAACTAATACTGGTTACAGGGGAAGAGCTGTTTGGACGCGTCTTTCCCCCCAAAATACTTCCCAAAACCCTGCACCCCACTTCCTGGACAAGGTTTGGTAAAAAGCCTCACCAATTTGCCTAGGTGACTACAGACCCCGACCCTTGGATCTTAAGAACAATGAACAATCCTCCCAACACTTGCACCCCCCCTTTCCTGGGAAATGTTGGATAAAAAGCCTCACCAATTTGCATAGGTGACCACAGACCCAAACCCTTGGATCTGAGAACAATGAAAAAGCATTCAGTTTTTTACAAGAAGACTTTTAATAAAAAATAGAAGTAAATAGAAATAAAGAAATCCCCCCTGTAAAATCAGGATGGTAGATATCTTACAGGGTAATTAGATTCAAAAACATAGAGAACCCCTCTAGGCAAAACCTTAAGTTACAAAAAAGATACACACACAGAAATAGTTATTCTATTCAGCACAATGCTTTTCTCAGCCATTTAAAGAAATCATAATCTAACACATACCTAGCTAGATTACTTACTAAAAGTTCTAAGACTCCATTCCTGGTCTATCCCCGGCCAAGACGACTACAGACAGACAGAGACCCTTTGTTTCTCTCCCTCCTCCCAGCTTTTGAAAGTATCTTGTCTCCTCATTGGTCATTTTGGTCAGGTGCCAGCGAGGTTACCTTTAGCTTCTTAACCCTTTACAGGTGAGAGGAGCTTTCCCCTGGCCAGGAGGGATTTCAAAGGGGTTTACCCTTCCCTTTATATTTATGACAAGAGCCATCCTCTTTGGAACCCCCTTTCAGGTAGTTGAAAGCAGCTATCAAATCCCCCCTCATTCTTCTCTTCTGCAGGCTAAACAATCCCAGCTCCCTCAGCCTCTCCTCATAAGTCATGTGTTCCAGACCCCGAATCATTTTTGTTGCCCTTCGCTGGACTCTCTCCAATTTATCCACATGTTCCTGTATGAATAACTGTTTGGGTCTCTCGTTCTGCTTAATCTCCAGCCAGCACTCTATTGCCTATGAAACAAGACCAGAGCAAAAGGAATGATGGTGAAGTGTTACACGGGAAAAGCCATGTCAGACCTGTAGTATATTTCCTCTTGCCAGTGCATGGAAAGTTTGTCTGGGATTTGTTGCTTAGACTCTAGGTTCAAGTGAACATCCTGCAGCAGGTTAACCACCATGCTTTTGTTGCAGACACCCATCTTTTAAAGAAACTATGTACTGTGGCTGCTTTTGTGAGAACACCAGGAAAAACCTCTGGTATTTACTTAGGTTTCACAGAATCCCTTGAGGAAAGCATTGCTGGACATTGGAACTTTGCTTTTCAAATGACTAACCTTGAACATAAAAGTCTTTTGGTTGGACTCTGTTTATAATCAGCTCTCATGCTAAAAACATCAGCAATACACAAAAGGTTACATCACCATGTACTTGACTTCACATTGCATTCCACCCAACAAATTAGAAGCTCTTATTCTGTTATTTGAAAATCACACACGCATACCTTTCACTTTTGCAAAATGATGTGCATTTTTAAACTATTGTGTGCCTGCTCAGAGTAACCCTATGGCTACAGGGCTGTAATCAGAGATATACTTGTGAGTACTTATGGAGTTAGTAGGGAATGAAGAGATTAAATCCAACACAGCATGCTAGGTGATTGTGTGTGTCTTACAATGTACTGGAAAATTAGGATCTTTGACAGCACTACAATTTACAGTTTATTTTCTCATAGTATGTAAACAATACCAAAACCATAAAAATCAAAGTGAACGTACAATTCTTAGGTATACTTTCTAAATGACGCCTCAGAGGTGTATGTTCAAATCCCAACATGTGCCAATAGAATATCTATACAGAGTCTTGTATACAGTTTACTAAGTTCACCCTTAAGATAGGTATCCAAATTTGACAGCGCTTTCTCCTTCCTGAAGGCAATAAAGATGCAGGTACTCTTATCCAGCTGTGGGACCAGCAAAATCAGGCTCCAGGAAGTTCTCTGACTGGTTTACCTTGTGGTGGGCAGACTAACCCCTTGGGCCTGGGCTGGTAGGATATCACAAAATGGCTCCAATCCCACCACCTCCAGCTTTAACCAGGGAAAGCAGAAATCCTGTAGCTACTGAACCATCGCTCAAGGACAAGAGACTACAGCAAATTGTTGCCATCTAAATCAGTAGTAATATCCTTCCTTACCGAACCAGTCCCAGATGGCTTCTTTCTGAACCCCACAGTCCTTTGTCGAGGTCCCATTCATAGCACAATATACAGCTGGGCCTCTCGTATACAGTAGACCTTAATGGCCCACACCTCTCAGGGACATTGGGGAACAGCTGCCACCCATTCAAATGTCTCCAGAAAGCCTCCAGCCGTATCTTAGAAAAAAAATCCTACAGGGATAACCAGGGTGTTGCACAAACCTGGGAGTCTCAACCATTAAAGCTAGTACTTGCAGTAGAAAATGCTACTGCTACCCCAGCTATTGCAGTACAACATTTGGATCCCTTTTTATTTTCAAGCTGTAGCACCTGCCCATGTTCTCCACCATCTACAAACTGATGGGCTATTTCATCAGCCCAGGAAAGAACAAGTGCCACACCTACTCTATTCTATATAGGTTTTTATACCGCACACATCACTGGAGTATCGAACAGCCTTTCAGTGGTACATTAAGAAATGTGACAACACATGTCATTTGTGTGTTCTCTCATCCTCTCCTCAGGGGCAAAAGTGTGTTCAGTTGGAGTGTCTTCTTTTTGTAGGGCCTTTTTATTTGGGGGGGGGATTTTTTGCGGGGGCTTTTTTTTGCCTACTTCAGGCCCTTGCCTCAGAGCACAATTGCTCAAGCACAAAAACTCATCAAGTGAGTTCCTTACTTCCTTCAATCCCTTGCCGAGTCCTGTGACAGGCAGGTAGGCAGCCCTTAACCCTTCCCTGGAAGTTTCATCCTGTCACACACTTATAGTCCCATCTCTCAAAAACAGTTTGTCCCAACCGTATCAAACTTCGGCAAAAAAAAAAAAAAAAAAAAAATCTACTCTGCTGGCATCACATCACATATGCAAACCCTGCTCTGCCCCCTCACCCGCCCCGAGAGGGGAAGGATAGTAAATCTGACTTAAAATGGGAAGGTGAATTAAGATAAACCCTAAAGGGTAGATATATTCAACCAGATGGATTGTTCTCTTCGTAAAAATGTTTATGCCTATTTAAAATGAAACAAACAACTATGGTTGTTAACCCAAAACTTCACCTTCCCCTGGGAGATGCTTACTGAAAAACGGTTAGAGTTTTTCAGTCCCTCATTTGTTTTCCACTCTTATCACTACCATTGGTCTCATTTAGGGTTGCCAACTTTAATTGCACAAAACCAAATACCCTTGTCCCATCTCCTACCCAGAGGCCCCACCCCCTGCCTCACCCCTTCTCCAAGGCTCCACCCACACTCACTCCATCCCCCCTCCCTCTGTCGCTCACGCTCCTCCACTCTCTCTCACTCGCTCATTTTCACCAGGCTCAGGCAGGGGGT
This sequence comes from Caretta caretta, assembly GCF_965140235.1. NCBI lineage: Eukaryota > Metazoa > Chordata > Testudines > Cheloniidae > Caretta > Caretta caretta. The sequence continues at coordinate 10,698,368 of NC_134207.1, read as the reverse complement.
TGGAGCTTGGGCATCAGCTAGGGATACAGTCTCTGGGCTAGGGGGTACAGGAGGGGGCTCTGGGCTGGGGCCGACGGGTTCAGCGTGTGGGAAGTGGCTTCAGGCTGAGGCAGAGGGGTGGGGTGTAGGAGAGGGTATGGGCTCTAGGCTGGGGGTGCAGACTCCAGTGTGAAGTCAGAAATTAGGGGCTTCAGGGTACGGGAGGGAGATCCAGGCTGGGGCAGGGGGTTGGGGTACAGGGGTGAGGGTTCTGGGGTGCAGGAGGGGGCTCCAGGCAGGAGACGAGGGATTTGGAGTGTGGGAAAGAGTTCCAAGCTGGGGTAGAGGGTTGGAGCGCAGGAGGGTTTTCGGGGTGCACGGTCCAAGAGGGAGTTTGGGTGTAGGAGGGGGCTCAGGGCTGGGGCAGGGGTTAGCTTGCAGGAGGGGCTTTGGAGTACAGGCTCCGGGCAACACTCACCTCAGGGAGCTCCCCGTAAGTGGCGACATGTCCCTCTTCTCACAGGCAGAGGCACACCCAGGTGGCTCTGCGCACTGCCTCTGCCCACAGGCACCACCCCTGCAGCTCCCATTGGCCGCAATTCCCAGCCAATGGAAGATGTGGAGCTGGCATTCAGGGCGGGGGCAGTAGACGGAGCCCCCAAGGCCGTCCCTCCACCTAGGAGCTGAGGGACTTGTCACCACTTCTGAGGAGCCACATGGATCGAGGTAGGAGCCTTCCAGCCCCACGCCAACCAGACTTTTAATGGTCCAGTCAGCAGGGATGACCAATGCCACCAGGGTCTCTCTTTGACCAGGCATTCTGGTCATAAACCGGACACCTGGCAATCCTAGTCTCCTAATGTGATCTCAGACAAGTGAAAACCTTTGTGCCTCAGTCTCTCCATCTGAAAAATTCTTATTGTCTTTTCAAAAGTGCTTGAGCTCATCAGCTGGAAACTACTACATACAGTGCAAAATTATTATAATACTTAAGTCTCCTTTCTGGTAAACATTTTTCCGTTGTGAACATCTTTGCTGGGAATTATTATGGTTATAGGATTCTATCCAGGGTACTAATGCTGTCTATGCAATCTAGAAAGACATTTCAGACATAAAAAACTGACATGAATAGCTGTTTTAAAGGGGAAACAAATCATTTTGAGGTTAGTAAAAGTTAACTGTTTTTACATCATATGTATTTTGTCTCTCTTTCTGTTTGTCCTTTCAGAAGCCTGAAAGCAGAAGACCTAGTTTTGTATTTCTTGGAAATTTGAGCTGTTTAGCCAAATTCAGTCTCCTGTTGGAGATTCAACTTTCACTATTCACAATTACAGATACTTGACTTAAAGATTCAGTTTATGTTGATGGCCAAGTTACAGCACATCTCAAATGTCTAACCAAGAGAGACTATTTTTACAACCTTACATCAACAGCAGTGGGGAAAAATCTTAAAGAAAACCAAAGTTATCCCATCAATATATCAAATCAGAATTTTAATTCATCTTGTTTTACTAAAAATGGCAAAGGAAAGTATGACATTTAAAACCTGTTTTGTCTCATAAACAGCAAATGTGGAGCCTGCTGTGATGATTACCCAATGATGTTCCTAGATGAAATAAACTAGGTAAAATGAGATTCCAGTGTGACCTTTCAGAAACTGTTTAGCATCCATTACAGATGTCACATTCTATGTTTCAGATTTCTTCAGCTGAGAACCACAGCACTTGACCTACTCTTCTGAAGTCCCCACAGTGATAAATTACTAAACTTCATTTGTCTTTCATACTCTTGGGTAAGGAAGTCAGAATGCCACTTTCAGCTAAATAAACAGAAGACAGGAGATCTGAAGATCCTACTTATCTTTTAAGATGCACTTTAACTACTCTGACAAATTGCCCAGCAGGCACAGCTCACCTTTATGCATAACTGTGACCTGTCTCTGTAACTGAGAAATTAAGAATATTCTGCCAAGAAAACGATTGGAAAAGTAATGATACAAGCTCTTGGTGAACTGTTTATTCACAAATATAGAACTGCATAATAAGGGATATGCATAGTAAAGAAAAAAGATAAAGAATGAGCAAGTTCACATAACTCAAAGCTGTCATCCTGAGAAAGCGCTGCATCTTATATATGGCTTTTCTGGAGGCTAAATCTGAAAATATGCTTGCTTGTCTATTTGCATATATTAAGTCTTATCAACTGATTACACTGAGAGAATCTATGGAATCCTAAGACAGTGACCAAATGAACTCTTTTTGTGAGACTATACATTATTTTCTGTTCTCAGTGTCTCAGCAGCAAAATTAACACAGATTGAAATATATTTCAAAAGCACTTTCTAAATAACTTTTTTGTTTTGGACAGCTATGTGTTTTGACTAGCAAGGGCCAAATTACAGCTGACCATGCCAGGATGCACTACAAAAGATGCACTCCTACCAGCTCATACATTCAAGCAGGTGGAAACCATCATTTGGCTGCAGACACTAGCCAAGAAGATGGGTAACTAGCTGGTATGCCAGAAGTAGTATGCCTGAGCAGGTGAGGAGATCTCACCTCCAGCCCAGCTAAAAACACTGCAAGGGAAGCTTAACTATACATTTTTAAAGGTATCGCAAGAGCTACTTCCCAGGTTTTTTTTCTGCTGAAGTACCAGTGGAAGCATTACCTCTTTCAAAGAGGTAATGCTTCCAGGCATCGTCATTCAGGGATCACACCCCGACCACCTCCCTAGCAGACCACTTTTTCCTAGGAGGGCTCATATTGCCCTAAGCAGTCCTTTGTTAATTTGCTTATTTCTACCCAATGTGAATCATTTTTTAATTCAGGCCGTCTTTATTTACTGCTTTTACGGAGGATCTGCTTTGCTTCAATATCTTGTTTACCAAATGTGCCACTAGTACAAGGAGAAGCTTTGCTAAGGCATTCTTAGCAAAAAAAGCTTTTCCCAAAATTGTCAGTTAGCAGCTGTCTCGAATTGTAACATAGGAACTGTTTGAGAAGAGAATGAGGCGCAAGAAAGGAACGGAGGAGAGAAGTTCAAACACAGCAAAACATCAAAAATGTCTAAAGAACTACTTCAGTATAGAGCTATGCTACAACAGATTCAATAGGATTAAAAATTGAAAGCCTGAAATTGATCAATACTGAAGATGCAGTTATGAACCTCGAGGGCTTAAATGGAGCAACTGCAGACTATTAATTTAATAACTGGCATAGGCTGGCTTAAAATGTAAGATCATCTTTGTATCATATTAGGCACCAAAAGGATCTTGAAACTGAAGAGAAAAAACCTGTAGCATTAGAAAAAAAATTAAATTACTGAAATTTCATCTCAGTCCTGCTTCAGAATTTTACTTTTCAGGTTGCTGAGATGAACAGATTAGTGCTGTAAAATGCCATATTTTTAAAATTATTTTTCTTTACTTTTCCAGCTTTTCTACAACTATCTGATATGAGATACGCATTAAGGGCCCAATTATTTCATTCTTACAGTAAGTAGCTGTAGTAGGAAGAGGTCCTGAAACCTAAGCCCTTGTATCAGAGGTCTGGTATGGGGCCTGAGGCCTGGGCTAAAGTAGTGGTCAAAACTTTGCTAATACACCTCTCCGCTTCTGCCACCAGTGAGTGCTGGGAGGTTGGGAAAGAAATAATTGGGCCCTTAATGTGTATCTCATATTAGATAGTTGTAGAAAGTTGTTCAGTAATCATATAATCTTCTCAAGATCTGGTAAAGTCCACGTGAATGTGTGTCCAAGAAGTCTGAGGCCATGACCAACAGTATAGATGAACTGGGCAGATTCTTGCTGAATTTGCTGACGCGTAGTACAGCACTCCACCATCCTCTCTATGTCTGTCAATCCCTGGCCACCATTCCTTAAATGCACACTCACTTTCTTTAGTCCAGTTCTATTTTTTCTTTGCTTGTAAGAGTTCATGTAAAGCTGACAATAACCTTAGTAGTCAAGCAGTCCTAAGAATGTGACAAGTTCTCTGGTGCTGGTGCTTCAAAAACTGCCTTCTCTTTCTCTGGTGATTTCCATATGCCCCAGGCATGAATTACACATCCAAGGTATTCAACTGAAGTTTTGAAAAATTCATCTCTCAATGTATCCTCAAATCAATGGTCTTCCTAACGTTGCAAGACAGCATCCGTATTTCAAAGATGATCCTCTTAATCCTTTCTTGTGACAAGGATGTTCTCCAAATAGCAATGAACTCTGTTCAGTCCCTTCAGGATCTCACCCATGGCTTTCTGGAACAGGGCAAGTGCCAATGTGATACCAAAAGGCAATCTTTTATAATAAAATAAACGTGTGTGCTGATTGAGACACACTTGTAAGATGCCCGATGAATCTCCATTTCTAGGTATGCATTGACCAAATCCAATGTAGTGAAAAACTGTCCTCCATTAAATATAGCAAACAAATCTTCAATATGAGGTAGTGGATACTCATCTGCATATAAAACTGAATTAAGGGTCTACAAATTCAGACAGCCATCCTTCTTGATCATTGGTACAATGGGTGTACCCCATTCACCGTGTAAAACCGTGGATAAGATTCCAATATTCACAATATACAGTCCAAATCAGCCACCATCAGAAGCTTCAGAATATAAGGCACAATTTTGTGCTTCCAATATTTTCATTGGCTATCAGACTCAAAAGTGATCTTAAACTGACACATTGCTCATCTGTCCAAGTTCTTTTTCAAAAACTTTGTGGTGTCTGTCCAGTATTTCTTAAAGATTTCGAGCTGTTTCCATGATCTCCTTGATATCAGTCCAATTCAGAGTTTCTCAAGCCCAGTTCTGCCAAATAATTGTGGATACATTCCTTCAATGATATACAAGGGTAAAACAACTGATCGTCCATCTACTTTTACCTGGAGTATACCTTTTGGAACTAACTTTTCTGCCGTATACATCATCTCGAAGAAACTTCCATGCTTTTGAAGAACTTTGACAAAGTCTGGTGACAGGTAGATACAGAAATCAATGAAATGGCAGCTCCAGTAACAAGCTCCATTCTTGTAGGAACTCCTTCAATCAAGGGTGTAACCCAGATGCGAACTCTAGCCTCCAACAACATATACAGTATTAGATCTTGGTCAGTATCACTAGAGATCTTGTCTTCATTATAAATTCCCAACTTCCATCCTGTCTTAGTTTCAGTCTTCATAGGTGTCTTCTTTGATCAATAGCTATTCTGTGTTGCTGATTGCTGAACTGTTTGATAGGTCACAGTAATGTGTCCTTTTTTCTGGCACATTTTGCAAATGACTTGGCATTCCCAGCACCCTGTCTCTGCAAGTGTAGTTTGTGCAAAATGGCCTCACAGAAATTTCTTACATTCCCATAGTCCTCTGTCTCACTGATTCAGGAGGTGCATTTCTCAGCTCACACTAAATTCCAGAAAATCTTTCACTGCAGTTTCCATGGCAATAGCTACTTCAACAGCCTTCTTGAATGTAAATGCTGATACAGTAAGTAATGTCTTCTGGATCTGGTCATTGCACAATCCAGAGACACACTGGTCGCATAGGACATCACTTAATATTTGTCCAAACTGGCAATAATCTGACAACTTCCTCAGAGCAGGAATGAACTCTTCTACCAACTCTCCACTTCCCTGATGGAACCAATATTGTTCTGCTATCATTGATGGGGTAAGAGAAGAATATCCCTGTGTTGCTGCAGTAACAGCAGCATACGTGGCAGTTTCAGGCACAGGTGGAGACAATAGGTGTCACAGGAGTCCATGTGCCTTTTGACACATCACTGTCAGTAAGGTTGAAACTCTCCATCCGCCTGGAATATTGTTGCAAGCTACAAATTGCTCAACACATTCACGGTACACCACACATGATTCATGATTTTTGTCCAACTCACCAACATGGCAACTTTTGGGGCAATTTCACTTCTCTCCTATTGAATGTCAAACCCTCACAGACATCTCTTCTCTGCCACGAGAAATTTTTATTTCCCTGTCTTGCAGCTTGTGTCTGCAATGTATTTATTTATACTTACTGTGCACTATCTGTGCTTAATCTCCCTCTGGTGACTGTATGCTTATGCTGCAGACTCACTCCTTTGGCTTTATCTGGGAACGCTCAGTGCTAGCTAAAACTGTTTCTCTCTCTACCCGCTTGCATGCGGTCAGTCAAGATGGTTGCTTGCTTTCCCCTCACTGCTCTGTTTGAATACCTCTGGCAGTAACGACAGAACCCTTCTTCTTTGTTCTATCTTTATTTGCCTACCTTCCCTCTCTTGCTAGCTGACACATGCAAGCAAAAACAGCAGTCTTTCACCTTGTGCCAATAGGTGAACTTTTCCCCTCCTTTTATTATTTGCTTAATTTTTCTTCCTGTTGACGAAATGGGAGCACTAGACATTGGTGGGACAGAAGATTTGCATCACCAGTATGTTATATTTGGACCCAGCAGAGGAGAGGATAGAGACTGAGGGAGTGGATAGAAACACAGCTGTCTGCTGTAGTGGTAGCTTTATTGTTCTGGCAGCAAAACTGAAACTAACACAAAAATGAGGCTATGCCAGAGTGAGCACAGAATGTCTAACCATTTAAAGGGACAATACATCACACTAACCTTCAATTATTGCTACATAAAGAGTCAACTTTCTCACTTATGTCTGGCATAAACAGTCAATATCAAGGACTCAAGAAAAATATCAACTACTGTAGTACCTTAACACATGAGCCCTACCAAAGGAAGGGAAAAGGTGTTTTACAAAATAGATTATTAAAAGAAACTGAGAATTAATCAGATATAGAAACATTTATGGAGAGATAACAATGACACTTTCCTAACATTCTAAAAGCCAAGGTGTGACCGGGGACCCAGGGGAGCCAGCCAAGCTCACTCAGTTAAGGTGAACTGCAAAGAATGGAGCAGACAATCCCCAAAGCTGGTGGATATTCCAATACTTAGATTTACCAAGCCAGCACAAAACAGCTTCTTTATTACCTCGTTGGTTGCCCAGAAGCCAACACAGTTCCCTTAAAGTAACCCAGCCTCAGGCCTCCACCCAGATACCCAAGTCAAGAATGATGAAAATTACTGAAAACCTTATTTCATCATATTAAAAAGTTCTACCAATCCCAAACGATTGGACACATTACCTCCCAGGTTAATGACTATTCCAGATTTTACCCAAATACACGCTTACAGCCAGTTCTTAACAACTAAACTAAAATTTATTAAAAAAGTAAAAGTATGGTTAAAAGATCAATATACATAAAGACATGAGTCAATCTTGAGATTCAGATTCATAGCAGAGATGGTAAGCTTTGTAGTTCCAAGGAATTATGGAACTAATTAAAAATAGTCCAAAGGTTATAGTCCAATGTTTATATTTCAGGGCGGTCCAGTCAAAACTGGGATCTCAGTCCTTGTGGCTTAGGCTTCCCCTGCATGAAACCTCAAGCAGACCTGAAATAAAAAGGATTGGAACCCAAGGGTCTTTTACCCAATTTTCTAGCATCCACATGACTATACAGTCCTGGGTAAACAATAGGCTTTTGATGTAACCTTCTGTTTTCTAAGCACCACCAGTAATTAGTTACACAAATTAACATAGGGCAATTTATCCATTAAGCAGTCTATCACAAACTTTAAGGAGACATATAGACAATGACTTTATTTCACCCAAGATTCATCTAAATGTTAATATTCCCTTGTGATCTCTGAATTAGAAGTTATAGTGACAGACTGGAACAGTCTGTTTACATTGCTAGCATCTAAGATACACACAATTAGTATCACTTCCAACAATATAGGTTTGCATTGCGAAGTTCTAACCTATCTACCTTGAATGGCCCTAATTACCATTCACATACGTTTCTAACATGACTTTAAAGGTTGGCTTCGGGTCATTCAGCCTGCAGGACGCTTAACGCTTTCTGGTCACGCATCACACAAGGATTCTCTTTCAAATCCCGTGTGTTGTGTCTTTTGCTCTTTACACAATATACATGAGAGAACCACATTCACACTGGGGCCCAAGTAATTGTGTTTACTAAATCAATATAACATTGCAAGAGCCAGCTACATATATGCAAGGCCCATTTATACCCTGCAACTCTGACAGGGTTTTTGTGGGTTCTAAAACAGAAGACAGTGAGGGCCACTAGAGCAGTGGTTCTCAACCAGGGGTATGTGTATCCTCAGGGTACACAGAGGTCTTCCAAAGGATACATCAACTCATGTATTGTTTCATATTCTCTGTGTATATATATAAAGTCTGCTGCAGTTTCCACGGTATGCATCTGATGAAGTGAGCTGTAGCTCACGAAAGCTCATGCTCAAATAAATTGGTTAGTCTCTAAGGTGCCACAAGTACTCCTTTTCTATCAACTCATGTAGTTATTCATGTAGTTTTATAACAGGCTACATAAAAAGCACTAGCAAAGTCAATACAAACATTTCCACAGTGACTTGTCTATACTGCCCTATATACTATACACTGAAATGTAAGAACGATATATTCCAGTTGATTTTTATAATTATATAGTAAAAAATGAGAAAATAAGCATTTTTTTCAGTTATAGTGTGCTGTGACCCTTTTTTTATTTATAGCTGATTTTGTAAGTAAATAGTTTTTAAGTGACATGAAACTTGGGGGTACACAAGACAAATAAGATTCCTGAAAGGGGTACAGTAGTCTGGAAAGGTTGAAAGCCACTGAACTAGAGAGCTCACAACCTATTTAAAGGGATACTAATAAATTTCTATATATTACAATGAGTAGTACACCCATGTAACAAACTAGACTACACTAGATACTCTGGACCATGGAATAGGAAATTCAATACACACCTCCCCCAGTTAAAACAGAATAGGTTTCAACACACAAACTGGCCTTTTGAGGCACACTGCCATGTCTTGTTCCAGCTTCCCTCTGTGGATATTGCATTATACCCCAGGTAGAGATTTTCAATAGTTTATGATGACTAAAACTTGAGTTGTTACAATTACTGAATAGCAAGTAACAGAAATAGTAATTTTCTTTTCAGCTTCAAATTTTATAATGGTGTCATTTTCTTTTCTTTTCAGCTTCAAATTTTATAATGATGTCATTAAGCATTTTTGTAGAATACTAAATTTATGATATTATTAAAAACCCAGTCACTTCAAGAAGTCAGTGACTGGTTTATTAGAACATTGAAATTTGTAGAGAAACATTATTGTAGACTGCAGGGAACTGCATGTAAAATATTGGTAATATTTACTGTTCCAGTACTTTCTCTTTCATTTATAATTTTTAGGATTGAAGCGGTTTGTGTTTTTAAGCACCCATATTCGGAAATGTCCAAATTAGTACATTTCAAAGGTGGTAATGGAAGTACGCAGTTTTTGAAATACTGCTGTAGATTAATTTTCATTTGCAGAAACTCAACTTATTTTGAAGGCTCGTTTATCTACGTTATACAGGGCTAACAAATAACTACATTTCTATGAATTATCATTTCTGACAAGCATAAATATTTCCAAACCATAATTAGAGTTGCATACTACATTTTCATGGAGTACTCAAAAGATATTTATTATTTTGACAGGTTGTTCCTAATTGTTTGCAAAGTTAGAAAGTCCCACTTCTTTCTTGTATTAGCGATTATCAAACCATTATTATTAGCATGAATACTGCATGGTTAACCCTAATATATACATCAAATTGGTCTAAATAGCACTCTGGCCTTCCCACACAGTGTGGGCTATGGGGCAATACCTGGAGGGCAGTTCACTCCTCCTTGGTTGTCCTGAAGCAACAAGTAAGCCAGTAGGGCAGATCCTCTAATAGGAAGATTTCTCCTTGGGTAGATTCAGTCCCTACAATAGGCTCTTAGATTTAATAGATTCATACAGTTTAAGGCCAGAAGGGACCATTAGATTACCTAATCTGACTTCCTGTACATCAATAACTTGCATTTGACTAAAGTGTGATTTGTGTTTAAATAAAGCATATTAAAGACATCAAGTCTTGATCTGAAGACAATGAGAGATGGAAAATTTACCACTTCCCTTGGTAGTTTGTTCAAGGATTCATTGCCCTCATTATTAAAAATGTGTGCATAATTTCTAATCAGATTTTCTCTGACTTCAGTTTCCACATATTGGTTCTTGTTATGCCTTTCTCCAATAGATTAAAGAACCCTTTAGCACCCTGTATTTGTTCTGCATGGAAATACTCATACATTGTAATCAAGTCCCCTATTAGTCTTCTTTTTTTTTTTTTTAATAAACTAAACTGACTGAGCTCTTTATGTCTCTCAATATCAGGCATTTTCTCTAACCTGTCAATCATTTTAGAGCCACTCTCCAATTTTTAACTTTTTAAAATGAGGACTACAGAACTGGACATCGTAGTCCAGTATTGGTCTCACCAATGCCGTACACAGAGGTAAAAATCTACACACTCTTACTCACTACTTTACTATTTGTATATCCAAGGATCACATTGGCCCTTTTTGCCACAGCTTTACACAGGAAGTTCATTTTCAGATACTCGTCCACTATAATCCTTAAATCCTTTTCAGAGCCACTGCTTTCTACGATACTGTCTCCCATTTTGTAAGTACAGCCTGCATTCCTTTTTGTTAGATGTCTAAGGAAGGTAGGTTACTTACCTCATAGAAACAAACTCTTAGAGACATGTGGTCCCTTTGGGTGTTAACTGTGGATGTGCACAAACTCCGGGTGCCCAGGATGAGAAATTCTTCAGTAGGAGAGTCCTTTGGTCTATGCCTCCTCATACTGCAAACCCAGGGCATAAAGTAGCAACAAAGACCACCCATCCCTTCAGTTCCTAAATTACCACGAATCAGAAGGATCCAAAGAGGAGGAGAAGGAAGGTTGGTAGTGAATACCCATAGGGACCTCACATAAAATGAAGAACTCCATTTACTATAAAGGTAAGTAATCTTCCTTTCTTCTCTGAGCGCGGGTCCCCATGCGTACTAACCATTGGTAATTTCCAAGCAACCCTTATTTCGGAGGATGATCCGAAGAAGTAACTCGGACAACAATCTGCTGTACTGCTGAACCAAAGGATGTTTGACAGTGATGCAAATGAGGCAGCCTGGGCCCTAGTTGAGTAAGCTTTAATATCATATAGAGGAGGAGTTTGAGAGCTAGTAGCAGAAGAGGATGCAGCTAAAGATCCATCTTGAGAATCTCTGAGATGGTTTCACCTGTCATTCTTCTGGCAAATTAAAGAGTTTAGGAGATTTACTTAATAGCTTTGGTCCAATCAAAGTAAAAAGTTAGGACCCTTTGAACATCTAGATAATATAATCTCTTGTCATCCCTAGCATTGTGGGGCTTCAGATAAAACAAGGGCAGATGAATCGTTTGATTCAGAGGGAAGTCTGATTGGATCTTAGAAACAAAGAGGATGTACTTGGAGGAACACCTTATCTCAGTGAAAGATGGTATACAGTGTATCTCCCACAATGGCACCAACCTCACTTGCCCTCCTAGTTGACGTAATCTCTATAAAAAAGAGCCACCTTCATTGATAAAAACACCAGGAGTACTTGTGCCACTTCAGAGACTAACGAATTTATTTGAGCCTAAGCTTTCATGGGCTACAGCCCACTTCATCAGATGCATAGAATGGAACATATAAGAAGAAGATTATATATATATATATATACACACACACACACACAGAACATGAAAAGGTAGAAGTAGCCATACCAACTGTAAGAGACTAATTAATTAAGATGAGCTATTATCAGCAGGAGAAAAAAAAACTTTTGTAGTGATAATCAAGATGGCCCATTTAGAAAGTGAGGATACTTAACATGGGGAAATAGATTCAATGTGTGTAATGACCCAGCCACTCCCAGTCTCTATTCAAACCCAAGTTAATGGTATCTAGTACTGGAAGGCACATGAAGCCAAGGGCTCAAAGGGCAGCTACCAAAGTGCTCCTAGTATTAAATTCAGAACCCAGGGAGGCATAGAGGTCAAGATACCAGAGGGACAGTTTTAATAATGGCTTTAAAGAGTTGGACTCTCATGAGGTGAGTGAAAACTGAGTAGCTTTCTATAGGAGAAAGACTGAACGTTTGAGTGTCTTTAGGGACAGGATGTAGTTACAGATACAGCGAAGTTCTGGCTCTTCCAGAAAAAGGTGATCTTTCTGGCAAAACTTTTCCACACAATAGCGTAATACTTACATGTAGAAGGTTTCCACTATTAATCAAGATGGATTTCACTTCTTGTGAGCAAGTCTGAGCAGTGTAATACTTGCATGTAGAAGGTTTCAACTATTAATCACGATGGACTGCACTTCTTGTAAGCAAGTTCGCTCTAAGTATGTTGCCCAACTAAAACCCAGGCTGTGAGCCAAAGGGGAGTTGTGTTGGGATGGCAGGTTTTGCCCCAATTATGAGAGAACAGTGTGGGGAAAAATTATAAATGTACCTGCAAGTGGTCATTTACAGGGTCATGGTGAACCCAAAATGATGGTCTGTTGCCCTGAATTTTCCAGAAAACTTAAGATATGAGGGGAATAGGAGGGAAGACAAACATTAACAGTTCTGACCCTGAGAGTAAGGCGGCTACTCCACTCCAGAGTCCAGAACACGACCATTGTGAGAGCAATCAGTTCAGCATTTCTTTCTTGGATAGCACAGAGGTCCCAGGGCAGGTAGCCCTACTGATGGACGATTTGTTGGATACTGAAGAGTGCAGCTCCCACTCCGGGTCCTCACTGAAATGTTTGCTGCGCCTCTCTGCCAGGGAATTCTGCCTTGTCTTCTTCATAATAGTAAGTACCTGGAGTAAAAACTCCTTCCTCTGTATTCAAGAGGTACAGGCTCTGTAACTCCAAATTGGATCAAGGGATCCACTTCCTGTTGAAGAATCCTCCTGTGAAAGGGGTCCCTGAAGAGGGATGGCAAAGGGGATTTGGAAGGTGGGGTGGACTGGAACTCAGTGGTACATCTAGTGGAAGTAACATCCAAAATCCATTTGGCTATGGTTAAGGTCTGCCACTGTGGAAAATAATAGGCTAGGCAACTGCCAAACTGGGGTACTAAAACAACTAATGGACAGCTCTTGAGCTACTCATCAAAATTTCTTTTTAAAAGGCAAATTACTCTGGAAGTAAGATGCTAATAGAGCCAAGCGCCTGCCTTGTTGCAGTCTTGGTAGCTCATAGCTGCAGTCTCAAGAATTTTCTCCAGGAAGGTGGGATATATATATAAACCCAACAGGCAGAGGATGGTATGAGAATCTTTCAGTGAGTGGAGTGTCTTGTTCATCATCTTGCTATGGAGCGGTTCTTGTTAACCTGTAATCCCTGACTTCATCTGAGGGTGCAAAACTAAATTACATAGCACGTGGTAAGGCATATTAAAATATCATCTAAAATAGAAGCTATTAAAGCTGTAATGCAAGAGATGTAAAACTACTAAGGAAGGCTTTGCAGTAAATTGAGGCCTAATGAGCCTATTAATAGTTTTAATAGTCTAATTAGCAATGGAGTTAGCATAACTACATAACCTAAGGCTATAAGATTTAGAAATAGTTTGGAATATGTAGCTTGTGATAAACGAGTATACCGCACAAACCTGAATACAAGATTTATAGTGGATCTGGGAGTTTGTGTAACCACATTTAAGTATCTAAACGATTGGGAAACATAGGATATAAATAGCTTATACTAGCAAATGGAACCTTAATTACATCCCTCAGAATAACAAACATGGGCAGAAAGAAAAGGAGTACTTGTGACACACCTTAGAGACTACCAAATTTATTTGAGCATAGGCTTTCGTGAGCTACAGCTCACTTCATTGGATGCATTCAGTGGAAAACATGGGCAGGGCACTAAGACCTAAATCAAATATGATCCTGGATGCAAGGAAAAAGGTTATAAAAGATGGTCAGAACAAGGTCTAGTTAAGACACCAGGGATAACGGAATGGTGAAAGCCTGAGTACAATCAAGCTTTGTGGTAATCTCCACTTACTTTTTCTTCTATCTTTGCTGTTATATGCTTCTACAAGACCGTACGTAAGTAAGTATGTCAGCATTTGGGGATTGCTTTATCTTGTACCAGCCAAAGGCTCTAAGTATGCACAATCATTTTAATTAGGGCTGTCAATTAACTGTACTTAACTCAAATGATTAACACAAAACAAATTAGCTAGATTTTGAAAAGTCACCATTAATCAGTTTTAATCACACTGTTAAACAATAACAGACTACCAATTATTATAAATATTTTGGATGTTCTAGTACATTTTAAAATATATTGATTTCCATTACAACACAGAATACAAAGTATACAGTGATCACTTTATATTATTTTTATTACAAATATTTCCACTGTAAAAAAGATTAATCAAGAAATACTGTTTCTTTTGTTTACCTCATACAAATTCTGTAGTGTAATCTGTATTGTGAAAGTGCAACTTACAAATGTAGATTTTTACATAACTACTCAAATTGTACATGCTAAAAACTGGAGTGTGTTGAGGACTAAATCTACCCTACAAAAATCTCTAAAATGCATGTTAAGTCCTAAATCTCAATATATGATGCCAATTTGTTGCCACTGAAATAGTCCATGGGAACATGTCATTTTCAACAAATCTTTTGAAGGAAGCTTGCCTGGTTTTCAGCCATGTTGCCTGCCCACATACCAGTCTTCCCAGGCTGCTAGGAAGCCTGTAGTCCAATGTGCCACAGCCTCCAGCAATACTCAGATCCTCAGCTGCTTACCTGATGGGCTTCTGCGGAGCCAGGACTTCCCTACTGGCCAATTCACTGGGCTACCTGGCTCTGAAGGAAAGTAGGCAGCTGGGAAGCTAGCAGAAATGTTAAGAAATTTCCATTTCAATACTTCCAAAATGGAATTTTTCGAACATTTCCTGTCTGTGGGAAATTTTGCTTCTCATAGGATGGACTTTCCGGGTTCCCATACAGCTCTATGTTAATTACACAATTGCTGAACATCTGACTGGTTTAACTCCCAAATGTTTGCGCTATCATGTTGGTAATTTGCAGGGATGAGCATTTGGAAAATCACTTACTGCTCAAAATCAGACTTGCAATCTCATAAAATAAATTGAAAGACGGCAGGAATATTTTATAATCCCTCACATTGTCACTAACAATACTTAACTACACTAACTACCATTTCTCTGTTAACATGCAGAAATAAATCAAAGTGCATTAGTGATATTAATGGTCCGAAAGAATCATCTTTTCAAACATCTTCATCTGATTATTGATTGAACAGACTTGTAAATAGCTCTGCCATACGAAGAGAGTAAATTCAGATACAGAGTAAGGTTTTGAGAGAGAATTGTAGAGTCCGAGATTTGTTTATAAAATTATAGGCATGCTGAGCAAAATATTTTCAAGTATATAAAATAATTAACTGTGCTAATTTCTGATGTTATGGTCTAGTGCAGGATGTAGATCCCAGGTAGAAGACGCATCAGATACTGAACTAACATTACATTCAATCTTCACCAAAAGACTGAGAAGAAAGACCATTTAACAATTAACTTTAATATAATTTTTAACTTTTCAAAAGCAAATTTAAACTTAAAAAATAATGCTAATTCATTCAAACTGAGTAAATCTACAATGCTAAAAGCAATACCTAAGTGAGAATCATGACGATAAGAAATCTATCAGGTTTCACATTTTAATTTAGTTTTGTCCGTGTAATTTTACAACAGGGAAAATACATAGGACGACACATACTGAGCCAGAAAAACGGAAAATAACTTTAGAGTGATGGTCCAGACCAGGGGTGGGCAAACTTTTTGGTCCGAGGGCTACATCTTGGTATGGAAATTGTATGGTGGGCCATGAGTGCTCACAAAATTGGGGGTTGGGGTGCAGGAGGGAGTGAGGGCTCCGGCTGGGGGTACAGGCTCTGGGGTGGGGCCAGAAATTAGGAGTTCAGGGTACAGGAGGGGACTCCAGGCTAGGGCAGGGGGTTGGGGTGCGGGAGGGGGGGCAAGGGTGCAGGCTCTGGGCGGCGCTTACCTCAAGCAGCTCCCGGAAGCAGAGGCATGTCCCCACTCCAGCTTCTACGTGGAGGCGCAGCCAGGTGGTTCTGCGCACTGCCCCATCTGCAGGCACCGCCCCTGCAGCTCACATTGGCCCTGTTTTCTGGCCAATGGGAGCTGTGGGGGCGGTGTTGGGGGCAGTGTTTGTGGCGGGGGCAGCGTGCAGAGCCCCCTGGCTGTCCCTATGCATTGGAGCCGGAGGGGGAACATGTCACTGCTCCCGGGACCCGTGTGGAGCAAGCCCCCGACCCCACTCTCTGGCAGGAGCTCGAGGGCCGGATTAAAACGTCTGAAGGGCTGGATGCAGACCCTAGGCCATAGTCTGCCCACCACTTGTCCAGAGTGACATCCTAAATTTACTTTGAAATGCAGAAGAACGAATATAAAGAATAAAGGATTTGATATAGAAATTGTCCTACTTTTGATGTCTCAATGACAATTTTTTAAAATTGGAAGCAATATCTTCTGCAAAACCTGATGAGTAAGAATACTGTTCAACTATTATTTCACTGCCTGAAGGCATCAGTCCAGTAGTTTAAGGCTTCGACAAAGCGTATAGACTATCTTTACCCATTACAGTTGCTTATTCCAGGGCAGAACCCCTTAAAGTAAGCACAAACAGTGTCATTTCTACCCACTTAAACATTGACTCATATCACTAAGTTTTCCTAATTTTAATACTGACATTCACTAAGCTGTCTCCTGATTATTCCATCTTATTCCATCTTCTTATTATTTACATATCACCAATAGCAGGCTTCACACCTTCATAGGTGTCTGTAAAACAAGACCCTGTTTCTGAAGCAATTGCACTCTCCTGACTCAAGTACATTTTATCAAAATGAACCAATTAATACAAGCTCTTTACATCCTCTCCACATCACAGGTCTCAACTAAAAAAGGCTAATAAGGGGGGGAAATGAACAACCTCCAGGGAAGATTTGAAGGGCCCAGGGCTCCAGCCGCCGCTACTGCCCAGGGCCCTTTAAACCGCTGCCACAGCCCCCAGCTGCCACTGATACCTTGGGGAGGGGGAAGGAGGCACTTGCCAGTACAGGGCGGGCTGGGGCTGGCTCTGACCCCCCCAGCCCCACCCCCTTTTTCCCGAGGGCCCGCCCCTTCCAGGGGCCAGAGCCGGCCCCAGCCCAGCCCTGTACCGGTAAGTCCCTAGACTTACTTTCACCCCTGTCTAAGAGTATCGTTCAAATAATACATCTTAATAACTATGTAAAGAAAATATTTGCCTGTAAAAACTCCTCTTCCATATCTTTACTACAAAACACAGTAGAATGCAGTGAACTGAAGGCTGAACTCTTAACCTACTTCAATACCACTACCTTACCTTTACATGACTGAAGTCACCAACTTTGCTGCTTTCAGTCGGGTTGATAGGTTTGCTCTCTACTCGTGGTTTGACAATCTGTCGAAAAGGACTGGAAAGCGGAAGTCCACTAATACTTATTCCATCTAGAAAAATAAAAGGATCAGAATTTCTTATTTTGTTCTGTTTTCAAGTTCTAAGTAATATTCCAGACTGCCTTGAACTAAAATACTCCCAATACATTATCAAATGAAAAGGAAAAAAAAATCAGGTAACAAAACATAACCTATCTCCCTATTGCAGAAAGAGTTAAAGAAAAGATGCAGTCATGATTTTGGTCCTGATCCAATGCTGACTAAAGGCAACAGAAAGCCTGCCATTGACTTCAGTGGGCTTTGGATGAAATTCTCTATTTAGCTAAATTGTTACATTAGAATTCAATGAAATCCACAAGAAAGGAGGATAACATGAAAAGGCACAAAAGAAGGTATAAAAAGTGTCCCCCAAATTTAAGGTTACATTAGTGCTTATTAAATTAAATGAGAGATGCAAAAGATGGGATTTCTTCCCTTGCGATTATAACGAAAAAAGGCAATCAACTGGTTAACTCCTGTAGCATAACTTCTAATATTATGCCTGAGGAATCCCTTTTCATGTCTATTTTAATAGGGAGCATGAAATAATGGCTTGATGTTTTCTACAGATTACTGACAATGGGATGCATGAAAAAAATGGGAATTGCAACATATGATCATTTATAAAGTAATGCAAATGCAAAATGGAAACTTAAGTTGTGTATTGTAGTACTCATCTCAAAACTGAATGAGAAGTACACATTTTCAGTCACATTCTCAACTTTATATTTTACTAGTAGCCAGTGTATACTAGTGTATATGTATGTACAGTAATCAAAAGAAACGTCAACAGAAATTTTGCTACTAATAAACTCATGTACCTTATTTGTCACACTTTCTCCATTTAAACCTCAAGTTAGCTAGGTGAAAGTGAAAA
Organism: Caretta caretta; assembly: GCF_965140235.1. NCBI lineage: Eukaryota > Metazoa > Chordata > Testudines > Cheloniidae > Caretta > Caretta caretta. Next base: position 10,679,995 of record NC_134207.1, on the reverse strand, counting down.
TGAAAATGCTATATATAAATAAATATGGCCTATTTTCTGAGGCTCTGTACAAAGAAGGAAGTACAAAGCTCCATCCACTGGTTCTTGTTATGACTCTCTGCTAGATTAAAGAGCCCTTTAGCACCCTCCATTTTCCCCCTGTGGAACTACTTACACATCATAATCAAGTCCCCTCTCAATTTTCTTTATCAAACTACAGACACTGAGTTCTTAAAGTCTCTCAATATAAAGGCATTTTCTCCAACCTGTGAATCATATTTGAGCACCCTCTCCAATTTTTCAATTTCCTTTTTAAAATGAGGATACCAGAACTGGACACAGTATTCCAGTGCTGGTCTTGCCAATGCCGTATACAGAGGAAAAATCCCTCATTACTGCTACTCACTACTCCCCTGTTTATACCGTCACGGATTGTGTTAGCTTTTTTTTGCGACAGCTTCACACTGCAAGCTCATGTTATTTTGCTTGTCCACTATGACCCTTAAATCCTTTTGAGAGTCACTGCTTTCCAGAATACATTCTTCCATTCTATAAGCATGACCTATTCCTTGATTTTAGATGCACAACTATGCATTTGGCTGTATTAAAACATTTTATTTGACTGGACCCAGCTTACCAAGTGATCTAGATCATTAAGTATGATTGCCCTGTTCTCATGATTATTTACCACTTTGCCCATCGTATCATCCACGAACGTTATCAGCAGTGATTTTATATTTATCTCCAGATCACTAATGAAAACATTCAAATAGCCCTGGACATAGTATTGATCCCTACAAAACCCCACTAAAAACACCTCTATTCAATGATGACTCCCGATTGACAATTATTGTTGAGATCTGTCAGCTAGCCAGTTCTTAAACCATTTAACATACACTTTAATAATATTATGTAATGCTACTTTTTAATTATCTGTTCAGGTACCTTTATCAACCAAAATTGTAATTCCATCAAAAAAATTGAAATCGGATTTGTCTGACCAGATTTATTTCTTGAAAAGATCTATTTTGCACGCATGCAAATGGAAGCTGAATTCTCTGATCTGTGCATGTCCACACTGGAGCTCATGGTGAGAGATTTAGGTACTATGGCAGCTACAATGAGCAATAATTTAATAGTTTTAGGAGGTACAGTTAAAAACTATTTCAAAAAATTAATTCCAGTATACATTTAGTAAATATTGAGTTGTCTAACAAGTAAACATTGCAGTCTTCCTCTGCGGAAAAAATCATACAATCCATAACAGCATTACATAAAGATCTTCTCTAGCAGGAGATTAATCACCAACACACACAAAAAAGGAATTACAACAGCAATTTGGACTGATGTTTTAATAAAAAAATCTTGTAATAAATTACACTTATTAATGGATTATTGCAACAAACAATCTATAATCTCTCCTTATTGTGTTCTCCCTATTACAAACAACGCAAACAGAAGCAGTTTCAGCAGTAAATGAAAAAATAGTCAAAGACACCGCTAAGGACTTGACTTTTCTTTGTTTAAAAGATAGAAACCCTTGGATCATTAATATTAATATTAACTTAGAAGGAAAAAATGCATTTATTGTAGCTACTGAACCAATGAAAGCCAAATGACTTTTCCAACTCTCTATAATGCATTACTTTTCCTACTCCAGTGTCTCACATACTCTTTAAAAATGTTAACTACTTGTCACTATTAGTTTTAAAAGCTACACTAAAATTATAGTAGCATCTGGAAGTGTAGCTCTACCTAGTTCATGTTAAACCAGTAGTTAAGCTAATAATAATGCTCTGAATGTATACAGAGCCTATCATCCAAAGATATCAAAGTTCTATAGAAACATTGAGACTATCTCCACCCTCTCATTACAGAAGAGAAGGAGTTGTGAATGCTTACTCCAGGGCTTCAATTAATCCTAATCTCCTAACAAGCACTACTGTTTCACCAAAATTAACAAGGTAAAAATGCTGCTTGTACAGGCAAGTATAATATTGCCATATAGTTCAAATCAATAGTCCATCTAAATCCATTACCCTGTTTCTGTTGGATGCCAATATCAAAAGTTTTGTATGCTGCATCCTCATCTCAGATTAGATTTTTCTGGGAAGTTTTGTGTAAAAAAAAAAAAAAAAAAAGAGGAATTTTAAAGTTAGTGTTTTGAAAGATTACCTAAAGTTCCCTTGTTAAATAGAGTCATAACCGCTTGACCTTGTGCTCTGTTGATATAGCCAACTATCTGGTAGGTCCTGTGGCAAGTTACAAAACATGTAATAGAAACCATCAAATTTGACATGATAAATAATACTACCAAGCTCTTACATAGCGCCTTCCGTCAGTAGATCTCAAAGAGCTTCACACTACACTTACCTACATTAGCCTCGTTTTACAGATGGTTACATTGATACACCGGAAGGAGAAATTACCTGCCCAGAGTCATCACCCAGCAGGCCAGTGGTGGAGCCAGGAACAGAACCCTGGGTTCCTGAATCCCAGTCCAGTGCTCTACTCACGAAGCCATGCAGCCTCCCCACAATATAAAAGAGAAGGGATTAAACTGTCTAATTAAAACAGTTTTATAACCCACATACCTGCTGATGGAAGGACTGGGGTGGGGGAGAGAAAGTTATTGTCAAGCCCTGCCCAGAAGCACCACAGAGTCAGAAAGAACTGATACAAGGACTATAAACACTGCTTAAAAGAGCATTTCATTACAGGAATGGCTGACGCACAGTTTACCTAATGCGATGCTTACTGGGCCTTCTGGACAACACTATAGAAAGTCCCAGTTCTCACACCTTGTACATTAGAATGGAGTGTCGAAATACTATGCACAGAGGTGTGCACACATTAAAGAGACAAACTGCAATATTTGGTTTTTGCTTCCTTCTTTCTTCTTCTGGGCCATGTCTTAAAACAGCTTTTTATGAGTGTCATAAATATAAAGGGAAGGGTAAACCCCTTTGAAATCCCTCCTGGCCAGGGGAAAGCTCCTCTCACCTGTAAAGGGTTAAGAAGCTAAAGGTAACCTCGCTGGCACCTGACCAAAATGACCAATGAGGAGACAAGATACTTTCAAAAGCTGGGAGGAGGGAGAGAAACAAAGGGTCTGTGTGTCTGTCTATATGCTGGTTTTCTGCCGGGGATAGACCAGGAATGGAGTCTTAGAACTTTTAGTAAGTAATCTAGCTAGGTATGTGTTAGATTATGATTTCTTTAAATGGCTGAGAAAAGAATTGTGCTGAATAGAATAACTATTTCTGTCTGTGTATCTTTTTTGTAACTTAAGGTTTTGCCTAGAGGGGTTCTCTGTGTTTTTGAATCTAATTAACCTGTAAGATATCTACCATCCTGATTTTACAGGGGGGATTTCTTTATTTCTATTTACTTCTATTTTTATTAAAAAGTCTTCTTCTAAGAAACTGAATGCTTTTTCATTGTTCTCAGATCCAAGGGTTTGGGTCTGTGGTCACCTATGCAAATTGGTGAGGCTTTTTATCCAACATTTCCCAGGAAAGGGGGGTGCAAGTGTTGGGAGGATTGTTCATTGTTCTTAAGATCCAAGGGTCTGGGTCTGTAGTCACCTAGGCAAATTGGTGAGGCTTTTTACCAAACCTTGTCCAGGAAGTGGGGTGCAAGGTTTTGGGAAGTATTTTGGGGGGAAAGACGCGTCCAAACAGCTCTTCCCCAGTAACCAGTATTAGTTTGGTGGTGGTAGCGGCCAATCCAAGAACGACGGGTGGAATATTTTGTACGTTGGGGAAGTTTTGACCTAAGCTGGTAAAGATAAGCTTAGGAGGTTTTTCATGCAGGTCCCCACATCTGTACCCTAGAGTTCAGAGTGGGGAGGAACCTTGACAATGAGTATCTACAAAACACCATTTACAAGTATTTTCAAATGTTTATAAAATGACCTGCTATAAACTCCAAGTGTGGAGGGAGGTTATTTGTTGAGGGACAGGTGAAAGAACTGGAGTTCAGGAGTCACATAGTGATGGTGTAAGTGGACTTGAAGGGATGGAGAGGTGCCATCTGGTGCCGGACTGAGAAAGAGCCTAGCAGCTAAGTTCCAGATCTACTACAGGTTTCAGAGTAGCAGCCATGTTAGTCTGTATTTGCAAAAAGAAAAGGAGTACTTGTGACACCTTAGAGACTAACAGATTTATTTGAGCATAAGCTCTGATGAAGTGAGCTGTAGCTCACAAAAGCTTATGCTCAAATAAATCTGTTAGTCTCTAAGGTGCCACAAGTACTCCTTTTCTTTTTAAGATCATCTACACTCATCCTTTGAATGGCGTGCCGCAGAGTTGCCCAAGTTCTGTGTCTTTATCGAGAGTCTTGCGATCTCTAGTGTGTTTCTCAAAGTCACAGTTCCAGAAGACAGGTCATTTTGTGAGAAACTCAGCTTTATCATCTTTTTAAAAGTAAGTTCTAGCCATTATGATTGTAGAGAAAAACTTGAAAGTATACTCCAAGTGCACTCTAAAGGCTAGAAACCAATTTGGATTTCAGTCTCATGATTTTGGGGAGCCTAAACCATGCTTTTTATATGCATGGGGTAGGCTCAGCAGTTCCTTCCTTTCCTCCTTCCCTCCCATTCCCCAAGAATTTTTTCCTCCAAGAAACAGCAGAACAGTACTAACCAAGAATTAGGAGTAGGAGTTCTTCAGGTAACATTTATTTCAACAAAACCTTAATTACTTGTATTGAGCTGAGGTTTTTTGGTAATATAAATGGTAAAATTAAAAATAGTGTATTTAGCACTAAGGAAGTGTATTAAAATAAGAAATTAAGCCTTTATCAATCATCATTTCTGCTTAAATGAATTCATACCAGAACTCACTCCTGCTTCCTTTAACTAAATTATGATCATAATATTATCACGCTTCTGTTTTTCTCATGCATAGAGTGTCATACTTTAAAAAGCCATAGTGCACACAATGCAGATCTATAATGATATCATGGGAAGAGAGGTAGTCACTTTATGCATGTTATCTTCATTTATTAAGATATAAGAGCTCCCTGCTTAATATGAACAAATCGAACTCAAAACATTATCAATTTTCTCCTAAACCAGTTTCATAAAAAAAAATTTAACAGAATAAATGAGGCAGTTGAAAAAAAATCAATAATTTAAAATACACATTAGTGTATGAACAATTACTCTATTTTATTATGCTTTCCCTTTAATAAGGGAATGTTTGTTAAAAGTGTCTACTGGATATTTCTAAAAGTTCTGGTAAACAAAATCACTGCTGTATATTTCATTGCACAGCAAATATAGTTTTAAAATCACCTCAAAAAATGCTCTGATGTAAATAATGGGAACTGTAGAATGTATTTCAGTATCTCACTTCCTGAGAAATCTCAATGAACTACGACTGAAATATTGAAAGTGCCACAATATTTAATTCTGTGGTTCAACTCATCTGAATGAATATGATCATGTGAGACAAAATAAAAAAAGACTACAACTGCACTTCACTAAAAGGAAAATTGCCAGCTATATTTAGCTGGTGGAGGGGGGGTAGGAGGAGGAGGGCGAGGCTTTGTTTTTAAATTTGATACTATAAGAATATAGTAAAGAAAACCAAATATATTACCAAAAAAACAAAAGAAAACTCCTAAAGAACTCCAAGCTAGGAAAAATTAAATTAACAAAATCATACAAAACACAGGACTTGCTGGTGATAGAGGACTTCAGCTACAGCGACATTTGTTGGAAAGGTTTCAGAGTAACAGCCGTGTTAGTCTGTATTCGCAAAAAGAAAAGGAGTACTTGTGGCACCTTAGAGACTAACCAATTTATTTGAGCATGAGCTTTCGTGAGCTACAGCTCACTTCTTCGGATGCATACCGTGGAAACTGCAGAAGACATTATATACACACAGAGACCATGAAACAATACCTCCTCCCACCCCACTGTCCTGCTGGTAATAGTTTATCTAAAGTGATCATCAAGTTGGGCCATTTCCAGCACAAATACAGGTTCTCACCCTCCGCCCCCCCACACACAAACTCACTCTCCTGCTGGTAATAGCTCATCCAAAGTGACCACTCTCTTCACAATGTGTATGATAATCAAGGTGGGCCATTTCCTGCACAAATCCAGGTTCTCTCACCCCCTCACCCTCCTCCAAAAACCAACCTTCCACACAAACTTCCTCGTGGCTGGATTTTACTAAAACTAGACAAGCCATTTACAACACACACTTTGCTTCTCTACAAAAGAAAAAGGACACTAAACTTTCTAAACTACTACATGCTACAAGGGGCCACAGCAATGGTTCCCTCAACCCACCCAGCAATATTGTTAACCTATCCAACTATACCCTCAGCCCAGCAGAAGCAGCTGTCCTATCTCGGGGCCTCTCCTTCTGCCCCTCAACCCCCACGAACATGATACAGTTCTGTGGTGACCTAGAATCCTATTTTCGACGTCTCTGACTCGAGGAATATTTCCAAAATACCTCTGAACAACATACTAATCCACAGAGGCCTCCCTACCAACACTACAAAAAGAAGGATTCTAGGTGGACTCCTCCTGAAGGTCGAAACAGCAGACTGGACTTCTACATAGTGTGCTTCTGCCGACGTGCACAGGCTGAAATTGTGGAAAAGCAGCATCACTTGCCCCATAACCTCAGCCGTGCGGAACACAATGCCATCCACAGCCTCAGAAACAACTCTGACATCATAATCAAAAAGGCTGACAAAGGAGGTGCTGTCGTCATCATGAATAGGTCGGAATATGAACAAGAGGCTGCTCGGCAGCTCTCCAGCACCACTTTCTACAAGCCATTACCCTCTGATCCCACTGAGAGTTACCAAAAGCAACTACAGCATTTGCTCAAGAAACTTCCTGAAAAAGCACAAGATCAAATCCGCACAGACACACCCCTGGAACCCCGACCTGGGATATTCTATCTACTACCCAAGATCCATAAACCTGGAAATCCTGGGCGCCCCATCATCTCAGGCATTGGCACCCTGACAGCAGGATTGTCTGGCTATGTAGACTCCCTCCTCAGGCCCTACGCTACCAGCACTCCCAGCTACCTTCGAGACACCACTGACTTCCTGAGGACTTGTGCTCGTCCAGCTTTTCTAAATAGTCCCGAACCACTTCTTTCTCCACAGAGGGCTGCTCACCTCCTCCCCATGCTGTGCTACCCAGTGCAGCAGTCTGGGAGCTGACCTTGTTCATGAAGACAGAGGCAAAAAAAGCATTGAGTACATTAGCTTTTTCCACATCTTCTGTCACTAGCTTGCCTCCCTCATTCAGTAAGGGGCCCACACTTTCCTTGACTTTCTTCTTGTTGCTAACATACCTGAAGAAACCCTTCTTGTTACTCTTAACATCTCTTGCTAGCTGCAACTCCAGGTGTGATTTGACCTTCCTGATTTCACTCCTGCATGCCTGAGCAATATTTTTATACTCTTCCCTGGTCATTTGTCCAATCTTCCACTTGTTGTAAGCTTCTTTTTTGTGTTTAAGATCAGCAAGGATTTCACGGTTAAGCCAAGCTGGGTGCCTGCCATATTTACTATTCTTTCTACACAGCGAAATGGTTTGTCCCTGTAAACTCAATAAGGATTCTTTAAAACACAGCCAACTCTCCTGGACTCCTTTCCCCCTCATGTTATTCTCTCAGGGGATCCTGCCCATCAGTTCCCTGAGGGAGTCAAAATCTGCTTTTCTGAAGTCCAGGGTCCGTATTCTGCTGCTCTCCTTTCTTCCCTGTGTCAGGATCCTGAACTCGACCATCTCATGGTCACTGCCTCCCAGGTTCCCATCCACTTTTGTTTCCCCTACTAATTCTTCCCGGTTTGTGAGCAGCAGGTCAAGAAGAGCTCTGCCCCTAGTTGGTTCCTCCAGCACTTGCGCCAGGAAATTGTCCCCTACATTTTCCAAAAACTTCCTGGATTGTCTGTGCACTGCTGTATTGCTCTCCCAGCAGATATCAGGGTGACTGAAGTCTCCCATGAGAACCAGGGCCTGCGATCTAGTAACTTCCATGAGTTGCCGAAAGAAAGCCTCGTCCATCTCATCCCGCTGATCCAGTGATCTATAGCAGACTCCCACCACGACATCACCCTTGTTGCTCACACTTCTAAACTTAATCCAGAGAAACTCAGGTTTTTCTGCAGTTTCATACCGGAGCTCTGAGCAGTCATACTGCTCTCTTACATACAATGCAACTCCCCCACCTTTTCTGCCCTGCCTGTCCTTCCTGAACAGTTTATATCCATCCATGACAGTGCTCCAGTCATGTGAGTTATCCCACCAAGTCTCTGTTATTCCAATCACATCATAATTCCTTGACTGTGCCAGGATTTCCAGTTCTCCCTGCTTGTTTCCCAGGCTTCTTGCATTTGTGTATAGGCACTTGAGATAACGTGCTGTTTGTCCTGCTTTCTTAGTATGAGGCAGGAGCCCTCCCCTTCTGCGTTCTCCTGCTCGTGCTTCCTCCCGGTATCCCACGTCCCCACTTACCTCAGGGCTTTGTTCTCCTTCCCCCAGTGAACCTAGTTTAAAGCCCTCCTCACTAGGTTAGCCAGCCTGCTTCCAAAGATGCTCTTCCCTCTCTTCATTAGGTGGAGCCCATCTCCGCCTAGCACTCCTCCTCGGAACACCATCCCATGGTCAAAAAATCCAAATCCATGGTCACTCGGTTACAGATCTAAAAGTGGCAATTCTTCAACAAAAAACCTTCAAAAACAGACTCCAACAAGAGACTGGTGAACTGGAATTAATTTGCAAACTGGATACAATTAACTTAGGCTTGAATAGAGACTGGGAGCGGATGTGTTGTTACACAAAGTAAAACTATTTCCCCATGTTTATTCCCCCACTCCCCCCCCCCTTCCTCAGACGTTCTTGTCAACTGCTAGAAATGGCCCACCTTGATTATCACTACAAAAGGTTCCTCCCCCCCCACCCCCCCTCCGCTCTCCTGCTGGTAACAGCTCATCTTACCTGATCACTCTTGTTACAGTGTGTATGGTAACACCCATTGTTTCATGTTCTCTGTGTATATAAATCTCCCCCACTGTATTTTCCACTGCATGCATCCAATTAAGTGAGCTGTAGCTCATGAAAGCTTATGCTCAAATAAACTTGTTAGTCTCTAAGGTGCCACAAGTACTCCTTTTCTTTTTGCGGATACAGATTAACACTGCTGATACTCTGAAACCAGTTATAAAGTTGTAACTTCTTGAATCTCAAGGTCTGCTATCATTAAATAAGTATTGTCTGACCCCCATAGTGTCTAATCCCTCCTATAATTGTCCACAACTATGAGAATTTAAAATAGATAAAAATTTAAAATAATGCTTAAAAATAAACTGATATTAGCAATCAAATGGAAAACAAAATATAAATCACATTATGCCAAGCCTATTTGTAACTTACCATCACTGAGGTCTTGCAGAAGGTTTTCTTGACAGGAGAAGTCTAGCTTCACTTTAATGTTTACATTAAAGGTTGCAATCTTCCCAGGTTTTAGGGGAAACTGGGAGAGTGTGTCTTCTAGTTTCCAACTCAGGAACTCACCATACAGCTTTTCTATATTAAAAATGTATATATTATATATAAGCATATGCACAGTAAGCAGTAAGTTTTAAATTTAAAACCAACTAGTACCATATATGCTATATACCATGTGTAGTTTATTTCTTTTCATTTTCTGTTTAAATGTGTGAAAATATTTGGTATTAAAGCATGAAAAAATAAATTAATGCTGACAGGACTGAGCAGGGCTGATGACACCCTGTGAAAGAAAAACATGTTTACCCAGGAAAGCAAAATATAAACTTTATTGAAAAGAACAGCAATAAAAATAATTGGATGATTGACATCAAATTACAAGCAGCATAAAATATGTTTTTCCCTCTCTGAAGTGCAGCCTAAAAGTGAACTAAAGTAATCTCCATACAGTACTGAATCACAGTCGCCCCAACAAGGAAATAGGACACACTCAGCACCTCATCTTATCATGAACATATGACAAAACCAATCCCAAAGCTAAATCAGTCACTATTTCAAAGTGTCTGCAGTTTGGGGGTGGGGGGAGGGGGCTTTTTATTTGGGTTTTGGTTGGGTTGTTTGTTTGTTTTAACTGGAGGTTCTGCTTCATAATTAGAAATCAAAATACAGAGAAAGATGTTCATGCCACTTGCTGCAGCTGACCAATATTTAAAGCAGGGGTTCTTAACCTTTTTCCTTCTGTGTTCCCTTCCCCGCACAACCTATTATAAAAATTTCACAGCTCACCCATGCCACAACAACTGTTTTTCAGTAGATTAAAAGACAGGGCTAGTGAGTAGTAAGCAGAGTGATTCCCCAGGCCCCACACTGCTGGGGGCTACGCAAAGCTAAAGTGCTCAGGGCTGGCTTCAGCCATGCGTACCAGGGCTCAGAATTCAGGTTTCTGCCCTGGGCCCCAGTGAGTCTAATGCTGGCCCTGCTCTATGGTTTATTCTCGTAGACCCCTGACACCTGCTCACGGCTTCCCTTCCCCCCTCCCCCGGGGGGGTCCCGGAACCCTGATTAACAATCACCAATTTAGAGTACTTCAGGACTAGAATATTAGGGACACAAGTCAGGATTAATTTACACTGGAAGATATTTGTGGGGGGTTGTGCATAGCACTGGCAAACACCATGCACAGCTCTGAGCACTATTAGTTCCTCTCTTTCATAAGCATTAAACTGACATAGAAAATGATAGGGAAAAAAATGAATATATTTCATTATGTTTACTATAAATGTGGTATTGAGATAATTTATATGAATTTATTTTACGATCTCACTAGCAATTAATTATGTTCAAGTTTGGATAATTAGCAATAAACAATACCAAGTAAATGGATTTTTAAAATAAACAAACTACAATTCAGTTGGCCAACTACACAACAGAGGAACTAAATATGACATATTATGCCAATTATGTGCTATGCCAAGTGAGCTCTGAAGTTCGCCAAAATACTACAGTGATGATTTTTATTTCAGTTCATCCCTATTGGTATCCTTGACATGACAGGATGTGCTATTAAAATTCATATGGAAACATCAAAAACAAAGGGTACCGACGTAGCTGAACAGCTGTAGTGCAGATGCTCTATACTATACATTCTGGAGAGCTCTCCAGTTGGCATAATTACTCCACCTCCTGAAGCAGCAGTAGCTAAGTCAGCAGGAGAGCTTCTTCCACACCAGTGCTTAGGTCGGTGTCACTTACATCACTCAGGGGGATGGCATCCTTGAGCGACTTAAGTTATGCCGAAGTAAGCACTAGTGTGTATAAGTCCTGAGACAACTAAATTGATCTGGATGAATGGGTCTCCATATGGGAAAGACAATGTACATCTTCAATTTATGTAACTCAAAGAAAAATTTTATGAATTACTGTATAGATGGCATTTGACTCCAGTTAAGATCCCCACAGTTTTGCTCCTGGGGAGGCACCTTGTTTGAGGAATTGTGGGGAAAGAAGAACATACTCAGACATATGGTGGTTGTGTCCCGGAATTAGACAGTTTGGGGAGGAGATAATTAAACAGATTCATCTTATAAAAAAATACCAGCTTCCCAGAGATCCCCCAATCTGTTTACTTAATGCTCCAGGAAAGGATGTTCATTTTAAACAGAAAGACAATTTATTTATTTTGTAGTGGAAAAATGTGACTTCTCTTATGAAATTGTGGGCTAGTAAAATATGGACTGTCTTTGCAATGGAAAAGATGTCATACCAAGTACATACACAATAGAAGCTCCAAAGAGAGGATAAGTATTTATAGTACACTAAAAAGGGTGGCCAAATTTCTAAAGGAGGAGAGCTTCTTATCCAGCAAGACAAGTTCTTTGAATATTAACCTGATCCTGCATAAATAGTAAGTAATGTATGATATAATATGTTAATGTTTTACTGTAACTTTGCGTTAATAAGTGTCAATACTACACCAAAGGACATTAAGTACCCATTATCAAAACAATTAGTGACTTTATATAACTAGCTAAATATAATAAAAAAATTTATACATTAATAATTGCTGGAAGAAAATGTTAAGTATTAAAAATGTTACAGTAATATGCAGACTGACGTCTAGTGAACAACTTTCTCTCTTCTGATGTACTATTCAGAAACTGAACTGCGACGCAGATCTCAGCTCAACTCCTAATTCTGCCATTGACTCCTCGTGTGACCTTGGACAAACTATTTAGGGCTTATCGATACTGAAACCGTGTGCAGCAACCCAGGGTGTGAATCCATAGCAGTAGACAATGTATAGACACTAGTCTGCCAGGCAGTAAACCTCCATGTGGACCTGGCTACCATGCACTAAAAGTTTATGGTGCATTTTTGACACTGCCATTTCAAATAACAAGCAGTACGTTAAACTGCACTATTGTTTGGTAGCAGGGTTCATATGGAAACTTATTGCACAGCAGGCTAGTGTACTATACCCTGGCTTCTTGTGCACTAATGTAGACATACCGTTAATCTTTCAATGCCTCAGTTCCCCATCTATATATTCATTAATGTTTACAAGATGCTCACAGAAACTACAGTGATGAGCACCACAAAAAAGCATATAACTACATAAAACAAACAGTGATAGTTGACTGGGAGCATCTTCATAAGGAAAAGGTTACTTATTCATAATAGCACATACTGTAGCTACTGTACACTGTAAATCAGTAGTCACCAACCGGTTGATTGCAGTGACTAGTCGATCCTAGAGGATATCCCAGTCGATTGCAATCTCTGGAAGTGTAGCGTGGCTGCCGCTAAGGCAGGCTCCCCGCCTACCCTGGCCCCACGCTGGTCCCGGAAGCAGCCAGCGAGGCCCCGCAGCCGGACAGGGGTCTCCCGCCGTACACTGCTCCTGCCTGCAAACCCCACAGCTCCCACTGGCCGGGAGAGCTGTGGGGGCGATGCTTACAGAGGGGGGCAGCGCTCAGGCTGCAGGTGCGCGTTGGCCCCTTCCGGGAGCAGTGTGAGGCCAGGGTAGACAGGAAGCCTGCCTTAGCCTCACCACACCTGCCTCCAACCGGGAGCCGCCAGAGGTAAGTGCTGCCCAGCAGGAGGCCACACCCCAATCCTCAGCCCCCTCCTGGAAACAGCACCCCATGCCCCCTTCTGCACCCCAAACCTCCTCTTGAACCTGAAACCCCACCCTGAGCAACCTCCCAGAGCCAACACCTCAAACCCCCTCCTGCACCCCAAGCCCCAGACCCCTCCCAGAGCTACCACCCCATACCCCCCCCTGCACCCCAAACCCTGCCTCAGCCCTGATCCCCCTCCCAGATACAGCACCCTGTATCTCCTGCACCTCAATACTCTGCCCCAGCCCGGAGCCCCTTCCTTCACCCAAACTCCCTCCTTGAGCTTGCACCTCTCATGCACCCCAACCCCCTGCCCCAGACTCAGCCAAGAGCCTCCTCCCACACTGTGAACACCTTGGCCCCAGCCCAGAGCCTGAACCCCAACCCTCTACCCAGAGAAAGCAAGTAAGGGTGGGGGACAGCGAGCAATGGAGTGAGCAGGGTGGGGCCTCGGGGAAGGGGCACAGGGTAGATCCTGGGTTGCCCTTAGATTCAAAAAGTGATCTTGGGCATAAAAAAAAGTTGGAGATCACTGCTGTAAATGATTCCTCACAAGGGGTCAGTTCATCAAACATTTAACACTACTTTGCACAGTACAGGGACCAGAGAAAATAACGGATCTTTGCTTTACAGCACACCAGCCCACTATATTTAACAGACAAGGACAGTCTGGTGACCTTCAGAGTACTGGGTAAAGCCCGGCTTCTCTCAAGTTTCTGTACGAGGATGAGGGAAGGAGCTTTAATAGATAAATTTTAGATTTAAGGATCTCCCTTTCAAAGTAATTAATTCTGTATTGTTCTTAAAAATTTGGACATTCACACAGATACAACTCTGATCAATAAACTGAAAAATAAAAAATTCCTCCCCAATTCATTTCTGCCTGAGAAGCTACAACTCATTCCTCTTGGGCACCTCTCTTTTGTAGATAAGTACTCTTTTGCAGATAGCAAATATGTCCAACCTCCTGTCTTACCACTTCCCACATCAGCACAGTACCATGGATTGGAAGGAGGAAAGGAGTGAGGTATTACCAGGGAAAATTCCCTCCTAGTAATTTTGTTTGATCAAAGGTATCTCTTACTCCTTTTATGAATTCATTTGTGACGATATCACAATCCTGGTTTTCTACTGTTCTTTAGGGACAACAGCCAAAGTTTCAGACTCATATGAAGGAGGTGTAACAAGGGTGATGGACAGTTTCTGCCTCCTCTTTCCGATAAGTGGAGACAACAGCAAGATAAAAGGATTTTTTCTGTAAGATGAGTGAAGAGGAATAACGTGACAAATATGATCTCTGAACACTCAGCTGGATTAACAAGAAATTGCTTCTAAGATAGCTTCTCATTAAGATGTAGAGCATTATCTGCAAATGGACAAGATGAGCTCCCGCAGGACTTGAAGATATCTGGATGCTCCATGATGCCCATTGCCACAAGGACGCCACTTCTTGTAGGAAGCAGTGATAGGAAGGATCCCCAGTAAGCGTCTGAGGGGTGCCCCGTGTGGGGAAGAAAACAAGGAATTCAATAGAGTATCTGTGGTGCACCCAACCATCCATGGCGATATTGCCACAATTGTGGGCGAAGAGGGCAGGACGGCCCCCAAAGACAACTGGGGGGACCAGAGTGGTGACAGGGAGGGTTCATAGCACTCGACTTGTGAGTCAAAAGTGAGCCTTGGGCTGTTGGTGGATCAAGATGCAGGAGATGGTCATGGCAGGGGACGCAGCCTGGGGGCACTGTGGACAGTGTCGCTTCCGCAGGAATTCTTGTTGCCAGTGATAGTAGGGTGGATATTATGCATACTGCCAGGGATAGAAGGGATGTCGCTGCTGTTTGTGATGGGGTATGGATCCCAAGGGACCAGAGTTTCTCCCTCGAGTAGTTCAGGGAGTGAAGGGACTCATCTGCCTTGGTGGAGATGTGCTTCTCCTTATCAAAAGGGAGGTCCTGTTTTGTGGTTTTGACCTCCTGTGGGAAGCTGCTGGATTGTAGCCAAAGTTGCTGCGCATGACCACACATGTGGCGAGGCAATGGGAGTATGTATCCACAGTATCCATGGCTGCGCGGACCCTCATCCTGGCCACCAGGCAACCCTCCTCCAGGAGGGTGCAGAAGCACTGTCTCTTGTCCAACGAAGATTAACTAAGTACACTATACTAACAACTATTTACAGCTAACTGAAGAAGAAAAAAAACAAAGAAGAACTATATACAAATAGATGAAAATGGTCTTGCAGTCAAGCTATTATCATGAAGGAACAGGGATTCAGACTCTGGCCAGGAGGCGGTAAGAGGGAACTGAAGAGGCGTCGATCCACACAACCTAATATAACCTCACCTGAGACACAAGGCAAAACATGCGACACACGCGGGTCAACAGACTGCTACAAAAAAATCTTCCAGCTCCGGCACATTGCATGCAGGTGCACCAGAGTTTACAATACATAAAGGGACCACCACTAGAAGAAGAAAGGCTACTTACCTAGCAATTCTAGCTCTGAGTAGACTGTCAGTACAAATCCACACTCCTGTCCTTACTCATTTATTCAGTCTTATCTCAGATTTTGTTTATGTGTGTGTCTAGACCACATAGTGGGACAGGACTAACATTACCATAAAACTTCAACAACAGTAAAATGAAACCACCACTAATATTAAGCGCTTATCTACCAAGAAAAAAATTGACCAAAAAGAAAAAAAGATAGAGGGTTCCAAGTTCTCTTTCCACAGTAGTCACAAGAAACAGAAGTGGGGTTAAGGCAATGGCTCCTCATGAACTTGAGGAAACAAGTGTGCAGTTACAACAGCCAGAGGGTTCCAATCTCTGTTCTGAAAGAGTGGAACAGCTACACGGACAATATTCTGTTTAATACTTGTTCTCAGCTGAAAATTAATTTGCATCTTCTTGTATTTCACTGTCAATTTATTAATGCTGACATCTCATAGCTACTGTAGAATATAATTGACAGGAATTATTGTGTGTGTGTTTTAGAAGCAGATGGTTTGTTTGAAGAAATCTAATTCCAATGTGAAATGTATTACATCTAGGGATGAGAATATAAAAAGAATGACTTTTTTAATTTTTCACACCTACATGTGTTTTGCTTGATAATGGCTACAGTGTAGGACTGCTTTTCATATTAGACAAGCAAGGTGGATGAGGTAATATTGGACCAACTTCTGTTGGCGAGAGAGACAAGCTTTCAAGCTTACACAGAGCTCATCTTCCGGTCTGGGAAATGTACTCAAGACTGTCACAGTTAAATACAAGGTGGAACAGATTGTTAAGCATAAGTAGTTAACACATATGTCCAGGGACTATGCAAGGTGAAGTGGCCCGTTAACACCTCTCCAGTCATAGGGGGAAAGGGGCGGGGGGGGAGGAAGATGCGGTGAGGGTGTTAAGTGAGTTATAGATTTTTGTAATAACCCATAAATCCAGTATCTCTATTCAGTCCATGTATATTAGTATCTAGAAAAGTTATTAAATTAAGCTCTCAGGCTTGTTTTTTGAAGGTGTTGTGCAGGTTTTCTTTGAGGATGAGGACTGAGAGGTCAGATCCATATGGATTCCAGTATGGAGTGGTAGGTGACCACTAGCAGTGTGTTTATTAAAGTGTTTTATTTCTGTATTGAAGCAGTTTCTCTCAGAATATTTAGGTGGCCTGTTACATGATGTGACCTACTTCACTGGTAGAGTGTCATTGTTTGGTGAAGGCTATTTTAAGTGTTTTAAGGTGTATATCCTGGACTTTCTCCTCGGCACTTATTCTGTGGTAGAGTGCCTGGCTGTAGATAACAGATTTCTTTGTGTGTTTGGGGTGATTACTGGATCTGTGAAAGTAGGTGTGATGATCCATGGGTTCAGCCACCTGAGGACAGCCATCCAACAAAAACAAACCACAAAAAAAGCAGAACCAACTACAACTCCATAACCCTCACAAAGCCAGCCTGGGAGAACGAACCCACATGAAGTATCATCAAAAAATTACAACCCATACTTAATGGGGACCACATTCTGAAAGACATCTTTCCTGAACCACCTCTTCTGGCCCCAACCTCTCCAAGCCAGAAGCTCCCCATAGACCAGGACACTCCAACTCCAAGTGACACCAGACCCTGCCAGAACAACAGATGCAAAACCTGTAGACATATCTCCACTACTACAATGATCAATACCCCACTGCCCGCCCCACAACAACCTTTCAAAATCCATGGGTCCTATACATGCATATCACAACATGTGGTTGTGACACTCTTTATCTCGGGGGAACACCCAGCACCCCCATGTTCATCCTTATAATATGATTGTGTGGTATCCAATGCAAAGTTTGCCATGTCGGGTGTCTTCGGAAGGCTCATGATGCACTGAGCATTGTTGTTATAATATTATTATAGATTGTAATTTCACGTATATAGCTATGAGGTTGAAAATGTGTCCTCATGGCTTAAAACAAGCCCAGGCAAAACTCTCCAGAAACAGAGGGGCAGGTCACACCTCATCAGGGCACGTATAGGACATACCCAGCCCAGCTTCACAGAAACAAAGGACACTGGCAGCAACAAAAGATCTGTTGGACTCTCGAGTGAGTCACCCCTCTTCCCTTGATCAGTCAGGGACTACGATGAGGTAATGCTCACCTGACCCTTAAGTGGGGGGTGGGAGCAAAGCCAGGACGGAAGAAGAACATGATAAAAGGGAGAGACGTTTGCCACGCTCTTCCTCTCTCTTCCACCTCCATCTACAGACATCACCACCAAGCGACTGAAGCACTGATCAAAGGGGAGAGCCTGGCTGAAGGGCAACTAGCCAGCCTGTGGTAAGAAGCATCTAAGTTTGTAAGGACACTGAAAGCGTTAAGATCAGCTTAGAATGCATTTTGTTTTTATTTCATTTGACCAAAGCTGACTTGTTGTGCTTTGACTTATTATCACTTAAAATCTATCTTTGCAGAGACCCCCCTTGGGATAACAAGCCTGATTCCTAGGGTTGTGTCTCGGATGCTGGCTAGTATCATTCTGTTGCACAATCCAAGCAGCGGTAGCTGGGAGCAGCTTACATGCCAGAGGCTGTGCATGAACATCCCGGGAGTCGGGGTTCTCACAGCAGAGCAGGGTGAGACTGGCTCCCAGAGTCGAGGATTGGAGTCCTCGGTCACCGGTCCAGATAACACCAGGGGAACGTCCCATTGCTGTACCTCATCAAGTGCACTAAATGCCCCAACAACAACTTTGTTGGTGAAACCAATCATTATGCTCTCAAGTGAACTCACACAGAAAAATGTAAGAGACAAAAACACCCTTTTCACCTGTGCGTGAACACTTTTATATGTGACCTCTCCACTTTTAAAGGAGACTGCAAAACAAGAGAGAGTGGATTTATGGGTTATTACAACAATATATAACCCACTTAACACCCCCCACCGCAGCCTTTTTTTTCCACCTCCCCCTGTGACTGGAGAGGTATTAACAGGCTACTTCACCTGGATTGGTCCCTTGAAATACATGGTAACTACTTATGCTAAACAATATGTTCCACCTTGTAATTAGCTGACATTCTGAGCACTTTTCCCAGACCTAAAGAAGAGCTCTGTGTAAGTCCAATAAAAGATATTATCTCACCCACCTTGTGTCTCTAACATCCTGGGACCAACATGGCTACAACACCACTACTTTTCAGGTATCCCCAATAATGTCACAGCAGACCTAGTTACTGAACTTTGTGACTTTGTCCTCACCCACAACTATTTCATATTTGGGGACGATTTATACCTTCAAGTCAGCGGCACTGCTATACCGCATGGCCCCACAGTATGCCAACATTTTTATGGCTTACTTAGAACAACGCTTCCTCAGCTCTCGTCCCATAGTGCCCCTACTCTATTTGCGCTACATTGATGACATCATCATCATCTGGACCCATGGGAAGAAAATCTGAGGAATTCCGCCAGGATTTCAACAATTTCCACCCCATCATCAACCTCAGCCTGGACCAGTCCACACAAGAGATCCACTTCCTGGACATTACAGTGCAAATAAGCAATGGTCACATAAACACCACCCTATACCAGAAACCTACTAACCGCTAAACTTACCTACATGCCTCCAGCTTTCATTCAGACCACATCACATGATCTATGGGCTACAGCCAAGCCTTAAGATACAACTGCATTTGCTCCAATCCCTCAGACAGAGGCACACATCTACAGGATCTCTATCAAGCGTTCTTACAACTACAATACCCACCTGCTGAGTGAAGAAAGAGTGACAGAGCCAGAAGGGTACCCAGAAGTCACCTATTACAGGACAGGTCCAAAAAAAAGGAAGTAACAGAACGCCATTAGCAGTCACCTACAGCCTCCAACTAAAATCTCTCCAGCGCATCATCAAGGATCTACAACCTATCCTGAACGATGATCCCTCACTCTCAGACCTTGGGAGACAAGCCAGTCCTCGCTTACAGACAGCCCCCCCAACCTGAAGCAGATACTCACCAGCAACTACACACCACACAACAGAAACACTAACCCAGGAACCAATCCCTGCAACAAACCCCATTGCCAACTCTGTCCGCATATCTATTCAAGGGACACCATCATAGGACCTAACCACATCACCCACACCATCAGGGGCTCGTTCCCCTGCACATCTACCAATGTGATATTTGCCATCATGTGCCAGCAATGCTCCTCTGCCATGTACGCTGGCCAATCTGGACAGTCTCTGTGCACAAGAATAAATGGACACAAATCAGACATCAAGAATGGCACCGTTCAAAAACCAGTAGGAGAGCACTTCAATCTCCCTGGACACTCAATAACAGACTTAAAAGTGGCCATTCTTCAACAAAAAAACTTCAAAAACAGACTTCAACGAGCAATTGCAGAACTGGAATTAATTTGCAAACTTGACACCATCAAATTAGGCCTGAATAAAGACTGGGAGTGGCTGGGTCACAACAAAGTAATTTTCCCTCTGTTGATACTCACTCCTGCTTGTCAACTGTTGGGAATGTGCCACATCCACCCTGATTGAATTGGCCTTTTTAGCTCTCACCCCCCCACTTGGTAAGGCAACTCCCAACTTTTCATGTGCTGTATATTTATACCTGCCTACTGTATTTTCCACTCCATGCATCTGATGAAGTGGGTTATAGCCCACAAAAGTTTATGACCAAATAAATTTGTTAGTCTCTAAGATGCCACACGGATTCCTCGTTGTTTTTGCGGATACAGACTAAGACAGCTACCTGTCTGATACTTTTCATATGTTAGTCCTCCATCTACGAGAGTTAAACAAAATAATATTTGTTTTATATATGGGACTATTAAGACTTGCAAGGGAAATTGACTGCAATTAATTTAATGTCCCACAGAGATTCAAAACGAGATTTTATATAGCCTTTCTTAACCTAATGTCAGTAACACCAACAGACTTAGAGGTAAAAATAACACTCTCACACAATATTCTTTTTCCTCCATAAAAGATGGAAGAAAGTATATACAGAAAAATTATTGTTCTACATGTTACGGAAAAGTAGTTTCTGGCTTTTGCACCTAAGATATCAATTCAATAAAATGAGGGAATTTGCAAAATTAAGCCCATAATTTCTTTAAATCTTGACTTCAAAGAAAAAGTGATAACCTAAGGCATTAGGATGTATGCCCAACTCATGAAATCCAATTTGCCAGACTGCAGACAAAATACCAACTTTTAAACGTGTTAATTTATTGAATCAAACCAAAAATAATTTAAAAACATGCTGGAAACAATATTTACTCACAAGAAAATTTCCCTGAACAAGTTTACTGAAGATCCATTGTAACCAAGAGTAAGCTTTTGAGGTGGAATAGTCCATACCACTACACAAGAACTCAGAGCTTTTTGTGACGATGTCTCTCAGATGCCTAAGGCATACAAGACTATAAACCATCCAATGAAGTTTGGTAGGGCTAATGAGCGATAACAGGCACCATAGCAAAAGATCCAGATTAAGTGGGAGTCACTAGTGAAACAAGCTCAATATGTCATAAGAACTGTCATACTGCATCACACCTGTGGTTGACCTATTCTGATGTCATATATTTGACAGTTGCCAGAACTACATACTTCAAAGAATAGTACAGAAGTCTCCACAGTAATCTGCCCCAATGAAGGTGTCATTCCTGATCCCTAATAGTTAGAGATTGATTTGGTTTCACATCTCTTCCATTTCTCTCTTAGCATTAACTGTTAATAGGAATATATGAATTATCATACAGTAGAGGTCCTGAACAACTAAGATTGCCTGATGTAATGTGGCTTCTATATCACCTGCTTCCTTTTGTTGCCTGTCTTTCCCAAGAAATCTCTGAATTAAGGGGTGAAATGGGGCAGTGTACACATTTTGATTACCTCAGTCCCACAAGAAAGCAAATATGTATATAGCTGTTGAATTGAAGGCCCATTTACGATAAGTAAGCTTCACTCTCTGGGGCACAGTGATATAGCTAATACTTAGAGAACTTGGAAGGCAACAAAATGCTGAAAAGATTTATGCAAATTAGCTGCCATCTGCTCAGCCAACCTACAAATCCATTAGCCTTTCTTTACAGGTAAGAAATGACTTAAAGAGAATTTGATACATCACTGAAACATATACTGAAGTTTTCTGCCCTGAGCAACAAGCTCTGGCTGGCCTATCGGTTGATGTATGCAATTGTCACATCAGATCACGACATGCGAGCCCTTGGAGCAGGATTCTCAGAGATGTGCAGGACCAAAATAACAGTTTCAGCATATTAATAATGAGGAGACAAGAGCCTAGAATTTTAAGCATAGCAAATGTTTTCAGGTTCCTGACTTCAGACACTTTCACGGGTTCTGATATTTCAGAAAGTGCTGAGCACCCAGCCTCCAAAAAAAACAGGCACAGTTACAGAGTCTCAAGTTGGTCATCCAAAATCACCATCACTTTTGAAAATGTTCTGGCAGGTGTCTTGACACAAAATGGTCTCCACAGGGAAGAAGCCCCACTAGAATACCCACCATTGCAGAGACTAGCCATGACAAATTTCTTTGCCTCCTCACTCTCTGGTAGGTGGACCAGTATAGCAGTGGGCAAGACCTGAATTTTATATGTGGAACTGGAAAGGAGTGGTATTTGGGAAAATGTCTGCTAAGTGAGCTATAGTTTATAAAAACAGAATAAATTCCCATTGCAAAAAGATCTCTCCTGAAGAACTTCATTCTCTCTCTAACTGTATTGATAATTACATTTTTGAAGTTCAAGAAATTAAAATGGTTTAGCGGGCAGTGTATAAAATGTCAATCCACAGACAGTTTCTAAGCTTATGTTTAAATTTAAAATCCTCAATTTCAAATGAACAATACTTAACCCTGCAAATCTGGGTTTACAAGGAAAAACTGGCAGGTGCAACCTTCCACAATTCAGTAATTACAGTTTATATTGCATTTCATAGAATCATAGAATATCAGGGTCGGAAGGGACCTCAGGAGGTCATCTAGTCCAACCCCCTGCTCAAAGCAGGGCCAATCCCCAACTAAATCATCCCAGCCAAGGCTTTGTCAAGCCTGACCTTAAAAATATCTAAGGAAGGAGATTCCACTACCTCCCTAGGTAACGCATTCCAGTGTTTCACCACCCTCCTAGTGAAAAAGTTTTTCCTAATATCCAACCTAAATCTCCCCCACTGCAACTTGAGACCATTACTCCTCGTTCTGTCATCAGCTACCACTCAGAACAGTCTAGATCCATCCTCTTTGGAACCCCCTTTCAGGTAGCTGAAAGCAGCTATCAAATCCCCCCTCATTCGTCTCTTCTGCAGACTAAACAATCCCAGTTCCCTCAGCCTCTCCTCATAAGTCATGTGTTCCGGTCCCCTAATTATTTTTGTTGCCCTCCGCTGGACTCTCTCCAATTTATCCACATCCTTCTTGTAGTGTGGGGCCCAAAACTGGACACGGTACTCCAGAAAAGGCCTCACCAATGTCAAATAGAGGGGAACGATCATGTCCCTCGATCTGCTGGCAATGCCCGTACTTATACAGCCCAAAATGCCATTGGCCTTCTTGGCAACAAGGGCACACTGTTGACTCATAGCCAGCTTCTCGTCCACTGTCACCCCTAGGTCCTTTTCTGCAGAACTGCTGCCGAACCATTTGGTCCCTAGTCTGTAGCGGTGCATGGGATTCTTCCATCCTAAATCAGGACTCTGTACTTGTCCTTCTTGAACCTCATCAGATTTCTTTTGGCCCAATCCTCTCATTTGTCTAGGTCCCTCTGTATCTTATCCCTACCCTCCAGCGTATCTACCTCTCCTCCCAGTTTAGTGTCATCTGCGAACTTGCTAAGGGTGCAATCCACACCATCCTCCAGATCATTTATGAAGATATTGAACAAAACCGGCCCCAGGACCGACCCTTGGGGCACTCCACTTGATACCGGCTGCCAACTAGACATAGAGACATTGATCACTACCAGTTGAGCCCGACAATCTAGCCAACTTTCCCTCCCTTATCTTAAGTTTATTTGAAAAGCTGTTAAGAATCAGAATTATACTCATCTATGAACAAGAATTTAAATTTACAAGTAACGTTTAAAATTAAAAACTAGCATTAGTAAGAATCAGTCTGAAAAATGCTACATACCTTACAAGGTTAGAGAATCAATAGCTTCATGCAAGATCTTTGGTTAAAAATAGCTTCCATCTGAAAATCTAGGAAGGGGGATGGGCTTCAGAGCCCAAGCTCAAGCCTGAGATACAACTTCATAGAACAGCCTATACAGCTATTTTTACAACATTAATGGGAGCCCCGCTACCTCCAAGTTTGTCAACCCAGCTGTGCAGCTTCACTAAATAATGCTGTGTAGAAACACCCTTAAAGACTGAAGAGCGTATATAGTAAAACTCTCGCCACTACCATTGCATCCCATATAACAACTTCCTAGCTAGATTCAATTTTCTGATATTGTGCAAATAAATTAAGTCAAACAATGTTGCACTAACAAAAATGCAAAAATTAATTTAACATTTGTGCTCCAAATCTATTCTCTCTGAAGATCTGTCCTAAGACCTGTATATTGGTAAACTGTGCTACAAACCATTTCAAAGCTGACATTAAGGGAGCATGTACATGTCCGTTCCAGTACTCCAGAACCAAGGGCATAAGAAGTCTCCAATCCCTAACTGTCCCTCCATTACTCTGTCTCCTGGTGCATCCCTCCTTAAGTCTCTAAAGTGGAAGTGAAGACTGGTATTTATCTATAGAGCCAACATATTTAGTAAGCAGGACTTATTTTGGCAAGTAACCTTTCTCTCCTTTATGACATTGTGTCCACAAATCGCCACTGAGAGAGACGAGCTAGCAGTTACAATGTTCGGGGGAGGGCTAATCAGGGCTGTTAATTGAAAAGGGACTGAAGGATCCAGTCTGATCTGGACTCACACTGAGAAAATAATGTTTTGAAAAGGTATGACAAAGGATGTAACTGCTGCTCTCCACAGCTGGCACACTGAACAGGTTGATGCTCCAAACACTGCTTACCAACCCACCCGATAGAAAGTCGAAGTCCTTCTGGTATGGGAACTTCAGAAAGTACATGGCCTGCATATATACAAAACCTGATCTATTTCAATAGTCTCTGGACTGAAGGGTACTCATAATTACCTTAAGTTAATTTTTCCCTTCCCAAAATCAAAAGGAGGTAGTAAATAAGAGAAAGAGGAGATCATGCCTTTTTTCTTCCAGCGGGTCGGGAGAGGAGGAGAGAATATTCTGTAAAATGTGCTCATCTACCTGTTTGAAATCTAATCCATTAATCCATAATAAACCTGGATATAAGATTTATGATAATGATCCAAATCTCACTGCTTCTAAAAATATCTTAAGGCAGAGGAGGCTTTTAATATCTCATCTAGTAAGCATTCTGGCTGGTCTTCTTACAAGCGATTTTTCCTTTCTTTAAAAAAAAAGACATTAAGACCATTGATTACACTACAAGAGGACTGGGGTTTTCTGGGGGAAATCTCCAATAAACTCCTCTTAACTGTTGGTCCAGCTCTTAGCACACAGGTGGGCAAACTACGGCCCGTGGCACTGTCCTGCCCAACACCTGAGCTCCCAGCCGGGGAGACTAGTCCCCAGCCCCTCCTCTGCTGTCCCTCCTCCCCCGCAGCCTCAGCTCACCACGCGGGTAGTGCAGATTGCGCACGCCCACCTCCCAGACTTCCCAATAAGCCTGTCTTGCCCGCTCTGAGTGGCCTGGTAAGGGGGCAGGTGGAGGGATTGGATAAGGGACAGAAAGTCCCGGGGGTCAGTCAGGGGACGGGGTGGTTGGATGGGGCAGAGATTTGGGGGGGGGGGAGGAGTGCTCAGGAGACAGGGAGCAGGGGGGGTTGGCTGGGGGGGGGGGGGTCCGGGCAGGGGAAATGGCCAGGCTGTTTGCAGAGGCATAGCCTTCCCCACCCAGCCCTCCATATCTTTTCACCTGATGTGGCCCTCGGGCCAAAAAGTTTGGCTACCCATCTTAGCAGATGCAGTTTCCCAAAATCATGCCGTACGGGAGGCAAGAGCACAGTGGAACAGTCTCGTTTTGATTATCAAAACAGACTAAATGAGCATTGTTTCTTGGAGCTATGAACACAATTAACCTGGGTGAAATAAGCCACCTTTTTTCTCTGTCATATTAGAATATACTACTTAAGAAAAGAAACTAGTATATAGGTGAAAAAAATGGTAACTAACCTTTTGTAATTGTTGTTCTTCAAGATGTGTTGCTCATGTCCATGCAATGCTTGGTGCGTGCATGCTGTCTGCACAGTGCCGGAGATTTTTCCCTCAGAGGTATCCATAAGGCTGGCTCTAGCGCCCCCTGAGGCCATGGACATATGTGCTGGTATAAGGGGTGTTGCCAGCCCCGCACCCTCTCAGCTACTTCTTGCTGTTATCTCCAATGGAGGGGTAGGGCAGTGGGTCATGGAATGGACAAGACCACCACATCTTGAAGAACAGTTACAAAAGGTTAGTAACAATTTTTGCTTCTTCAAGTGCTTGCTCATGTCCATTCCATGCTAGGTGACTCACAAGCAGTACCCTTGGAGGTGGGCTTGGAGTTTATGGATGTGCTGACTGCAATACCACTCTTCCAAAGCTGGCATCGTCATGGGCCATTTGGGTGACAGCACAGTGGGACAGTAAGGTATGAACCGACGATCATGTTGCAGATGTCCTTGATTGGTACTTGTGTGAGGAATGCTGCTGATGAGCTCTGAGCTCTTGTGGAAAGAGTGGTTACAATGGCTGGAGGCAAAACCTTCACCTACTCATAGCAAGGCAGGATACAGGCAGTTATTCAGGACAAGATTCTTTGGGATGACAGTGGAAGGCCTCTCATTCTTTCCAATATTGCTACGAAGAGTTGTATAGACTTGCGGAAAGGCTTAGTCCTCTCAATATAGAAGTCTAGGGCTCGCCTAACATGTAATATATGGAGCAGACTCTCCTTGGCAGTCTTGTGAGGTTTCAGAAAAGAGCGGAAGAAAAATGTCCTGGTTCTTGTGGAATTGTGACACCACCTTTGGAAGGAAGGCCAGATGGGGGGTGCAGCTGGACCTTGTCCTTGAAAAATACGATATAAGGGGGTTCTGACATCAGGGTTTGGATCTCAGAGACCCTTCTGTGCGAGGTGACCACCACTAGAAAGTCGAACTTCCAAGTCAGAAGCAGTATGGAACAAGATGCTAACGGCTCGATGGGAGGTTCTGTGAGCATTGACAGGACCAGGTTTAAGTTCCATGGGGGAATCGGGTCATGAACCTGAGGGTAGAGTCTTTCCAGGATCTTGAAAAATATGATTGTCATCTCATGGGAGAATACTGATTTGCTCTCCACTGGACAGCCAAGATAGCTGTCAAGTGAACCTTAAAAGAGGTGGAGCAGATCATCCAGTACAGACTACAGAGAAGACTAGGATGGAGAAAGATTCCTCTCGGAGGCCTAACTAGTGAAGCGTTTGCACTTAGCTAAATAGTTAGTCCTGGTGGAATGCTTTCTGCTACCTAGCAAGACTTGCCAAGCCTGTTCTGAGCAGGCCTGTTCTTCAGGGTTCAGCCACACAGCAACCATGCTGTCAGGTGCAGGGAGGTTCAGTTCAGGTGAAGCAACCGACTGCGGTCTTGTGAAAGCGTGGTGGGAGCGCTAGAGGAGCTGCCACTGAGAGCTTCTCCCATCAACACAGCTACTGCCTTACAGGGAAGTGGATTAATTAAGCCGATAGGAGAGCTCTTGCCCACTGGGTTAGAGCCTTCTTTAAAACACTACAGCAGCGCTTATGCAGCGTTTTAAGTGTAGATGTGCCCACAGAAGTGCTGACAGGACATGCCGGTGAATAAACAACACACACGGGATGGACTTAAGTAGCAGGGGACAATACAGACCCTCCTCCCACTCTCACTTATCAGGTATTTAACTGGGCCCAGTGCAGGATTACAGGGTTCTCCCCATATACTCAGTAACCCAGGGTGGACGTGCCTAGGCCCAGCCCTAAGACTCAGCTCACTTTTCAATACCTTCTGCTTCCTCTGGCACAGGCCAGGGGAAGAGGTAAAAGCTCCAAGGTGCTAGGCGGTATACAAAAACAAAAAGATAGACTGTAAAGTCTTTGGGGTAGGGACTAAGCATAAAATGAGAACAAGGGGAGACAGACAGATGGGACTACAAGGGAACAGGACAATAATATTGGTCAGCATGATGGGCATT
This sequence comes from Caretta caretta, assembly GCF_965140235.1. Taxonomy (NCBI): domain Eukaryota; kingdom Metazoa; phylum Chordata; order Testudines; family Cheloniidae; genus Caretta; species Caretta caretta. The sequence continues at coordinate 10,652,139 of NC_134207.1, read as the reverse complement.
GGTCCAAGCATACCAGCAGCATAGCCATTCTCAAGCCTTAAACTGACATTGGATATTATGTATGGATTTTCCTCTATTAAAAGATTTTTTAAAAAAGGTTAATCTCAGTTGCTGAACATCAGGGAGGACCTAACCAGAAAACAAAGGTGTGTTGCTGTGATGCACCCAAAGCTGTGGACTCACTGGAGGATGTTACTGCAATTTAAAAATCGCCTGTTACAACAAGACAGAAATCAGAGAAGTGCAGGGCTGGAAGGGATCTCAAGAGGTCATCTAGTCCAAGTCCCCACATTCAGGCAGGATCAGTTATACCTAGACCATCTGTAACAGGTCTTTAATCTGTTCTGAAAAACATCCATTGAAGAAGATTCATCAACCACCCTTGGTAACGTATTCCAATACTTAACTATCCTGAGGCAATGTCTGCACTACAAAATTATATCAACCTAATTATTAAATCGCTTCCATGGCGCAAGCTTGGCTCCTTATGTTGGTGGTGCACATCCACACTGGAAGCGCTTGTATCAATTGTATTGTCAGAGCTGAGGCATTGTGGGACGGCTCCTGAAAGACGGTAACAGTCGACGTAAGCAACGCAGTGTCTACACTGACACTGCATCTACCTAATTACATTGACTGTATCTCTATGCCACTGGGGGAGGTGGTCTTACTAAATCAGCATAGAGAGGCACTTACACCATTACAGAATGAGCTCTCAAAAATGGATACTCTCATAAAGAACCAACCTTCCACACAAACTTCCTCGTGGCTGGATTTTACTAAAACTAGACAAGCCATTTACAACGCACACTTTGCTTCTCTACAAAAGAAAAAGGACACTAAACTTTCTAAACTACTACATGCTACAAGGGGCCACAGCAATGGTTCCCTCACCCCACCTAGCAATATTGTTAACCTATCCAACTATACTCTCAGCCCAGCAGAAGCAGCTGTTCTATCTCGGGGCCTCTCCTTCTGCCCCTCCACCCCCACGAACATGATACAGTTCTGTGGTGACCTAGAATCCTATTTTCGACGTCTCCGTCTCAAGGAATATTTCCAAAATACCTCTGAACAACATACTAATCCACAGAGGTCTCCCTGCCAACACTACAGAAAGAGGGATTCTAGATGGACTTCTCCTGAAGGTCGAAACAGCAGACTGGACTTCTACATAGAGTGCTTCCGCCGACGTGCACGGGCTGAAATTGTGGAAAAGCAGCATCACTTGCCCCATAACCTCAGCCATGCGGAACGCAATGCCATCCACAGCCTCAGAAACAACTCTGACATCATAATCAAAAAGGCTGACAAAGGAGGTGCTGTTGTCATCATGAATAGGTCGGAATATGAACAAGAGGCTGCTCGGCAGCTCTCCAACACGAGTTTCTACAAGCCATTACCCTATGATCCCACTGAGAGTTACCAAAAGCAACTACAGCATTTGCTCAAGAAACTTCCTGAAAAAGCACAAGATCAAATCCGCACAGACACACCCCTGGAACCCCGACCTGGGATATTCTATCTACTACCCAAGATCCATAAACCTGGAAATCCTGGGCGCCCCATCATCTCAGGCATTGGCACCCTGACAGCAGGATTGTCTGGCTATGTAGACTCCCTCCTCAGGCCCTACGCTACCAGCACTCCCAGCTACCTTCGAGACACCACTGACTTCCTGAGGAAACTTCAATCCATCGGTGATCTTCCTGATAACACCATCCTGGCCACTATGGATGTAGAAGCCCTCTACACCAACATTCCACACAAAGATGGACTACAAGCCGTCAAGAACACTATCCCCGATAATGTCACGGCTAACCTGGTGGCTGAACTTTTTGACTTTGTCCTTACCCATAACTATTTCACATTTGGGGACAATGTATACCTTCAGATCAGCGGCACTGCTATGGGTACCCGCATGGCCCCACAGTATGCCAACATTTTTATGGCTGATTTAGAACAACGCTTCCTCAGCTCTCGTCCCCTAAAGCCCCTACTCTACTTGCGCTATATTGATGACATCTTCATCATCTGGACCCATGGAAAAGAAGCCCTTGAGGAATTCCACCATGATTTCAACAATTTCCATCCCACCACCAACCTCAGCCTGGTCCAGTCCACACAAGAGATCCACTTCCTGGACACTACAGTGCTAATAAACAATGGCCACATAAACACCACCCTATACCGGAAACCTACTGACCGCTATTCCTACCTGCATGCCTCCAGCTTTCACCCTGACCACACCACACGATCCATCGTCTACAGCCAAGCTCTGCGATACAACCGCATTTGCTCCAACCCCTCAGACAGAGACAAACACCTACAAGATCTCTGTCAAGCTTTCTTACAACTACAATACCCACCTGCAGAAGTAAAGAAACAGATTGATAGAGCCAGAAGAGTTCCCAGAAGTTACCTACTACAGGACAGGCCTAACAAAGAAAATAACAGAACGCCACTAGCGGTCACCTTCAGCCCCCAACTAAAACCCCTCCAACGCATTATTAAGGATCTACAACCTATCCTAAAGGATGACCCAACACTCTCACAAGTCTTGGGAGACAGGCCAGTCCTTGCCTACAGACAGCCCCGCAACCTGAAGCAAATACTCACCAACAACCACATACCACACAACAGAACCACTAACCCAGGAACTTATCCTTGCAACAAAGCCCGTTGCCAATTGTGCCCACATATCTATTCAGGGGACACCATCACAGGGCCTAATAACATCAGCCACACTATCAGAGGCTCGTTCACCTGCACATCCACCAATGTGATATATGCCATCATGTGCCAGCAATGCCCCTCTGCCATGTACATTGGTCAAACTGGACAGTCTCTACGTAAAAGAATAAATGGACACAAATCAGATGTCAAGAATTATAACATTCATAAACCAGTCGGAGAACACTTCAATCTCTCTGGTCACGCAATCACAGACATGAAGGTCGCTATCTTAAAACAAAAAAACTTCAAATCCAGACTCCAGCGAGAAACTGCTGAATTGGAATTCATTTGCAAATTGGATACTATTAATTTAGGCTTAAATAGAGACTGGGAGTAGCTAAGTCATTATGCAAGGTAGCCTGTTTCCTCTTGTTTTTTCCTACCCCCCCCCCCCCAGATGTTCTGGTTTAACTTGGATTTAAACTTGGAGAGTGGTCAGTTTAGATGAGCTATTACCAGCAGGAGAGTGAGTTTGTGTGTGTATGGGGGTGGGGGGGGGGGTGAGAAAACCTTGATCTATGCAGGAAATAGCCCGACTTGATTATGTAAAGAGTTGTCACTTTGGATGGGCTAGCACCAGCAGGAGAGTGAATTTGTGTGGGGGGGTGGAGGGTGAGAAAACCTGGATTTGTGCTGGAAATGGCCCACCTGTTGATCATTTTAGATAAGCTATTACCAGCAGGACAGTGGGGTGGGAGGAGGTATTGTTTCATATTCTCTGTGTGTATATAAAGTCTGCTGCAGTTTCCACGGTAAACATCTGATGAAGTGAGCTGTAGCTCACGAAAGCTCATGCTCAAATAAATTGGTTAGTCTCTAAGGTGCCACAAGTACTCCTCTACTTACACCATTGGGAGCCAAATTTAAGTGACAATACTTCCGCAGCTAGTTCAATGCCACGCATCTTACAGCAACCTAACACTGTAGTGTAGACCAGGCCTTTGAAACACATTGGCTATAGGTCGGAATATTTGCTCACTACAATTAAAGTTCAGGAAAGAAGCACTACAGGGGTAATTCAAGGTGGCAAAAAAAATCATTTCCTGAATGAATGCATCACCTAAAGACATTACTGGGAATCACTGTCAAAATGCTCCTTCAAAGCCTCCCTGATTCCAATAGCCTCCCCCTGTGCCCTTGTATCTGGCTGCCCAAAATCAGCGGCCAGCTGATCAGCCTCAGCGGTCCACCCCTGGGAAAACTTTTCCCCCTTCAGTTCGGAAATATTATGTAGAGTAAAGCAGGCTGCGATGACCATTGGAATATTTTCCTCACTGAGGTCTAACCAGCCACATTGACCAAAGGCACATTCAGCGGTCATTTGACACTTGCTGAGTCTGCTGTTGAAGTGCACCTTGCTGCTGTCTAGGTCCCAGTATAAAGCTTCATGAGCCACGGGAGCAAGGGGTAGGTGGGTTCTCCCAGGATCACTATGGGAATTTTCACATCATCCATTGGAATCTTCTGGTCTGGAAAGAAAGTCCTAGCGTGCAGCTTTCTATACAGTCCAGTCTTCCGAAAGATACCTGCATCATGCACCTTCCCTGAACACCCAGCATTGATGTCAGTGAAACAGCCCCAGTAGATACTTGGAATACTACACACTGGAAATGAGTATCAGAAGCTCTCTCTTATGGTTATCAGAAGCTCTTTCTTATGGTTTAAATGCTTATGCTTAGTACGCTATAAATATTCCACTGTAGGAATGGCAAGCCTGGATATGTAAGAAAATAAAATTGACATCTGATGATTTTTCTTGCCTTAGTATCCAGGCGCATGTTTCCAACCCACCCTGTTTATGGAAACCCAAATTTCTAATTCAAAAGACATTAATCTGTTACGTTACACAAATTTTTAAGACACAGGTATAGTATTAGAACTACTATCATGTGCCTATCACAACTCTTGCAGTATCAAGATTGTAAGCTCTTTGGGTAGAGTTAATATTTTTATTATGTGTGTGTACACTGCATAACAATGTAGATGTCAATCCCAGATGGGGCCTGTAAATATTTTTATAGTACCCATTATAGTAATGACAAGATACTTTTCAGCTTTTTAATTCAATCTATGCAATCTCCCTGGGGACTCTCCGTACAGGCAGAGAGCCCCTCACAGATGATCGGCACGTCCTGTTTTCTGAAGCTGCAGAGAAGAGGCAATCCCAATGTAGAAATGGCAATCTTGGATACTCAGTAAAGAAAAATCAAATTTTATTTTCTCACTATGCAATTAAGAATGAACAAAAAATATAGTTGTGTATGTAATTTCCATTGCAAGAAAACACTAACTTGCTTTCATCTGATTCTACATTTAGTCTGTTAATATAATCTTCATAATGATGCCTTCACAGGCGGGTTAGAGTACAGAATCTTAGAAAAAAATACATGGAGACAGGAAAATTTATGCATGTATCCTATTCTTTCTTCATTTTCAATTATCCTTTTAATTCACAAAATAGTTTATTTTGTTCATTCTCATATTCTATCAATTGTTCTTTTCCACATTTTTTCCTGCTGCAGAAACTATGACTAGGATGGCAGCTGGGCATTTTTTCCCCCCTATTAAGTCTTTCAAGTAAGGAAACTTTAGGGTTAAAACAAGATTATTCTTTAATAAACCACCTTGCTTATGCATATTCCATTTCTCTACAAAATACCATCTCATTTATCTGATTTCTTCATAGTCAATGTAGTATCTATGGCTAGACAATCATTGGCTCCTATTATATATTATAATAAGAAATGATGGTTTTAGAGATGAGATTTCTGCTTCTGTCTACTTTAAAGTTAAGATTCATTGATTCAGAATAAAAGCTGTCAAAGTGGCATTAACTTCAAATCTACTTTCACATGGTTTTTGAAAATCAAGAACGTATTGATGTTTACTGGATCTGATGTCCAAAGAGGACATTGATGTCCAACTAAAAGATCCCGCTGAATCTTTATTAGGGGAGAGGGTTACTTGAATTCTGAAACATCACTCCACTAAGACAGAGTCTGTCACAACCATTTTGTACACGCTTCTCTTGAAGCAAGGGATTTTTCTAATCAGACACCAGCATACATACCTTTTGAGTTGACTGTTTTTGCTGTGACCTCTAGTTTCTCCAGAGGTTCTGTTCCAATATTTTCTAATTTAATGACAAGTTGCTGGGTCTCTCCATTGTAAAGCTGGACAGATACGCTGGTGGAAATTTCATCCCCTGAGGAAGGCTGCAATGTGTGAGCAGACCTATAAATAAAGATAGATATGCAAATTAAATACTGTGTTAAACATTAATCACATCTTAAGAACCTAACCACAATACAAAACGTAACAGAAATCAGAGAATCCGGTCAACCTGTCCTTGGTGGTTTACAAAATACTGAACCTTTAAAAAAAAATTGCAGCTAGCTTCATCTTATACTCCTTCTCCAGCTCTTCAATTCCAGCTTAATTTTTAGTGGCTACTCTATTCAGGAACTATTAGGAGCAAGAACTAATAAGCTCATAATCAGAGTTTTGAAAGGGTATAAAAGCATTCACTTCTAGCTGCGGGAGTTCGCTAAACAAATTGCTGCTTACATAACAAAACTGAACTGTGCAAGGGTGGGGGAAAGCAAGATGAAACCTAAAAAACTGAATTTTAAAGGTTGGATGTTACCTAATTTTTCAAATGAGGTTTATCTAGTACTTTGGTTACTAAATGTCAACTAAGAGTGGCGTGGAACACACAAAGTTTTAAAAAAATATTTCAACTTAGAAAGGGACTCAGGATAGACACCAGGGTGAATGCTCCCTAGAACAGTGTTTTTCAAAGTACGGGTCACGACCCAATACTGGGTCACAGAATGTCAGGCACTGGGTGACCTTGCTGATTCAAAGTGTAACAATTGTTGCCGTGCAGCAGCTCTAAAGGGCCGCGCAGCAGGGACCTGGAGAGGAGAGAGGTAGAGGGTGGGCAGGAACTGGGGAGGGGAGCAAGTTGGGGCTTGGAGGGCTGCTGCAGGCCTCTCCCCCAGGTCCAGAGCTCACTGCTGCCAGCCAGGAGAGAATCATAGAATCATAGAATATCAGGGTTGGAAGGGACCCCAGAAGGTCATCTAGTCCAACCCCCTGCTCGAAGCAGGACCAATTCCCAGTTAAATCATCCCAGACAGGGCTTTGTCAAGCCTGACCTTAAAAACCTCTAAGGAAGGAGATTCTACCACCTCCCTAGGTAACGCATTCCAGTGTTTCACCACCCTCTTAGTGAAAAAGTTTTTCCTAATATCCAATCTAAACCTCCCCCACTGCAGCTTGAGACCATTACTCCTCGTTCTGTCATCTGATACCATTGAGAACAGTCTAGAGCCATCCTCTTTGGAACCCCCTTTCAGGTAGGTGAAAGCAGCTATCAAATCCCCCCTCATTCTTCTCTTCTGCAGGCTAAACAATCCCAGCTCCCTCAGCCTCTCCTCATAAGTCATGTGTTCTAGACCCCTAATCATTTTTGTTGCCCTTCGCTGGACTCTCTCCAATTTATCCACATCCTTCTTGTAGTGTGGGGCCCAAAACTGGACACAGTACTCCAGATGAGGCCTCACCAATGTCAAATAGAGGGGAACGATCACATCCCTCGATCTGCTCGCTATGCCCCTACTTATACATCCCAAAATGCCATTGGCCTTCTTGGCAACAAGGGCACACTGCTGACTCATATCCAGCTTCTCGTCCACTGTCACCCCTAGGTCCTTTTCCGCAGAACTGCTGCCTAGCCATTCGGTCCCTAGTCTGTAGCTGTGCATTGGGTTCTTCCGTCCTAAGTGCAGGACCCTGCACTTATCCTTATTGAACCTCATCAGATTTCTTTTGGCCCAATCCTCCAATTTGTCCAGGTCCTTCTGTATCCTATCCCTGCCCTCCAGCGTATCTACCACTCCTTCCAGTTTAGTATCATCCGCCAATTTGCTGAGAGTGCAATCCACACCATCCTCCAGATCATTTATGAAGATATTGAACAAAACCGGACCCAGGACCGACCCCTGGGGCACTCCACTTGATACCGGCTCCCAACTAGACATGGAGCCATTGATCACTACCTGTTGAGCCCGACAATCTAGCCAGCTTTCTACCCACCTTATAGTGCATTCATCCAGCCCATACTTCCTTAACTTGCTGACAAGAATACTGTGGGAGACCGTGTCAAAAGCTTTGCTAAAATCAAGAAACAATACATCCACTGCTTTCCCTTCATCCACAGAACCAGTAATCTCATCATAAAAGGCGATTAGATTAGTCAGGCATGACCTTCCCTTGGTGAATCCATGCTGGCTGTTCCTGATCACTTTCCTCTCATGCAAGTGCATCAAGATCGATTCTTTGAGGACCTGCTCCATGATTTTTCCAGGGACTGAGGTGAGGCTGACTGGCCTGTAGTTCCCAGGATCCTCCTTCTTCCCTTTTTTAAAGATTGGCACTACATTAGCCTTTTTCCAGTCATCTGGGACTTCCCCGGTTCGCCACGAGTTTTCAAAGATAATGGCCAATGGCTCTGCAATCACAGCCGCCAATTCCTTTAGCACTCTCGGATGCAACTCGTCCGGCCCCATGGACTTGTGCACGTCCAGCTTTTCTAAATAGTCCCTAACCACCTCTTTCTCCACAGAGGGCTGGCCATCTCTTCCCCATTTTGTGATGCCCAGCACAGCAGTCTTGGAGCTGACCTTGTTAGTGAAGACAGAGGCAAAAAAAGCATGGAGTACATTAGCTTTTTCCACATCCTCTGTCACTAGGTTGCCTCCCTCATTTAGTAAGGGGCCCACACTTTCCTTGGCTTTCTTCTTGTTGCCAACATACCTGAAGAAACCCTTCTTGTTACTCTTGACATCTCTTGCTAGCTGCAGCTCCAGGTGCGATTTGGCCCTCCTGATATCATTCCTACATGCCCGAGCAATATTTTTATACTCTTCCCTGGTCATATGTCCAACCTTCCACTTCTTGTAAGCTTCTTTTTTATGTTTAAGATCCGCTAGAATTTCACCATTAAGCCAAGCTGGTCGCCTGCCATATTTACTATTCTTTCGACTCATTGGGATGGTTTGTCCCTGTAACCTCAACAGGGATTCCTTGAAATACAGCCAGCTCTCCTGGACTCCTTTCCCCTTCATGTTAGTCCCCCAGGGGATCCTGGCCATCCGTTCCCTGAGGGAGTCGAAGTCTGCTTTTCTGAAGTCCAGGGTCAGGATCCTGCTGCTTACCTTTCTTCCCTGCGTCAGGATCCTGAACTCAACCAACTCATGGTCACTGCCTCCCAGATTCCCATCCACTTTTGCTTCCCCCACTAATTCTACCCGGTTTGTGAGCAGCAGGTCAAGAAAAGCACCCCCCCTAGTTGGCTCCTCTAGCACTTGCGCCAGGAAATTGTCCCCTACACTTTCCAAAAACTTCCTGGATTGTCTATGCACCGCTGTATTGCTCTCCCAGCAGATATCAGGAAAATTAAAGTCACCCATGAGAATCAGGGTATGCGATCTAGTAGCTTCCGTGAGCTGCCGGAAGAAAGCCTCATCTACCTCATCCCCCTGGTCCGGTGGTCTATAGCAGACTCCCACCACTACATCACTCTTGTTGCACACACTTCTAAACTTAATCCAGAGACACTCAGGTTTTTCTACAGTTTCGTACCGGAGCTCTGAGCAGTCATACTGCTCCCTTACATACAGTGCTACTCCCCCACCTTTTCTGCCTTTGAGATGGACCCTTCCCCCAGAACTCTGTGCAGAGGGAGAGAGAGGCCCTTCCCATGGAGCCCCCTCCTGCACCCTGAACCCTCTCATCTCCAGCTCCACCCTAAAGCCCTCACCCTCAGACAGAGACTCCTGCACCCCATCCTCTGCCCTACCCTGGGCCACCTCCCACACTCATTACCATAGGTTTACTAAAGCTAGTGTCAGTTATGTAAAGTGGGTTAAACTGGAATGTATTGCAATATTTCAAATTTATGAAAACTCTAGTCAAAAGATATAATTATGTTGGGTAACAGGCCCCCACCTCTGAAAGATAACATTGATGACCTCTGGGTGAAGGGACCACTCTTGGTGAGATAAAGACCTTCTGAGGTGATCTGCCAACATGTTCCAGGCTCCTGGGAGGTGAGACGCCTCGAGATGAGCTGAGTGTCTTGCACAGAAGCCCCATAGATCAACCACCTCCTGATACAGGGCGGAGGATCAGGGCCCTCCTTGCTTGTTGATATAAAACAGGGCCACTGTATTATCTGTCACAACTTGAACTACCTTGCCTGAAACTTTGGGAAGGAACACTTGACAAGCCAGGCACACTGCCCTGAGCTCCCTAACGTTTACGTACAGGAAGAGTTCTTCTCGAGACCAGAGGCCCTGAGTCCTAAGGTTGTTGAGGTGGGCTCCCCACCCTATGTCGGATGTATCCAAGACTAAAGACACTGACTGCTATGGGGACACGAAGGACATTTCCCCCCCCATCATTACTGACACCAGGCCAGAAAAACGAAGACAAGGGGAGGGATGGTAAGTACTGAGTCCAAGTGATGTCTGCTCGGGGACTAAACTGACTCTAGCCACACGAGAAGGGGCCTAAGGTTCAGTCTTAGGGCTTGTCTACATTACCCGCTGGATTGACGGGCAGGAATTGATCCAGCAGGGGCTCGATTTATCTCGTCTAGTCTAGATGTGATAAATCTAACGCCAAGCGCCCTCTCATCGACTCCGGTACTCCACCAGGGCAAGAGGCACAGGCAGAGTTGACGGGAGAGCGTCAGCTGTCGACTTACCACAGCGAAGACACCGGGGTAAGTAGATCTAAGTACGTAGACTTCAACTACGTTATACATGAAGAAGAAGAGGAGAGCAGTAGTGACTGACTGTACAGTCACCAGGAGTTCACTCAGAAAGAAGCTGTTTGCTTAAGTGACTATTACTAACAAGTTAAATGACTGAAGATTTCTGAAATAATGGTTTAAGTGTGTTTCATATGGTAAATGGAAAATAAAGTGGATGATTTATTCACCAAGGTTTTAATATACTCTAGGAAAAATATCTTTCTCTGAAAATGAATTTTCAGAGATAAGATTTCTCCAAATGATTCTCCAAGAATTTCTGCAACAGCAAATGCATCATATCAGTCAATTATTGAAATTAACAGATGTTGTATGGTATTGAGGTAGTGCAACAATCAAGGAGGATAGGGTAAATACTTTCAAATTAAACTAGGAAGAGGTCATTGGAGAACTTGGTAAATGCAACTTCAGAGGAGTGTAGAGGAACACAAGACAGATTGGAATGGATCCTGGAGGGATTCTGATGAGAGGAGTTCAAACAGTGAATGTAAATTGACTATTAAAGGAGCTTTAGAATTGATGGGAGAAGGACTACAGGACAAGAGAGAGAGACGGGGTTACGGTTTTTTGAGGAAACTGAAAATTCTTCATATTGATGGAAACAAGGGTGTGAGGGCAAAAGGAATTGAGATTAATAGTTGGTAAATCTATGAGTTCTGTAATTTAAAATTCACATATACTTTTAACACCCTTGTTTGTTAAATCATTATGTAAAGGCTGTCTTCACAGAAAATCATGTATTCACAGTAGGTTTTTAAGGTATTTCAGAATACGTATCTATATTTGACACTCAAGTACCCTATGTATGTTTCAGAGACAAGACAGGTGAGGTAATATCTTTTATAGGACTGTCCTCTTTTGGTAAAAGAGACAAACAAGGAGCTCTTCTTCAGATATGGGAAAGGTACTCACAGTATCACAGCTAAATACAAGGTTGAACAGATTGTTCAGCATACGTAGTTAACACATATTCTAAGAGACCACTCAAGGTGATGTGGCCCGTTAACAGCCCTGCAGTCACAAAAAAAACAAGGGGTGAGTGTGTAGGGGAAATTAGTGGGTTAGATTATAGTAACAGGCCATATATCCAGCATCTTTTTAAGACAATTTTTAGTGTATAGCATTAAATTGTTTAATGATCCAGGGTATCATTAAATAATTGCAACCCATACTTGATGGGGACCACTTCCCAAAAGCAATCTTTCCTGAACCCCGTCTTCTGGGGTTCAAACAACTCCCAACCTCTCCAAGCTCATCATCAGAAACTAATTCCCCACAGACCAGGACAGACCAACTCAAAGTGGCACCAGACCCTGCCTGAACAGATACAAAACCTGAAGACTGATCTCCTCCACTGCTACGATGATCAATACCACCACCTACAACAAACCTTTCAAGATCCTACACATGCCTATCACTTGTGGTGTACCTCATCCACTGCACTAAATGGCACAACTATGTGGGTGAAACCAGACAATCACTACACTCTCAGATAAACTCATACAGAAAAATGATTAAACACAAAATCACCTATGGACAAACAATTTTCACAAAATCACCTTTCCAAACCTGACCTCAGTCCTCATCCTCAAAGGAAATCTTCATAACACCTTAAAAATGAGCCTGGGAGATTAAATTCATAATTTTGCTGGACACACACAAAATAAAACCATTTACAATAAAATCCATTAACTAGAAGCAACCTTTAACATAACATTTTAATGAGGGCTCACAGTGAGCCCAACATACAGCTTGGTCAAAAACAATATATACAACTTAATACTGAAGACTTTGCTTGAGTAGACAGTCAGAATGAAATGACACTCCTACTCTGAAGTTAATGAAACAGAAAGGAATTATAGGAACACCCTGGCCCAAACTCGAAATGTTGTATACAGTTACCTATTTAACAACAGTGCCTAATGAAAACTTAGTAGATACTTGTTAAAGACTCAACATTCAACATTCGATTCAAGTATGAGATCAGTAAATACTCTCCGAGACCACATTAAGTCAACCAATAAAATCAAGGAAAACAAGACTTGACATTCCTAATATTTCTAGGGTTTTAAAAAAAGTGAAAAATGTTCAGACAATTTTTTCAGTTTTATACTACACAAAAAGAGCAAATAAGGGCACAAACCCAATTTCAAGCCACTCTGATTTTAATGTACATGTCTTACTTCACTAAATTAGACTGTACTGTATAAATACAGTGATTAAATACCCATGTTATAATAAGCAATTTGTATAGCCAGAAACAGCATTATAACCAATGCAACATTTTCTAGTTTATCAAAAATGAAATCTGTACCTCATTCAATTTCTTACCTTGGTAGAGAGGTACTGATCTGCAGCCTTGGCAAAGCTGGAATGACTTCTACTGCACAGCCATTCGTCTTTAATCCTGGCAGATTATCCAGAAGACAATCACTGAAGACTCCAAAGACTGAAGTATGATAACCTATTTCAAGGTAGAAAAGAGCCAATTTGTCCTGAAACTATTTGCTTCATGAAGGAATTAATTACAAAAGTTTAGTGATGACAGTGGATTGATTTAAATCAAAGAGCTGTAAATGACCAATTTTATTGAGGATTGAAATCAGTAAGCAGGAAACCTTGATTTAAAATCACTAATTTCAATCTTGTTTTGTATTTGTGCTTTAATTATTTTCCTAAATTGCCTAGGGAGGTTGCGGAATCTCTATCATTAGAGATTTTTAAGAGCAGATTAGACACACACCTGTCAGAAATGGTTTAGACAATACTTAGTCCTGCCATTAGTGCGAGGGACTACACTAGATGACCTCTCGAGGTCCCTTCCAGTCCTATGATTTATACAGATTCCTTTTTTACTTTTTTGTTTTAAATGTTAGAAAATGGTGACTGATTCATTCCTTATTTACTAAATGATTGATTTTTTAGATCTGACTCATGTCAAGCTCTATTTGGATGAAAATTAGAATTGTATTAAAAATTCACAAAAACAGCATTTGATTTTTTTTTTTTAAAAAGTCTACCTGAAAATGTGCTAGGTATATAAGTGTATATCAAAACATGTTTCGCATTTAAAACTAACTGATTTTTTCCAAGTTAGTAAATTGAACAGATACTTTCTGGTCACACCATGTGCTTCAAGATTTTAGAACTAGTAGATCTCATCTTCTCACATCTAGGTTTTATTTAGTCATTGAACTGAACTAATTGAACAAACTGAAAAGAAGAACAGTCTCTCTGCGTCTGCAGAAGAGGCAACTGCCTTCAAAAGTACTTAAACAAACTCTGGTTCCAGGTCCTTAGCCAGTGACCTTTATCAATTCAGTGGTTTGACTTTATTTTAAATTTCAGCAGCAAACATATACAGCATATTTTTATTTACTTTAAATGATTTTAATAGATAATAGGATTAAGCCTTCAATTAGGTTTTCATAATTTCAAATTTAATGTTAAGTAGGTTTACTTTTAAAACTTAAAAAATGTTTTAATTTAAATTTTTATTGATTTAATCATCGATTTTTGTACACCATGTTAGTGACCAGATTCTGAAAGGAAATTAACTTGGCCAAATCACAACCTCTCCTATGAAAATATCTTACACAGGTGGTAAGAGACAAACTTTGTAAAGCATTTTCAAATCCTCCTAAGAAAGACTCTATATAAGTATAACGTATCACATTGTATAGATAAATGTTATGCATTTACGCCTGTACTTTTGTCTTTTGTGGAAGTAACAGTCCACGATTTTCATGCATTTTTAAAAAATATAGTCATAAACTGATATTCTGGGACCTTATATTCTAGCAATGCTAGGAGTACAGGTGTAGACAGACCAGCATTTTAACACCATTGTTTGCTAATACAGTAGACTATTCAGATATTTAGCTTTCCCTTCCCCTCAGATTTAGCATTTTAATGTAGTAACAGCAATGAACACACACATCTAAACAAAAAAGTGATGTATTTCTTAGAATCATGTGTTATTTTCTCATTCTATGTAGAACTACCTTCTTGATAAAGGATTATTTTGTAAGTTCTTTTTAAATACTGACTTTGTGGAAATATAAAATAAATATTAATTTAACTACTACATCAAAAAAAAAACCACAATGCCTTAAGATACTTGTGCCTATTTTTCTGATGAGAACTGTAAAAGATATAATCCTTACCATTGATAGTGATCTGCCCAGTAGTCTGAGGAACACCAACAAGCGTCACTGGGTAGAGGCCAGATTCAGCCGGTAGAGAAAGAGCTGCAGGGAGAGATTCAAATTCTACTCCAGTTGTCAGGAGACCCTTGGAAAAAAGTCACAAATTTCTTCAGCATATATTAAAAAGTACTACATTATTTTAATCTTTAAAAATTACTATAAACAATTCCTGGGATTGCTGAAGACATTTTAAAATTGCAAATAATTGTAATACTTTTTAGTAATCAGTGAACTGAATATTTCATCTCGAATCACTTCAAGATATGCACGTTTTTATTTTTAGTACTGTTACAGATACCCATATACTTTCTGATTTGGTATACTTTATGGATTAAAGGTAAAATAAATGCCAGGGTATAATGAATAAAATGGCTCTATAATGTAGTTTGCAATGTTTTACACTTATACTGAATTGTAACTGTGACATTACTATTAAATCTATACTTCAATATGAACAGAAAAATCAAGCTGTCAACACCAGCCAATGTCTATCCTCAATTAAATTACTGGGCAGAGAGAAAAACATATACGCAGGGAGTTAAAAAGAACACAGACATTCACTGTATGCTATGCAAACCTTCAGTTTCCTGACGCACAGATGGGGCACAATGTGTAATGGCTCCAAAAAAAGGAAGAAAATTTAAAGTGTGAAGTGATATAGTTTTCAATAATGTGGCATTACTTTCCCTATCGAATTATTTTTTTTAAAAAAAAAATCTCAGTTTACGGATCTAATGTTTTTATGTAAATATTTCAACATATTAGAAGTGATAGCTCCACATTTGTGTGGAATAGAGGCACACTGATAAATGACTAAACTATTTTATTTATTTAGATTTAAAATAATGATGATGCCTATTCAAGGCACTAGGCATCCTAACATCATTAATTATACATTAAATAAACTTAAATTAAACCTCAGTAGCATTGAAATCAGTTCCACAGAGACAGTAGAGAGGTAAGAGGCTGAATTTAAATAAAAAGTTAAGACAACAGGAATTAATGTAAATACCAATCTTGTCAAACTTTCAATAAATTCACAGCAACCACCACTGCTCTTTTTCTATAAACTTTGTGTTTTGAAAATTCCTTGTTCCACTATTCTCAAAGTCTGAACAGCTTGAACGTGAAGTCTGGGGCATAGCTGCGTTACCTGGACAACAACAGAATACTTGCATTTGCTTTACCTCGGATCTCACAAATTCATTGCATTGACTCTAATTAAAGTCTTTTTTGAATAAATTATCTTCAACACTCAATGTCAGATACAAAAAAAAAATTAAGAAATACAAGCACTTCCAAAACTCTCCTCCAGTTCCTAAAACACTGAGCACATCAGAATTAGAAAACAGCACCAAACAGTGCCACGTGGGTTATGCCACCTGCTAATGGTGACCAAAGCCAGGTATGGCAAATTTTCCTGTCCACCTGATTCCCATTCTTCAGAGCTATGGTCCCCTGAAGAACCACTCACAGAAAACCTTGGTTACAACATCAAGTAAGAAATAAACACAGGAAAACTTAAAACTAATCATAACTCATGGAAATACTTTTGTCCATCCGCTAAGGTTTCTGAATAGGCAGCTCTTTACCATATAATCTGGTTTATTTCTCAATCCTCCAGTATTTTTAGGTCCTCTACTTCAATCTTCTGCTGAGGGTCTGAGGTCATCAGGATTAAAATATTTTAAATTTATCAATTTAAGAATCACCCCTTTGTAGCCTATGTGCAGAGGAAATGTCACGTACTGTCATCAGAGGTATTCTTACTCCTGTTAAAGTTATCATCCTCTGAAGAAAAACCTCTCTACCGTTGCATTGAATCCTAGCTGGGGACTTCACTTGAAGTTAGTGGCTCAGAAGCAGTGTTGAGCTCTGCCAACAAACTTCCTGTGAACTTGAGCAAGTCATTTAGCTTTTCTGTGCCCCTCTTCCCCACCTGTAAAATGGGGATAATAGTATTTGGTTTAGCAAGAATTCCAAGAATAAATACATTAAAGATTATGAGGCACTCAGATACTACAGTGAGGGGGGTCATATAAGTACCTAAGATAGACGATACTGCATGAGAGTTACAGCTTACCCCTTTTTCTTCTCATTTCATATGCAGGTTTCGACTCAGATATAATACACAAAAATTAAAGTTACAAGTAAGAAGAATGTCTTGTCATGCCTCACTAGCTCCTGAAGGTATCACATTTTAATTGCCCAGGTCAGAGTACCCACATTTACATTTCTCACTTTCCAATATAATTTCTAGCTGCAAACCTAAGAGTTACTATTCTATTGGGTATATTTATGTAGGGAAGTACTTCAAAGTAATTTTTTATCTCTTTATCTCACTGTAGGCTCTTGCTCACGTCATTCTCAGCTACTATGTGTAAGTAACAGAGTATTAGAAGCCTTTAAAAAAGGACAAACAAAATATATAATCCCTGTTCTAAGCAGCTAATACAAATCTAATTTTAGATGTAATGCAACATGGAAGCACAAGGGTTCCAGTAATAAGATCACTGTTGATGCGCTCATTATTGAGGACTGCATTAAAGAAAACTCTTAAAAAAAAAAAATCAGTCCTTGTATAAAATCAACTCGTTCCTAGGAAACAGAAAATATGGGGTTTTAGAAGGGACTGGAATGAGGAGAGGGCTGTTTTAAAGCTGACTTTTTCTCCTTTCTGCTCTCCTTCAGGGGGGCAAAAGAAGTCTTGGAGAAATAGAAACATACAAATACCTCTCATGTTTTAGCAGTCTCAGATGATGACCCAGAGCATGTTGTTCGTTTTAAGAACACTTTCACAGCAGATTTCACAAAATGCAAAGATACCAATGTAAGATTTCTAAAGATAACTACAGCACTCAACCCAAGATTTAAGAATCTGAAGTGCCTTCCAAAAATTGAGAGGGAGGAGGTAGGGAGCATGCTTTCAGAAGTCTTAAAGGATCAATACTCTGATGCAGAAACTACAGAACCCGAACCACCAAAAAAGAAAAACAGCCTTTTGCTGATGGCATGACTCAGATCATGAAAATGAACATGCACCGGTCTGCACTGCATTGGATGGTTTTCGAGCATCATCAACATGGACGCATGCCCCCTGGAATGGTGGTTGAAGCATGCACATCTGGCATGTAAATATCTTGCGACGCTGGCTACAACAGTGCCATAAGAACACCTGTTCTCACTTTCAGATAACGTAAACAAGAAGCAGGCAGCATTTTCTCCTGCAAATGTAAACAAACTTGTTTGAGCAATTGGCTGAACAAGAAGTTGGACTGAGTGGACTTGCAAGCTCTAAAATGTTACATTGTTTTATTTTTGAATGCAGTATTTTTGTACATAAATCTATATTCGTAACAGATTGCATTACAGTACTTGTATTAGGTGAATTGAAAAATACTATTTCTTTTGTCTTTTTACCATGCAAACACCTGTAATCAAAAATAAATATGAAGTGAGCACTGTACACTTTGTATTCTGTGTTGTGAATGAAATCAATATTGGGGAATTAGCTCAAATGGTAGAGCGCTCACTTAGTATGCGAGAGGTAGCAAGATTGATGTCTGCATTCTCCAAGCCCCTCCCCTTTGGGGTAGGGATAGCTCAGTGGTTTGAGCATTGGCCTGCTAAACCCAGAGTTGTGAGTTCAATCCTTGAGGGGACCATTTAGGGATCTGGGGAAAAAATTTGGGATTAGTCCTGCTTTAAGCAGGGGGTTGGACTAGATGACCTCCTGAGGTCCCTTCCAACCCTGATGTTCTATGATTCTATGAGTATATTTGAAAACATAGAAAATATCCAAAAATATTTAAATAAATGGTATTCTATTATTGTTTGATCACGCAATTAACTTTTTTAATCACTTGAAAGCCCTAAAATTTATCTACCTTTCCTTGGAAGTTTCTGCTCCAGTTTTTATCCTCTGCCCGGGTAATAATCTCTTCTAGGATATCCTTGGTATCTGTGGCAAACAAATTGCTATGCTGGCTTTGATAAAGAGGATTGAGGCCTCTCTGCCTCTCAGCTACTAATATCTCTAATTTTTCCACAATATCACCTCAGCTGTAAGTTTGGATGCATGAGCTCTCTTTATGATGAACAATGGCTGTTTACGAGTGTAACATGGGTTACTTGTAGCCACTAAGCTAGAAACCATTCCTCATCACCAGTCATATCAAGACAGAACCTGAGATGTCTCACTCCAAACAAGGATCATACTCCTAGATGACAAATCACTCATTCGCCACAAAGTAGGCCTTCCTTACTAACTATAAAAAAACCTCTGGTCTGAATGGCTATAGCTGAAGCTTTGAAACTGTAGTGCTGTGTGCCAGCCTTCTTATGGTTTATGGGGTTTTTGTAAAGAAGCCCATTTATGAATGTACGATATTCCTCTCTTTGGTGGAGCTACTGCTTGCAGCAACCTTGAGTTCAAAATTTAAGAAATCTTTGTTTTTACATAAGCCTTTCAGTTTAACATTTGGTTTAAACAGATGGCCCCATTTCGATTTTGATATGCCCTCAAAAGGAGGCATCAACAGGAAACCAAGAACCTAATAATGCTTCAATAGGAAGATATATTATTATTAATAAGTTCCTTGCAAGTCACTGACATCCTCTCCTGGAAAAGTCCTGCAGGGTTTGTTCGTTTGTTTTTCTCCTTTTTTCAGTGGCTATGATGGGGTATGCACGTGTAGTACTTCTTCCTCTAGCTGTGGTACGGGGAGGAGATAGTACACTGTTCATTCTGGCATGGAGACCACGCATCAGAGATGGGGTACAGGTACACACACACACTGATTGTGGAAGCCTGAAAGACTGCCTGCTTGCTCCCCCAGGCTGGCTAGCACCCAAGTACTATAGGAGCAAGCTAGTCCCACTCAGGGCTTTACTCAGTAAATCAGAATCTGCAATCCCATGATGGTGCTGCTCATGTGCTTCTGTTCTGGTCACAGATGGCCTGTTGTGTTCTTAAGGCTTTAAAGTGGAGCCAGCCTGTGAAGCATGGGAGAGATGGAGAGAGAAAACCCATTTCCCACCTTTCAGAGTGTTCCCTTTCTCTGGCAGAGCTGGGGAAAAACTGATGATCAGAAGGCCCAATTCCCATACTGCTGTTGCCTCAAATCTGAGCCCCTTTCCCTGGAAGGTCCTTGAGCTGAAACCCAGAACAGCTGCAGTTAATAGGAATTCCACCTGAGACAGATCTGCACAGGAGGGACATGTTTCTCTGCATGCCCAGATATGCTGCAGGGAGGGGGAGAAGCAGCACGGGTGATACTGAGCACTGCAATTGCCTCTGTGTAGGAGGCAAACCCTAGCAAATATTCCCTCGGGGGGGGGAGGCAAAGGAGAAGGGGTTTAATCCCTGATTTGCAAACCACTTACTCATTTCAAATACTTAATCACTACCTTGTGAAGGGGACAGTTGGTCTTGCCTTTTGGGGCCCTGGAGTCTCTGGGGTTTGCAGGATATACCTGTGAGTATCATGAGAATCCCCTGATTCACAGTGGGAGGAAGGGGAGCTATACAGGAGCTGTGCTTCTTTGCCCCTGGAGATGAGGACACACTTCAGTATCTGAGGGGAACTTCAGATTATTTCAGGGGATTCTTCTCCTCCAGCACAGGTCTGTTGCAGGACTTACCTCAGAGCTAGGCCAGATAGCTTCCTCCTCATCCTTAAACTCTTTCCCCAAAAATTCAGAAGCTCCTGACAAGGCTTTTCTGCATTAGAGTCATAAATACTTGAGGCCAGGTGAAGAGTCAAACTCTGAAACCCATAACCTGGCAGTGTTATGGCTGGCTGGGAAAAGGAAGCCTGTAAATGTAATGCCTCCAGTAGGAAACACCCCTTGGATTTAGCCTGGTGTTTGTGTGACAGCTCTGCCATGACTTAAAGGGGGTAGACTACTCCACCAGGGAGGTGCTGCAGTAGCTGATCCAGACAGTTGAAACCACCATGCTGCTATTCATTCAACCCACAGAAAGAGAAAGAAGAAGACTAAGTTGCAACTGCATGGAAATAAAGGAGTTAAAAAAACTGGTTAAGAAAAACTGTACCACCAACTTGTTCCACGGTCAAACAGAGAAAATTTCACAATGGCCTGAGCTGAAAGGCAGAGCTTAAACCTGGAGCCTTCAGCAAGAATTCTGGCCCACTTCTGAATTCCATAAGTGGGGAGCATTAACCATTCTTAATGAATGAGGAGAAAAGCTATTCGGTGCAACAGAGTAAGACTCTTTACTTTAGAAAGGAGATGAATAAGAGGGGATTTTATAAAAGTAGATAAAATAATCAACAATCTAGACAAGATAGACGGGGAACTTCTGTTCTCCTTGTCTCCTAATGTAAGAATCAGGGTACATTCAATGAAGTTAGAAGGTAGGAAATTCAAAATTGACCAAAGGAAACATTTTTCACACATATAATTAAAGTGTGGTACTCACTGGCACAAAAGGTCATTAAGACCAAGAACTTAAGAAGATTCAAAAAGGGATTGGACATGGATTCCAAGAACATCTGGAAGTTGCTATTATTAATTATAATAAACTTTGTGGATGGAATATTAAATCTTGTGCTTCAGGGCTTAAACCAAAGTAACCAGTAGAGATCAGGATGAGTCCTAACGTAGGGAGATTAATCTACATCTGCTAATTGCAAGGTTCTTACACTTTCCTCTGAAGCATATGACACAGGCCATTGTCAGGTCTAATCCAGAGCGGACATTCCTATGTTCCTATCCTTTCACTGTATATCGGGCATTCCATAAGCCACTTTTTGGTGCAAAATGTAACCACATTAACTTCAGCTCAGCAATATCCATCTCCATATCATGAGACATTTGCCCATATTCTCTTTCCAGTTGTTATTCCTTCACCTCTCACCTCACTAAGTGCTCTGCAAGAATATTTAATTTACTTCTATCTTATTTTAAGATCTAGTTTTTATTTTATTTTATGAGGATTCAACGCCAACTCTAATGTACCCTGATAATTCATAGATTATAAATGCTTAGGGGCAGTGACCTTACCTTCTGTTTGTCAATTAGTGTAATTTACTACTTTGAGGTGGCATGCATGCATACCTACAACATGAGATAAATGATGAGTCATACGAGACACACAAATGTTAAAAAAATTGCATATCTGTTACCTCATTAAGAAAACAGAAAGGGAAAGGGAGTTCAGCATTAGACACTACTCCTGCAAGTCTTCAACAAACACTACTCATACTGAGGTCAGGATTTGCTGAATCTGGTCCATGGTATCAACTATTTATTTATCTGTATGTGAAGCTACTAATGCAGATTACATATAGATTTACATAAATATCTCGTAGGGAGATTTATATGATTATTACTTAATTAAATAGGTTTTAATTGGTATAATATGCAAACAAGTATAAAATATAATATATGATCCTGTACCATACTGTGAGGCAATCAAAGAGATCCTCTGCCAATACTGATCATGAAATTTTGAATAAGTGAACTGTTCTGAATAGCAAGCAATTGGACTACCTTCAACCACACTCTGTGAAGCTTCCTAGGGGTACCCAGAGTTATGAGGCACCTTGCCACCAGCTGCACTTAGCATGAAGAAGCCTCGTCTGTGACTAATGTGTGTCAGCTTCCCAGCTCCACCGGCCACAGACAACACAAGCACTCCCCTCTAAGCCTCACAGGCACCACTGTGACACTACAATTTAGAAATGCACACTCCAACCCTCGAGCCCTCCGAGCAATTCCCTAAAGTGTCCATGGGCAGCGAGTCCTATGGGCCTGTGGTGCCTGGGCACCAGGAATATTCCTGGCCCGGGGCCCAGCTTCAGCAGTGTTTGGGGACGGGTCTCTCCTTCGGCCCCACCTTCCGCACATCCCCCGGGCCATTTAAAACAGCCCAGTGCCCCCACTCACCACCAGCAGTGCAGCGGAGCTGAGCTGCTTCCTCCCTGCTCGCTCCACATGGCTGCCGGCCCCTCCCTGCAGCCCCTGGGTGGGGTGAGTCTGTGTCCTGCCTCATATGCTCCTGCAGCCAATGGGAAGCTGTGGGGGCAGTGCCTGGGGGTAGCAGCACATGGAGACTCCAGGACTAACCTGCTTAGGAGCCCCAGGTAAGCGCTGCACCCCCCCATAGCATCCCAGAGCGTGCACCCCCCCCCTTCGGCCCCCAAACTCCCTCCCAGAGCCTGAAGCCTCTCCCTCTGCCCCCAAACTCCTTTCCAGAGCCTGCAGCCCCTCCTTCCGCCCAGCCTCCCATCCCCAAACTCCCTCCCGGAGCCTGCACCCCCACCCCCAGCCTGAACCCAAACTCAATCCCAGCGCCTGCACCCCTCATCCCCCCTGCACCCCCAGCTCCTGTCCCAGCCCAGAACCTGCACACAGCACCCAAACTCCATCCCAGAACCTGCACCCTCACCCTCTTCCCACACATCCCGTCCTGCACCCAAACTCCCTCCCAGAGCCTGCACCCCTCACCCCCTCCTATACCCCTACCCCTTGCCCAAGCCCAGAGCCTACACCCAAACTCCATTCCAGAGCCTGCACCCCTTCCCTCCGCACTCCCTCCTGTCCCCAAACTCCCTCCCAGAGCCTGCACCCCTCACCCCCTCCTATAGCCCTACCCCTTGCCCAAGCCCAGAGCCTACACCCAAACTCCATTCCAGAGCCTGCACCCCTTCCCTCCGCACTCCCTCCTGTCCCCAAACTCCCTCCCAGAGCCTGCACCCTCAGCCCCAGCCCAAAGCCAGCACCCAAACTCTGCCCCAGAACCTGCACCCCTCACCCCCTCCTGCACACCCACCCCCTGCCCTAGCCTGGAGCCTGCACCCCAGCCCTCCGCACTCCCTCCCAGAGCCTGCACCCCAGCCCTCCGCACTCCCTCCCAGAGCCTGCACCCCCACCCCTTGCCCAAACCCAGAGCCTATACCCAAAATCCCTCTCAGAGCCTGCACCCCAGACCCCCTCCCACACCCAAACTCCCTCCCACAGCCCAACCTCTCATCTGTCCTGCACCCCAATCCCCTGACCAGGGCCTGCATCCCAGACCTCCTTCCCCCCATCCAAACTCCCTCCTGGAGCCTTAGACAGGTGGGGGGGCAGAGTTTGGGGGGGGGGGGGTCCTGAGCACCACCAAAATTTCAACAAACCTGCCACCCCTGGAAGTGTCCAACCCCTGATCCACTCGACATTCACAATATTCATCAATCCATTGCTTCCAAAGAAGCAGTACATCCAGTTTACCAGTTTCACCTTGGGTCATTGCCCCACTTAACTCACAACATTTAGATTCATTTATAGCGAAATCAAATAGAAGTCTATTTAACAAAGCATAGAGATACAAGTAGTAGCATGTAAAAATATTGGAAACAAATGGTTACATATAAAAGAATCATAAGCATTCTACAGTCCAGGCTTAATTAACAAGGTACTTTCATATCTAGGATATTGGGCTCCCAAAATCCTTGCAGTGCTTTACAGTCAGGCTGGCTGTGACCCTTTTTTCCATGAAACCTGCACACTGCCATTTTGCCTCCCATAGGTAAAGGATTCAGTGTCTCTATCTCCACTCTAAGATATCTCAAAGCAATCCTGTGTCTTTATTCATAAACAGGACACTCCCCTGTTTGTTTCATCCTGCAGATTTCACTATCTCTCAATTCGCAGCTGGCTTAATATGCGAATAGGCATGCAGCATGAGGCATGCAATACACAAATGGGCACACAGAGAGAGAGGTGACAGTTATCGTCTGCCTCTAAAAAACATTTTTGGAGGTATATCACCTCCTGTGACCTGCCTTAACTCCAACACCTTAAGAGCATAATTTTTCATATAGATATGTAACTCCTTAAGTATTATCCATACATATATTTTATGATTATGACAACACAGAGCACTGGTTTTGGGCAGAGACTTCATGTCACCCTTTGGTGAACTATTATGCAGATAACAAATTGAGGGGATCCCTATACAACATTATGCACCCCCTATGCTTTCTGCCAGCTGGCATCAAGGGGTCCTTGGGTCTCACTCCCAGACTGAAGTTTTACACCTTGCAAGAAATTATCTCGTTTTACAGAAAACAAATACTGAGACTATATCTCTGCCGCACTGAAGCTGAAAGGAAGGCGTTCCTTAGTTAACTAGAGGATGTCCATGTTACCAATTGTAATATACAATTGTTCAGGTCTTCCTGCCAAATAAAGCCCTGGAGAATGCCTGATATCACAGTAGATAAAATACTGTCATTACTAACTTGGGGCCTGGTCTACACTACAAAGTTAGGATGACTTTATGTGTGCATGTGTTCACACTCAAGTTTGTCTCCAGCTGACACAAGCATCCCATTATAGTGACACAGTAAAACCACCTCCCTGAACAGTGCAGAGTCATAGTCAACCTACTGAGGTCAACACAGTTCAAGCGTAGACACCGCGTAACCTATGCAGATCCTAACAGTCCTCTAGCAGCTGTACCACAATGCCCCATTCCCAGAGACAGTGGCCGCTCTGGTCAGAATTTTATACTACTACCTCACATGTTTTTGAAATTCCCTCTCTTAATTGCACACCTTGGAATGCACACCGAGCAGCATACTCTAGTTGCGTGCAACCGTCCAACCGACCATACTGGCTCCATCTACTAGGTGTGCTCCTACCTGCAGTAGACAAGTAGTACTGGATCTCCTAGCCCTGTGCAAAGATGACCTTGTGCAAGCATTGCCACAGACCAGTCGCAGATACGTGGACAACGACAAGAATATTGCACGGGGGATGCAGGGTAATGGGTATGACAGGGATCAGCAGAAGTGCTGTGTGAAAGCAAAATTCACCAGGGAACCACAAGGCCCACCACAGATCTGGTGCTGCCCTGCAGACCTAGCACTTTTACAACAAACTACATGCAATACTTGGCAGAGACCAAGACAGAGACCCCCCCACTGTGAAAGTGAGAAGGAAGAGCAAGACGACAGGGCAGGGGACTCCAGACATACCGCAAGCCAGTACACATTTGAGACTCCGCCACAGTCTAGTCAGTCCCACCAGATGAATGCGGATGAGCCTGATGAAGGGAAAGTGAACTCAGGCAAGTGTGTGCATGCATTTTTCCTTACAATGTTTAAATTTAAAGATTATACCCAGTCCATTCCCAAGTTAACAAGACAAAAGTATCAATTTATCATTGTTTACTCATACGAGAAAAGGTACAGGTACCATGAACAGAAGTAGAGTTGGCATCTGATTTTCATTCTCCTGTTGAGTTAGGTGGGGATGGAGGGGCTATGTGGAGCATTGTGTTTACATACATAAGCTGCTCCGACCAGCCCACATTGACATTGGTGAAGTGTCCCCGGTTAGCCCCAATGCTTGCATAACTATAGAGAAATAGCCTTTTCTGTTGATGTACTCTGTGGCAAGGCGGGCTGGTGCCAAAATAGGAATGTGTGTGCCTCTGTTGCTCCACTGCAGTTCAGGAACCCCACTGCTGTAAAACCATCCACTACATCCTGCACATTACCGAGAGTCAAAGTCCCATGCACCAGGAGACTATTAATGGCCCTACACGCTTGCATAACAAACGTTCCCACTTTACTTTTTCCAACTCCAAAATGATTTCCTATTGACCACTAGCAATCCAGAACTGATGTGTGGCACACTGAGACACCTACCCGTGGTGCACCGCACTTTGCAGCAACACAAGCATTCCTGGTGAGCGAACACAGCAACAGCAAAAGCAGCCAAGCACACATGCCTCGGAGCAATATTCGAATTTGGGAAGCTGTACATCAAATTAACTTCTGTTGATCACAGTTTGTAGCCTAAACATAGCCTCAGACGGGGCAAGCTTAAGATAACAATCCTAAATGTGCAACAGTCCTGCCAAAGTTAAAACTACATCAGTTGTACTTGTAGAGAACTGTGCACTCGTTTGCTGTCAAATACATTTCACATTTCAATTAAAAGTATTAAATACAGTATACAACTGATTATCTGAACAGCATAGGGGACACAGATTTTATTTGCATAACTGGGAGTTTAGATAATGGAGAGGGCAGGAGCCATTCATCAGCGGGGTGACCTCCCCTGTTGCCAGGGCTCCTCCTCCAAGTCTTGGTCTGGGTCTCTGCTCTGCCCCACTCACTTGCTCCCACGACCAGAGCTGCAGGGGTTCTCTACACTGGCGCAGGGCTGCTGAAACCTAATCCCTATCAGCACAGCTCCACTGCCCTGGCCCTGTTCATTCATTCCCATGATGGCAGGACTGCAGAGGACTCCCTGCGCAGCCAAAAGAGCCATTCAGCAGCAGGGGGCCTCTGGCACAGCTGGGGGTTTGTCATCCTCTCCCACCTCGCCGTCCTGGCCGGGGTCTCTCCCTTTTTCATCTGAATCTCTGCATTATCCAAATCCCTTTGTCTTCCAGCATGAAATACATGCCCTCCGCAGCTAATGCAGACATTCAAAAAATAGTGTTTCAGATTAACAAATAGTACAGTATGCTACCATTTATTTGTTATGAATCGCAACTGAGAGCCACTCTTTCCTATATTAGTAACTGGGTTTTTGTTTTGTTTTACAGTTATAGGAATATATAACTATAAAACAAAATACCCAGTTACACACACAAAATATGAAAACTGGAAAACAATGTTTAGGGACATATTCTAAAAGCTGAATACCTACAAAACAAATAAATCAATCCATATAAGCATAAATGTAATAGACTACTTAAAACATTCCAGAGTAGCACCCGTGTTAGTCTGTATTCGCAAAAAGAAAAGGAGGACTTGTGGCACCTTAGAGACTAACCCATTTATTTGAGCATAAGCTTTCGTGAGCTACAGCTCACTTCATCGGATGCATACTGTGGAAAATACAGAAGATGTTCTTATACATACAAACCATGAAAAAATGGGTGTTTACCACTACAAAAGGTTTTCTTTACAAAAGGTGGGGGGAGAGAAAACCTTTTGTAGTGGTAAACACCCATTTTTTCATGGTTTGTATGTATAAGAACGTCTTCTGTATTTTCCACAGTATGCATCCGATGAAGTGAGCTGTAGCTCACGAAAGCTTATGCTCAAATAAATTGGTTAGTCCCTAAGGTGCCACAAGTACTCCTTTTCTTTTTACTTAAAACATTAAAACCTTTGTGGGAGATATAGGACCAAAAAAAATCCTATAACTAAGTTCAATTAAAATTTCACCTTAGAGTGAATCAATATGCAACAAGTTTTCATGGAAATTCTGATGAATATTAAACTGTAGTGGCATAGGTTAATTATGCCTAGTTAGAATACACTGTTTATAATAGTCACAACATGCTTGCAATGATTATCTATTGTAATAAATTTCCAAATATAAATCACTTATGCATGAAGACAAGCCTCAAAAGCAAAGGACCACATAAAAAATAAAATAAAATTTGCATAGTGACAAATAATGGAAAAGTCTGTCACGACCTAAAGTGTAATTTAAATGTAGAGTGGCAAATATCATAGTCAAATTGTTTAAATAGCGTAGTCTGGTGAAATAAAACAAACTAATAATTTTTAGTCAATGCAACTTCTGTTATTATGGAATCTGCTAATGCTGTAGCAAGTTAAAGATCTCTCACCATTTATTACTTCTATGTTTTGCTTTTAAAGGATGTTGTAATTCTTCTGTAAAAAAATCACTCTAGCTGAAATGTAACATGCACTACCCCAGTCTAGTGACATTCCCTAACTTTGAAAAATTTTAAAAATTATTCAGACTTATCTGAAAACCTGAATGAACTTCCACTGAGTGATACTAAGCCTGTGGGTCTTCAATACCTGGTGAATTTTCTCAGTTAAGAAAAGATTAACTTTTCACAGCACTTGCAGTTCTCACTCTCCACTTTAACAAACACTTTCAGAGCTCCTTTGGGTGCTGGGTGGTTCAGTTCCTCCAGGGAATATCTACACTGCATCTGAGAGCAAGTAACCCAGTCCTGGTCCACAGGCTTGTGGTGGTGGGGCTCACAGTAATCCACTAAAAATAGCTGTGTAGACGTGCAGCTCAGGTTCTCAAGCTAGGCAGGGGTTGTGCTCGAACATGAGATCCAGCCTGAGCCACAATATCTGAACAGCTGTTTTTAGCACGCTACAACAAGCCCCACTACCATAAATCTATGAACCCAGGCTCATTCCCAGATACTATACAGACTTAGTCCGAGAAGCCAACTCCAGCATAGCAGAATGTGTCTCAGCTGCTAAATGAATCTCTGTGGCTCCATATCTTGTGATGTAGCAGCACTCAACCACAGCAGCTCTGTTTCGCACTTCAGCATCTGGTGCTTTGCAATTCCCCAGGTATTCCATGGAAACTCTTCTCTGATTATCTTATTGATTGCTATCTGGTCAATAAAGCTCTGACAGATTTCCATGTGTTCTCCGGGGTTTGGATGGTGGAAAGCTCTCCATACAGCTCTAGTTCTGCCATTAAATTTAGGAGCTTTATTTTTCAGACCTTACTTTCCACAGCCCAATTATTCTATCTGCCCAAAATCTCCTCAGGCACAACATAAAACTTGGCTCAACCTAATTTGGACCACAGCCATCTGTTCTTCAACTGCTATACATTTTGTAATAAAGTCAATTTATCTTCTCCATCCCCCAATTTTATCCAGTTTAGCAGATGTCTTGGTTGTCATCTTGTGCAAATTAGTCCCAGTGATCTGACATCAGGTCAAGATTCTCCAATATTCCTCCTGCAAAGCTTCCAAAGCTAGGAAAAGCAGTTCCTTCCTATCAGTCTTCTAACATCCTTCCACAGCAGCTCCAAGTGCAGCCATTGAAAAAACCTTATTACATCTACTCATCTACATTTTTGCCATAGACATGTTCTGGAAGGGTCGTGCTTGAAGAGGCAATCCACTCCTCTTTACTACTTAGCTGAATATTGTCAGCAAATCATTCAGTTTAAGTAAATTTACTCACAATATTGGTTCCAAAAGCCTCAATCCTTAAATTTGGGACTCTATAATCCTTTCAAAAATGTTTGTTTTAAGATTTGTTTTCCACTGAGTTTTGAAACATTTTATTTTCTCCCCATGTCCACTGGTGAGTGATATTTTCATTAATACCCTTACTATATATAATTTCATAGTATGATTCAATTATAATACACATGGTTGGAAGTTCTTGGGGAGGGGAATTCACAGGAAATGGTCCTCTCTGGGTAAGTACTGCAGTACATAAAATCCATACAAATAGATCATTTTGTTCCAAAGAGAATAAAGCAGTCTTATTATTTCCTTAAACAATTCTAAATGCTTTAGGGAAATTAAAACTCAAATTTCATTTAGAACAACCTTTTTGCTACTTTAACTCACTTTACAGATAGTAAAAACAACGAGGAGTCCTTGTGGCACCTTAGAGACAAACAAATTTATTTAGGTATAAGTTTTCATGGGGTATAACCCACTTCATAACCCAGATGCATAGAGTGGATAGTGTGTATAGAACAACGCTAGTCCCCTTCAGAAACCATCTGCTTCTACTACATGACCCTGCAGGGAAACCATAATTATGAATGTGTGACATCACAATTTCCATGAGAAAAAACTGGTCTTATAAAAGACAGAATAATTTCATTACAGTCTCAGCTAGAAAGAAAAGCTGGATTATGAGAAATAATTTTTTTAACCAAAAACTCTACAAAATCAGCAAAGGAAACACAAACAGTCTTTTACATAAGCATTTCTTTTCTTTCAAGTTTTCCCTGATGTAGAAGTCCTGTTTTAAGTATATCTGATAAATGAAAAACTGTTATTTACTGTAACTGCGCCTCTTCGAGAGGTGATGCAGACATGTATGTCACTTAGGCACACACCAGAGCCAGAGAATTTTGCCTACCAATACCCACAGAAGGGCAGTGCTCATGCCTCGTGGCCATAGCCCCGCCCCGGCCTATATGCGGCAGCATCACCCTGGCCTCCCTCAGTTACTTCGCACTGAAAAACCCAGAGATTACACTCCAATGCAGAGGGGATGGAGGATGGATCGTGGAATATATTCACACGTCAAAGAACCACAGTTACAGCAAATAACTTCCTTCTTTGAGGGGATGTAGCAGTCTGTTCCACTTAGGTGATTCACAAGCAGTGCCCACCACATGAGGCGGGGCTCGGAGTCTACTAGACAAGGACTGCAGGACCGCCCCTAACAAAACTTGCATCCGCCCCGAATGATGTGATAACGGAATAATGGTTTATAAATGTATATATAAATGACCACATCGCCCAGTTTCAAACTAAGGGTGGGGAGGAAGGAACAGAGGGCTGGAGGGCTAAGAAGGTGCTGGAGTTAAGCAAGTTTGCAGATGACACTAAGCTGGAGGGAGAGGTAGATACAATGGAGGGTAGGGCTAGGGTCCAGGTCCAGGGTGACCTAGACGAATTGGAGGATTGGGCCAAAAGAAATCTGATGAGGTTCAACAAGGACAAGTGCAGAGTCCTGCACTTAGGAAGGAAGAATCCCATGCACCGCAACAGGCTGGGGACCGACTGGCTAAGCGTCAGTTCTGCAGAAAAGGACCTGGGGATTACAATGGATGAGCAACTGGATATAAGTCAGCAGTGTGCCCTGGTTGCCAAGACGACCAATGGCATATTGGGCTGTATTAGTAGGAGTATTGCCAGCAGATCGAGCGAAGTGATTATTCCCCTCTATTTAGCACTGGTGAGGCCACACCTGGAGTATTGTGTCCAGTTTTGGTCCCCCCACTACAGAAGGGATGTGGACAAATTGAAGAGAGTCCAGCGGAGGGCAATGAAAATGATTAGGGGGCTGGGGCACATGACTTATGAGGAGAGGCTGAGGGAACTGAGGTTATTTAGTCTGCAGAAGAAAAGAGTGAGAGGACAGCAGCCTTCCATGCCTGAAAGGTTCCAAAGAGGAGGGAGCTAGGCTGTTCTCAGTGATGGCAGACAACAGAAAAAGAAGCAATGGTCTCAAGTTTCAGTGGGGGAGGTCTAGGCTGGATATTAAGAAACACTATTTCACTAGGAGGATGGTGAAGCACTGGAATGGGTTACCTAGGGAGGTGGTGGAATCTCCATCCTTAGAAGTTTTTAAGGCCCAGCTTGACAAAGCCCTGGCTGGGATGATTTAGTTGGTGTTGGTCCTGCATTGAGCAGGGGATTGGACTAGATGACCTCCTGAGGTCTCTTCCAACCCTAATATTCTATGATTCAAATAATAATAATGTGTATGCATGCACACATACGAAGCATATATATAATGGTGGATCCTCAAAAAAGAAAATACAGTTGGTTTGTTGCATTAGTAAAAGTTCTGGAACCACTAGTTGAGAGCATAGCAGAAGCCGTAACTTGTATCATTTACTTAATCTTTTCTGGCCAATGGTCAGCATGGGCTGTAATGAGCTGTGTTCGGATAGCAGCTATCCATCAGAAAACAGGTTAATTGTGACACTGAGCCACCATGAGGGAGCAAGTAAGGGGGGAATTCCAGAAGATTCTCCTAAAACAAAAGGCTAATTTATTTTCAGTCTCTTTGAGGCATCTATATCATGGTCATCCTTACAGTCTTTAAATGCTAACTATAAGAACAAATTGTGGTGCATAACTCTGCATGCGTGCATCTCATTTTATATTCCTGACACTTTCACAGCCCCTACGTTTACAAAGCCTTTGAATCCTGCTCCCAGTTTAACCACCTTTGTAAAACACTAAAAAGAAGAGCCAAGTTTAAAATTAAAGTTATTATGACCCCTAAAATATAACCACTAGAGCTCTCGATAAATAACAGTTAACTCACGCGATTAACTCGAAAAAATTGATTGCAATTAATCCCACTGTTAAACAGAATACCAATTGAAATTTATTAAATATTTTTGGATGTTTTTCTACATTTTCAAATATATCGATTTCAATTACAACACAGAATACATAGTGTAAAGTGCTCACTTTATATTATTTTTATTACAAATATTTATACTGTAAAAACGATAAAAAAGAAATAGTATTTTTCAATTAACCTCATACAAACAAGTACTGTAGTCCAACCTCTATCATGAAAGTGCAATTTACAAATGTAGGGGTTTTTTGTTATATAACTGCACTCAAAAACAAAACAATGTAAAACTTTAGAGCTACAACTCCACTCAATCCTACTTCTTGTTCAGCCAATCACTAAGAGAAACAAGTTTGTTTACATTTACGAGAGATAATGTTGCCCACTTCTTAATTACAATGTCACCTGAAAGTGAGAACAGGTGTTCACATGGCACTGCTGTAGCTGACGTTGCAAGGTATTTACGTGCCAGATGCACTAAAGATTCATATGCCTCTTCATGCTTTGGCTATCATTCCAGAGGACGTATTTCCATGATGATGACGCTCGTTAAAAAAATAATGCATGAATTAAATTTGTGACTGAACTCCTTGGGGGAGAATTGTACATCTCCTGCTCTGTTTTACCCACATTCTGCCATATATTTCATGTTATAGCAGTCTTGGGTGATGACCCAGCACATGCTGTTCGTTTTTAAAACCCTTTCACTGCAAATTTGACAAAATGCAAAGACGACACCAATGTGAAATTTCTAAAGATAGATACAGCACTCGACTGAAGATTTAAGAATCTGAAGTGCATTCCAAAATCTGAGAAGGATGAGGTGTGGAGCATGCTTTCAGAAGTCTTAAAAGAGCGACACTCATATGCGGGAACTACAGAACCCGAACCACCAAAGAAGAAAAATCAACCTTCTGCTGGTGGCATCTGACTCTGACGATGAAAATGAACATGCGTCGGTCCACACTGCTTTGGATCGTTATCGAGCAGAACCCATCAGCAGCATGGACGCATGTCCTCTGGAATGGTGGTTGAAGCATTAAGGGAAATATGAATCTTTAGCACATCTGGCATGTAAATATCTTGCGACGCCGACTACAACAGTGCCATGCCAACGCCTGTTCTCACTTTCAGGTGACATTGTAAACAAGAAGCAGGCAGCATTATCTTCTACAAACGTAAACAAACTTTTCTGTCTGAGTGACGGCTGAACAAGTAGGAGGACAGAGTGGACTTGTAGGCTCTAAAGTTTTACATTGTTTTGTTTTTGAATGCAGGCACTTTTTGGACATAACTCTACATTTGTAAGTTCAACTTTCATGGTAAAGTTATTGCACTACAGTACGGTATTAGGTGAATTGGAAAATAGTATTTTTTTTACAGTGCAAATACTTGTAATCAAAAATATAAAGTGAGCACTGTACACTCTGTATTCTGTGTTGTAAACGAAATCAATATATTTGAAAATGTAGAAAACATCCAAAAATATTTAAACAAATGGTATTCTATTACTAACAATATGATTAATTTTTTTATCACGTGATTAATGACATGATTAATTTTTTTAATCGCTTGACAGCCCTAATAACCACCTTGTTGGAGACCCCAGGGCATGGCCACTAGTTAAGTCGAGGAGATGGGAGGCCATAAGAGTCGAGGAGGTCTTCCTGCTGAAGGCCTACGGGCTTCTTCTTAACCCCCCTTAATAGAATTCAGGCCTGGCTGGTTTGAGTAAGCGCTTTTGCTCTTAAAACAATGTTGCAGCCGCAGATAATGCCTTATAGTGTAAGGTTTGCTGACTCCAAGTTAAAGATAATAGGAGAGAAACAACTACAAGGCCAGACAGAATGTGCTGGTTATTTAAGTTGCTAGGAATGCTTGTTAGAGGTTGCAGGAAATAAACATTGTTGTAACCCATATAAGGAAGGCAGAGTATTTGTGCAAAGTTTTAATTGGCTGATGTGTAGTGCAGTAGCATTAAGGAATATAAAAGTGTGTGTAATGACCTGCTCTGGTGTGCAGGATTTGAGATTCTATTCTCACTGTACCTTGTTTGCAGCTGCAAATAAACTTTTCTGCTTCTCCACCCCATTGTGATTATTGAGTGAAGCACACCGGGTAACGAACCCCTGCTGTTGTTTTGCCTTTCGGCACTGGGTGCCAGCAACAACCTAAATAAAATGTGACAGGTGAAAAATTGCTAAAATTAAATGGGAATACTAAATTATTTGCCGTAAGAGGAACAACAGACTGTTTAACTATAGAGCAGTACAGGAAAGAGCTTAGTTTTAGGGGTTTTTTTTGTTTTTAAAGAAAGCTTATCTCAAAATGACCTGAAGAACTCTGTGTAAGTTCTAAAGCTTGTCTCTTTCACCAACAGAAGTCGGTCCAATAAAAGATATTACCTCACCCACGTTGTCTCTATCTCAATTTGTCACATGGTATCCAAAATTACACTGTGTTGATAAAAATCAAACTAGCAATCGTTGCAACATATTTCTGTTATAATGCGTGGTTGTGCAGCCTCATTCTAAGACTCTTAATTCTTAAACATTATCTGAATCTAATAACCTTTCCACAGAATTACCATTAGTTACGAAGGGAGAAGCAAAATAAGCATTAGGAAGAGACTGTCACAGTGTAAGAGATAAGCAGCTTCAAGTGTATCATCATACATCAGGCACTGCCACCATTACGTGTCATTATCTGGTGCAGCTTTGGAGTGTTTAAGTACAAAGACCATAGGAAAAGGGGAAAAGATTTCTCAGTCAAAGAAAACAACTAAAATAAACCTTACTGTGCATAAGAGTTCCAACACTAAGGCTGAAGCCAAGATGCTTAACGTTAAATCTAAATCAACACAGATAAGCATCACAATACGACATATCTAGCATGTATAAATGACAAGTTTGATATTTTGCTACTTGCCATTAGTAGAACTCAACAATATTTGTCCAACATTGCCCTCTAGTGCTTAGAAATCTTTAGATTAACATTGACAAATAAATAAAGAAGCCTGAATCAGGGTCAGTATCATTTACTTGAAAACACTGTAAATGTTTTACAAGTAAATGATACTGTGGGGGGAAGGGAAGCGGTAGTTGGGAGATGTTTTTTCCCTTGGAAAATCTTGTGCTGTGCTTTTTACAGCAGTAATAATACTGAACCAGTTCTCATTCTTATAATGTCTAAGTACTCAGAAAACTTTACGCCCTTCCATAAATAACTCATGTATTCCAGGCCTGCTCTAGATAAGGTATTACCACTATATTAAGTACCGTTTGATTGTAATACTGATAGCAAATAACGTATGCGTCCACTTTTTTCCAGAGCCTACCTCTTCCCAAAAAAAAGGTTTTGGCAAGAAACAGAACAGGTTGGGATGTGATTTTTGTTTGTTTTTATACGAGAAGCATTATGTAGATCAAGGGTGGGCAAACTATGGCCCGGGGGCCGCACAGAATCATAGAATAACTGAGTTGGAAGGGACCTCTGGAGGCCGTCTAGTCCAAGCCCCTGCCCAGAGCAGGACCAATCCCAACCAAATCATCCCAGCCAGGGCTTTGTCAAGCCTGACCTTAAAAACTTCTAAGGAAGGGGATTCCACCACCTCCCTAGGTAATGCATTCCACTGTTTCACCACCCTCCTAGTGAAAAAGTTTTTCCTAATATCCAACCTAAACCTCCCCCACTGCAACTTGAGACCATTATTCCTTGTCCTGTCATCTGCTATCACCGAGAATAGTCTAGATCCATCCTCTTTGGATCCACCTTTCAGGTAGTTAAAAGCGGCTATCAAATCCCCCCTCATTCGTCTCTTCCACAGACTAAACAATCCCAATTCCCTCAGCCTCTCCTCATAACTCATGTGTTCCAGTCCCCTCATCATTTTTGTTGACCTCCGCTGGACTCTTTCCAATTTTTCCACATCCTTCTTGTAGTGTGGGGCCCAAAACTGGACACAGTACTCCAGATGAGGCCTCACCAATGTCGAATAGAGGGAAATGATCACGTCCCTCAATCTGCTGGCAATTCCCTTACTTATATAGCCCAAAATGCCATTGGCCTTCTTGGCAACAAGGGCACACTGTTGACTCATAGCCAGCTTCTCGTCCACTGTCACCCCTAGGTCCTTCTCTGCAGAACTGCTGCCTAGCCATTCGGTCCCTAGTCTGTAGCGGTGCATTGGATTCTTCCGTCCTAAGTGCAGGACTCTGCACTTGTCCTTCTTGAATCTCATCAGATTTCTTTTGGCCCAATCCTCCAATTTGTCTAGGTCCCTCTGTATCCTATCCCTACCCTCCAGCATATCTACCACTCCTCCCAGTTTAGTGTCATCCGCAAATTTGCTGAGGGTGCAATCCACACCATCCTCCAGATCATTTATGAAGATATTGAACAAAACCGGCCCCAGGACCGACCCTTGGGGCACTCTGCTAGATACCGGCTGCCAATTAGATATGGAGCCATCTGGCATCCGGCCCTCCGAACGTTTTAATCCGGTCCTCAAGCTCCAGCAGGGAAGTGGAGTCCGGGACTTGTCCTGCTCCGGTGCTCCAGCCGGGGAGTGGAGTCAGGGGCTTGCCCCACTCCATGCAGCTCCCGGAAGCAGCAGCAGCATTTCCCTCATCCAGCCCCTACACACAGGGGCAGCCAGTGGGCTCCGCATGCTGCCCCCTTCCCAAGCGCTGCCCCCACAGCTCCCATTGGCCGGGAACCAGAGCCAATGGGAGCTACAGGGGCGGAGCCTGCGGACAGGGCAGTGTGCAGAGCCCACTGGCTGCCCCTACATGTAGGAGCCAGAGAGGGGACATGCTACTGCTTCTGGGAGCTGCGTGACGTAAGCGCCGCCAAAGCCTGCAGCCCTGCTCCCCTCCCATGCCCCAACCCCCTGCTCCCTCCCACCCTCCAAACTCCCCAGTCCCAGACCGGAGCACCCTCCTGCACCCCCACCCCCACCCCTCCAGCCAGAGGCCTCATCCCACCCCCTGCCCCAGCCTGGAGCCCCAGCCCGCACCCTGAACTCCTCACTTCTGGCCACACTCCAGAGCCCACACCCCCAGCCGGAGCCCACACCTCAACCCCCAATGTTGTGAGCATTCATGGCCCTCTATACAATTTCCATACCCAGATGTGGCCCTCGGGCCAAAAAGTTTGCCTACCCTGATGTAGATGTGTTATTTTTTTTAAAAAGTAATACAGGGCAAACTAGACTGTCTTGTTTGCAAATACCCTGTATGTCTCCTCATTCTACATCTCTTCCTTTAGAGGGACACTGGAAACAATGTTTTTAGTTGATAAAAAATTGTTTGCTGATTCAACACACTTTCAGTAATATACCCTGAATATTTCCTGAGCGCTCTTCTTTATTTAAAAAAAAAGAAACCACACTAAGGGTTTTTGATCCCCTGCTGAGTTTATAAAGGCTATTTTGAGCAGTCAAAATTTTGAAAGCACCAAACATAGTAAGACCTACACCTATCTTTTCCCTTTGTTCTTTTTGTACATATTTGCCTACTACACCTCATCAATGTAGCTGTTACTGTTAAAAACCCTCTCACAGAGGCTGGGGGGAAAAAATGCATAGATGTGTACTCCCCCAAGAGCAGTGTGTGAAATAAATGCAACCGATCATCATCAAACTGTGAAACTGACCACAACGTGCTGTTAACACAAAGTCGACAAAAAGAAAAGCCACAATAACTGTAGAGGTTATTTTTAACAATAGTACATAAAAAGCTTTTGGATGGAAATGTGATTTCCAAATTTACAGTAGATTCATAACCATTAAATTCTTGTCCATTAAATAAATAAACCACATTCTATGCCAGTTACAAGAGAGTGAAATATGAGGACTGATTCTAAAATGTATGCTGCTGAATGGTCTGAATTAGCCATTTTTAAAGTTACTTAAATTATATTAATATATATTTCTCAAACTATTTTCTAGCCATACATGTGCTGTTTTCCAACATTCAATCATTAAAAATAGTTTATATCAAACGTTTCTTTGTATTTGTTAGTCTTCTTAGAACTAAGCACTTTCCAGGACAAGTTCTGTATGTCTGACTGATCAGCTCAAGTAAACAAGAGTATTTTCAATCCATTAATCTTGTAACTATCACCATGAAGAGAAGAAAATTACATTTATCCAGTAAGATTCCAGAATTTTCCAAGCCTCTCATATAAACATGCATTTGTCTTCAATGTGAAAACTAATAAATATCAAAAAGAAAAGGCGTACTTGTGGCACCTTAGAGACTAACCAATTTATTTGAGCATAAGCTTTCGTGAGCTACAGCTCACTTCATCGGATGCATACTGTGGAAACTGCAGAAGACATTATATACACAGAGACCATGAAACAATACCTCCTTCCACCCCACTCTCCTGCTGGTAATAGTTTATCCAAAGTGACCACTCTCCTTACAATGTATATGAAAATCAAGGTGGGCCATTTCCAGCACAAATCCAGGTTCTCTCACCCTCCGCCCCCCACACACAAACTCACTCTCCTGCTGGTAATAGCCCACCCAAAGTGACCACTCTCCCTACAATGTGCATGATAATCAAGGTGGGCCATTTCCAGCACAAATCCAAGTTTAAAAAAATTCAAATCCAGACTCCAGCGAGAAACTGCTGAATTGGAATTCATTTGCAAATTGGATACTATTAATTTAGGCTTAAATAGAGACTGGGAGTGGCTAAGTCATTATGCAAGGTAGCCTATTTCCCCTTGTTTTTTCCAACACCCCCCCCCCCCCCAACGTTCTGGTTAAACTTGGATTTGTGCTGGAAATGGCCCACCTTGATTATCATGCACATTGTAGGGAGAGTGGTCACTTTGGATGAACTATTACCAGCAGGAGAGTGAGTTTGTGTGTGTGGTTTTTGGAAAAAGGGGGGGGGGGGGGGTGAGAAAACCTGGATTTGTGCTGGAAATGGTCCACCTTGATTATCATTCACATCGTAAAGAGAGTGGTCACTTTGGATGGGCTATTACCAGCAGGAGAGTGAGTTGGGGGGGGGGGTGAGAAAACCTGGATTTGTGCTGGAAATGGCCCACCTTGCTTATCATACACATTGTAATAAGAGTGATCACTTTAGATAAGCTATTACCAGCAGGAGAGTGGGGTGGGAGGAGGTATTGTTTCATGGTCTCTGTGCATATAAATGTCTTCTGCAGTTTCCACAGTATGCATCCGATGAAGTGAGCTGTAGCTCACGAAAGCTTATGCTCAAATAAATTGGTTAGTCTCTAAGGTGCCACAAGTACTCCTTTTCTTTTTGCGAATACAGACTAACACGGCTGTTACTCTGAAACCAATAAATATCAAAGAAAACAATAAAGATGCTACACTCTTCGGAAACTTAGCTCCCCGAGTGTTTCTCCAAACTATTCTAATATTAGGCCTCAACAGAGTTCAACAACAGAAACATCTTTTAAAACACCAGATTTTGCAGAACGCTGTGCCAAATAAGATTTACAAAGGCCTGTGGTAGCATTTTGCAACATTGAGGCAGAGGAGGGTTTGGCAACTGCAGCAGGGGTAGGAACTAGGCTGCTTATCATCGCTGGGCAAGTTTTGACAGAATTTGAGTTTCTTGAGACTAAGCAAAGTATACACCTAGAATTTCAATTGTGCATCCAGGACACTGACATTCATTCCTAAGTTGGCCCCAGTACCCAGGTTAATGAAACAATTTTTACTCTTCAACATAATCTGAGTGGATATCATGAAGGCTGGTTTGCTTTTTTTAGTTTGTTCCTGTTTCAGTTTGTGTATGTTTGTCCGTACTATCTTTTGTAAGAACTTGTCTTGCTATGGCTGGCCCTAGGTACCCGATAAGTGTTCTGACATCACCTTCTCTGATCAAGCCTATGATTTCCCCTGCCTTCTGGCTCACAATACAAACTTGTTTTACCTAATCCACCTCTGCATTCTAGTGACAAGTATTGCAATTCACCTTCCTATTGACAAAACCTCTCACTAAATTAGAATTTGCACGATGTGGAGACAAGGAAAAGACCAGAACTTAGAGGTGATACAGAACAAGATTTAGACATGACCTGGAAGTGTGGGGAAAGAGGAGAGGGGCCCAGATTGTGTGGCTGAGTGACAGAAGATAGCATTGCTGCCAGCAGGAACAGAAAAGGTGGGAAGCAAAGAGGTCTTGGGAGTTCTAAGCAGTTCAAATTTCATAGATTTCTTAAGCCAGAAGAACCATTATGACCACCTGGTCTGACCTCCTGAATAACACAAGCCATAGAACCTTACCAGTTAATTTCTGTTTCAAGCCCATATAGCTTCCGTTTGAGCTATAGCATCTCTTTTACAAATATATGCAAACTTAAGTGACTGAGAATCCACGATATTCCTAGGTATGTAGTCCTAATGTTTAATTACCCTCCCTGTTAAAAACCCACGCCTTATTTCTAGTCTGAATTTATCTAGCTTCTAGGCTTTCAGATATATTAAGCTGAAAGCAAAAACATCCTCGAGGATATGTTAGAGAAACAGACAAAGATGCAAGATTGGATGGATGGAATCAGATCAGGAGTGGAGGTACATTTATGTATGATCAGATTAAAGGTGGCAGGGATAAGGGAAAGGGTGTAGGAGCAAGAAGAGCAGGCAAAAGACAAAGCCCGGTAGGATCCCAAGTTCTAGGCTGTTGGGAAATGAGGAACAGAAGGATTCAAAAGAATATGTGAAGACGGCACAGGAGAGAGTGTGGGAAAGGAGAAGACGAGAAATCATGCACACTGATGGATTGAAGAATAATGGAAGGGAAACAGGTGGGCAGTACTGAAGGAGATAAAGTGATTGTCACAAAAAGGGAAAGGCAAATGAAAAGTCATAGAACAAGTAGCATTTAGTGAAAACAAGGTTGAATGAGTGGCCCTTTTGATAAGTCGATGTGTTGATTGAGAGTTTAAGGTCAAAGAAGGAGGGAGGCTAAGCAACAGACAGCACATCAATACTGCAGTTGGCCAGGATGAAGGTGAGAGAATGTGACTGTTATGAGAAGGAGAATAAGGTGTCAAATCAGACTAAAATGGATGGGAAGGAGTCAGGTGAACTGTAGATGACCACCAAAAAAATCAATATACATTATTAAGCCGAAAAGCATAAAATTTATATTAAACCATAAACTTTTAGTTGATCAAATGGCAAGACCAAGAAATTTATATTTGATTCTTGTCATAATATGCAAACTTTTTGATCACAAAAATGCACGTACAATACCAGAGCACATTTGAGCAACTGAATCAAAAATTTATTTTGTACTGATAAGACCACAGAAATTCACAACAGCATCCCTCAATGAAGCACTATATATATTTTTAGAACACTGACTAGGGAATTAAAAATAACAGAAGTCATGAACTTATATGATTTGAATGTCTGCTTTCCTCAGGGATGACAATAAAAATGAAACCCAAAAGGACTTCAACAAATAATGAATTTTTATGATGTGTAGCCAAAGATTTTAGTTTATTGCTCGTTTACTTTGTGATTACGATTAACTAACATAATGTCATGTCATATATAATCGTATGTTAAACAGACTTAAGTTGTAGGATTATAGAAGTATAAAATTGATCAGTAGGTAATATCAGTTTGTCAAGTGGAGTCCTTGAGATCTCAGATGAATTTTTTAAATACAGTAACTCCCCACTTAACATCGTCCCAGTTAACATGGTCTCGTTAATAGGTCGCTGATCTATTAGAGAACATACTCCTTTAAAGTCCTGCAATGTTCCCTTATAACGCTGTTTGGCTCCCCCTGCCCAGTGCTCCTGCCCGAGAGTGCCGGGCAAGCGGGCAGAACGGGGCAAGCTCCTGCACCCCGACCCCGCTCCGCCACTGCCTCAACCAAGCTTCATAATCATCATTGGTGAGTACAGTATTCGTTTGTTTAAAATTTAAAACGTATACTATATATGTATATAACTTCTTTTGTCTGGAGAAAAAAAATCTCCCTGGAACCTAAACCCCTCTATTTACATTAATTCTTATAGGGAAACTGGATTGGAGTAACACTGCATTTTTCACGAACATAACTAGGACGTTAAGTGAGGAGTTACCGTAGTCCCTCTTCCTCTTCACCATCTATGTCTTCTTCCCATATGTTCCTCCCACTCTCAATCTTTGTGCTTTAGATGTGTGTGGCAGGGGTTAATCTTTTATCAAGCTAGGGAGGATGTCAAAAGTTGAGGCAACCTGATGGATGGGGAATTCTTAGGCCAGTCTGAAACCAGGACAGAGATGAAAAGACGTTCAGTACACAGCAGCATAGCAACCTGAAGATGTACCCTGATAATTCTGACACAATCATTCCCTGGGCTAAGAAGATGCTTAGCCTATGGGTTCAGGGTCTGGTTATTCAGTCAAGGATATGGTTATTGCCCAGCAAACAAGAATAACCATAAGATATTTAAATAACCATGCAGCCATTATATGCCAGTCCTCAGTGTTCAGGGATCTGTACATCAGTAATTGTAAAGCATCCATGCACTCTGAATGGCAAAGAATTTTATTTCACTGTCGCAATAATTCATAGATTCCAAGGCCATTGTGATCATGTAGTCCAACCTGCTGTACAGCACAAGCCAAAGAACTTCCCCAAAATAATACCTAGAGCACATCTTTAAAAAAACAAAATCTTGATTTAAAAATTGTCAGTGAATGAGAATCCACCATGACTCTTAGTAAATTGTTCCAATGGTTAATTACTCACTGTTAAAAATGTATGCCTTATTTCTAGTATCAGTTGTCTAGTACAGAAGGTGAGAAGGGCTAAATGACGCAATGATGTTATATGACTGAGAATTTATCTTTATCGGTTGAATACAGTTTTAACAGTTTGCTTTACATAAAAACAATACTGGAAAATTGAACGGTGCAGAATTGAAAAAATATTGTGTCACAAAATAATGATAAAAGAACAATTTGGAAAAATACATACCATGTTTTCTACTCTGAGTTCAAAAGGCATAGGATTGTATACCATCAGCTGAACTTCACATACATCTCCTTGGACCCACTGGAAGTCTGTAAAAAATAATTACACATTTAAAACCAGAAGTGTACCATAACAGCACTCCTAACTGCTGCTGACATATTGCTACAGAGATGCTAGTA
The DNA here is from genome assembly GCF_965140235.1 of Caretta caretta. Classification (NCBI taxonomy): domain Eukaryota; kingdom Metazoa; phylum Chordata; order Testudines; family Cheloniidae; genus Caretta; species Caretta caretta. The sequence goes on along the minus strand of NC_134207.1, from coordinate 10,608,368 downwards.
CTCAGAGCTATCCCTACGGTCAAATGCAAATTCCCAGATAACCTCCACAACCCAGTTTCCTGCTGAAGTGAGCACCTTTCCATACTGTACCCCTTTCAGGAGTCTGATGTGTCTTACGTACCCCCACGTTTCACCTCACTTAAGAACTACTTGCTTACAATATTAGACAAAAATACAGAAGCGTCACAGCACACTGTTACTGAAAAATTGCTTATTTTCCCATTTTTACTATATAATTCTAAAATAAATCAACTGGAATATAAATACTGTACTTACATTTCAACGTATAGTATATAGAGCAGTATAAACATGTCATCGTCTATATGAAATTTTAGTTTGCACTGACTTTGCTAGTGCTTTTTATGTAGCGTGTTGTAAAACTAGGCAAATATCTAGATGAGTTGATGTACCCCCTGGAAGACCTCTACGTACCCCCAGAGGTACATATACTCCTGGTTGAAAACCATTGTGTTAGGGGACTGGAAGTGCAAAGGCTAGAGGTGGATTGGTTACCTTAATAAGCTGGGAGACGGTACAAATAAAATAAATGGCAGTTCTTGTCCCAAAAAGCTTAATCCTATGAGGTACCAAGTACTCTGGTAACAATCCAAAAACGCACTTAAACACATGCTTAGCTTTAAACACTTGAGAGGTCCCATTGACTTCTGTGGTGGCTACTTACATGCTGAGGTGCTTTTCTGGATCTGGGCCAGAGTGCTCAGCACCTCATGGAATCAAGTACCAGAATGCAACAGTATGGTAAGGAGTGAACCCAACACAGGGAAAGAATGAGGAAAGAGTGGCAGTAATAGGAACACAAGTTTTCATGTATATGAGCTGAGTATGATTTGGCAGCTTCATTTATTTAAAAAGATAAGAGGAACAGTAACACTGATAAATCAATCACTAACAGGAGACCTGATTAACCATTAGTTGAGAACCTCATGCACTCCCTTTTAATTCTCTTCAGGAAAGAGTAGGTAACTTGGGAGCTTTATTGAGGGTGGCAAGAAAATCTCAGAACTAAGTATGTACCATACCAAGTACAGAGACATAAGTGGAGACATACCAACATTACAAACTAAATTCAATTTTAGAAGTATAAACAAGCATGAGGATTAAAGGGAAAGATCAAGGAATACCATTACTAGTAATTGGGAGATGCTTAATCACAGAGGTCTCACTATAGTAGTAGTTGGAATGCAGAGATTCTGGTTGCAGCTTTTAAAGTATTTCAGTGCTCTGGCTTTCTCCATATTTTAACATACCTTGTTAGCACGCCCTTGTCAAGATAATATTAGTAAGTGGACTGCATAAATCAAGACTTGTTGTTTAATATGAAACTAATTCACATGCTGAAATTGGCTGTACTAAAATTACACATTCACAACCATTTACTACTGTCTGATTACATTTTCTTAGCAATATTACAGAAGGCTTAAGGGATAGGTTTTTAATGAAAATGTTTAACTCCAATTAATGCTAGCAGGAATTAAGGACATGCACTGTGAGACAAATATAACCTCTTAAAAAGCATGAAACCTGCAAATGAAAACTATCAGACAAATTGCTGATTAAATGAAGAATATTATTTATACACCGTAACTTGTGATTTTTTGTTAGTGCCCAAAATGAAGTAGACACTTTCCAATTACATCAAGAGGCCATTACTCATACACAGAGCGTAGACTAAAGATGAATTCCTTACAGACAAACAGTAATTTTTACACTATTTATAAATCAAATGAATAAATACACTACAACCCTCACAGAATCTGGAAGGGTGAGTTACCAGCACAACAACATGCCGAGATGTCAATATTTGATCATTCCAAGTCTCTCTCAAAGCAAAGACACTCAAATGATGGATTTCAATTCTGTAAGTAACTACTGAAAACAAAAAGAACGAGGAGTACTTGTGGCACCTTAGAGACTAACAAACAACTTACTGAAAACAAGAAACCTACTGTAAGCTATACTATGCAGATCAGTTATCTATTTGGTCTTATTATTAGCAAAAAGTATATGAGGAAACAGCTGTGGACTTGGGATCCGGAAAGGAAAAGATAATAACAATTGTACAAATTTATTAACTCAAAGAAATTTCAATTTTTCTGTTTAGTACCACTATTTATTATTTGTATTGTGGCAGGACCCAGAGATCCCAACTAGATCATAGCCTTACTGAGCTTGATGCTGTACAAACATCAGTAGAGGTAGTCCATGCCCCAAATTGCTTACAGTCTAATTTAAGACAAGGCTAAACAAGTAACAGAAAATCAGAGGAAATGGGGGAGAGAGGATAACTAACATTAACAAAGAAGTGAGGTGATAGAATCTAGCATTTTCAAATTTTTTCATAGTGTAGACATTACAATAGAGAAATTCTTTGCATGAGAGGAAAGTGATCAGGAACAGCCAGCATGGATTCACCAAGGGAAGGTCATGCCTGACTAATCTAATCGCCTTCTATGATGAGATTACTGGTTCTGTGGATGAAGGGAAAGCAGTGGATGTATTGTTTCTTGACTTTAGCAAAGCTTTTGACACGGTCTCCCACAGTATTCTTGTCAGCAAGTTAAGGAAGTATGGGCTGGATGAATGCACTACAAGGTGGGTAGAAAGCTGGCTAGATTGTCGGGCTCAACGGGTAGTTATCAATGGCTCCATGTCTAGTTGGCAGCCGGTATCAAGTGGAGTGCCCCAAGGGTCGGTCCTGGGGCCGGTTTTGTTCAATATCTTCATAAATGATCTGGAGGATGGTGTGGATTGCACTCTCAGCAAATTTGCGGATGATACTAAACTGGGAGGAGTGGTAGATACGCTGGAGGGGAGGGATAGGATACAGAAGGACCTAGACAAATTGGAGGATTGGGCCAAAAGAAATCTGATGAGGTTCAATAAGGATAAGTGCAGGGTCCTGCACTTAGGACGGAAGAACCCAATGCACAGCTACAGACTAGGGACCGAATGGCTAGGCAGCAGTTCTGAGGAAAAGGACCTAGGGGTGACAGTGGACGAGAAGCTGGATATGAGTCAGCAGTGTGCCCTTGTTGCCAAGAAGGCCAATGGCATTTTGGGATGTATAAGTAGGGGCATAGCGAGCAGATCGAGGGACGTGATCGTTCCCCTCTATTCGACATTAGTGAGGCCTCATCTGGAGTACTGTGTCCAGTTTTGGGCCCCACACTTCAAGAAGGATGTGGATAAATTGGAAAGAGTCCAGAGAAGGGCAACAAAAATGATTAGGGGTCTAGAACACATGACTTATGAGGAGAGGCTGAGGGAGCTGGGATTGTTTAGCCTGCAGAAGAGAAGAATGAGGGGGGATTTGATAGCTGCTTTCAACTACCTGAAAGGGGGTTCCAAAGAGGATGGCTCTAGACTGTTCTCAATGGTAGCAGATGACAGAACGAGGAGTAATGGTCTCAAGCTGCAGTGGGGGAGGTTTAGATTGGATATTAGGAAAAACTTTTTCACTAAGAGGGTGGTGAAACACTGGAATGCGTTACCTAGGGAGGTGGTAGAATCTCCTTCCTTAGAGGTTTTTAAGGTCAGGCTTGACAAAGCCCTGGCTGGGATGATTTAACTGGGAATTGGTCCTGCTTCGAGCAGGGGGTTGGACTAGATGACCTTCTGGGGTCCCTTCCAACCCTTATATTCTATGATTCTATGATTCTTTCATAGACCGTATCTTCATTCATTCACAATTGCACAGACCATTTCTACTCAGGGATATTAGAAAAGGATTTCATATATTTTAATTGTATAAATGAAATTTAGCAACTAGGAAGGAGGAAAGTCAACATCGTACGACTAGTCAACTTGCCATAAAGTACTTGTGAAGTGCTCCACATCCTTTAATTTGAAAACATTAGGTCAATCATATGTATAGTTTAATGGTTCTAAACCAACTCTGAAAGTTTTTAAAATACCTTAAACTCCTGTGCTGCCTTAACATTCACCTCCTTTCCAACCTTCATCCTTCCCTGAAAAAACAAATCCGTGGCTCACTTCCAATTATTTTTATATTTATCTCTCCCTTCTATATACAACATATATCCAAACACTTCCCTGTGCAGCATTATTAGGTTTTCTTTTTTTCTTTTTTACGATAGAAAAATATAAACTGTCCTTATTGCTCTCTCAAACAAGAGAGTCCTTCCCTGCTGCTCAGTGCAGGGGTGGGTCCTTGCAAGTGTGAGCTGCAACAGGACAGAAACATCAATGAACACTTATGGTGTACATGCTCTAAGGTCACTAGTCTCTAAGGTGCCACAAGTACTCCTTTTCTTTTCTTTTGCTAATACAGACTAACATGGCTGCTACTCTGAAACTAGTTCAGGACTGTAATGGTACTGCCAGGGCTTGCCCATACCTAACCCTCTATTCATTTTCCCATTTTCTCACTCATCCCCCACGGAAGAGTCAATTGCCAAGCTCCACAACAGTGCACTGAGGTCCAAAATTGCAGACATCCTTAGGATTCCTGAGATGGTAAAGGGAAACCCGCTGGTGCTGCTAGAAGCAGATGGGGTGGTGGAGCCACGTGACACCCCAAATTCCTGGCTCCATGGAAGATTAGGAACAGAGGGGTCTTGGCTACCTCCGTTTCCTACCTCTTAGTGATCCTGGCAGGCCCAGCTGACAAAATCATCCTTCCTGGAGCCTTTTTAAAGGGCCACTCCACATGACAAAACTTTCAGGAGATATTTAGCCCATATTGCACTGTTGGAAGAAGAAGGGGTAGTGGTCCCCAAACTTTCTTGTGGGAATAGCATATTGTTATTCCCAAAAGACTGTGGTGGGCGCCTGACACGTCACCGCCGAAAAGCGGCAGCGGGAAGAAGCGTCGCTGCTGAAACGGCAACGCTTCTCAGGGGCATTTCGGCGGTGCGGTGTCCTGCAGGCGCACAAAAATGCCCCAGCAGGCACTACGTTGGGGACCCCTGCGGTAGCTGAAGCCACATATTCTCAAAAATACTAGCTTTGCAGGGAGAAGTTGTGGGATTCATCTAGCCCCTGCCACTTACTAACAGCCATTATGAATGGTATACTAGTCAAATAAAACTATGAAACGTTATTAGGTGGTTCCTACTGGGGATATATTGTACACTCTTACTTCTGTAGATGCTAAGTCAGTATTTTATAACACTGATCACTTTAACTGGGTCACAAATATCTTTGGTTTTATTTCTCATAACCATGATACTAAAGCTATTTAATAGGACTATAATAATCCAATGTAATATTTAAAATATAATCAATTCCAAAAAAGCTTATCAGCTTATGAGAGCTAAAGAGCTGTAAGCAGTTTCTTAATACTCTTCTCAAGGGCTCCATTTCCCTTTGGGTTTTCACTAATATTTGACTTCCTTTGCTGTAATGATGATTTATTCAATTATACACTAGGACCCATCTGCAAAGTAATACAAGATAATGAACCAGGATTATTTGTAACAACTTCAATAAGCTACCAGTTGTTTAGAATATCACAAGAACTATCCAGAGAGAATAAATTGTTGAATATTTTTGTGACCTATAGTTAGGTAAATTAAATATATTTCTTCAAAGTACTGGCTTTTGTCATTGCTTGAAAGAAGTACCTTGAATATCTTGAGTTTCTTACAAGATACTTAAGACATGATAAGAAGCAGTGGTGGAGCCCACAAGGCACAACAGAGGGTGGTCATCCTCCCAGCACTCTTTAAATGTATGTATGGTGCCTTTTCAAGCATATTTCTCAATTGAAAAATGACCATCAATGACCCATCCCCTCCCCAAGTTAGTTAGAAAACCTGACTTTACTAATGGCTTTGTTCCTCATATGCTTTGAATTAAAAAGAATTAAGACCAATAATGTAGAAGCAATTTGAAAAGCGGGTATACTTTACAATGCATATACTGAAGGTGGTTTGAGCTTTCAAAGGTCACAACCAGCCTCAATATCCCCTTAGACTGGATCACTCACCTGACATCTAGCAAGTGAAGTCTCTGCTCCTGACTATTAGCATGTGGCTTTGGGGAAAAACACAAGAGGAAAATGTCCTGGTTATTGTGAAACGGCAACACCACCTTAGGAAGGAAGGCCGGGTGAGGATGTAGCTGGACTTTGTCCTTGAAGAAAACCATGTATGATGGTTCCAAAGTAAGGGCCCTGATTTGCGAGACCCTCCTGGCTGAGGTGATGGCCACCAGGAAGCCACATTCCAGGACAAGTAGAGTAAGGAGCATGTTGCCAAAGGCTCAAAGGGGGCCCCCACGCGTCTCAATAGTGCCAAGTTAAGGTCCCAAGACTGGATACGCTGCTTCACCTGTGGGTATAGCCTATCCAGTCCCTTAAGAAAACGGCTACAGAGCTCATTAGCGAAGATTGACCTGCCATTCACCCTCAGGTGAAAGCCCGAGATAGTCACCAGGTGCACTCTAATTGAAGATACTGACAGCCCTTGCTGCTCTAGGTGTGTAGCAAGTAGTCCAGAATACCTGGAACTGTTGCCTGCCTGAGAGGGCAAGATGCCTTTTCTGGCCTCGCCAGATTGAGAATCTCTTCCATTTTGCCAGATACACAGCCCTGCAGGACAGTTTTCTGCTCTGTAACAGGACCTGCTGAACCAAGTCCGAGCATGCCAGCTCCAAGGGGTTCAGCCATGGAGCTTCCAGGCTGTGAGATGGAGGGACTCGATGTTTGGATGCTGCAGATGCCTGTGATCCTGAGAGATTAGATCTGGAAACAGAGACAGGGTGATTGGTGTTTCTAAGGAGAGATTCAGGAGGGTGATAAAACAATGCTCGTGCGGCCAGGCCAGCACTATCATGATCAAGCACGCCTCATCTCTTTTGACCTTCAGTAGAGCCCTGTGTATGAGTGGAATACATGGAAATGCGTAGAAAAGATGGTCCTTCCAGGGGATAAGGAACACATTCGAGATCGAGCCCAGACTGAGATTTTGAAAGGAGCAGAACTGTGGGCACTACCTCTTGTATTTTGTTCAAACAGGAGTACCTTGGGAGTCCAGCACCTCTGAAAAACATCCATCACAACGTCCAGGTGAATGGACCATGTGTGGTTGGTGAAGAATCTGCTGAGATGATCCGCTAGCGCATTCTGAGCCCCTGAAAGGAAGGGCTCCTCAAGACGAATCAAGCAGGTTAAGCAGAATTCCCAGAGGTGGAGGGCTTCCTGGTATAGGTGAGGTGAGCATGCTCCACCCTGTCTGTTTATATAGAACATCGCCGTCATGTTGTCTGTAAGCAGTGACACGCACTTGCCTTCTTGTCAGGCATTGCAGCCTGACCTCACGAGATGTACTACTCCAAGTTCTCTCACAATTGATGAAGTGAGAGCTCCTCCTGAGACCAGAGGACCCCCTGAGAACTCCTAGATGAGCTCCACAGCCCAGTTGGGAGGTGTCAGTGACCAGAGACATCCATGGTTGGGGTTTGGTGAATGGAACACCTGCACAGAGTGACCCCAGGTCCAACTGGAGGGAGGCCATCACATGATGGGGAAGTGTGACCACCACAGCCAAGCCGTCTTGCACACGATGGTATGCTGATGCTAGCCAGACTTGGAGTGCTCTGAGTCGCAACCTCATGTACTTTACCACATAAATGCAGGAAGCCATCTGCCCCAGATGCTTCAGAGAGATGCTTACCATGGTGCTAAGTTCCTTTCTGAGGTTCTGTATGATTGCTCCCAGCGATTGGAATCTGGCTTCCGGAAGGAAGGCTTTGGTTTGGATGGAGTCAAGGACCATTCCTATGAATTCTGTTCTTTGGGCGAGGTTTGACTTCTGAGTGTTCAACAACAGGCCTAGCCTCTGAAAGGTTGATAGTGTTGTTGAACGTGTGCCTCCACCTCAGACCTGGACTGGCCTCTGACCAGCCAGGCATCAAGGTAGGGATGGATACACCTGCACCCTTTGCTTTCTCAGGAATGCCGCGACCACTGTCATGCACTTCATAAAGACCTGAGGGGCTGCTGATAGACCAAAGGGCAGCACTGTGATCTGAGAGTATCTGTCCCACCATGAACCGGAGGAATCTCCTGTGGTCTTGAAGAATCGAGACGTGAAAGTACTCTTCTTTCAAGCCAAGAGCAGCATACCAGTCACCTAGATCCAAGTGACCGTGCGGAACTTCAGCTTCCTTATGAATTTGTTGAAGTTTTGCAGGTATAGGATGAATCTGAGACCTCCCCTGGCCTTGAGAATTAGGAAATACCTGGAGTAAAACTCCTTGCCCCTTTGCTCCTGTCAAGGTTCCTCCCCCACTCTGAACTCTAGGGTACAGATGTGGGGACCTGCATGAAAACCTCCTAAGCTTACTTTTACCAGCTTAGGTTAAAACTTCCCTAAGGTACAAATTAATTTTATCCTTTGTCCTTGGAATAACCACTGCCACCACCAAACTCTAACTGGGTTTACTGGGAAACGTAGTTTGGACACGTCTTTCCTCCCAACCCTTGCACCCAACTTCCTGGGAAAGGTTTGGTAAAAATCCTCACCAATTTGCATAGGTGACCGCAGACCCAAACCCTTGGATCTGAGAACAATGAAAAAGCATTCAGTTTTCTTACAAGAAGACTTTTAATAGAAATAGAAGTAAATAGAAGTAAAGGAATCACCCCTATAAAATCAGGATGGTAGATACCTTACAGGGTAATTAGATTCAAAACATAGAGAATCCCTCTAGGCAAAACCTTAAGTTACAAAAAAGACACAGACAGAAATAGTCATTCTATTCAGCTCAATTCTTTTCTCAGCCATTTAAAGAAATCATAATCTAACGCATACCTAGCTAGATTACTTACTAAAAGTGCTAAGACTCCATTCCTGTTCTATCCACAGCAAAGCAGCATACCAACAGACACAGGCCCTTTGTTTCTCTCCCTCCTCCCAGCTTTTGAAAGTATCTTGTCTCCTCATTGGTCATTTTGGTCAGGTGCCAGCGAGGTTACCTTTAGCTTCTTAACCCTTTATAGGCGAGAGGAGTTTTCCTCTGGCCAGGAGGGATTTTAAAGGGCTTTACCCTTCCCTTTATATTTATGACAGCCCCTTAACTCCAGACAAACCTCCTCTACCACTCCCAGCTGCAGAAAAATTTGCACTTCTTGAATTAGAAGTTGCTCGTGGGAAGGGTCCCTGAAGAGGGACGGGGAGGGAGGGTGGAAAGGAGAGTAGGAACTGAATTCAAGTGTATCCCAGTCTTATCGTGCGAAATACCCAGCAGTCTGAAGTAATATGGACTCTCGTCTGAAAAAAAGTGAGATAGTCAGTCCACAAAGATAGGGGAGGAAAGATCCTGACGGTACGCCATCTTCATGGATGCCTTCAAAAAGCCTGCTTGGCACCTGACCTTTGCGTGGACAACCCTGATGTGTGGGCCAACAAGGGCTGGGGGCCACCTCTCATAGCCCCTACCCTGCTTTCTATCATAGTCCTGCCTTGGCTGTGACTGGTAGAAGCGAGGCAATGGCTGCAGGTTGAAGTGTTTTCTCAATGGGATGGGGGTATGCAGACCCGAGTGTTCAACAACAGGCCTAGGCTCTGAAAGGTTGATAGTGTTAGTTGAACGTGTGCCTCCACCTCAGATCTAGACTGGCCTCTGGGACTTTAGCGTGGCCTTGGAGTCCTTCGAACTATGCAACTTTGCGTCCAATTGCTTGGAAAACAAGGACGTGCCCTCAAACGGTAGGTCCTGGATCATTTGCTGCACTCACAAGGCAGGCTCGAAGCCTAGCCAAGAGGACCTTCTCATCCCCACAGCCAAAACTATGGTCTGTGCGGCTGACCGTGTGGCCACATCCAGAGCTGCTTGCAGGGACATATTTGCTACCACCCTGCCTCCCTCAACCAAAACGGAGAACTCGGCCTTGGAGTCCTGGGGCAGCAACTCCTTAAACTTCATCAATACACCCTGGGAGTTAAAGCTGTATCTGCTGAAGAGCACCTGCTGGTTAGCAATACGAAGCTGGAGGCTTAGGACTAGGTCCCTATTGCCCCTGCCTCTCACGCTCGGTCTCTGCGGAGACCAACAGCGACCCAGGGAAGGAAGGGTATAAAGGCACTCAAGCCTCCTTGGGGGAACAAAATATTTGCATTCCACCCTCTTTGCCATAGGCTGCAGGGAGGCCGGGGTCTGCCACAGTGCACTGTGCACTGACATTCTATGGCGGCACTGTTCAGGGGCAGGGCTACCCGGGAGGGGCCCCAACAGTGCCAAAATGTCCACCAGGGCATGGGATATTTCAAAAACTTCCTCTGCCTGGATTCCCAGGTTCTGTGTCACCCGCCTCAATAGGTCCTGGTGTGCCCAGTGATCATCCTGTATGGGTGCAATCAAGGTACCTGCCACCTCCAGTGAGGAGGAAGAGGATCCCAGAACCGGTACCAGGCCTTGCTCCTGTTGGTCAGCTCCCAAAAGGTCCCAAGGTGCTGGCTCTTGTGCCACGCTACCGGGCTCAGTACCTTGGTTCTTTCCCTGTACTACCAGGGATGGGGACAGCAGCAGGGCCATCATCTCAGACGCCATGGAGTATGGCCTGTGTGATTGGGGACCTTGGTCCTGATGAAAAACCCACGGAGTCCAGATGGGCCATTGCACAGACATTTGCCGCTCCTACTGGAGGTATAGGATTCCGGCTCTGATTACAAAAAACTGAGGATTCACTCCCCAGGGACCATGGGGGGCGGTGCCGGATGGTACCGGTGAGCGGTGCCAGGACAGAGATGACTAGGGCTGCTGCATCATGATCAGCTTTTCTTTAGATGGAACCTGGTGCCCGTAGCCACCCTCGTCTGAAGTGCCAGTTCACGTCTGGTCAGTGATGGCAGAACAAGGAGGAACAGCAGGTCCCATGCTGCCTGAACTGCCTGCCTGTCCCTCACAGAAGCCAGCGCAGAGGCCGAAGTGCTTGGTGCCGAGTAGAGATGACCCAGCTCCAAAGGGCCGCCTCCATTAGGAGAAACTTAAATCTCTGGTCCATTTCTTTTTGGGTCTAGGGCTTGAAGCCTTTACAAATACTGCAACCATCACCCAGGTGAGATTCACCCAAATACCTGAGGAAAGCTGCGTAGGGATCACTGATGGGCATAGGCTTACGGCAAGCCTCGCACAGTTTAAACCCCAGAGACAGAGGCATGGCCCAGCACAGGGGCGGGAAGAACGCCGTTAAGCGGGGTCCTACTCTCTACTACTAGTTATCCACTTACTGTAACTCTAACAAAAGCTTTCAACTATTTACAGGTGAATACAAAAAAGTCCACTGGGGAGAGTTGCTTGGAACTAGCTGAAGCAATATTGGAACTATTAGCAATTAGCGATTGTCACTCGTGGAAAGAAGGAACTGAGGAGGCGACGGGTCGGCAGGCTCCTGTATACAGCACCTTGAGGGCAACTCCAGGGGGCACCGAATCTGACCCAATGGATACCACTGAGGGGAAGACCTTCTAGCAACTGAGCACACGTCGCGCGCACACACACACACCTGCATGGGAATGGACATGAGCAAGCACTCGAAAAAGTACTGGTAGGTAAAGTACCATGAGAAGAAAATCGAAGGGAAAAGGGGAGTTCAGGAGAATTGACAGTTTTTCAAAGAGACAATATTAAGAGTACTACACCAAACTATCCCGATGGGAAGGAAAGATAAGAATAGTGAAAGGCCAACATGGCTCCATCAGGAGCTCTTTAATAAATTAAAAATAAAAAAGGAATCCTTCAAAAAGTGGAAACATGGAAAAAATGCTACAGAAGAGTACAAAAAAATAGCACAAGCATGTAGGGACAAAATCAGAAAGGCTAGGGGACAAAATGAGTTACACCTAGCAAGGGACATAAAAGGGAATAAGAACAGGTTCTTTAAATACATGAGGAGCAAGAGAAAGATGAAAAAGTATAGGTTGTCTAATTAGTGGGGAAGGAGAGCTGATAACTAATGAGATCAAGAAAGTGGAGGTGTTTAATGCCTATTTTGCTACACTCTTCACAAAAAGGTTAGTGGTGACTATTCCTGGGGGAATTCTGCACCAAAAAATTAAAAATGCTGCACACAATATTTGAAAATTCTGCAAAGTGCTGCATATTTTATTTGTCAAAACAACAGTATAATCATGCCAGTTAAAATTATTTTGGTAATTTATTTCCAAATATTTGTCAGCAAGTATGTCTAACAATACAGACCAAAAAAAAACAAAACAAAAAAAAAAGATTCTTGTAATTATTTTTTAACAAATAGATTCCTTACTAGGCACATTAATACAGAACTTTGTGTAATTCATTTAAATTACAATAGAGAACTGTATTTCCTGTACCTGTCAGAAGCAGTGCAAAGGCTTGGGGGAGTCGGGGGTAATGGAGGAGCTGAGGGAGACGGAAGGAGGAGTCTAGGAGTGAACCTGGAGAACGTTGGGTGTGGGTGGAAGATTTTTCTTTGGGGCGGGGATGGGATTATTAGGGTGTTGAGAAGCCTCCCCCATGCAGACCCTGGCTGACCCCAAGCCTCTCCCACTCAGTCAGGCACGTCTGCCCCGTCCCTGGACCCCTCATCCCCATGGGTCTCTACAGGACCTCCTCCCCTTCCCCAGGCTCAATGCTGTCACCCCATTAGGTCCTGAGCCCATGGTCCAGTCTGTCCCCGCCACTAGCCATTCTGAACCCCCAGGCTGTGACCCCAGTCGCCCTGTGTGCCCCACTCTGTCCTAACCTGGCTCTGTGGGCAGGGTGCTATGATGAACTCTGCTCCTGGGGGAAGAATTCTGCAGCACTGGACACAGAATTTTGTATTTTCCCACATAAAAATACATTTTGCCTAAAAAGTGCTACAGTTCTGCCTTTTGCCCACCAAAAACCGCTGTGGCTCTAGAACACCCAACATGAACACAGCTGGATGTTCTGGCACCACAGCAGCCTCTGGTGGGCAAAAGGCAGAACTGCAGCACTTTTTAGGCAAAATTTTTTTTATGAGGGAAAATACAGAATTATGTGAGACAGATGAATTCTGCACGTCCGCAGATGTGCAGAATTTCCCTCAGGAGTAATGTGACCAGATACACAATATTAACAAGGAGGAAGGAATGCAAGCCAAAATAGGGAAAATACAGGTTAAAGAATATTTAGATAAGTTAGATGTATTCTAGTTAGCAGGGCCTGACAAAATTCATCCTACAGTCCTTAAGGAACTAGCTGAAGCAATATTGGAACCATTAGCAATTATCTTTGAGAACTCATGAAAGACAGAAGAAATCCCAGAGGACTGTATAAGGGCAAACATAGCACTTATCTTAAAAAAGAGAACAATGGTAAGTTGCGGAATTGTAGACCCAGTATGCCTAATTTCAACACCTGGAAAGATACTGGAACAAATAATTAAAGAGTCAATTTGTGGGCATCTAGAGAATAACAGTTAAGGAAAAGCCAGCATGGATTTGTCAAGAACACACCATGCCAAAGCAACCTAATCCCTTTGCTGAACGGAATCACTGGTCTAGTAGATTGTGGGGAAAGCAGTAGACATGATATCTCTTGATTTAATAAGGCTTTTGACACAGTCCCACATGATATTCTCATAAGAAAACTAGGGAAATGTAGTCTAGATGAATTTACTGCAAAGAGGATGCACAATTGGTTGAAAGACCAACTGCAAGAGTAGTTATCAATGATTTGCTGTCTAACTGGGAGGGCATATCTAATGGGGTCCTCAAGGGGTCAGCCACTATTCAATATTTTCATTAATAACTTGGATAATGGCATGGACAGTATGCTTATAAAATCTGCAGATGCCACCAAGCTGGGAGGGATTGCAAGAACTTTGAAAGCCAGGTTTAGAATTCAAATGGACCTGAAATGGGAGAATTGGTCTGAATTCAAAAAGATGAAGTTCAATAAAAGACAAGTGCAGACTACTTCACTTGGGAAGGAAAAATCAAATGCACAACTACAAAATGGGAAATAACTGGCTAGATGGTAATAGCACTGAAAAGGATCTGGAACTTATAGTGGATCACAAATTAAATAAGTGAACAATGTGAAGCAGTTGCAAAAAAGGCTAATATTCTGGGGTATACTAACAGGAGAGCCAAATGTAAAATATGAGAGTTAATCGTCCCACTCTACTAGTCACTGGTGCTGTCTCAACCAGAGGACTGTGTCCAATTCTGGGTGTCACACTTTAGAAAATATGTGGACAAACTGGAGAAAGTCCAAAAGGAGAGCAACAAAAATTATACAAAATTTAGAAAACCTGACCTATGAGGAAAGGTTTAAAAACGGGGCATGTTTAGTCCTGAGAAAAGACAACTAAGAGGGGACCTGATAACAGTCTCCAAATACATTAAGGGCGATTATAAACAGGATTGTGATCCATTTTTTCTCCATATCAACTGAAAGCTTAATGTGCAGCAAGGGAGATTTATGTTAGATATTAGGAAAATTTTTTTTAACTATAAGGAGTAGTTAAGCATTGGAATACGCTTCCAATGGGAGGTTGTGGAATCCCCATCATTGGATATTTTTTAAGAACAGGTTGGACTAATACTATCAGGGATTGTCTGGGTTACTTGATCCTGGCTCAGTGCACACGGCTGGACTAGAGGACTTCCTAAGGTCCCTTCCAGCTCTACATTTCTACGATTCTATGATTCTGTGTGAATTATAGCATGGAATGAAGAAAAATCTATTGTTCGAATGAACAACAGTTTTTAAATCATCATCTCCTCCTTTTTCCAACCCCAAGGTTGGGACAAGGTTATAAGTAGATTCCATCCACATCTGTTTTGAGTCACCATTTGACCCTCTTGGGCGTTTGTCTATACGATTTTATATATTGCACATCTCAATGAAGGGATGCTAGCTCTGCCTATAATTATATCTTCAAGGTACAGAATTTATTTTGGGATTGTTATTTATACCGTATTAGCACCTAGAGGTCCCATTCAGGCAACAAGACCCTATTGTTCCAGGCACTATAAGCACCTGCCTCACAGAGTTTACAATCTTAGTATAAAACAAGATGCAAGTTAGATACAATACATCAGCTGAGGGAGGAGAAATAGATTTTAACAGTGGAACAATCCTGTTTAAAATGATAAACAGCACAAAGTGCCTAACCACTGTAAGTATTTGATTTTAAAATACTTAGTACACTTGATAACAAGTGTTTCTAAGGCCTGGTCTACACTGCCACTTAAGTCATTGTAGGTTATGTCACTCAGGGGTGAGAAAAAAAAAACACTCCCCTGAGTTAACTTACATCGACCTAACGCAACGTCTACACTGCACTATGTTGGCAGGATACGCTCTCCCGCCGACTAAGCTACCAGCTCTTGGGGAGGCAGAGTACTGAAGTCGACAGAAGAGTGCTCTCCCATCAGTTTATCTTGTCTTCAGCAGACCCACTAAATCGATGAAGCAATTGCAGCAGCACCAATTTAGCGGGCCTGTATAGACCAGCCCGAAGAGGTCTAATAGCTCATCATCTCTGAATCAACATACTTTGGATGCGATACAAATAATCATTTAGAACATGATGATGTGAACCACACCTTATTCCCTTTCAGGAATCAGAATCTCTTTCTTGAATTTAATTCAGGTATAGCAATGTGTAAATTTTAAAAAATGCAAACTGTTAATTCTTTCTTCTACAAACGGGAAGACTATTAAAAAACAACTGTACTTCTGTTTTTTAAGTTACTTCTTTTCAAACTAACAGTTGATAGGCCAATAAATAAGAGTTTACTGCCTGTGATGAAATTCTACTTCCATTCTGGAACACAGATTTTGACCAGAATTATAAATTATACTCTCTGCCTCGTAAGTACCTGCCTACACTGATACAGGACACTAGGTCAGTACTTTTCTAGCAGGAATTATGCTGAACCCCAGTTCATTCGAGAAGAGCTAACAAATGGTCAACAAAAATGCACTGTGGAGAGGGGTTAGGATCAGCGGCATCTGTAGCAATATTTCATCTTCCCAAGTACAATGGGCACTCGTAGCATATGATTTTCCAACTCAGATTTTCATTATTTCTAAACTAAATTGGGGTTTAAACCTTATTGGGGGTCAGCAGTACTTGCTTTACCCTGCAATCCTTCCATGACAAAAACTCCAGTTGACTTCACCATAGTGTTCCTGTACAGTGCACATGCAGAACTTGTTCCATTATTCTATGCCACGACTCAGAATAAGAATGAGTTATCCAAGAGCAAAAATTAAGCATCAGAAATATTTCAGTAAGCCACAGCCTTGTTTTGTTGAAGACTTCTGCCTCCTACTCCTTGAACCATATGTTGACGTGCCTCCTCCCTACTTCCCTCATTCTCTCACCCATTTCTAAAATAGCTTACTATTTTCTACCACTCCCAGAGTTCACTTCATACCTTTATCACTCCAATATCAGAAGTGTCTTTGAACATTTACAGAAATGTCATGATTTCTCTGCAACTGATCCTCTGATTGCTACAGTACATAACATTTCTGTCATCACCCTTGCCTACGTCACTGCTGTTTATCAGATCTTAGTGTCCAAATATCACACAATCATTTTTATTACAACCTATCGAATATAATCATCATTACTGAAATTTACTTCTGATAGCATCCACAACATGCTAGGTGCATTACAAACAGTGAAGAGTACCTTGTTTGGAGTGCCCCATTAAGCTAATTCAGGTCTGTTCCCTATAGTAAATTTTTCAATTAAAAGAAAGAGGCTTTTATCATTTTGCTTCAAGAGATCATGTACAAACGTTATTCACATGTCTCTTGAAGGAGGCATATATGTAGCAGCAGCAGCACTTAGCATACCTCCTCTCAGACAGATCCCAGGCAAACTCCCTCTGTTAGCCTCTCTGCTGTTCAGCTCTCAGCTGGTTCGCACTAAACTGGGAGGAGTGGTCGATACGCAGATGACACTAAACTGGGAGAAGTGGTCGATATGCTGGAGGGGAGGGATAGGATAGAGGGACCCAGACAAATTAGAGGATTTGGCCAAAATACATATGATGAGGTTCAAGAAGGACAAGTGCAGAGTCCTGCACTTAGGACGGAAGAATCCCATGCTCCGCTACAGACTAGGGACCGAATGGCTAGGCAGCTGTTCTGCAGAAAAGGACCTAGGGGTTACAATGGACGAGAAGCTGGATATGCGTCAACAGTGTGCCTTTGTTGCCAAGAAGGCCAATGGCATTTTGGGATGTATAAGATGGGGCATTGCCAGCAGATTGAGGGACGTGATCGTTTCCCTCTATTCGACATTGATGAGGGCCCATCAAGAGTACTGTGTCCAGTTTTGGGCCCCACACTACAAGAAGGATGTGGAAAAAGAGTCCAGCGGAGGGCAACAAAAATGATGAGGGGACTGGAACACATAACTTATGAGGAGAGGCTGAGGGAACTGGGATTGTTTAGTCTGCAGAAGAGAAGAATGAGGGGGGATTTGATAGCTGCTTTCAACTACCTGAAAGGAGGTTCCAAAGAGGATGGATCTAGACTGTTCAGTGGCAGCAGATGACAGAGTGAGGAGTAATGGTCTCAAGTTGCAGTGCAGGAGGTTCAGATTGGATATTAGGAAAAACTTTTTCACTAGGAGGGTGGTAAAGCACTGGAATGCATTACCTAGGGAGGTGGTGCAATCTCCTTCCCTTGAGGATTTTAAGGTCAGGCTTGACAAAGCCCTGGCTGGGATGATTTAGTTGGAGATTGGTCCTGCTTTGAGCCGGGGGTTGGACTAAATGACCTCCTTAGGTCCCTTCCAACCCTGATACTCTATGATATTCTATGAAGTTTATATTAATACCATCTAAATTCCTCCTTCTAGCGTAAATTCTGTATGCATTATTTTAGGTCTGACTCCAACTTCTTTTTATACAAAAAGATATGATAAAATTTTCCACAACACATTTCTAAACTGAAAGCAAGTTTCTGTAAACTAGCCACCATTTGTTTAATCTTGTATCATTCTGTTGATTTTCTGTAGAAGTCACTCCAACATAAAACAAGAACATTTTAAAGGAATTTATATATATTTCTGTCAAATATGGTTGCCCAAGTTTCTAAATGACAGACTCGCTGCAGCCCATGCAAATTTGTTGTTACCTCTTTCTTACTTACCTAAGCAGTTACCCAAATTTGCAGTCCTGTGGATTGTTTTGGTTAAGAGCAGAAATTGAGTGTCAGATATTTCTCTTATGCAACCCTGTTTACTTACAAAGAATGAACATAACGTCCTATTTCCCTGAACACGGCAGCAATTTGACAGCAGGAGACGATATCTTTGATCATAGTATCAAGTCCCTTTTCTAGGCAGTTAACGAAAGGCACACTCGTTTCTCCGGGTCATACCACGAGTGCTTTTATGGCCTTAGGCTTGTCTACACTACAGAGCCTTTGCCAGTATAGCAGTGCCAGTAGAGACCCTAAGTGGAGATGCAGCACAATCCAACAGGTAGTCTCCTGCCAGCCCAGCTATCCACTTCCAGGAACAACATTAGCTAAGCCAACAAGCACTCTTGTCAGCACAGTTGCATCTACACCAGGTTTTGCAGTCAGGTAGAGGGTGGTGTTGTTTTTTCCACATGCCAAACAGACACACCTATGCCAACAAAACTGTGTAGTGTAAACTAAACATTTGCTTTTGCTTCCTGCCACTTCTCTCTCACCGTCTCTGGTCTTTTTCCTGCTTCTCTCTCTCACACCCCCTACCCATCAATGTACTAGCCTTTGTATTTGCTATATATTAATCCCCAGAGAAACACCTTGTGCCACATGGTTCAGCTTCTACTCTGGCCTTACCATGTGCTCGTGTTTTGGGTGCTGCTCCTACTGTTTCCGCTATCTCATTCCATTTATATTTAGACCCATCAAATTCAATGAGATTCAACTGAATCCATAATGCTATTTTAAATTTGGACTCTGCATTTTCTAATTTTAGAAGAAACTATTTTCCTTAGTAATACCATCTTAAAAGCAGAGGATCTGATTTAAAGGCAGCTAACTGTTAAAATAAATAAATAAATAAATAAATAAAAATTAACAGTCAAACCTGTCACATGGGTAACTTCCTTACCTTTGCTCTTAGAAATTTTACAAGCTCTCTCTCTCTCCTATTAGACGTACTGCCAGGCTTACAAAACAACAGTGCTGCCAAACATTATTTCGATTCACATTCATTTTTTCCTATTTCCTGAGCCCTGAGCCTCAGGTGGTTTTATAAGAGAAACTTAGTTTGCACGCAAATGCAGTCAAGGTACTGACAGAATCTGCTCTCTTATGAGTTAAAATGACCCCTCTGCACATGAAGTATAGCATCTTTTTCAGAATTATGAGATAAACATTTTAATTTGCTAAAATGTAATTGGAAATCTGATGTCACTGGGAAGAAGAGCCAAACAAGGCAAAGTACAATCTGGTTTAAAAAACTACATCTTTAGTGACAATCTATACTATTAGTTGACAGTTCCCAAACTCTTGCAGAGGCTGTATCCTAAACCAAAAAAAACTAGCAAAAGAAATTAAGGTATATTAGTAACACTATTTAAAAGTGGTTTTATTCACACCTTTTAGAATAGCAAGCATATCTAAGGAAGGAGACAAGTTTACATGTTGGGCTTTTTCACATTCCTCTTAATAAGACCTGCAAAGTATATGTTTGGTTTTGTTTTTAATTCGGCTTGTTCTCTCATTTGAATATAAAGGTGGTCTGAAAGTTTGTCGTCATAAATTATTTTATGTTTCTTTTTTACCTTAAAAAAATTAGGAATACCCATTCTGATCCTCCGCAGAGGACTTCTTTTGGGTCATTAGAGGCTGTCTCCACACT
Organism: Caretta caretta; assembly: GCF_965140235.1. Taxonomy (NCBI): domain Eukaryota; kingdom Metazoa; phylum Chordata; order Testudines; family Cheloniidae; genus Caretta; species Caretta caretta. The sequence continues at coordinate 10,588,546 of NC_134207.1, read as the reverse complement.
ACGATTGTGTTGCAAAAGTTAACTATTGCAGCTTCATAGGTAGTAGCAATGGTGGGAGCCCTAAAATCCAGCAGCCATTCAGCATGTGTACTCTGAACTCTCAGTCTTAACTGGTTCTTTACAATAGATATTCTTTGAAACATAGGAGTATGCAGTGTTGTAGCCATGTTGGTCCCAGGATATTAGAGACACAAGGCGGATGAGGTAATTTTTTTTGGACCAACTTCTGTTGGTGAGAGGGTCACGCTTTCAAGCTTACACAGCTTAAATGAAGAACCACTCTGTGTAAACTCAAAAACTTTTCTCTCTCACCAACAGAAGTTGATCCAATAAAAGGTATTACCTCACCCACCTTATGTTGCTAATATTTGGGACCAACAGAGCTTCAACAACACTATATACAACGATGGAAGATGTCAAATTTTGCCATCGGAAAAGGAAACTCCACAACATGAAAAAAAAGGAAGCAAAAACAACAGCTACACCTACTCCCTAAGCAAATGCAAGAAACAAAACATCCTATGACAATCTGTACATCTGTGTTCACCCCTTTTAGAGGATTATGGTAAATCTTGTACAAAGTATGCCTTGGGAATTTCATTTGAAAACTCGTGATTTGCTGATCATCATTCTCCTGGTAAAATATGTGTGACAACATTGTATGTAAAATTTTGGGACTCTACTATGAGATATTTCTGGAACGTGTCCCAACATGTTCTGGAAATCAGTCGCAAACCAATTTCCCAGAGACAAAAGGCTAGCCAACGCTTCAGGTCATAGAATCATAGAATATCAGGGTTGGAAGGGACCTCAGGAGGTCATCTAGTCCAACCCCCTGCTCAAAAGCAGGACCCATCCCCAATTAAATCATCCCAGCCAGGGCTTTGTCAAGCCTGACCTTAAAAACTTCTAAGGAAGGAGATTCCACCACCTCCCTAGGCAACTCATTCCAGTGTTTCACCACCCTCCTAGTGGAAAAGTTTTTCCTAATATCCAATCTAAACCTCCCCCACTGCAACTTGAGACTATTACTCCTTGTCCTGGCCTCTTCCACCACCGAGAATAGTCTAGAACCATCCTCTCTGGAACCACCTCTCAGGTAGTTGAAAGCAGCTATCAAATCCCCCCTCATTCTTCTCTTCCGCAGACTAAACAATCCCAGTTCCCTCAGCCTCTCCTCATAAGTCATGTGTTCCAGATCCCTAATCATTTTTGTTGCCCTTCGCTGGACTCTCTCCAATTTATCCACATCCTTCTTGTAGTGTGGGGCCCAAAACTGGACACAGTACTCCAGATGAGGCCTCACCAATGTCGAATAGAGGGGGACGATCATGTCCCTCGATCTGCTCACTATGCCCCTACTTATACATCCCAAAATGCCATTGGCCTTCTTGGCAACAAGGGCACACTGCTGACTCATATCCAGCTTCTCGTCCACTGTCACCCCTAGGTCCTTTTCCGCAGAACTGCTGCCTAGCCATTCGGTCCCTAGTCTGTAGCGGTGCATTGGGTTCTTCCGTCCTAAGTGCAGGACCCTGCACTTATCCTTATTGAACCTCATCAGATTTCTTTTGGCCCAATCCTCCAATTTGTCTAGGTCCCTCTGTATCCTATCCCTGCCCTTCAGCATATCTACCACTCCTCCCAGTTTAGTATCATCCGCAAATTTGCTGAGAGTGCAATCCACACCATCCTCCAGATCATTTATGAAGATATTGAACAAAACCGGACCCAGGACCGACCCCTGGGGCACTCCACTTGACACCGGCTGCCAACTAGACATGGAGCCATTGATCACTACCCGTTGAGCCCAACAATCTAGCCAACTTTCTACCCACCTTATAGTGCATTCATCCAGCCCATACTTCTTTAACTTGCTGACAAGAATACTGTGGGAGACCACGTCAAAAGCTTTGCTAAAGTCAAGATACAATACATCCACTGATTTCCCTTCATGACGAGATTAAATGGACCATCATCTGATTAAGTGGCCACTCTTCGGCAGGACAGTGTGTGGGCAAAAAAAGCCTATATTTTGACAAACAAGTAGCTTACGATTCTTGTCCACACAGCCTGAACATCAGCTGGAGATGGTTCTTGTGCAAGAGAAATGGCTGTAAGAGCAGAGAGTAAATGCCTCAAATCATCTTTCCCTTTCTCTCTGCCAACATCATCAACACTCGAACAAGAAAGGAAGCAACATTGGACTGGGGGGAGATCCTGACTGAAGGATTCAGTCAGTAAGACTGTTGGAACTTGTGGTGAGAGAGACCTTTACTTTGAATTCACTTAGCTTGTTAAGTTAGGTATTAGCTGTGTTTTATCTTTTATTGCTCTCCTTTTTTTTTTTCTTATTTCCAATTCTGACTTATGCCTCATTACTTGTAATCACTCCAAATCTATCTTTTTGTAGTTAGTAAATCTTATTGTTTTAGCGAAACCAATGTATTTGGACTGAAGCATTTGGGAAACTCCATTTGAGATAACAGGATTTGTGCATATCATTTTCTATTAATGAGATACAGACTTGATATGAGTTTGCATTGTTTAGAAGGGTGCTGGGCAGTACAAGTCACACACATTTCTGGGAGAAAGTCCGGGATTTGGAATTTGCAGATGTTGCCCTGCAGTGTAATTCAAAGTGCCTGGCTATAGCACTCATACTATATAGCTGGGAGTGATTTACATGCAGGAGGCTGTGGGTGAGCAGACAAGGAGTGGTTGCTCTCATAGCAACACAGTGTAAAAGGCACCCCAGGTTGTAGAATTGAGGGGACAAACCTGTCCATCAGTCCAAATTGTATCCTGAGTAACGTCACACATCCCCAGAGGTCTCACCACCTATAACCCTCTGACCACTACATACAACTCCAAATATGTAGAAGAGACCTGACATTCTCTGTATAAACTCAAAAGCTTGTCTCTCTCACCAACAGAAGCTGGTCCAATAAAAGATATTACCTCACCCACCTGTCTCTCTAATATCCTGGGACTGACACAACTACAACCACACTACATAAGAGTATTTGTGACATAATTCAAGATCTAAAAACAGCTTTTTTATCTAATTCATTTCCCCTAACAAGATTATTAGGTTGAGCGCTTATTGATTTGCTTGAAAAATCACCTACGGATAAGAAAATACGTTGAAATCAGTTAACATTTCTTCTCCACTGAAAACTTTATCCCAAAGTATTGTGCTTTTTTGAGTAATTCCTTAAATTCCTGATCTGTATATGGAGTCAAGGCATGAAGCAGCAGTTACAAGAAAGCTTGGACCATATTCTTACCTATTTTCTTACTTCGCTCTTCTCCACGATTGTGTGGAATAATTGGAGAGTATATGAAGGGACTTTTGGTTGACATGTTCTGACCCAACAAACTTTTCATTTTCTGTGGCCGAAGACTGATGGGGAGATTCAAGAGTTTCACAGATCTGTTAAATAAAAATTTAAACAGCATTTTTAAACTGGTTATTTTTACTTTAAGGAAATTGTTTGCAAATACTGATTACTCCTTACATTTTTATAATGAATATGGTGTCTATAATGGGGGGGAAAAAAGAAAAAGTAAACCAAGGGTCTGAAGGAAAACCAAATAGCATTTCAGAGGCAAAATTGCAAACAAGTATAAAATTAGAAAAGTATAATGAGGAAAAGGTACCAAAGAAAAGATGTAGAGGATCATCATTTCTTTAAGAAAGTGACCCAGACAAAGATTAGTAAGTCCAGTGATTTAAAATGTATGAAATTTAGATAGCTAAGCATTGATGATGGACTCTCTAAGCACCACAAGCCAAGCCTCTGAAGGGGGAGTCTAAAGTTTTCAGCAATAAGCACTGAACAACGAGCAGCTTTGCTTGCAGTTAGCACACAGTTTTTGGGCCCAGCTAGAACTTGGATAGAACTGCTATTGTGACAACTAGGGACTACAAATTTACCCTGATTATGTGCTCAACAGTAAAAGGTGAGTGAAAGTTCATAAGATGTCACAATAACCTATAACAAATGTTGATGGGAAAAGATGATCAATACCCCCCCTCCCCAAACACACCTTTCAAGGCCCACGCGTCATACACATGCCTATTACAACATGTGGTATACCTCATCCAGTGCACTAAATGCCCAAATAACTATGTGGGTGAAACAAGACTATCACTACACTCTCAGATTAAGTCTCACAGGAAAAAAGAACAATCAAAAACAAACACACCATATCACCAATGGACCAACAGTGTTCACTATCTGACCTCTCAGTCCTCATCCTCAAAGGAAACCTGCACAATAACTTTAAAAACAAGCTTGGGAGCTTAAATTCATAATTTTCCTAGACACTAAAAATTATGGAATTGAAGGAGACACTGGCTTTATGGTTTATTACAACAATCTGTAACCCACTAATGCCCTTTTTTATCCTATTGCTGGAGAGGTGTTAATGGGCCAGTTCACCTTGAATCGTCTCTTAGAATGTGTGTTAACTACTTACGCTAAACAATCTGTTGCATCTTGTATTTAGTTGTTACATTCTGGTCTACTCATGCACCACCGTAGCGCTTCAGTGTAGACACAGATTCTCCCATTGGCGTAGGTAATCCACCTCCCTGAGAAGAGGTAGCTGGGTCAACAGAAGAATCCCTCTATCAACCTAGCATTGTCCACACCGGGGGTCAGGTCAGCATAGCTACATCTCTCGGGGGTGTGGACTTTTCCACTCCCCAAGAGACACAGATATGCCCATGTAAATTCCCAGTGTTGACCTGCCTAGTGAATACCTTTTCCAGAACTGAAGAAAAGCTCTCTAACTTGAAAGCTTGTCTCTTTCACCAATAGAAGAGAGTCCAATAAAAAAAAAAAAACATTACCTCACCCACCAAGTCTCTAAAAAGCAACACAGAAAGATTGAATTAGTTCAAACAAAAAGGCCTCCTGATATAACTTAAGGACTGCATTAAGATCATGCTTGGTAAACATGAAAAGCATGGAATCAAATCAGTCGATCAAAATCGTGGGTCAGGAACTAGGCCTATTGGCGGACAAAATAATGAGAGGACAGACTTTCTCCCAACACACTCTTTTGGAGTTCTTTAAAAGAAAATACTTTGAGGAAAAATTGGCAGAAGCAGCATGTCTGCCAACAACTACTGTAGCGAGCATTATCATCATGCCCACCATCTCTCACCATCCCCTGGAACCCCTGGACCATCTTCACCCTACCAGGCCAGAGACATGGATTCAGATACCACCACCACCTCCACTGGTTCAGGCTAAATCTCAAACACCACCTGGCATGCAAAGCCACCTTCAGGACAAGTTGTGGCTTTGCTTTTTTCCCTTTTGGTGTAGATCCCTGGTGTCCCTGTCTCTCTCTTTCATTAGCAGCAGAGACTACCATGGAGCCCAGAGGAGGATGGTTATGAAAATGTTTGAATGCTTCCACCTTTTTGCAGTGGGAAGCATGGAAATCAGGGCCTGCCATAAAGCCTTGACTGGCTCCAGAACAGCCTCATTAATAGGAAGAGCTACCCTAGAACAGAAGTTCCTCAACAGTGGGGTGCCCAGGGCCCCAGCTGCTGACTCCAGCCCCTGGCTGAAGCTCTGCTCCCGGCCCCACCCCCATCCCCAGCTGTGGCCCCAGCCTCAGTCCCCTTATCTCTGTCCTCATATCCCCTCCCCCTTCCAGAGCTGTGGTCCCGCTCCCAGCCCCGGCTCCAGGGGTGGGAGGGGGGATCTCTGCCCCAGATGTTAATGAACCTAGGCCTGCACACACCCAGCTCAGCAGTTATTAGACCAATTCTAGTAATGAATTCTTGATTGATATCCAAAATACTGAAGCAGCCTAACTGCAATGTAAGCTCCCTGGAAGAAAACACCACCCATAGCCAAGAGTGATCATCTCCGATTGTCTAGAGAAAACCCTTGAGTCATCAGTTTACCCATAAACAAATCTAGTGTTCTCCCTTGAACCATTGTTGTTTCTCTACAAAAACCCCTACCTATGCCCAAGTGTTCTGATGCATGGACCCAAACTCTGCCTCAGTTCCACTGGGACTCCATCTCCTGACTGATCGTGCTGGGGGCTCTGCCCGTCTCCAGCACTCAAGACCCTGAGCTACCATCATCACCTGGGAACCCCGACAGTTCAAGCCGCAGGGAGTGGGTGAGATCCCTCCCCCCTCTCTATTTTCCTTTCTACCTCAGGTATTAACCTTTAATAATGTAACTGTTATGTTTGTTTAGCCCTCCTTGTGTAGTTATTAGTATTATTCAATAAATAACTTTTATGGTTAAGCTGGTTGCTTCTCTCTCCCTCTCTGAACTTCACTCTTGTGTTTTTAGCTTCCCCATTTACTCTGCAGCAACGCTTCTTTTACCTAAGCTAAAGATCCATGTAGCGCCCAAAAATACTGTGGGGTTTGCTCATCAAGTGGGTTACTACCAGTACAATTGTAATATGAAAGTGGGAACAGGGACGTGCTGAACCTGTGGCATATAGGGGTGGCTGCTGAAAGTACTGCTTGGCCCAGCCTATTGAGCCCAGGGGCATATAAGGGTGGCAGCTTGAAAGTGCTGCTTGACCCAGCCCATTAAGTACAGGGACATATAAGGGGGTCAGCTTCAGAGTGCTGAGTCACCCGATCCACTCAGACTTGCTCTGTTAGTGTGCGTGTGTGTGTTCATCTGATTCTGGGGCTGGAGGAACCCAGCCCTGGGGAATCTAGGTCCTGCAGTATAGCTCCATTGGGAGGGGACTTGCATAAGGGAGAAGTAGAGCTCCAGATGAAAACACACGTGACACAAGAAGTACATTGATAGAATTACAGAAACATGCCACCCCGAAGAGTAACCCTAATAAATGAGCATTCCTCAAAGTAACGGGCAAATTTGGTAACAGTTCTGCAGTACTGAAAGCTGCATCAGCACTTCAGGGATCAGTCTAAACAGACACATTCCTGCACTCTGAAGTCAGCAATCCTTCCTGGCTTAAGGACTGCGCCTGGGAATGCCTCTTCGAGTGCACCTCAAATGTCCTGGCCTTCAATCAGTGCTTTCACCTCAGATTTCAAAGACCCCAGTATCAAATCGTCAGAAGACTTACGTTGTCTCTTCTTGAGTACCAGCAATGACAATTTGCTTCTTGACCCAGTCAGATTAGGGGAGCACTCCTAACAGATTCAGAACATGCTCGGTGCCAGCTAGGAGAAGGAAGGAGCCAAGGGCAGGCCAAGTGCAGACTCCATAAGCAGATACTTGAATTTGGCTGGCCTGTCCTCCTTTGATCAGGGCTTGAATACCCCAAAAAATGAGACATTTGTCACTCACATGCACCTCCCCCAGACACCTAAGGTGGCTGGGGTGTGGGTCACTGACTGGCAGAGACTTGTTACATGAGTGACAAGACTTGAAGCCAAGAGAATGGGGCATGGATCCAATACCTGTACTGGTACCCAAACGGGAACCGGTGACCCCACTCTACAAAATATTAATCTGAACATACTCTTATATCTAAACTATGTACAAATACAGTAAACTAGACTAAAAACCAACACAACAGGTACTACATACACTAAAGAGGGTAAGACTTGCACAGAATAGCAGCTCCAACAACTGACAATGGAAGTAGGAAGGAGCTGAGAGGGACTGGCGGCGGTTCCACCCTTTCTACCTGCATGTAGTAGCACAAGGCAGCAGAGAGTGCTCACTGTACCTTGAAAGTGTACTGTTGCGGGAGAAATTTCTGACTGTTGTACACAAGGCACACACTACCCCTACCGTAGAATGGACGTGTGCAATCACTTGAAGAACCAGTCTGTAGGAGTAGTTACTGAGGGGAGAAAGACCTTGTCCTCTTTCCCTGCTTAGATCATTGTTTCCCATAATCCCTGGGTTTAAATGCTTTGACTCAATCCCCAGTATAGAAAGGAGAGGAACAGTGGACTCTTGGTACACCAAATAAGACTCATCAACTTTGACAATGTCTTTAAAGGATAAGACAAAAGCAAAGATCTGGGCCTTCCATTTAGGATTTGACATTTCGGAACTAAATTCACTGGTGCTTCTTTAAGAGGTCAAGTAACTAAAGCTTCCCCTATGTGGATAAGTTTCACATTCCCTCCTAGTCCAGGCAATAAATTTAACACAAAGCAAGCAACTCTGAAGCAAACGCCTGTCACCACAGGCTCTTCAAGCACTGTACATGTTGGTCAATAAGCTACTGCAAGGTGCACTTCTTTAAAAATCTAAATGTTCGTCAAGATTGCTAATTTTGTTCTAAAGCTAACCAAATGCTACTCAATAGTAAAAAAATCTAAATGTTATCCTGAATTCCTTACTCCACAACTACAATTTGCGAAGAAACAGGATAACAACTAAGGACTGTGATTCCATGACCATTTTGACAGGCAAGAAGAGAAGAACTGGGGACAGCTAAATGAAAGTGTTAATTTACTGATGCTTGGAACATTCAGATCTCCAGTCCAAGTTTGGGTCCTTCATAATGGTTATAATTCAGTGTTTCCATTACTTGTGAGCCACAGTACGCCTTCTGAGAATGGAGATCTGCAGAGGCAATTTAATGAGGAAAAAGGCTTGCTGTGTTTTTTCCTATACCAACAACCCTTGCTCAAAATAACTGTGTGTTTTACCTAAATGAATAAGTTCCCCTTGGGGCTCATTGATAAATAAGTTAATTTAGTTAATCACTTATTTCAAGTATTAGAAAGGGTTTTGCAAATATATTTCCTAGGTTAATTTACATTCTTAAAAGTGGTATACTTGAAGCTTAGTTAATTAAAGGATTATGATTTCATAAAAGTGATGTTTTATAAACAGGGATTTCTGAAGCCATCTTAAGTAAGAATTTCAGAAGACAAGAAATAGTTACATTCTAGAACACCAGGCTATTAAGTTTATGCTGACGAACAATTTATTCAAAGTAAGTAATTATTTTTCACATTATGCTGGAAAACTAGATATTTACATTATGGTAGAGCTAGAAGGCTACAACCAGAATGGGGACCAACTGCACTAGATGCTTTACAAACACAGTTGAACATGGTCCCTTGCCCTAGAAAACTTATTTGTTGAATCTTATCTTCAATTAGTAAGTAACAAATAATAGGATCGAAAGATGATGGTAACAGTAGTGAAATGGTTACATCAGGGGTAGGCAACCTATGGCACGCGTGCCAAAGGCGGCGCGCGAGCTGATTTTCAATGGCACTCACGCTGCCCGGGTCCTGGCCACCAGTCCGGGGGGGCTCTGCATTTTAATTTAATTTTAAATGAAGCTTCTTAAACATTTTAAAAACCTTATTTACTTTACATACAACAATAGTTTAGTTAAATATTAAAGACTTATAGAAAGAGACCTTCTAAAAACAGTAAAATGTATTACTGGTACGCGAAACCTTAAATTAGATTGAATAAATGAAGACTCAGCACACCACTTCAGAAAGGTTGCTGACCCCTAGGTTGCATAAACCAACTATCTAGATTACAAAGTCTGTTTGTTTTTATTCTCTATCTCATTAATTTTCACTCCACAAACATTACTACTCTCTTTTCTTGGTACCAAAAGTCCTGCATATTGAAATTCACAGTGACCCTCCATGCTGAACTGGAGTCTACTTTGAGCATTGTTCACAGTGGTATCTACTGTATTTTTCTGGTGGGCATTTGCCTTCCCTGCTAAAGTTCTTTTTTGGAAAAAACAAAGATCTTCCTTTGCCTTCTTTTCCATTATTGCTCTCCAATGACATTTGCTCCCACTCCAGTACCTTCATATGTCAAATTAGATGGCAAATTACTTAATGAAAGGACTTTGGAGTTATGTACCACATATGTAAATAATGTGGGCTAAGACATCTCAGGAGGCTTAACGGAGTTAGGCAACCTACTGTAAGTCAATAGGAGTTAGGTGTCTAACTCCCTTAAACCTCTGAAAATCCCATCTTAAAATACGTAACTTTTCTTGGGTCAATGGTTATTTTTAACTTTGATTTTCAGAAGATTCTGATATAATTTAAAGACAAGGGAAAATTCTGCTCCACTCAAAGAGTCTCATTTGGCTCAACCATTCTAAAGGAACAGAGTTTTTGCTTCTGTAATTTTATCTCAGAAATCCAAATTTAACACGTTTCAATGTCATTCTGGACAACCAATTATGCAGGTTGATAAGATCTGATGCCTATCTAGTCTAATTTTCAATACTACAAGACAAGTTTTAAATGTTAAATACAGACATTTGCAATGCACCATTTTAAAAAAGTCTTACCTTACAATAGGCAGCTTAGTGAATGGCACAGGGGGTAACCTCAAACCTTCTGGAAGTGTGATGAACTCCATCGTGCCAGGACATTTTGATGTGTAGTTTTCTAAGCTTTGTGTTACATCTTTCTTTTCTAAAAGAGAATAAGATCTCAACTGAGTTGCAACACCAAGGGAAAACAGGTTCAGTTAACAATGAAGTTGCCTTAACTTATATTTTACTTGCTTTGGTATTTATGTCAGACGCATGACCATACTGTAATGCCATCATTTTTATTTAATTTCCTTTGCTCTTTTAAAGCCCATACATATACATTGGGCCCCACTGCATAGGCTAAAATGTGTCATGTTAACACACAACAGCAACTGCATTCTGACTAAGTCCTACTTAAACAAAAGTTTACAAAGTAAAAACCGTACCAGTAGTAATGCTTCGTAAAAATGATCAGTAGACTAATTAATTGCTTATTAGAGAAATTATAGACTTTTTGCTGCACATATTTAATAGTTTTTCAAACTTCAATTTACATGTAGTTCTCTCTGTAGGTTCTCCTTTTTCAAAACAGCCAGAACAATTATTACAACTTACCTACTGATTCTATATACACACAAAGGACTCAAGAACAGTTTATCTAATTTGTTCACATAATGATGCTCAGAGTCAACTATCACTATAGATAATCAGTCAATTACAATATCCACATAGAAAAAGAAAAAATAATTGATTTCAATGGTATTTTGTGTTAAAACTATAGAAAAATTTATTTTAAAAATTACATATGTTCCTAATTTGAAAACAGACAATGAGGACAAGTTTTGCTTCTGTTTAATTAAAAAGGCATGAAAGCAGGTAACTTGAATATCAAGTATCAAGTCAATTTTAATTGAAACAAACCTAAGTTATACAATTTGGATTACTTATTTTCATACAAAGCATATTATAACAATGATGGGTCACAAACACTTTAAAAGGTAGCTAACTATACCTGTTATTTTGACACTTATGTAATTACAGCCATTTCAAAACAAATTTTTGAGTGTTTGCAAACAACCATTTGGCTCACGATTAATTACCTAAATGCAGGATTCTGTGTTTCTCCTGTAACAGCAGATGCCATCAACAACACTGAAACAGTACAGAAAGCTGTATTCCCTATTAACAGCTCTTGCATTAAAAACATAGAAAGAGGCCTGAAATCAGGTATTAGTGAACATGGTAGGAAAGAGATATGATTTTCCACTATTTTATTGTATAATGTACTGGTGCTTTTTTTTATTATTATTTTTTTTTATGAAACTCCACACGTGTTCTATTAGTAATTTGGATCCTGAATTATCGTTTTGTTTCTAAAACAGAAGAGGGAGAGACAGAGGTAAAAGGAAGGGAAAAGAAAAATGGTAGAAAAAATGCTGCCTTCTCATGAATCCATTCAGAGGTTGGAAGGCAAAAAAAGGAATACAAATTACCTAGATGCTGAACTATGAACACTGAAGATAATGTACCAATCACTTAACACATAAGAAAATGAACTTTTTTCCTAAATGTATCTGGGAATATGAATAGAAAGGAAAGGGCAGAGAAGGAAAGGGTGTCAGACTTTGCTTAGTTTTCAAACTCTGTATAAAGATAGTCAGACGCATCACACAGAATTCTGAAAAAATATCTTCTATTTACTGCAGAAACAGTTTCTATACAGTAACACCTCACTTAACATTGTAGTTACGTTCCTGAAAAATGCGACTAAGTGAAACGATGTTAAGCAAATCCAATTTCCCCATAAGAATTAATGTAAATGGGGGGCTTAGGTTCCAGGGAAATTTTCTTCAACCAACACACACACACACACACACACACAGAGTGTATGAGTTATAAACAAACAGTTTAATACTAGTACGCAAGGATGATTGTGAAGCTTGGTTGAGGTGATGAAGTCAGAGGGTGGGATATTTCCCAGGGAATGCTTTACTGCTAAATTATGAACTAGCAATTGGCTGAGCTCTCAAGGGTTAACTCATTGTTAATGTAGCCTCACACTCTACAAGGAAGCACTAATGGAGGGAAGGGAAACAGCATGGCAAAGAGACACACACCGTGTGTATGTTTGTGTGTGTGCGCGAGAGTGTGATGCATGTTACCCCTTTAAGTACACTGACCCCACTCTTAAGTACACTGCCTTGTTAAGTAGATCAGCAAGCTGAGACCGCAGCTGCTGCCAGGAAGCTCCCACCATTCTGAGCCCTCTCATGTGTGTCCCCTGCTCTATGGAAGATGGGGTAAGCGGGATGCAGGAGCAGGGGGACACCCTGACATTAGCCCCCCTCTTCCTCCCCCTCCCCCTGCACATCAAGCAGGAGGCTCGGGGAGCAGCTCCAAGGCAGAGGGCAGGAGCAGCACATGGCAGTGGGGGGAGGGACAGCTGAATTGCTGGCAATTGATAGCCTGCTGGGTGGCTGTTGCACAGGGAACTTGGGGGAGCGGGGAACTGATAGGGGGGCTGCAGGACCACCCTGGTTCCAAGCCCCCACCAGCTAGCTGCAACAGGCTGCTCTTCCTGCAACCAGTGGACAAAGCAGGAGGCTGCCAAATGACATAAGGGAGCATTGCATAACTTTGAACGAGCACCCCTAATTGATCAGCAACGTAACAATGAAACAACGTTAACCTGGACGACTTTAAGTGAGGAGTTACTGTATTTACTTTCTATTATGTGCATAAAACAGGACCTTTTACACTTAACCATGTATTTGTCCCTCCTGATTCTTCTATAGCTAAATCATCCAATATTAAATTCCACAGAAATTTTTTGTGATGTCAAGCAAACAGGAACCCATCATCAGAAATGGCGCAAACTACACATAATATTTTACATAAACATATTCATTTCCTTAACATATCCCAAGTAATTTATAAGAAAAGAATTACACAATATATTGAGATCAGTTCTACATAAAATTTTCTCCTAAGTTTCGCAAAGAAAATTAACTGCTCATTAAGTTTTAGTCCAAAGCAAAACAAAATTGTTTTTCATTGTTTTGAAGCCTAGCACCTAAAAAAAAAAAAATTAGAATTAGTCCTATTTATACAACTTGAAATGAGTTTTGCATACATCTTCACCTTGCTATGCCTTTCCCCCAAATCCATTTAGAAAGTGAGGAGCTCTAATCAAACCCCAAATTACTGACTAGTCAAAATATTCTTTGAGCTGCAGTAACCCCTCGGAGATATAAATCAGGTAGGAAGACCCCACTGGGCTTGACACTATACAAGGACCATTCTGTCTTGAAAAGTTTATAACACTCCCCTATCCGGAAATCAGTACAACTAGTAGCTCACTCTTGTTGTGTGCAACTGCCCAAACAACCGCTTCGGCTCCATGCACTAGATTCACTCCTGTCCGGAATAGAGGAGCCTGAGACAGAGACCCTGCCATGAACAGCAAGGAGGAGGAGGAGGAGGAGGAGAAGACACAGCAGAGGACTCCACCTCTGATGTGAATCAGGATCTGTTTGAGACTCCGCGGCAGTCTAGCCAGTCCCATCAAGCAAGCATGGATGAGCCTGACGAAGAGAAAGGGAACTCAGATAAGTGTGGGCAGTCAACCCCTTCACTTAACGGTGCATTTTCAATTTAGTATAATGGCCAGCACCGCTAGGGTCCCTTTTTGACCGGGCATTCCGGTCAAAAACTGGATGCCTAGCAACCCTAAAAATACTCTGGCAAACAAACATTTAGCTGGCCTCTTTGTTCTACAAAAGAACACAGTGACTATATAAAACCATCTGTAATGCTGAAGAATCATTCAGATCATTGATTATACTGGGAAACAACTGCTTTTGTGTTGCTTATGTAACCTCCTGGGTTCCTATCTCAGTCAGAGGTTCTGAGAAGTTTTAAAAAAAAGGAATAAGTGGCAGCAGGAAGCCTTTTGACCTCCAAGGCATGATGGGATTGGATCAGAGACTGCAAAAGGAGAGCCAAAAAACAAGTCCCATGATGTCTGACTTACCCTTTCCCTTTGCGAAAAGGGCAATGGAACTCATGCGGGGAGAAAAGGAAGAAAAGAAGTGCCAATCAGGATACTCTGAGGCCTTGTCTACCCTGGCAAGTTTCTGCACAGTAAAGCAGCTTTCTACGCTGTAATTCCCGAGGTATACACACTGCCAAGTCACTTAGTGTGCAGAAACCACGCAGTTGTAGCGTTGTAAAAACACCACCATGAGAGCATAGAGCTTTCTGTGCCGGGGCGACAGCGCTGCGGTGCAATGCCAGTGTCGACACCAGGACGATTACAGCACCGTAACTGGCCTCCAGGTGGTGTCCCAAAATGCCTGTTCTCACCTCTCTGGTCATTGGTTTGAACTCTACTGCCCTGCCCTCAGGTGACCAATCATCATCCCCACCCTGTACATTCCTTTGCAAATTTGAAAGTCCCCTTCCTGTTTGCTCAGTGATGCGTGCAGTGGTCTCGGCGCATCTTTCCAGGTGGCCATGCCTGCTCCATGCACCAGGCGATCGCCCACTTGGAGCAATGCCAAGCTGCTGGACCTCATCAGCGTTTGAGGAGAGGAGGCTGTGTAGTCCCAGCTGCGCTCCAGCCATAGGAATTATACCATCTAAGGACAGATTTCACAATGCATTATAGAAAGCGGCCATGACCAGGACACATTGCAGTGTAGGGTAAAAATGAAGGAGCTACGGAATGCCTACCACAAGGCACGGGAGGCAAACAGCCACTCCGGTGCTGTGCCCACAAAGAGCTGGACGCAATACTTGGTGGCGACCCCACCTCCACTGCAAAGACCCCCTCTGGATACTTCGTTGGCTCACGTGCCAGGAGTCAACTCCAAGCCAGGAGTAGGAAATCTCGGATGAAGAGGGGGAGTGGGAACCAGAGACAGACGATGACTTGGAGGCCAGAGATGCATGCAGTCAGGAGCTCTTTTCTACCCCAGAGGAACCTAGCCAGTCACAGCAGTCGGATCTTGGCAAAGCGCAAACAGGAGAAGAGGCCCCTGATAAGTAGATCTGATTTTGGGAATTGCTGAAGCAAGTTTCTGGGGGCAGGAGGGTTGCAGAAAGCAGGCTTCTCTCCCACGGCATGCTTAGTCTGAGCAGCGGAACAGGCTCTTGATAGACTCCCTCACTTCACAGGACTCTCCCTCACAGAGCTCCAGGAAACTCTCGTGGAGATACTGGGCAATCTGCTGCCATAGGTTCCTTGACAGAGCTGCTTTGTTTCTTGCCCCATTAAGGGTAACTTTCCCACGCCACTTTGCCATCACAGGGGGCACCATTGCTGCACACAGGCGAGCCGCATGGGGCCAGGGCAGAAGCAGCAGTCTTGAAGACGACCCTCCCTTGACTTCCTGCTCACCCTCAGCAGCGAGATATCTTCCATAATGATCACATCCTGTGGAAAGTATGGGGACAGGAATGATTATCAAGCCGCTCCTACAGTGCTGGCTCTCCCAAAGAACCATGTGCCCAGTGTACAGCAGGGTCTGGGAAGACTGATTTACCCTGCCCCTGCAGCTACTCACCATTTTGTGGGTCTTGTGGCTCATGTGTGCTTGCCTGGGGTCAGCCAGTTAGTGACAGGTGTATGAATACTGGCTGTGTTTTAAAGCACTGAACCAGTGTTGTCTGTGTTGCAAACAAATACTGCTTCTGTACAATGTTGCATTTAAAACTTCACAGAGATGACTTTGGGAGCCCAGCCTCCCTCTTTGTTATTGGTGGAGAAACTGCAGAATTAGAAAGCGGCCAAGAAGAACTAAGGAGGCCTTTCTCCATGAGGCTATGATGCACTCTGCCACCAAGAAACAGGAACTGAAGGAGTGGCAGGACAGCGAGAAGAGGGACTGAAAGGAGAACACGACACACCAGAAAGAAGCCACAGAGCAGCTCTTGAATGTTATGGAGTGCCAAGTGGACATGCTCCAGGTGATACTAGCTCTTCAAACCAAGCAGCTCTGTGCCTGCCCTCCCCTGCAGCTGCTGTCGCAAAACTCTTTCCCATGCACCCCCCACACACACCGCCAACACATTTATCAACCTCCTGGCTCCCCTCTCTACCCACAGCATTGCATTCCACTCCTCCCTCCTCACAGTCCAGCACTGTGGACTCCCACTACCCACTGCACTCAACACCCATCCCTCTGCAGTTTGGCCCTGCTGAAGTACAGCACCCACTGCACTGTACTCCAAAGGGGAAGGTTGGGTATGATCCCTGGACATATACAAATCTGTAGCTGTCCCGGGACCCCTCCTCTGGAGACCTTCCTTTCCTCCATCACCCACCCTGCTAATGAATGTTTTCGTTTGACTCTCTCCTCTGACTGTTGTCTTTTACTAAAAGAATTGTGTTGGTTTGAAAGCAATCTTTATTCTATTAAGTGAAAGCAAAAAGCACTGCAAAGCAATATCCAATAACGTTAAGCCCCCTTCTTGCATCATGTGCACCAATCACCTCCTAGCATTACAAGCACTGCAATCCCGAGCATAGCAACAAATATTAGTGGCTTTCAGCTTCAAATTGTTACCTCAAGGCATCCCTGATCCTTATGGCCCCGTGCTGTGCCCCTCTAATAGCCCTGGTCTCTGGCTGTTCAAACTCAGCCTCCAGGCGCTGAGCCTCTGTGGTCCAGTCCTAAGTGAAGCTTTCACCCTTCCCTTCACAAATATTATGGCACATACAGCACACGGCTATAAGCATAGGAATATTGTCATTGGCAAGGTCCAGCTTCCCATACAGGCATCGCCAGCAGGCCTTTAAATGGCCAAATGCACACTCAACAGCCGTTCTGCACTTGCTCAGCCTTTTAGAATCATAGAATATCAGGGTTGGAAGGGACCTCAGGAGGTCATCTAGTCCAACCCCCTGCTCAAAGCAGGACCAATCCCCAATTTTTGCCCTGATCCCTAAATGGCCCCCTCAAGGATTGAACTCACAACCCTGGGTTTAGCAGGCCAATGCTCAAACCACTGAGCTATCCCTACCCCTGTTGAACTGCTTCTTGCTGCTGTCAAGTTGCCCCGTGTATGGCTTCATAAGCCACAGCATTAGGCAGGGTCTCAGAGGATCACCATGGGCATTTCGACTTCCCCCACGGTGATCTTCTGGTCCAGGAAGAAAGTCCCTGCTTGCAGCTTCTTGAACAGCCCAGTGCTCTGAAAAATGTGTGAGTCATGCACCTTTCCAGACTAGCCTGTGTTAATGTCTGAAATGCCTACAGTGATCCACAAGTGCCTGGAGAACCCACTGAGAAATACCCCTTGCGATTAATGTAATCAGTAGCTCGGTGGTCTGGTGCCAGAATTGGAATGTGCGTGCCAGTTATCATCCCTCCACAGTTAAGGAAGCCATCCACAATGTCACACACATTGCCCAGAATCACGGTCTTTCGGAGCAGGATGCGATAAATGGTCCTGCACACTTCCATCAACGTGACTCCAACAGTCAACTTTCCCACTCCAAACTGGTTAGCGACTGATCAGTAGCAGTCTGGAGTAGCCAGCTTTCACAGTGCAATCACCACGTGCTTCTCCAGCAACAGGGCAGCTCTCATTCTCGTGTCCTTTAACCGCAGGGCTGGGGTGAGCTCATCACACAGTCCCATGAATGTGGTTTTCCTCATGTAAATGTTCTGCAGCCACTGCTCATCATCCCAGACATGCATCAAGATAGATTCATAGATATTAAAGGTCAGAAGGGACGATTATGATCATCTAGTCTGACCTCCTGCACAATGCAGGCCACAGAATCTCATCCACCCATTCCTGCGATAAACTTCTCACCTATGTCTGAGCTACTGAAGTCCTCAAATTGTGGTTTAAAGACTTCAAGGAGCAGAGAATCCTCCAGAAAGTGACCCGTGCCCCATGCTATAGAGGAAGGTGAAAAACCTCCAGGGCCTCTTCCAATCTGCCCTAGAGGAAAATTCCTTCTTGACCCCAATATGGCGATCAGCTGAACCCTGAGCATATGGGCAAGCTTCACCAGCCAGATCCGACCACTCAGTGCTCGTTTCCTGAGCCCAAAAGCGGTATTCCACTCTGGTCAGCATCTCCGTGAATGCCACAAGCAATCTTGTGTCGTAGCTACTACGTGTGGTGAGGTCAACATCGCACTTCTCTTGCCTTTGTGGTTTAAGGAATAACTCCACTGCCACTCGTGACGTGTTGGTCAGAGCAAGCAGTTCAGGATCCATTCCTGCTGCCCGAAAGAGGCAAGGCACGCAGTACACAAACCGTCGAAAGATGGCATCAAATGCGGATGGAAGCACAGGGATTTCTGGGATGCAAAACAATGCATCACGGGGCATTGGGACAGGACCCAGGATGTCCCGCAACCCCCACCCTCTACCTTCCCACAAGTCTTTGTGGCAAAAGAGAGTGGTGCTCTGTGGGATAGCTGCCCAGAGTGCACCACTCCAAACAGAGCTACAAGTGCCCCAAGTGTGAACACGCTATTGCACAGGCAGCTGTCAGTGTGAACACACAACAGCCATTTCCATTCTGCTGTAACTGCCGGTGCTGTAACTTTGCCAGTGTAGACGTGCCGTGAGAGTCAGCCCCACAGAAGTAGCAGCTGGACCTATCCCAGGTCTCCCTATAGAGACAGTGTCATGAGCTACCCTTTTTTGGGCACATACCTTACTCAAACACCAATGTCTCTGGGTCATTAGTAGAGCCTTTTTATCCCTCTCAGGATGTTTGCCTGTCAATATCAAGCTACCTGGGCTGCTTTTTTTTTTTAAAAAAAAAACCTCTTTTTTGAGGGGCCTGGATTTGTCTTCAAGACCCATTGACTGACTACGCCTGCAATGTCTGGGTTTGACAAAACATTAATCTTTTAACCTGAAAAAAAACCATAAGATAATAAATGTGTTCAATAACCTACTTCTTACTCCAATAGGGATGGCCAAATTTATAACAGACCAGCAGTGCTTCCCATTCTGATCACAATCTAGCTCTCCAACTACCTCTGTGATCCTGTTTCCTCTCCTCACAGGAGGCAACTGACAAACCTTCAATTTTAAACACCCCGAAGTTCTGAATGAGTAGTCTGGGTAGCACTTCTGCGCAGGAGTCTAAGCCTCTATGTCTCGGTGCACCCAGCAGTGTATCTTCTTTTTGATTTTCTTCCCACAAAATACGCTCTGAAGAAAATGCTGAGACTGGTGATATCACCAGGAGTGATGTCATCAGAGAAGGGTGGAGCCTCTGGGGTGATTGCTCAAGGTGACAATTGGAAAGCGGAGCTCTGGGAATTGTGAAAGGGCAGTCACAGGGAACAGGGAGTCGGAGGCTCAGACAGAAGGTCTGACTAGACTTGCCTGGAAGAGGGGGGCTAACTTAAAAAGGGTTAGTAGAGCTCGGAGGAGGAAATGTGAAGAGGTTAAGAGAGCTCAGCTTGGTGTCTAGTCCCCTGAAGCTTCTCACACAGGTAGATGTAACAATCTTGCTGAAAAGGAGGAATGGAAGGAAAAATTGGTAAATGTGGCTTCACGAGGGACTGTTCAAAGAACAGACGTTTAAAAAACCTCTACTGTAAACAAATATGACAAATTTCAGAGGAACAGCCGTGTTAGTCTGTATTCGCAAAAAGAAAAGGAGTACTTGTGGCACCTTAGAGACTAACCAATTTATTTGAGCATGAGCTTTTGTGAGCTACAGCTCACTTCATCAGATGTATACCGTGGAAACTGCAGCAGACTTTATATACACACAAAGAATATGAAACAATACCTCCTCCCACCCCACTGTCCTGCTGGTAATAGCTTATCTAAAGTGATCAACAGGTGGGCCATTTCCAGCACAAATCCAGGTTTTCTCACCCTCCACCCCCCCACACAAATTCACTCTCCTGCTGGTGACAAAGGAAGACATACCAAATAATATAGTCAGATTCAGTTTTTCCCTGAAAATTCTAAGGCAGAAACAAAATAGAAGAATTAATCTATGCTAACTAAATGGGTTAAGAATAATAAGATTCACTTCAAAAAACAGATGATCACGAACAATATAAAAAAATAAGTTCAACAATATGAAGACAGGGATGAGATTAAATGGACTCAAAACTGTCAGGTGATTAATAGTTTGTTTCTGGAAAAGAACAGCTCTCAACACTAATAGAAGAGAGAAAAAGGGAATTCTTTCAGCAGAAAAAATGA
Source organism: Caretta caretta (assembly GCF_965140235.1). Classification (NCBI taxonomy): domain Eukaryota; kingdom Metazoa; phylum Chordata; order Testudines; family Cheloniidae; genus Caretta; species Caretta caretta. The sequence continues at coordinate 10,568,105 of NC_134207.1, read as the reverse complement.
CAAACAGCCTTATATCGAGATCAAGTAGACTGTATGCTGTGTGGTAACCATTTTCAGATTTAGAACAAACTAAATACACAGATCATGGAAAGACTGATCAAACACAAATGGGTCTTTAGAAGGTAACAAATATAGGTTTACAAAAAAGTTTACTATGTTAATAATGATAAAAATAAAAAATAAAGAATATTCAAGATGAATATTTTAAAAATCATCAACAGGAAAAAAAGTTCAACAATAAGGACATGAGGAGCTGTCACAGTTCCTTCCCCACTCTGAACGCTAGGGTACAGATGTGGGGACCTGCATGAAAAACCTCCTAAGCTTATCTTTAGCAGCTTAGGTCAAAACTTCCCCAAGGTACAAAATATTCCACCCGTCGTCCTTGGACTGGCCGCTACCACCACCAAACTAATACTGGTTACTGGGGAAGAGCTGTTTGGAAACATCTTTCTCCCCAAAATACTTCCCAAAACCCTGCACCCCACTTCCTGGACAAGGTTTGGTAAAAAGCCTCACCAATTTGCCTAGGTGACTACAGACCCAGACCCTTGGATCTTAAGAACAATGAACAATCCTCCCAACACTTGCACCCCCCCTTTCCTGGGGAATGTTGGATAAAAAGCCTCACCAATTTGCATAAGTGACCACAGACCCAAACCCTTGGATCTGAGAACAATGAAAAAGCATTCAGTTTTCTTACAAGAAAACTTTTAATAGAGATAGAAGTAAATAGAAGTAAAGAAATCCCCCCTGTAACATCACGATGGTAGATACCTTACAGAGTAATTAGATTCAAAACATAGAGAACCCCTCTAGGCTATATTAAAACGAAGGCCCAGATTTTCTGCAGTATGTTTTCAGTAGCAGAATCTTCTTTCATGTAATACTACAACTAAAGAAAGCTCACAATTAAACCACCTATGCAGTAGCACTCTTAGGTACCAACAACGATAACCCATAGAATCACAATAGTTTAGCATTAAAATTCCCTGAATTATTTTAGGAGTTTACAACCACATTTGAATTTCCAGCAAGCTCCTATGTGGCTCACAGTGTACTTTTGCTCCTCTAGAAAGTTATTTCAAGGGAAATTACTAGCAAACAGAGTTCTCTAATGGTCTTTTAAGATTGTAAGCTCTTCAGGGCAGATATTGTGTCACCTTATATGGTTGTACAGTGTCTGGCACAACTAAGCTCTTAACCCAGTTGGGTTTATTATATCCTATTGCAAAATATTAAAAATAAGGTGTTATAATGGGAAGCATTAGATAACCTTAACACAGTTGTCACTACCAACCCACTAATATTTAATATCCGGACACTTATTTTAATCATGAAAAAAACAATGACAGTACTAAAAATCAGGTTTTTCTTTTATCACAGTGCACTGCTCTGTCTGCAGGACTTGGAATCACAGAAATACAGGGCTGGAAGGGACATGGAGAACAACTAATCCATTCCCCTGCACTAAGGCAGGATTACCTAGACTCACCACATTCTTGTACTATTTAGTAGAAGCAGCAAGTATTTGGATATCAAGTTTCTGCTTCCAAATATTCAATATAACTGCTTCCAAAAGGCTCAAATTATACTTTGATAGATATTATGATGCCCTGGTCTTAAAAACTTATAGTTAGATAATCCTGCATGAAGTAATTAGGCTTTCAATAGATTCAAAATATAAACTCAATTTTATTAATGATGGCTTTCAATAAAAAGAACATTTCTTGCTTTTTATTCTGGAGTTTGACATAACTAAGGCCAAGTCTACACTATAAGTTTTTGCCAACACAGCAATGTTGGTTTGCGTTGTGATTTTTGAGATATTTATGTCAGCAAAAGTTCTCGTGTACTAACTCCCGTTATACTGGCATAAAAATACTTTTGCTAGTATATCCTGTTTTGCCCACCAAATCAGTATAACCTATACCAGCAAAAGCACATTTTTGCCAGAAAAAGCTGAGTCTACACTTGGAGGATTTTGCCAGCATAGCTATACCAGCAAAACTCAGTGTACAGAAGGCCTAAATTGCTCTGTTAATTATCATCTCCTAAACCAACGTATTCCAAAATGTTTGTCCTCAGGGAAAAAAAAGAAAAAAAATTGAAATAAAGTTTGTTAAGTATAAGGAATAAAAAGTGGTAAGTTTAATACTGTTTGGAATCAGAAATAGGTCATACTTAAAGTTTGCCACAATAAAGACCCTTTCTCCTAATAAAATAAAAAAAGAAGAAGAGTGGGGGACAGATTTCTTTGACAATACTGTTAAAATGAAGCTTTATGAGTGAAGGTAAAAACTACTGCTTAATATATCTTACATCAAGCACCCAATTGCTCAAATATACACACTATTATTTTCTTTTCCTACTCATGGAAGTATGAGAACAAATAATTTATAAAACAATAATCCTGCAAACACAGATAATATATATTTCTCAATCTAGAACCATGCTTTTAGGATTATTTGACCAATACGGAAAAGCAACTCTGTCTTCCTTTAAAAGATTTCTTCAATATAGTAAATTATCAATACATGAAAAAAGCTAGGGATTCCACTGTTCAAGCAAAGGACAGTAGATAGAAGGTAGCATTTGTAATGTAGCTCTAACAGAAATGTCAGAATCTGGACAGTATTTGTTCTAAAGAACAATCTAACGTAAGTACATACTTTTTACATGAGATTTACACATAGGTAGTGGTAAGGGGAGTTGTAATGGGAGAAAAAAATGGAAGATGACAAGGCAACATCTGTAATGCTTTCACCTAAACAATAAATGTGCTTGCTTAGGAAAAGCTGGGTGGTACCTTATAACTGTGCACAATTATGCAGTTTATAGCCTCTGGAGAGAAAGCATGGCAGGCTTGCCTTTGCAGTGAGACTGTTGGGGTTCTCACAATGTAAGGAGGGAATCAGGCAGCCTAGAAAACCTCTGATCAGAAAGGAGAGAGATGTGCTTTTCTATGCAGAAGAGGTGACTGCTGAGGAACAGAGCGCCTAAGGTGGGTACCCTTTCTGGACCACGAAGCGGGGAAATACAGGTACAGTTGCCCTGAACTGAGACAACTCGTTGAGAATTTGAATTTTATTTGTACTCTATAGGGAGTACCCTTTACTCTGCCACTTGTAAGTAATAAGGTCACCCGTTACCTCATTATGAAAAATACCACTTACAATACACACTCTCTTTATACTTGGATTGCTCTCTAACAAGCACTCCAACTTTTAAAATTTAAATATTAAATTTACAAGCCAAATTGTAAATTTTTCAATTTTAAAGAATTTGAATTAAATTTTTCACAAAACTAATGCCTATGTACTCTGTTACAAAAGCAAACATGGCTTGTTCACTTTTCAAAAACATGGTGCTGCTCTTTTAAAAGAAGTTTTACCATATTTAAAGTGCATTTTAATGAAATTTTACCAAGTCCCTGAAGTTTTCATTCACAGCTTTTTTCCCCCAAACAGCATTAACACATAAGTTACTTGAACAACTTAGTTTAAAACACCATAAACCCAAGAATAGCACACTGGAGTACTTATGCACTTAATCCTCACTCCCTAGTATTTTAGGTTTAAATCATAGAATATCAGGATTCAAAAGGACCTCAGGAGGTTATTTAGTCCAACCCCCTGCTCAAAGGAGGGCCAATCCCCAATTTTTGCCCAAGATCCCTAAATGCCCCCCCACCCCCCAAGGATTGAACTCACAACCCTGGGTTTAGCAGGCCAATGCTCAAAACACTGAGCTATCCCTCCCCCCAATCCTCCCTACAGAGATTAGCAGAGAAACCCAACTAGCTCATTTTTTCCCCACAAATAAGCCCCTTAACTTTTTAATGTCAGAGCCGCAAAGTTATTTCTACTGTGCAGAATTACAATACTAAGTTATACATGAATTCATTATGCAGCCCAGCCAATTCAATATTATCTGTTAAAATAAATCCAACCAAGCAAAAAAAGTGTGTCCACAACAAGACTGAAGCCTTGGAATCAAAAACATTAAGTAAATTCAAAACAATCCAAGACCGAGCAATTTAAAATTTGTATTTGAAGAAGAGGGAGTATGAAGAAGAAATCCTCAATCATTCTCCCTACCCACATTAGACCAAGACCCTGTATAGAAACCGTAAATATTTTACTAACACCACCGTTCACAAGCATTAGCCTGCTGTATTTAAACACCCTTTCATTTTATTCACCATGGGGCAGTGATTAAAGAACAGCTAGCAACTTTTGTTAAAGTGAAAATTAAAAAAAATTAATGCTGCTTTTATACAGAACCGTGCTTCTTTTCTTTCCCCGCTCTGTGTAACTAAGGAAAACCTGAAAGGATTATTTTCCCTTCCCATCACTGCAGAATTGCTGCAGCTGGGGCTCCTCTTTCAAGAGTGGGCATTTCCACAGGTCAATCCCAACACTTAATGAATATGAGAGTTGGTCAAACCATGACTCTTCCTTCTCCAGCCTGTGGGGAACAAAAGGGTGTTTTTAAGGTATAAAGTGCCAAGTAATTTTATCCCCAAAATTACTAAAAACCTATAATCTAGGAAAACAAAAATTTATAGATCAAATCTTAATAGTCTGCCCAAGCAAATCTAGGGATGTGACACTATTTTAAGTCACATTAGGTTCTTACCATGCCTAAGGAGACACCATGATGAAAAACAAACACGATTCATACAACTATGCATATTTATTACTAAAGGAAAAAACAAGGTCAGGTCTACTCTACAAAATCTCAACCTACCTCGCTGAGAATACAGCCACTGCAGTTATTAACTCGCTTGTGTGCACGCGTGCACTTGTTTCCTTGTGTCAGCAGTGCGCATCCTTGTCAGAAGTGCTTGTATTGATTGTACTGTGAACGTGGAGCAGTGTGGGACAGCTCCTGAAGGCCAGTATCAGTCAACATAAGCAATGCAGTGTCTACACTGACATTGTGTTCACCTAATTTTATCAACCGTAACTCTACACCAGTGGGGAGGTGTTTCAGCATAGAGAGGCACTTATGTCAGCAGGAGCCAAATTTAAGGGAAGTGTCCACAGCTAGGTTGATATAAACTGTTTGTGTCGAACTCACCATGTAGTGTAGACCAGACCTAAGTAAGGCATGTGACACGGTTCTTGTGGTACCCAGAACTGAGGGTCACTAAGTTACCCCCTCACCTCCAACAAAAGAGCGTGTCTTGCCTGTGGCAGCTGGGTGTTAGCTCCCTAACACCACCAGACTTTCATCCACTCAAACATGCTCCTCCAGGCTATGCCAGCCTTGTCCTTATCTTGCAGTTTAAGAAGAGGTGCACCCTAGTCCCAGATTCCCCTTTAAGGGTTCTCCTGTGATGTCCACACTGGCTATTCACAAATATCCCAGATCCTCTGCTTCCAAAGGAGCAGTGTACTCCAGTTTGCCACTTTTACCTTATCACCACTCTTGTACAATGAACAGCACTTATTAAAAAAAGTTTATTTAAGAAAGACTAGGAGATTCCAATAGAAATAAGAGTGATGGAAACAAATAGTTACAACACAAAACAATTCCACATAAACTAGGCACTATACCAGGGGTAGTCAAACTTTTTAGCCCGAGGACCACATCGGGGTATAAAAATTGTATGGCGGGCCATGAATGCTCATGAAATTGGGGTTGGGGTGCGGGAGGGGGTTCTGGGCCTTGGCAGGGGTACGGGGAGGTGAGGGCTCCAACTGGGGGTGCAGGCTATGGGGTGGGGCTGAAGATGAGGGGTTTGGGTGCAGAAGAGTGCTCCAGGCTGGGACCAAGGGATTCGGGGGCGGGGGGATGGCTCAGGGGTGCAGGCTCAGGGAGACGCTTACCTCAAGCAGCTCCCAGAAGCACCGGCATGTCCCCCCTCCAGCTCCTACGCATGGCCAATGGGAGCTGTGAGGGCAGCGTGTGGAGTGGAGACCCCTGCTGCCCCTGTTCATAGGAGCGGGGGGGGGGGGGGGGGACGGGACATGCCGCTGCTTCTGGGAGCCGGGCAGAGTGGCCCATGACCCTGCTCCCTGGTTGGAGCGCCAGAGCAGAGCGGCCCATGACCCTGCTCCCTGGTTGGAGCGCCAGAGCAGAGCGGCCCATGACCCTGCTCCCTGGTTGGAGCGCCAGAGCAGAGCAAGCCCCATACCCCGCTGCCAAGCGGGAGCTCAAGGGCCGGATTAAAACGGCTGGTGGGCTGGATGTGGCCTACAAGCCGTAGTTTGTCCACCCCTACCCTACACTAATAGTTACTTTTCCTGTCAAATAAAGTAGGTTTTTCCCTCAAAGTTCAGTCTGTTGCAGAACTGTATGGCTTGACAGGAACCAGGATCTAAACTTTCATGAAACACCCCAACTCAATAAGATGTCTCCTCAGTGAATGGATGTAGAGTGTCTTTCTCCACTCTGTAATATACTGAATCAGTCTTTTGTCTTTATTTGCAGACAGGGCGACCCCATGTGTGTCACAATCTTCCTTTTTACCTCAAAGCGATTTCAATTGGTTGAAGTTATCTTTGACAGTTTTCCATGGACTGTTCTGGGGTGGAGCTAAGGTAGACAATTTAACTTTGCATTAAATCACTCCCACTTCAATAGGCCATCACCAAGGCATATGATTCCTTTGTGACAAACTTTTAGTCCAAAACCATAAGGCATACTTTTCTATATAGTTACATTATTCCATAAATATTACCCATACACACATCTGACAATTATTATGAGTAGTGGTAAGTTACAAGTTTTCAGTAGACCTCACATGCTACCGTTCCTGGATAAACATCAAGAAAGTGGTATATTAGGTGTAGTGAGTTTGTCAGATCTAAGACAGGGGCTGCTTGTAGAGAACAATGATCCCATTACCTGTTGGCACCAATGGGCCTCAGAGTCATAGTATGGCTCCGTAATTAAGGACTTGTCTACACATGGAGTTATTCAGCAACAGTTGTTCCTGATTATTTCTGTTTTGCTTAACCCATGAAAACGTGTTAAACGAAACAGGAACAAGGCACTCTTATTCTGGAATGTGAGCGCGCTCACACATGGTTGCTATTCAGTAGCAGATGTTCCTGAATAATTCCTTGTTCACTGTACAGCTAAATAAGAAGTGACTATGTGCAACAGATTACCTTCCTTGCAAAATTGTTCTAAAAGTGCAATTATTAAAAATGTACTGTGCAGTCTTATTTTCAAAGTCTCCTAACTCTTCCAAATCGAAATCAATTTAAATCAGAACATCCAAAAGCATTTTTCAGTGAGCATTACCAACCTCCACATTTCTATCCCCAGCTTTGTCTACTGTAAGAAAAAAAATATTTCAAGAATTCTAGCAAGCAGAAAGTTCTTATTCATATGCTCAAAAACAGCTATATCATTTTGGTTCAAACTTTCCAAAACAATTAACCTTTAGTCAGTCACCAGGCCCTGAAAATTTCACCCTAAGAAGTGAATTTTTTAGAAAGTTATGAGTGACAAAAAACACCAGGTAGAAGTTCTGAAAACAGCTTATAGCATAAAGGAAACAATAAGCAGCTCCTAAAGTAACAAATGCACTAATAAGTGGTATAATGCTGTACATTCAAATTATAAAAAGCTGAATATTAGTGCCTTAGTTTGGTACTCTGATATAATCAACTGCTCCAGCTTTGTTTCAAATAAATGAAAAGAATCAAGAGCTTGCCATTTTGCAGTTTAGTTTCGTGCATCAACTATGCAAAGCAGCATCTTAATCCATCTTTACAGTAAAAGGTTTTCCTAGGAGAACACTATGCACTACACATTCATATTCCTGATTCTCTCATTCTTCTCAGACCTAGCCAGCTACTTCATTACTAAAATGCATATACCAACACCGCAGAAAACATTTTTCTGGGTCTTTGACAGAAAGGACTAAAAAAAAAGCTAAGTAATTTGCTATGCCAGAGGAACTTTTAATTTTGTTTAAATTAAACAGTTACTGCAGAACATATCACTTTGCACTAGTATTCATTAGCTATAACCAATCATGAATATATGCTAAATTTATGGTGAATAGCAGAGATGCTTTTTAAATTGATAGAACCACACATTAAATATTAAACAAGCCTGTAGGGATCCCACCACTGCAAATTAGGTTGGCAGACAATCATGTATTTGCTGTAGCAGGTCCCAGGATATGGAACTTGTTTCCCCTTGACATCTATCCCTAGAAAGGAATGTTGGTCTTGTAGCTAAAGCACAGAAATGTGACTGTGGTTATCTGTGTTCAGTTCATAGCTCCGCCACAGACTTCCTGTTGGATATTGGACAGGTCACTTCATCTGTTGGTGCCTTTGTTCCCCATCTGTAAAACTGGAATGATAGTTTATGTGCTTTCTTTTGTTCTTAAAACAGAGATGTTGTAAGGATGAATTGATTAATGTCTGAGAGCCAAATTTTAAAGGTATTTAACCACCTACTTCCCATTGAAATCAACAGGAGTTATACGCCTAAATTCTATTAAAAATCTGGCACTAAAATAGTATCATGAAGCAATAAATAGATGAGACAATCCCTTTTGTTTTAAAAATATCAAAATGTTCCCAAAATATTTTTATTATGAACTTTTTTATGGATTTTAATGTTCATTTTTTCCTCTTTCTGTTTGGTACTTCAGATATAAAGTAATTTGCTATAAAGACAAAATGAACCAAAGAGAAATCACTGTTGGTAGACATGCTGGGAGTTAACTGCTCTGTTCAGTCCATATCCAATTACTTGTCAAAGGATGAAAGGTGACATGAAAAAAAAAGATTTACAGATGTTATTTGTTTTTTTAATTGCATATGTAAGTGGACTAGGCTATATTTCTTTACTTTGTTTAAATAAATTTATCATTGAAACAGCATATCAAGCGTTACCTAAGAGTTCAAGAGAATTCATTTGTCCGTTGGGCACATAAATATTGTCTTTATTTGCTATCCTTTCTATATGACTTTTTCGAACCACTAAACAGAGTGACTCCATTTGGAGCAAAGCAGCTGCTCTCTTTGCTGGAGAGCTGCCAAAGAGTCGTTCTTAAAACAATTCTTGATGTCAAATTATTTCGTTCAATTCCCCTAGTTCTCCTACATCTCAAACAGAGAAGCAACAATAGCAATAAGAAAAAACGATTTAATTTATGGGGAGCCAAGAACTTGTCTTTGAAAAAAAGTGTGTTATTTTTAAAAAACCATATACCTAGCAAAAGGAGAGTAACAGTAGTTGTCCCCTTTTGTTTTCCTATTGGGCCTTGTTTATATTTTCCTTTTTCCACTCCAAAAAATCCTACCAATGTTAAATCAGATTAATTCTACAACTGACATCAAATGTGCTGACAACACACTGGCAATCACTGGTGTTTTAACCACTGTTTAATGACAAAGGTACCAATCAGAGAGAAAGTGGGTGAGGTAGAATCTTTTACTGGACCAACTTTTGTTGATGAAAGAGACAAAACCTAAAAAGAGCAGCTCTAGGTAGCCTGAAAGTTTGTCTCTTTCATCAACAAAAGTTGATCCAATAAAAAAAGATACTTCCTCACCCATCTTGCATCTCTAATATCCTGGGACCAACCCGGCAAACAAACTCCACTGAAATGTAATTTGAAATACCAAAAGAAAAAGGAAGGAAATTCAGAGAAGTGCATCCAACCTCCAATACTTCCAGCAAGTACAAGTTCTTAGTTAAACCTTGTTGAGTTGTGATCTATTATGTGCAGCTGCTTAAGGTTTGATGTGTCAAACTTAATGATGGCATCATTGCCCCATTGCCTTAGAAGGCTATTCAACAAACTATTAGATTCTGCTTGTCAACAGATGTTCCCAATATATTCAGTCTAGGAATATATGTTTTCTTAACTGCATCTATTACTCAGTTTCAGTCATGTCATCTAAAAGACATTCTCCCTCTATTAAGACTTGCATACAGCTATAAAAATCCTTAGTAATGGTTTGATCAACACACAAATTTACTTTTTAATCCTCCCTCATATATCAATCCCTTTATGTTTGTATGTATGCATAATTTGTACAGAGAAAGAAAACACTGCAGCATAAGGCAGTCGATCCTATTTGCAGATGGAAAATGTTTTAAGATATTTCATTGTAATGTGTAACATTACAATGTTACACTATGAAGCGTAGACTACAAAACAGAAGCTAAGAAATGGTACATCAATTTGATTACATTAATTTCAGTTATCTTTTGCTTGTGCAAAATTTTATCCTTCTAATATGTTAAGAGTTAGTGACAGTTTGCAATCAACTATTGTTCTTCACCTGTATTCCTTAATTTCTTTTTAAAAATTTTATTTTATTTTAGAGGAAAACAAAATAACTTGTTCTTGTTTTTCCCCCTCAAATGTGCTCACCGTAACTGAATATGGTGCGTCTTTGCCTGGCTGTCCCGAAATAAAGGGAATGGGGCTCCTTTAAGGGGCCCTACTGCATTTGAGATATGAGGAAGAGAAGAGAGGGAGGACAGACCAAGTGGGTGCACTGAGTCACCATGGACACCGGTGAGTGGAGGGGAATTATATTTATACACCAGCCAACCAGAAGGAACCCTCTCATCAATCACTAATCAGCAAAGTGATTCCTGTAGGGGCAGGGTGGCTGGCTAGGCTCTCTTCCCACTGCAGAGCAAGAAGGTGTGATTGTGGGGCAATCCAGTGTGGCAGCTAGTATGAGTGCTTCCAACAAGTAAGCAGGACCAGAGGGCTACCTACAATTTCTCCACAAGAGAGTTGCAAGTGTAGCCCTTAGTTAGATACAGGCAGGTATCTCTATTCACTATTAATAAACTGGTAGGATTGCAGAAATGGGCTAGGAGGACCAGGGCATCCAGGAAGATTACTTTTCATGAACTACAAAGCATGGACACCTTCAATTTCACACCCCAGGCAGTGGCCTTGGAATGGGTATTTTACACTTGGCAGTCAGCTGCCTCCCTAATCAAAACCAGACCATATATACACTGATGGAAAATTAAGACATGAAGGTTTTTCATTGGGTTGGACAATTCCTTAGTCAGTGCAACAGTATTGTCTTGAAGGGGGACATGAGATACCAGAGTCCAGCTGAACATTGTTAAGGGGTGCTTACTGGATCAGGAAAGGGATGGAACATAAACCCTATGAGAGGTCTTTCCCATCCTAGTGGAAGTGACTACTTGCAAGAATTTAAGTCAGGCATGAGAGAGGCAATTCAGGCAGCGGTCCTTGTTGATAACAGCCACTTCAAGTCACTCAGAATATGGGATCGGCAGAATTTGTGAATTAGTGCCAGTGCAGTGGCCATTCAGGTGCTTCTAGATCTCTGGAAGGTTGGTTCTTAATTTACAATTCTGTCTTAATGCAAAGCAACTAGCACTTTGAACATTCTATATATTGGGGATGTGGAAGAATTTAGTTCTCTGTTAGGGCTAATAAGGGTTCAGCAAGAAAGGATTTAGATAGGGCTTTGGAATTCAGGGATCTGCAAGAGAGATCTAACTTATCTGACACGGACTCTCAGAGTCTCAAAAATCACCTAAGGGACATCAAGGTGAGTCATAACACTACAAAAGCATGGGGGAGGCTGGGATTTGCCCAGTCAAAGTAGGACAGACTTGCTTAGTGTAGGTGCCACTTTCTTCACAGGGAAGGGAGTTACCTCATGAAAGGAAACTTCAGTTCATGGCAATGTCCAAGAGCATGTATTGTTTGGATTCCCCTGGTGATATGGCATCCCATTAATTCAAGATTGCATTAGTTACATCCACAGAACAGCTCAGAATAGAAGCCTGACAGTTATTCTTATCAGTGGTGGCATCCAATTACATAAAAGGAAGCCCCTGTTGGGAAGGATAGTTTAGGGCTGGGATGATTTAGTTGGGGATTGGTCCTGCTTTGAGCAGGGGATTGGACTGGATGACCTCCTGAGGTCTCTTCCAACCCTGATATTCTATGAGGGGTATGTGCTAAACTCTTCATGTTTATCCCTTCCTTCAGGATCATGTGAACAGGTCACAGGAGTTGGTGACTGGCCATGCCAGCAAAATATTGTGCATCTGGCCAACAGGTAGGGTGGCCAGGTCCCCTTGGAAGCTCATTGCTGGATATCAGCAGTGAGGCATCCCTGAGTCACTTTGAACAGAGGGGTGCTCTACAGGGAGCAAGTTAACAGGTCACAGTTAAGGCTAAGATTTTGTCATGGGTATTTTTAGTAAAAGTCATGGACATGTCACAGGCAATAAACAAAAATTCACGGAAGCAGTGACTTGTCTGACTTTTGCTGCTGCAGCTTCACGGTTTCCCCCACCACCTTGGTAGCTGGAAGCTGCAGCAGGGCCCCCCTCCACCAACGGCAGCTGGGAACTGCAGGGTGACCATATTTCTCAAAAAGAAAATGGGACACCCCGAGCCACTCACCCGAGAGGTCCCCCTCCCCACGAGGCTGTCGCCCGTCACTGGAACCCTGAGGAGGGCCCCCTCAGGAGACTGTCACCCGTACCTGGAACTCTGCCAGGGCCATGCTGGCTGCCAGCTCCAGAGTCCCGCAGTCCCTGGAGCTGAAGCAGAGAATGTCACGGAGGTCTCTGAAAGTCACGGATTCCATGACCTCCGTGACATAAATGTAGCCTTAGTCATAGTCAACGTTTGAGCCTACTGGCATTGAACCAAAACATCCAAGCAACCAGTTTCCCAGAGATTCACAGCTGGGTCTCAGGGACTAGGTGAATCTGAGTTGGCGTGGCAAAAGGTGCATGTTCTGGGACCAGCTAATGCCCTTTTTATACTCTAGCAGCCAGAAAAAAAGCCATGAGAAAGTATTATAGTACACCTGGGTAAAAACTATTTAGATTTTGTTATTGGGTTTATTAAATCATCAGGGCACAGAGATTTAAATGAGATCTAGGACCTTTTCCTGGGAGTGACTGAAATGCTGCAGTAGAGGGAATGCTGGGTTGATGCCAGGCCTCCATGGGTTGACAAGGCCAGAAGATGTGTGAAACATCTGAAATTCAGAGGATTGGTGAATTTGGTGGATTACACAGCAAAATAAAAATAAAAGAATAAAATAAAATAAAACCTGGTACCAGAGTTATCCAGGGACAATGGGATACACCTCTTCAACCAGAGAGCAGATATTTTTAGCTGACATTAGGAAGGGAACTATTAACTATCCAGGAACTCAAATGGGGGTTGAGGGGATGAAGCAAAACTAATTGCTGATGCCTCTCTGTGTCCAGTACAGTAATTGTTAAATAAGGGAGACAGTTCTCTGGTTAACAGGAGTTGGAAATGGATTTAGCTGAAGGCATCCCATAAGGAAGCTGGGAAAAGGGGATTGAATCTCCTGTCACCAGGTATAATGTGGTGATCACACCCATTTTTTAGCCCATCCCTGAACCCTAATACAAGGAGAGGGGAGCAGGGTCTCAATAATGGACTGGGACCAGGGTGGGAAGGGCTCTCAGCAGCCCTCCCAAATAGGTGAAAACAATTCAGGAAGAAATGGTGACCTGTACTGTTCAATTTATTGCTGAGTATTCCCAGATATATGTTAAGCATATAAAGTTACAGCCTAATTAACACATCCATTGCATCTCACCTTTCTTCTGTGCTCCTGGGACAAAGTTTTCACTCAATCCCCTCTAGAACTTGTTTAATACATTTCAAAGCATTAATATCACATCACATCACATCTTCACTATCATACAGAAAAATGTAATTTACCTTTTAAAAAATCCTACCTTGATCAGAGAGAAAATCCAGCATGGTTTGGAGAAGGAAGGACAAGTGTCGGACAGAAAGAGCAGGGTTTCCCATTCTTCTTGAAGCATACACTAACTCATGAAGCAAACGCATTTGCACTGCAGCCCATCCTTTATGAGTTCCTATAAAATAAACAGGAAATCACTTGTTACATTTTTAATAAAACCTAAAAGTAGCTTTAAAATATTATTAAATTTGGTTCTTCTACGGACCCTAAATAAGCAATTTATTGGTGTTTATATAAAAGCTGAAGATTAAAAAACACCCCAGATTTTAACTTTAAAAAAGTGCTAGGTATAATGGAGGAGTGTGGTTTTGTTTTTTTCTTTGTACCAGAACAAACTTACATGTCAAATATTTAAAAAATTAAAATTTCATTTCATACCCTCTTCCAAATTGCAAAGATAAATGTACTGTGTAGTGGAAGAGGAAGTTACTTGTCTTGTAATAACTGGACTTTCTTCAAGATGTGTAGTCCCTATCTGTATCGCACTGTTGGTGTGCACATCCGCTCATGTGACTAGAGTTGGAGAATTCTTGCAAGTAGTTTCCGTCAGTCTGCACACGCACCCTTGCCCTCCCTTGTGTTTCCAACTGAGGGCATAAAGGGCAGACTAAATGCCTCTCCAGTTCCTTCTCTGCCACAAATCTAATAAAGATTCAAAGCAGAGGGGAAGGAGAATGCATAGTGGAATACAGATAGTGACCACATATCTCAAAGACTCTCCAGCTACCACAACGTAAGTAACTTCCTCTTCTTCTGCAAGTGCTGGTCCCTATGTGTATTCCACTATGGGTGAATGATGAGCAGTACTCAAGTAGAAGGAAGGTGCAAGGATGCAGACAGCAGAGCCATTTGGAGGATCACTGTCCCAAAGGATGTGTCAGCGGAGGAGTTCTGCACTAGAGCATACCATCTCGCAAACACGTGGCTGGAACTTCAGGTACTTGCCCTGCAAATGTCAAGTAAAGGCACTTCCAGAAGTGATACCACTGAAGTTTCTTGTGCTCTTGTAAAATATAGCACAATGAAGGAGAGGAAGATTCAACAACTTGTAGTGGAGCAGGATACAACCTGAGGTCCATTTAGAGATCCTCTTGGAAGATATAGCTTGACCTCGCACTCATTCTGCCATAGCAAAAAAATTTACTGATTTTCTCCTTTGCAGGTTGAAGGTAGGAATGTGACAACATTGAGAGAATGAAGTCTCCCCTCCTCCTAGATGTATGCAGTTTTGGAAAAAAAACACAAGTGGATTGGTTGGTTTAATGAAACTCCAAAACTACTTTTGGGGTGAAGTTCAGATGTAGTCATAACATATGTCCTTATGGAATATAGAGTATTCCAGATCTGTCATCATGGGTTCCAGCTCACCTACTCTCCTGGCTGAGGTGATGGCCCGCAAGAAATGCAACTTTAAGTGAAAAATGAGACATGGAACATATAGCTATGGTTCAAAGGGAGGCTTAATGAGTGACGAAAGTACAAGTTTTACGTCCCAGTGAGGAGTAGGTTTCCTTACTAGTGGGAAGATTCTGATAAGGTCCTTCAAATATCCATTAGTCAATGCATGAGTGAAAATTGAATAACCATCTGATGGTGGATATCACATGATTGCTACCAGGTAGACTTATATAGAACTGAGGGAAAGCCCAGAAATTCTGAGAGAAAGATGACTGTCCAAAATAAAGGGAATATCTGCTGACTCAGGAGATGTGCTGCTGCTGTGCACAAATGGAAAAATGCTTCCACTCGGCTGAATAGTATTATTTTTCTGCTATTAAAGATGGTTTATAAAGCTTCAGAGCAGGAATGTTCCAGTGTTGATACCCATCAAACACCAAAACATGAGATGAAGTGCTTCAGGGTTTGGATGGTTGATCCTGCCCTTCAAAAAATCAGGAAAGGACTGGATGCTTATTGGAGAACAAGCTGACATTTGTAAGAGATTCAGGAACCAAAACTGTCTGGGCCAACTGAGGGCAATAAGAATGACATGCCTTGTCCTAACAAATTTTCCAAAAGACCTGAAATAGAAGTAGTAAGGAAAGAAAGGCACAGCTCTGCTGCTCTCTCCAGGGGAGAAGGAGAATATCGCCCTGAGAGTATAGTCGTAGAGCTCTTGTGGAACAGTATATGTAGCATTTCTTGTTCATTTGGGAGGTAAATAGGCTCCAATTGGGGAATTCCCCATTGACCAAAGATGTTATTCATTACTGAATTGCACAATTTCCACTCATGATCAATGGTGAAATGCCTGCTGAGGGTGCTACCAACACTGCCTGAAAGTGACCTGCTGACCAGGTGGTTCGATTCTTGATGCACAAACTCCTAATGGCAATCGCTTCTACACACAGAGGATGGATCTCCGGCCTCCTTGTTTGATAGTTAATGTAAAAGAAGGCTGTCATATTGTTTGATATTACAAGGACATGGCTGGATTGAATAAATTGCAGAAAAACCAAGCAAGCTTCTGCCTGAAGTTCCAAAAAGTTTGTGAAACCTGGCCTCTAAGGGAGTCAAAGTGCCCTGAGCCACATGGCTGTCCATGTGGATTCCACAGCATAAAAGAGGAGTCTGTAATGATCATCTTGTCTGGCAAGGAGGGTGGGAAGGAGATACCCACGTATACCCGATGGGGATCTTTCCACCGCATTAGAGAAAACGTTACTCTGGAAGGTATTCATGCTGTGTTTGGTTGGTGAATACATTGGCATCATGCATAAAGGCAACGTAGGTGGAGTCTGGCACACAGGGTAACGTAAGCACATGAAGCCATGTGCCTCAAGGAGGGAAAAAGACAAGTTCTGACTGGAGTTTGGGAGTTGTGCATAACCTGATCTATCAGGTAGCTCACAAATCAGAAGCCTGTTCCTTGGTAGGTAAGCTCTCTCTGTGACTGAATCTAGGGTGGTCATTAAGAAGTCTACAGTTTGCATCAGAGTGAGAATAAACTTTCCCAAGTTCCATATTGACATTTAGGGAAGAAAGTAGTTGAAGTATTATTCAGGTCAACTCATAGGCTTCTTGACACATCCTGGCAATGAGAAGCCAAATCATTGAGATGAGGAAGATGGTGAAACCATTGCATCTGCAATGAGCTGCTATTATCAGAAAGACCCTGGTAAAGACCTTGGGGGCAGTGACAAAGCTGAATGGGAGAACCCTGTATTGGAAATGGTCAGGAAACACTGTGAATCTGAGAAAATATCTGTGGGCGTGGTGAATATCCAAGTGAAAGTAAGTGTCCTTCATATCAACAGCTGTAAACCAAATGTCTTTTTCCAGGGATGGGATTATTGATACTAGAGTGACCATGCAAAATTTCAGTCTGCGAATGAAGCGGTTGAGATTGCAGAGATTGAGGATAGGTCTCCACCCTCCCTTCTTCTGCAGGACTAGGAAGCACATAGAGTAACAGCCTTTTCCTTGGTGTTGAAGAAATACCCACTGCTCTACTACTCCTTGCTGGAGGATCCCCTCAAGAGAATGATCCTTGAAGAGGGACAGGAATGAGGGTTTTGGAGGAGGGAAACTCCATCACTTAGCTGGATTGGACCATATCTAATACCCACTTGCCCATTATGTCGGCACTCCAGTTGTGGAAATAGTGTACTAAATGACCCCCCAAAGGATACATGCAGATCAGGTAGTTGTTGTATCATTAAATAGTTGTAGCTCTCAAACGCCTGTCAAAAATATCTTCTTGATGTAGATGTGGGAGGTGCAGGGAAACGAGACTTCTGTACTCTTCTTACGAAGGCCACATACAGACCACTTTTAATAAACTGTTGAGTTCCCAGTCTATATTTGGAAGGCTGGCTGCAATACTTCCTTTTTGGGGAAGGAGCCAAGGTTGGCCCTGAAATCCTTCACAAATAAGTTAGGATTCATCTGTCTTTTTACGGACACAGTGGGCTTCATCAAAGGGCAAGCCCTCCAGGGTGTTCTGGACTTTCCTGGGTAATCCCAAAGCATGTGCTGTGAGTCATGGCTACATCACAATGGCCATTGACATCCACTTAGATGTGTCTATTGCTTCAATTGCCTGCTAAATGCCTGACATTTGTTCTACCTCTCTTTTCTTGTCCTCAGAGTAAATACAGAGCATATGAAGCACCTTGATGCTTTAAGGCAACTAACATCCTCATCAGAAACCAGTCAGACCTATACATCACTGAACAGAAGGATCTAGGCCCAAGGGATATGATAGAGGCCTAGAAAATCTTGATTGGTGTGGAGAAAGTGAATGAGGAAATGTTATTTACTCTTTCACATAACACAAGTACTAGGGGTCACCCAAAGAAATTAATAGACAGCAGGTTTAAAAAAAAAAAAGGAAGTACTTCACCCAATGCACAGTCAATCTGTGGACCTCTTTGCCAGCGGCTGTTGTGAAGGCCAAAACTATAAACAACGTTCAAAAAAAGAACTTGATAAGTTAATGGAGAATAGGTCCATCAACAGCCATTGGCCAGGATGGGCAGGGATGCAACACCATGCTCTGAGCATTCCTAACCTCTGCTTGCCAGAAGCTGGCAGTGGACAGAGGATGGATCACTTGATGATTGCCTGTTCTGTTCATTTCTCTCTGAATCAACTGGCATTGGCCACTGTCGGAAGACAGGATATTGTGCTAAATGGACGAGGCTAATGTAAAACTTACACCTGTAAGAATAATAAGGTGATAAGTAACAATCAGCATAGATTTGTCAACAACAAATTGTGTCAAAACCAAACTGATAACTTTCTTTGACAGGGTAACAAGCCTTGTGGATTGGGGGGAAAGCAACAGATGTGCTATATCTTGACTTTAGTAAAGCTTTTGATATGTCTCGCATGACCTTCTCATAAACAAACTAGGGAACTGCAACCTAGAAGGAACTACTATAAGGTGGTTGCAAAACTGGTTGAAAAACCCTTCCCAGAGAGTAGTTATCAATGGTTCACGGACAAGCTGGAAGGGCATAATGAGTGGGGTCCCGCAGAGATCAGTTCTGGGTCTAGTTCTGTTCAATATCTTCATCAATGGTTTAGATAATGCATAGAGAGTACACTTATAAAGTTTGCAGATAATACCAAGCTGGAAGGGGTTGCAATTACTTTGGAGGACAGGATTAAAATTCAAAATTATCTGAACAAACTGGAGAAATGGTCTGAAGTAAATAGGATGAAATTCAATAAGGACAAATGCAAAGTACTTCACTTAGGAAGGAACAATCAGTTGCACACATACGAAATGGGAAATGATTGCCCAGGAAGGAGTACTGAGGAAAGGAATCTGGGGGTCATAGTGGACCACAAGCTAAATATGAGTTGACAGTATAACGCTGTTGCAAAAAAAGTGCGAACATCCTTCTGGGACGTATTAGCAGGAGTGTTGTAAGCAAGACATGAGAAGTAATTCTTCTGCTCTATTCCGTGCTGATTAGGCCTCGACTAGAGTATTGTGTTCAGTTTTGGGGACGACATTTCAGGAATGATGTGGACAAATTGGAGAGAGTCCAGAGAAGAGTGACAAAAATGCTTAAAGAGTCTAGAAAACATGATCTATAAAGGAAAATTGAAAAAATTGGGTTTGTTTAGTCGGGAAAAGAGAAGACAGAGTGGACTAACAGTTATCAAGTTTGTAAGAGGTGGTTACAAGAAGGAGGAAGAAAAATTGTTTTTCTTAACTTCTGAGGCTAGGACAAGAAGCAATGGGCTTAAATTGCAGCAAGGGCAGTTTAGGTTGGACACTAGGAAAAAATTCTTAACAGTCAGGGTTGTTAAACACTAGAATAAATTGCTTAGGGAGGTTGTGGAATCTCCCTCATTGGAGATTTTTAAGAGCAGGTTAGACAAACACCTGTCAGGAATGGTCTAGATAATACTTAATCCTGCCACGAGTGCAGGTGACAGGACCAGATGACCTCTCGAGATCCCTTCCATTTCTATGATTCTTTATTTAAATGAATCAACATCACATGAAATATTCACAATTGTTCATTTCCAGGATAGAAACAACCGTAATTAAAAGCACTCATAAAATAAGAAGTACGTCCCTCGCTTTTTGTGTTACTGATCTAAATATAGATCATACATTCTTCAATGTATTTATTTTATTTCTGAAATGTCTAAAAAAACCATCTGAGATTTAATCTAAATCTGTTATGATGTAGTTTGAACGCATTGTCTCTTGTTCTGTCCTCTGTGGCAAGACAGAACAATTTTTCTCCATCTTTTTGATGGCAGCCTTTCAAGTATTTGAAGACTACTATCATGTCCCACTCAATCGCTTCTTTTCCAAACTAAACATACCCAGTTCTTCAGCCTTTGATCATCTTTGTCACTCTCCTCTGGAGCCTTTCTAGTTTCTCTACATCCTTTCTATATATCAGTGAACAAAATTAGACACAGGACCCTAGCTGAGGCCTAACCAGCACAGAATAGAGCAGTATTATCTTCTCCCATGTCTTGTGCGCTATGCCTCTGTTAATGCAACCCAAAACTGCATTTGCTTTTCTTGCAACAGTATCTCATTGTTGACTCATGTTGAGGCTGAGACCCACCACCGTTCACAGATCCTTCTCAGCAGTGCTATTTGCCAAACTAGTTTTCCCCAGTTCTGTATTTGTGCATTTTGTTTTTCTTCCCAAAGCGTAGTACCTGACATTTGTCTTTGTTGAATTTAATTTTCTTGTATGTAGCTAAGTGCTCTAATTTATCAAGATCACTTTGAATTTTAGCTTTATCCTACAGTGTTTGAAACCCTCCCTAGCTTTGTGTCATCTGCAAATTTGATCAGTATGCTCTCTATTTCTACATTCAGGTCATTAATAAAGGTGTTAAATAACAGAAACCAGAACAAACCCCTGTGGAACCCCACTGGAGACCTCCTTCCCATCTAATATTCCATTAATAGTTACTCTTTGTTTATGTATCCACTTATGGTAGTTCTACCGAGCCCACATTTCTCTAACTTACTGATGAGAATGTCATGTGGGACTGTCAAAAGTCTTGCTAAAATCCTGGTATATTATTATGTCCACTACATTCACCCATACACTAAACCAGTTACCTTGTTAAAGAAGGAAATCAAGCTGGTTTGGCATTTGTTCTCAGTAAATCCATGCTGATTGCTAGTGATCACTCCTTCATCCTCCAGGTATTTGCAAACTGAACATTTTATACATTGCTCTAGTAGCTTCCCAGGTATCAAGAACAGGCTGACTGGTCTATAGTTCCCTGGCTCCTCCTTTTTCCTCTTTTTAAAGATTACATTAGCCCTTCTCCAGTCTTCCAGGACCTCTCCTGTCATCCATGAGTTTGCAAATAATATTGCAAGTGACTCCAAGATTTCTTCAGTTAATTCCTCATTTCTTATACATTTTATTTAAGAGATTTAAGAATAGTTTGACAGGCTACTGACATTCCTAGATATGATCAGAATTTCATATTTATTGAACAAACAGCAGCAGTCTTAGCAAAGATAAAGATGTTTCTTTCTAGAATTTCTGGCATCAGACTGAAGTGGGTGCAGGAGTTGTTTTCAATGCAACTTAGTTACAGTAATGCAAAAAACAGCAGTCTGAGCCACAGAAACTTACCTTTGCTGAAGTCCTTTGGATCCAGAGACAGACTGTAACCAGGAAGTGTCTCCAAAAGCAGTTTGTAGCAGGCCCGCCAACCCGGCTCCGATATGCTAGGTGCCACACATTGCATTGCTGCTACACGCTTGAAGAATGCAGACTTTCGGTGAAATCCAATGCGTTCATACAATTCAGAGAGAATGCTGTAACGCTGGATTTTTTCTTCTTCAGAAAGCTAAAATGTAAAAAAGGAGAAAAAAAGCAAAGAACTTTTTACTATGCTAAAAGGTTAAAAATGTAACACAAATACCTAGAAAATAAATCAAAGACAATGAAGGAGCCAGCATTATAGACCCCAACGGTCGTGCATATTATAAGCAAACAAGCAAATAATCTCTGGTCCTGGCCCCGTTAGCAGGTTTCTACATCTGCTCTAATGCCTGTTTTCTGAATTTTGTACTGAGACTTTACAGACTTGCATTTTCTAGTTTTTATATTAGCTGCACTTTATGTGACCTATAGTTTAGACCACTGGACTGGGACTCAGGAGACATGGGCTTTATTCCTGGCTCTGCAAGTCATTTGCCCCTCTATGCCTCAGTTTCCCCATCTGTAAAATGGAGATAATGATACTCATCTCCTTTGTAAAGCTTTGAGACCAATGGATGAAAATAATACCTAGCTCTGACATAGTACTTATATTAAAAGATGACATTTTAAGTTGCACTTCAGGAGTAATAGACTATAAGTGAAATTTTTATGTAGCGTTTTGTCATTTCAAAGGAACTCTAAGAAGTTAATGACAATGAAAAATACCCTGATCTGGTTGAAATAAAAGGGGAATTTTAGCTAGAGAGAATGTAGTTGCCCAAATTAGAATTTGGCTAGGAAATCAAGATTGATGCTCCTAGCTTTGTGAAAAAATGCAAAAGATTTATATAACACAAAGCCAAAGAATTTCACCTAGTGATTTATGCCACAACTTCTCGTTGAACTAGAGCATATCTTTTAGTAAGACATCCATCTTTATCTAAAAAGACTTCAAGTGATGGAGATAGAACCTACCATGGCAAGTGGTGCAAACTTCTGTTTAAACCTCACTGTTTAAAAAAATTGCCTTATTTTAGTCTACGTTTCTAGTTTCAACATTCAGTCACTGGATCTTTTTATGCCTTCCTTGCTAGATTAAAGAGCTCTGCACTAATAGAAACCTTTAGTCCAGTACATACTTTTAGTTCTTTGTTATACATTTTCTAAACACAGAGAAAGACAGTCCTTTGTCTTCAGGGCACACAATCTGGAAATCATTCTCCAGAAGAACTTTTTCTATTCAGCCACTTGTTTAGTAGTTGACAGGACTCAGAATGTGGAGCATTCTGACAACAAATTGGCCTCTGCCCACTTGACAAGCAAAAATGACTCCGTGCTTTGACCTCTGAACATACTCCCTCCACTAGTACAGTAATAGAGATTCACCTAGTCAGCTGTCCTGCAGGGAAGGACTCTGCATCCCTTCTGCAAGCGACAGTTGAATGAAGTGATCATTGCCATTGTACCAACCTGTTAAGGATGTGTTTTCTACACATAACTGCAGGCTGGAAGTGCCAAGCGTGAAGTATTCCACAAGTTCCAGGATATATTCATAGAATAATTTCTCTTTCAAGGATCACGTTGTCTGAGCGGACAATTTGTCCAATTGAGGATCACTGTAAGACCCTCACCATATGAAAGACTTATTCATGTAATGTGATATATTTTTATGTTGGGCCTTACGTCTGGTTTTCAGTGGTTTTATTTTTTTTTAAATAGTAAAATATACTGTATTGTACATATAATGTCCGTACCTCATATAACAGACACAGCTGAGGAATAATAGGTATGATACGAATGATAATGTGGCCAATTTTCTCTAGCATAGCTTTCCAATAAGACCTTTGACACCTGGGCATTTCTAAGACACATTTATTCTTCACTTGAAGAGTATCACTAATAGTCTTCAATCTCATACACCAAGCATCCACATTTTAGATGGAGTTGTTAGTGTTTCTAACATGTTTTGAAATCATGGGATGTAAGCCACTAAAGAGGCGTAAAGCATTAGTTTTATGACAGAATAGCAAAACAAGGTTCCTAAATTCAAGGATTTTTCACCCCTTAATGATTTTTTCATTCTCAGTTTAATAAAATAAAAAACAACACACCACACACAACAGTTTATACACTCACCTGACGAAGGTTGATATAAACTGCATTCTGAAGAAACTCTGAAGCTTCCATGCTTCTTTTCTGTATTGCCAGGACTCTCACTGCCTTCACACAGGCTTCCAGCTCAATCACACCAGCATTTTTATACTTTAAAAGAGGAAACAAAAATAACTGAAGTGCAGAGGATATGCTCTGAGGACGCAGCCTAGACACAGAAATCTGGAAAGAGAATCCAGTATGGCTGATGGATTTAAAATTTCCTTTTAGTCTCCATTTAATGATCAATCAAAAGAATATTTGCCTTTCCTATTTCTTCAGGTCTTCCCTGCCTCCTCCTTCACACGCTCCTGAGACTAATGTTCTAAATATTTGATTCCAGGAAAGGTACCATTACTTGCAACCCCTTCAATAAACTCAAGACCCCTCTCAGAGATTGCACCAGTCAGCTTACACAGTAACATGTCTGTCATAAATATAAAAGGAAGGGTAAACACCTTTAAATCCCTCCTGGCCAGAGGAAAAACCCTTTCACCTGTAAAGGGTTAAGAAGCTAAGACAACCTCGCTGGCACCTGACCAAAATGACCAATGAGGAGACAAGATATTTTCAAAACGGGGTGGGGAGGGGGGGAAGAGGAGACAAAGGGTTCTCTCAGTGTCTGTGTTGTTTTTGCCGGGACCAGAGCAGGAATGTAGGTCAGAACTCCTGTAAAAAAAGTCAGTAAGCAATCTAGTTAGATATGCATTAGATTCTGTTTGTTTAAAATGGCTGATAAAATAAGCTGTGCTGAATGGAACGTATATTCCTGGTTTTGTATCTTTTTGTAACTTAAGGTTTTGCCTAGAGGGATTCTCTGTGTTTTGAATCTGATTATCCTGTAAGGTATTTACCATCCTGATTTTACAGAGATAATTCTTTTACTTTTTCTTTAATTAAAATTCTTCTTTTAAGAACCTGATTGCTTTTTCATTGTTCTTAAGATCCAAAGATTTAGGTCTGTGTTCACCTATGCAAATTGGTGAGGATTTTTTATCAAGCCTTCCCCAAGAAAGAGGGTGTAGGGCTTGGGGGGATTTTGGGGGGAAAGACATTTCTAAGTGGGCTCTTTCCCTGTTATATTTGTTAGACGCTTGGTGGTGGCAGCAATAAGGTCCAGGGACAAAAGGTAAAATAGTTTGTACCTTGGGGAAGTTTTAACCTAAGCTGGTAAAAATAAGCTTAGGGGGTTTTTCATGCAGATCCCCACATCTGTACCCTAGAGTTCAGAGTGGGGAAGGAACCTTGACAAGGTCAATGATAGAACTATATGCATGAATATTCAAAAGTGTAACTGTGCCCACCAATTAACAGAAAATTTCCCCAAAATAACTAGCATTAATAAAAGCACTTTAATTAGTATTTATTTTTAGAGGGGTGTATGAACGTAATCTACAGACCTTACAGTCTAAAGGCACAAGTGGTACAGTACATAGTACAACTCAACAGAACACCATAGGGCTTGTCTACACTTATATTTTATAGCGCTCTAACTTGCTGGCTCAGAGGTGTGAAAGATCACCCCTTTGAGCGCAGCAAGTCTGAGGCTCCCAGCGCTCTGAGCTAATCCCCTCGTGGAGGCAGATTACCAGCTCTCTCCCAGCATTCGCACGTGATCACACTTGCATTTCAAAGCACTCCCGCAGCAGCGCTTTGAAGTTTCTAGTGTAGCCATGCCCATAGTTTGAGGTTGGTCCCTTATAGTGTGAAGGCTTAACCAGAATTCTGAAATGGCCAGATCCTCTATCAGAAAGCAGACTCTGTATTCCATCTGTGTGCTGTACTGTTGTAAGTTACTCATGTTTCTTACAACATTATTGTACCCTTACACAAATGAAAAGAATGTGCCAACATTTATATGTACTTTAAGGCAGGTGATCTTTAACACCAAATAAAAATGCATTGACAGTACACTGGAATTGATGCATGTATGGTAATTTTTCATAATGCACATAAGATTACCTTGCTGTAGTAAGAAATGGCCTCTTTATATTTATCTATGATGTCTTCAGGGCCAAGACAGTTCTTGGCACGTCCTATTTCAGCACTGGTATCTGCATTTATACCATTTGAAGTGAGGGCACCTACAGTAGAACAGAGTAAGGAATGATCAGGAAGCTTCCAGTTAAAACTAAACATATTTAATATGCTAAAATACAAAATAGGTTTCAGTGAAGTGTACATAATGAATAAATAAAGAAGCCATATCCTGGCTGAGTGACAAATGACTGGAGAATATTATGCCTTACTAAAATGAACTAAAAAATTAATTCACTCATAAAAAATGCAAACAAGAGATATAGCTATCTGGTTATGAAAGAACATTCAATATATGAATTTATGGTCTCCTATACCTATCTGGATGTTCAGACTTTGTTAAAAAGGGGGGGGGGGTTACTTCAAGAATTAAATAACCATAGCCCATCCAAAATTATACAATTTAACTTTGAGAAGCTTTCCATTTGTATGATTTATGTTTTATTTTAAATTTTATATTTTTAAAAGTTTAGTGCAAAACAATTTTACATAACAAATTTCATAAAATCTACCAGATGGAATCACTATCAAAACACTTGGAAAGCCTTTAAAATGAACTTCTCTCTTTCATATACCCAACCTCAGAAAACCATAGGAAAACAAATAAGCCTTGCAGCACCTCCTAAAGGACATCAAATCTGAGCCTGTCATACCAAGGATACAGGAAGCAAGCTCACATCCTGAGGGCTCCCGAACCAAGCACATATTGCAACCAGCCCCCTCCAACTCTCTGGCCTCCCTCCAAGCCTGTTTAATCACTAACACCTGTTATTCCCCTTCGCTTCATCTCTTTCCCAAAAATTAAAATAAAGGGTTTGTGTCAAAGAAGGGGAAATTTAAGCAATGAGATATTGTGCCCATACCACCCTAATTACCACCCTAATTCCTTTGCTTGTATGTTTATCCTTGTCCATTTGTGTTTTGTCTTTTTAAGCTGCAAGCTCTTCAAGGAAAGGGACCATATATCCCATGGGTTTAAGAGTCTAGCACAATAGGGCCCGAAACCTGACTGGGTCCTTTGGAGGCTCCCGCAATACAAATAATACTAACAAACAATAACCATTGCCCTTGCTAAGAATTCAAAGAAGCTCTTCCTATTATTTAGAGTAAACGATGGACCTTAATAATGAAACTATCATTATTATAACTGGAATATTGAGCAATTTTTAAAGTTTGTATTTTAGAAGTTATATCTTTAAATACAACAGAATTTTACTGTACAAATCCATTTAGCACGTATTTACAACATTTTGTTTTTTTCATGCAACATGATACTAGTATATATGATACTATATGTATTTATTAAATAGGAACATATAGCTCTGGAGAGTTTTATAAATGTTTTACAGCTCCAAGTCTATTAGAAACATCATTTTATACAGAAGTCAGTGATAAGAAGCGGTACAGATTTACTATTTTGAAAATCTAAAAGCTGAAACAACAATTTCTGTAAAGTCCTTTTTAACAGGATGCCTTCACAATTGTCAGTTTAGAAAACAGAATTATAACTTATTTATATAAATTTGCATGATATATCATACATACAATATAAACATTGAATAATCAATAGTGATCCAGGTGTAAGCGCTCTTAAAATTTAGCAGTGGACTAAATTTTGGTTCCAATGATGTTTACTGGCATAATATAAAAACATTCGAGTATTTTTCAAGTCAAATATTCCAATTACTGTGTTTATTTAACAGCCTAAAACCAGAAGAAAATGTTAACAAGCTGGAATGGGGAACAGACCCTCACACAAAATCCAGTATACAGTCTCAATGTGAAACCATCCTGAACATCAAACAAATTGTGTTAAGTTTTTAATAAGTTGTTCAGAATTCTGAAGATCTAATATAACGATGGTATTTCATTTCCAGGTAAAATAATAATTTTATTGCTACACATTCTACACACCATGTATGTTTCATTTATGAATTACTGGCCTCCATGTAACAACTCCTTCACCATTAAGAGTCAATACTGGATCTATGTATGTTTCACTCTGGATATTATTGCATACTTGACCAAAGATGGAAATCAAAAGTTTGAGGTGACAGAAAAACCATCCATTACAAATAATGATCGGACTAATGATTACTTTGCATCCCCCATTAGTAACCAGTGGACAATCATAGATAAACATGTGAGAACTGATGAATTAGTTAAAATTGTACATCAAGTTTTCAGACTATGACTCATTTTGATATTAATATTCACAGGCCTATACTCCAACTTATTCTACCAATAAAATATCAAAATATTGTGCAAAATTATACTGAAGGGATATTTCATGAGAGAACTATTTTGATATAGATGATCAGTGTTCGAAAAAATCCACTCATTAGTTGAGAGAAAGACTTTTTCCCTAGTGAGCGGAGAAGACCTAAACTATCAATTTTAGCAGAATTATCTTACTGTTGCAAAGATTAAATTTCATTCACATTTGAAAGATAAGTGATAAAGATAAAGGCTAATGTAGTGCCAATCTTTAAAAAAGGGAAGAAGGAGGATCCTGGGAACTACAGGCCAGTCAGCCTCACTTCAGTCCCTGGAAAAATCATGGAGCAGGTCCTCAAAGAATCAATCCTGAAGCACTTGCATGAGAGGAAAGTGATCAGGAACAGCCAGCATGGATTCACCAAGGGAAGGTCATGCCTGACTAATCTAATCGCCTTCTATGATGAGATTACTGGTTCTGTGGATGAAGGGAAAGCAGTGGATGTATTGTTTCTTGACTTTAGCAAAGCTTTTGACACGGTCTCCCACAGTATTCTTGTCAGCAAGTTAAGGAAGTATGGGCTGGATGAATGCACTACAAGGTGGGTAGAAAGCTGGCTAGATTGTCGGGCTCAACGGGTAGTTATCAATGGCTCCATGTCTAGTTGGCAGCCGGTATCAAGTGGAGTGCCCCAAGGGTCGGTCCTGGGGCCGGTTTTGTTCAATATCTTCATAAATGATCTGGAGGGTGGTGTGGATTGCACTCTCAGCAAATTTGCGGATGATACTAAACTGGGAGGAGTGGTAGATACGCTGGAGGGGAGGGATAGGATACAGAAGGACCTAGACAAATTGGAGGATTGGGCCAAAAGAAATCTGATGAGGTTCAATAAGGATAAGTGCAGGGTCCTGCACTTAGGACGGAAGAACCCAATGCACCGCTACAGACTAGGGACCGAATGGCTAGGCAGCAGTTCTGCGGAAAAGGACCTAGGGGTGACAGTGGACGAGAAGCTGGATATGAGTCAGCAGTGTGCCCTTGTTGCCAAGAAGGCCAATAGCATTTTGGGATGTATAAGTAGGGGCATAGCGAGCAGATCGAGGGACGTGATCGTTCCCCTCTATTCGACATTGGTGAGGCCTCATCTGGAGTACTGTGTCCAGTTTTGGGCCCCACACTACAAGGATGTGGATAAATTGGAGAGAGTCCAGCGAAGGGCAACAAAAATGATTAGGGGTCTGGAACACATGAGTTATGAGGAGAGGCTGAGGGAGCTGGGATTGTTTAGCCTGCAGAAGAGAAGAACGAGGGGGGATTTGATAGCTGCTTTCAACTACCTGAAAGGGGGTTCCAAAGAGGATGGCTCTAGACTGTTCTCAATGGTATCAGATGACAGAACGAGGAGTAATGGTCTCAAGCTGCAGTGGGGGAGGTTTAGATTGGATATTAGGAAAAACTTTTTCACTAAGAGGGTGGTGAAACACTGGAATGCGTTACCTAGGGAGGTGGTAGAATCTCCTTCCTTAGAGGTTTTTAAGGTCAGGCTTGACAAAGCCCTGGCTGGGATGATTTAACTGGGAATTGGTCCTGCTTCGAGCAGGGGGTTGGACTAGATGACCTTCTGGGGTCCCTTCCAACCCTTATATTCTATGATTCTATGATACAGTTTCATCTTTCTGAATCTGTAGGCAGACAATTCCAATATTTCTCTGCTGCTAAAAGTTTTCCCACACAGCAGCAGAGTAAAATTAAGATGACTGGTCATTTTCACTAAAAACACTTCAGATACCGGTGGACAAAAAAAGCAAGGCAGCCTTGGACAATGTCGGTTTCATAACACTACTGAGGAAAGCTACCAGAAAATAGATACCAAAGTTATTCAAACAGCAGATCCTCCCCAGAATAGATGCTGGGAGAGAGATGAGAAGATAAACCTTTTTCTTCCCCTCCCCATTTTTGCAAATCTCAAGAAGATGGAGGAGTAGAGTGTAAGTCAGTCTTGCTGGAGCCCTAGACATAACCAAGAGTATGAACCAGAGTAGGCCTAGGCAGTATAGTAACACACCAGGTATTGGCTAACTAAGTAAGCACGTTCCTTACCAGAGAGAATGGTACAGAAACACCTACAGTTCTCAAGCAACTGTGTAAACAAATTCCCAAGAGATTGTACAGGAAAACATTGACCCCTCATAAGATAAGAATGTGATGACAGGATAATGGATGAGGATGTTTTGTTCTAACTAGAAGGTACAAGGTATAAAGGCGGTACATGCCTGATTTTGTTAGTTAACACTTAACTTGTTTGTATCAATGTATAAAGGGGGCACCTTTGTATCAGCCGAGGGGACAGCATCCTGTTATGCCGACTGAGCCTTTACCCTGTCATAGGAAAACCTCTGTTAGTGTCCCTGTGACCAATTGGACAGGGCACTAGTACTGTGCTTTGCTGACAGTAAACTTGGCCAAGCATCTTTACCACCAAATGAGCCTGTAGACTTGCTTTACAAATAATACTGAGGTTTGCTGAATCAACATGCTGCCCCCTCTGACAGTGCAGCTAACACTGGAGGCTTCAAGAATAACACTAACAATTCTGCAGCACCAGCAACACTCTGCAGCATTAATAACATGGAGAATAGTCTCAAGGTCCTGGAGTGTGAGAAAAGACTCCTTCCTCCCTTCCAAAAAAATAAAACCCAAGGGCACCATTAATAGAATTCCTAGCACCCTATCCCTTGCCAACAATCAGAGGTGGGGCAATGGGCTTCTCACCAGGGACATCACTGGTGGAGGCCCACCATATCTACCTCTGACTAACTGGTTTAGTCCTCCAGTCAGTAGAGGTCTTAAATTTTTGAATCTTAGTATCAGACAGTGGTGATATCAGGTATCAGGAGGAGAAGAACCTTGGAGTATTGGCTGATCACAGGATGACTACAAGCCGCCAATGTGATGTGGCCGTGAAAAAAGCTAATGCAGTCTTGGGATGCATTAGGCAAGTTATTTCCAGTAGAGATAAGGAGCAGTAGCTGTCATATCTCAACTTAAGGAAGGCTTTTGATACACCAACTAGAGAAGTATAGCCTAGACGAACCTATTATAAGGTGGGTGCACAGTTGGCTGGAAAACCATATTGCGAGAGTAATCATTAATGGCTCAAAAATCAAGCTGGAAGTGCATATCGAATGGGGTCCCACAAGGATCTGTCCTGGGTCTGTTTCTGTTCAATACCTTCATGAATGATTTGGATAAGGATATACAGAGTATACTTAAAGTTTTCAGACAGTACCAAGCTGTGAGAGGTTGCAAGCGCTTTAGAGGATGAAATTCAATAAGTACAAATGCAAAAGTATTACAACCTAGGAAGGAATAATCAACTGTCAATCAAACAAATACAAAATGAGAAATGACTGCCTAGGAAGGAGTACTGCAGAAAAGGATCTGAGGGTTATAGTGGATCACAAACTAAATATGATTCAACAATACAGTACTGTTGCAAAAAAGCAAATATTCTGGGATGTATTAGCAGGAGTGTTGTAAGCAAGACACAAGAAGGAATTCTTCCACTCTACTCTGCACTGATAAGGTCTCAACTGGAGTACAGCTCTGGGCACCACACTTCAGGACAAATTGGAGAAAGTCCAGAGGAGACCAACAAAAATGATTAACGGTCTAGAAAACACGGTCTATGAGGAAAGATTGAAAAATTTGGGTTTGTTTAGTCGGGAAAAGAGAAGACAGAGGGGACATAACAGTTATCAAGTTTGTAAAAGGTTGTTACAAGAAGGAGAAAGAAAAATTGTTTTTCTTAACTTCTGAGGCTAGGACAAGAAGCAGTGGGCTTAAATTTCAGCAAGGGAGATTTAGGTTACATAGTAGGAAAAACTTAACTGTCGGGTAGTTAACCAGAGGAACAAATTACCTGTAGAATCTCTGTCACTGGAGGTTTTTAAGAACTGGTTAGACAAACAGCTGTCAGGGATGGTCTAGAAGATAATACTTAGTCCTGCATCAATCCAGGGGACTGGACTAGATGACCTATTAAGGTTCCTATATTTCTATGATTCTATATACTTGGGGAAAATCAATATTGTAAAAATAGAGCTGTTAAAGCTAAAACAGTCTTTATCCAGACTTTTATGATAGTAACTGAGAAAAAAAAGTGAGCAGTAGATTTCAAGTCACTGTCAGGCTAGCCTGAACTGACACGAAATTTAAAAGAAACCACATGGGGAGCACAAAAATAATACTTTTTTAAAAGCTCTGCTCCGTCTTCAGCTTTTTGGTCAGATTCTTCTCTCCTTGTGTTATAACTGTGATTCTACAATTTGTATTCAATGGTTTAATTTGTGCTGTTAAGAATGAGCTGAGAATAATGTTCTGAATAAAAGACTGCTTTGATAAGAAAATAGGGAAATATAGATTCCAAATTACCTGAAATAAAAAATAAAGCCCTTTTACTAGATTCAGCCGCAGATGGTTATGAATGAAATTATGAAGATAATAAAGCCTTAAAGCCAATAGAGATATCAAAACAGAAGAGGATTAATAATATAAAGAATGAACCAACACAAAATACTGCCAGAATACAGTAGTATTTATAACAGAATGGCTGACAATCTCTAGGATCTCTGAAATTTCTTCAAGTTGATGAACTGAAGGAGATTCAGGAGCTCACTTTCAAAAAAACCTGGACACAGAAGGCAATCTTGATGGGATTATATGTCCTACTTCAAAATTAAGAAATAAATTCAGAACTGTAAGAAAAATTTCACATTTTCTTCCAGTAATCTAAAATTAGATACATTTTTAAAGGACTAGAGTTTTAAGTAATATTAAATTTTATCTTGCTTCTCTCTGTCTCTATTTTTATATACGTATATAAAGAAAGAATAATAAAATCTTGTTCTACAAGGGTAAACACTACATATAACTATTTAGATGCATTATAGAGAATTTTTGCTTTCCCCTAAATCATAAATAAAGCATTGATCACTAGAAGTGACAGGATACGAGACCCACAATTGGTCTGATCCATTGCAGCATCTCTTACGTTCCTGACAATGCACCCACTTTACCTAAGTCATCTGGCAAGGTCATTCATTTCAAGAATGAGATTCTACCTGCCTTTATTCGGTTTAAATACAGAAAAGGGCAACAAAAATAATTAGGCGTATGAAACAGCTTCCATATGAGGAGAGATTAATAAGACTTGGACTTTTCAGCTTGGAAAAGAGACTACTAAGGGGGGGGGGAATATGATAGAGGTCTATAAAATTATGACTGGTGTGGAGAAAGTAAATAAGGAAGTGTTATTTACTCCTTCTCGTAACACATGAACTAGGGGTCATCAAATGAAATTAACAGGAAGCAAGTTTAAAACAAAAGAAAAGGAAGTATTTCTTCACACAATGCACAGTCAGCCTGTGGATCTCTTTGCCAGAAGACGTTGTGAAGCCCAAGTCTAACAGAGTTCAAAAAAGAACGAGATAATTCATGGAGGACAGGTCTATCAAAGGCTATTAGCCAGTATGGGCAGGGATGGTGTCCCTAGCCTCTTTTTGCCAGAAACTGGGAATGGGCAACAGGGGATGGATCACTCGATTACCTGTTCTATTCATTCCCCCTGAAGCACCTGGCATTGGCCACTGTTGGAAGACAAGATACGGGGCTAGATGGACCTTTGTTCTGATCCAGTATAGCCATTCTTATGTTCTTCTCTCAAAAGAGATCACACACTGCTTTCCTTCATTCCAGTCAAATTTACACTTTCACAAAACAGAGTAACAGAGGTGGAATTGAACATGTAGAATCCTCCATAAGAAGTTCTACAGCTTAAGTTACTGCAAACAACCCGGCTTCCACAAGCCATGAGGAAAAAAAGCAGTGGTGGCACTCTCCCCTTTTATGCCTCCAAGCTTAATCCATGGGCACAGGCTCCCCTCCAACTGCAGAATTGAAGGAGAAAATTGGGATCTTACATTCTTACATCAATTCCCCTTGTGAGAAAGCTTATGTATCCCTAAACCAAAAAGTGAATACTGTTTAGACATCTACAGAGCAGCACTAACCTCATATGGGAACAAATAAGATACTGTTCATATGAAAACTACTGGACAATTGTTCATTTAATTCTAAGCAACTGAGCTATGAACAGCTGTCGAGAAAATAGAGAAGAGTGATCTTCACTTAAAAATAAAACTTTAAACAGTGACAAACTATTTGAAATGGTCGTTTTAATTTAAGGTGACCCATTTGGCAGTTTCACTGTATCATGTGTTTATTTTTAAAGAAAGTAACAGACAGTCTTTATAATCTGTTCTAGTTTTAAAACAATGGAACATTCCAACTGTCATTTCTATATAAAACAGCCCTTTTTCAGCTTATTTTGGATATCTTCATTTTAAAACAATTGTTCCCAGAAAAAATTTATTTGCATATGAAAAACTGAAATACATTGGTAAGGTGTTTCATATTACATTAACTGGGGGCAAGGAAAATTATGAAATTATAATTAAATATATTTAAAAGAAGAAAGTGAACTTTTTGTTGCAAAGTGCTCAACCACTCCTGCTACAGAGCACCAGGGTAGAAGTATTTTTCATTAGTGCTTATGTAACAAGCTGCCTTTAGGTTGTGCTGCAAGTCTCATTTCTTCAGCTGGCCTATTCTGAACCATGTTTACCGCATACCCACTCTTGTACCTGTTCATTTTTTCTTCTTCTATTCATATTGCTGTCATAAATATAAAGGAAAGGGTAAACCCCTTTGAAATCCCTCCTGGCCAGGGGAAAGCTCCTCTCACCTGTAAACGGTTAAGAAGCTAAAGGTAACCTCGCTGGCACCTGACCAAAATGACCAATGAGGAGACAAGATACTTTCAAAAGCTGGGAGGAGGGAGAGAAACAAAGGGTCTGTGGGTCTGTCTATATTCTGTCTTTGTCGGGGATAAACCAGGAATGGAGTCTTAGAACTTTTAGTAAGTAATCTAGCTAGGTACGTGTTAGATTACGATTTCTTTAAATGGCTGAGAAAAGAACTGTGCTGAATAGAATAACTATTTCTGTCTGTGTATCTTTTCTGTAACTTAAGGTTTTGCCTAGAGGGGCTCTCTATGTTTTTGAATCTAATTACCCTGTAAGGTATCTACCATCCTGATTTTACAGGGGGGATTTCTTTATTTCTATTTACTTCTATTTTTATTAAAAGTCTTCTTGTAAGAAAACTGAATGCTTTTTCATTGTTCTCAGATCCAAGGGTTTGGGTCTGTGGTCACCTATGCAAATTGGTGAGGCTTTTTATCCAACATTCCCCAGGAAAGGGGGGGTGCAAGTGTTGGGAGGATTGTTCATTGTTCTTAAGATCCAAGGGTCTGGGTCTGTAGTCACCTAGGCAAATTGGTGAGGCTTTTTACCAAACCTTGTCCAGGAAGTGGGGTGCAAGGTTTTGGGAAGTATTTTGGGGGGAAAGACGCGTCCAAACAGCTCTTCCCCAGTAACCAGTATTAGTTTGGTGGCGGTAGCGGCCAATCCAAGGAC
Source organism: Caretta caretta (assembly GCF_965140235.1). Taxonomy (NCBI): domain Eukaryota; kingdom Metazoa; phylum Chordata; order Testudines; family Cheloniidae; genus Caretta; species Caretta caretta. The sequence continues at coordinate 10,532,749 of NC_134207.1, read as the reverse complement.
GACGGGTGGAATATTTTGTACCTTGGGGAAGTTTTGACCTAAGCTGGTAAAGATAAGCTTAGGAGGTTTTTCATGCAGGTCCCCACATCTGTACCCTAGAGTTCGAGTTGGGGAGGAACCTTGACAATTGCTAAATGGGAATAGATCCCACTGAAATGGGTTGGGTGGCTTGCACCACAGCTATTGGGTTTGTCACAGTGCCAGATGCCTTGATAGTGTCCAGGTGAGTACTGTATTTATGTCTTGATGCATTCTATTTGGTTTTTATTGTCTGATACTCAGATGTCTCAAGTGACACCTTGTGAATAGACTAAATAAATGAATCCCAAATCACATAATTTTGGTTTAACAAACAAGCTACAATTTGTAAATCCTCTTTTGTCATCAACAGCCTTTTGGTGGTAAACCGAATGCTGCTTCAGAATTTGAGCAAAGTAATTATTGAAACAGAAAAAAACCCACAGGACTAAGAATGCTAGGAAGACACTGTCTTGAGAACAGAGTAAAGTCAACATTACTGCTCTAGAAAACGGCACTAAACCGCTACCTCACAGCATTACTAAAAATGTAACTGGGGGGGGGGGGGAAATCAAGGAGTTCTTGTAAGTACATGGAAAGAGAAAGTTAGGCCAGATTTCTAGCCATTCTGATGTTAATTAGACAGTGTTCTCCAAAATCCATATGATCATGACAAAGTCACAGGTTCATATTTTTAAAAATGCCTATCAAGTTTTGGATAAGTGACTTGATATATCTTGGGCCTGATTTTCAGAAGTCCTGAGCATCCACAAAACTAAGAGTCAAATCAGGCCCACACTTTATCAAACTGATACCAAAAACTGAGGCACAAAGTCAGAAACAATTTTGAAAATATAGCTGTAACCATCCACACAGATGCAAAACAAGTAATAACAAACCAAAAAAAAAGCTTACTGTCAGAAAACAAGCAAAAAGACAAAGTACCTGGGTCAATGAGAACTTCTTGTGCCCCTAGGAGGAGAGAAAAAAAAAATGATTTTTTTCAGCCTTAAAAATATAGCCAACATAAAGTACGCTATTGCAATATATTTTACAACTATTATCAGTCATGAGCAGAATTACAGGAAAATTATTAAAATCCAGCAGACATTCCTGTTTAAAACTTGAATGAAGTCATAGCACATCAATTGTCGTTTCATTACAACATATTTACCATATCCTGTACCTATATTAAATGTTCTTTTTAAAAAAAATTCAGAAAACAGTTATTAGTTTTAAGACCAAACCAAAAGCAATTAATATTTTTCTTGAATTTTTCTTGATATTTTAGAGTCATCTCCTAGTAGATCTTAATTTTTAGTACCCCCACCTTCTTTTTTTTTTTGTTAGCAAGGTTCCATAAAACAGTCTCCCTGTAAGTGCTTGAATATAAATAATCCTGTTTTACTCTGCCAGCATGATATTTTCCTAATTGGGCTATTAAATTATCAGATGTAATGCTCTTCTAGGAGCACACTTAAATAATTGTAGAGTATTTAACACACAATTACTACCATTAGGACCCTTATACTTTTTTCATGTCTTCTTACTTTCTTTAAAAAGATCATCCCATTTTTCTGAGATTTTTTAATGGACTCTACCATCATAGAGCATGGCTCTTCAGAAACTGTGAATGCATGTTGGTGGTAGACTTCAGTCAAGGTTGGGTAGCAGAAAGAAACGCTCCCTACCTCTCAAGTACTCCATGAGATTCTAATATGAGATGTTGGGTAGGCCTTACACAAAACAACTCAAACCATTTATGTCAAATATATGGTAAAAGGAGATAGCATTTGAGAGAATAGACTATAATTTTTTTTTTTAAAATAAATACAGCATCCTGTTGCTCTCGACCTTGGAGAAGGTAATTGAAATGTCAAATGAGGGCTTAATAGCCCCAAATTATTGGTGTTCTTTATCCAATAGCTTGTACTTCCTTAAACTGATTCTCAGCCTCTAGACCAGACAGGTAAACTAGAGATTTAAAAGCTACGAGAAAACTGGAATTAATTTTCTATATCTAATTCTATAAGGCTATTTTACTAGTCACCTTTAAAAATGCAAGAAATCAAACAGAAATGCAACTGAAAAAGTAAGAAACTTCAGACAGAAAGGAGTTGCACAAACAGTATGTATTAAAGAGGAAACAACGGTCAGAAAACCTTACAGGAGATAGATACAAAAATGGGTACAAAGTTTGTGTTGTAATCAGACCTTTATATATAGTTTTGGAGAGATGGTTTGGGATCAGGATGTAGTACCTGTTCCGACAAAGATTAGAATCCAACTATTTAGGCCCCAAAATGACAGCAATAATAACTGGAGCTAGTAAACGATATCTTGTGGACTGTAAAATAACCGCTCTAGATTAAGATGTGTGTTCCTGAAAGGTATGGAGTGAAGAGAACAGACTGAATTAAAATACTAGTTGTCTCTATGAATAAAAGTTTTTTACTTGATGCAGAGAGTAGCTTATTGAAAAGCTTTTAAACAAGAAATTTAAGAAGTTTTATATTTAACAGCGTATTAAATATACAACTTGCAGAAGTGACTGGAAGACACTGCAAATTATTAAATTACAAAACAACAAATGAAGTAGTAATACATCACAAAATGTATTTTGTTCAGTTATTCTGACAACTATCACTTAATTATGATAATATACTTTTGTAAAAATAAGTTTTAGTAACGAGACCTCACTGCAACATCTATTATTAAGTCTTTGTTGAGAAGCGAAGAGAGCCACAACTGTGTGCTTTGTGAGTGAGATATCATCTTGTCCAACTTGTAAGACTCATTTTAACAGGTTATGGGACCAGCTGGACAAAACTTTATTTACTTAAATGACGAATACCTGGTGTAATTTTTTGAAACATGCTCTTTTACTGTAAAGTTGAAATGTCAATACATATAATTTGTAATTCATTCTTTGAAACTGCAAAATAAAGGTTTGCTAGTTTTTGATATGTCGATTAAGTAAAGCTATTTTTACAAGATGGAATTAGTTCTGATCACAATTTAAAAACAAATTTATGATCAGCTATTAGACAGGATGGGCAGGTGTCCCTAGCCTCTATTTGCCAGAAGCTCGGATTGGGTGACTGAGCAAGGATCACTTGATGATAAACCTGTCTGTTCATTCCCTTTGGGGCACCTGCCATTAGCCACTATCAGAGGACAGGATACTGGGCTTGATGGACCCAGTCTGACCCAGTATGGCCGTTCTTATGTAAACAAGGGAATGGGGATTTTGTTTTGTTTTATTTTTTTAACTCTAAATAGCAAGCAGGCGCTCCTTTTCTTTTTGCGAATACAGACTAACACGGCTGTTACTCTGAAACCTCTCCAAGGAAGGTAACCCATTTCATAAAAAGCTATACAATTAAAATATTTACAAATAACACACAAAAGTCTTACAATGGCAAGTTGTCAGTTTCCTGACTGGTGTTTAATTTTACAACCAACATTTTAATAAAAGACCTACTAAATGGGCTTTGTTTAAAATTGATATTATAATTCATACAAGTAACATGCATTATTGGCAGAGTATATATGCAAGGTTTTAAACAAAGTGATATGGTCTTCCAAACAAGTCTTTGAATAAAGAACACCAAAAGCCTTTGGATACTGAACATACCCTTCTTATCCTTATCAACACATATATCCCTCTCGCACCATTTATATAATTTCTGAAAATTGCCTGTGTTTTTCCGTGCTGAATGATTTTTTTCCAAATCTTAAGTAGAATCCTGGTCTTAACACACAACCAGAGAAATTTTGAACAAATTCTCTCTCTATCTCTGGGTAAGCTCATTTCTTAATATCATTACAAAACCATAGGATTTTTATAATAAAAAATAAATCTTCTAACAAAAAAAATGTAGTTCAGTTTAATACCATTTTTATTCTTGTGTGAAATTCTTATTACACATGGGGTAAAAGACTATAGATTACAGGTTGCCATTACTAAGCATCTGGGAAAAAAAGTCAGAACAGAAGCCCCGTTTACCTGGTCTGTGTCTGTTGCCTGCCTCAGCAGGAAGAGAAGTACCTTGTGCCCTACGAGCCCCAGCTTTCCCTCCTGTGCCACCAGGGTAGTGATAGATAACTGATGCGGAGCATAAACCTTCAAGAGCAGCTGGAGATTAAAGATAAATAAATATTTAATTAACAGAATCAATTCATTACATGACATGAAGTATTATAATTTATAATCCTATAAACAGAGCCTCAAAAACCTCACTCTGCCAGGGGCACCCACAGAAATTTTTCCCATTGTCAATCCCTGCAAAACCATCCCCGCTGCGCCTACCGAGGTCACACCACACTCCGTCCCTCTGCCTTCAAGCGTGTCCAGCCCAGGTGCAATCTCATTCCCCATCCCTGAGAAGGAACATGGTCGGCTGGAAATGGACCAAAGCCAGGCAGGGCCCCAGAGGGGAGCCCTGGTACAGAAGCCAGCCCCACAGCTGCGGCAAGGGGGATCAGTGCTATCAACCCCACTGCTTAGTGTGTTCAGCCAGGCTTGGCTCTCCAGCCCCTCATCACGATGGAGGGACCACAGTAGTGCTGAAAGTCAATGCACAGGGGCTACAACGCAACTCTCTCAATTTTGGCCCCATGGATCTCTCCATCATGATGCTTTCAGCAACCTCTGTCATAAAGAAGGGGCCACACCTGTCTGGGCAGTGGGGTGGCCAGCCCTGCTCCTCCTTGCCATGGTCAATGATACGCACCAAGTGTAACAGGCGTATGGCTGCACATATACCACTGCACCCATTTTACTTCAGGAGTAAAAATGTTGCCTGGCTCCTTCCCGTGCCAGAACAGAACATTCTAAGTACCATTGTTCCTTTCTCAAAAGAGGAAGGAAAAAGACAGGAAGTAGAGTGGCTGAAGCTGACAGATCTTTTGCAAGAGGGGAGCCATGAAGTAAAATAACCCAAAGACGTGTCTGTGGGGGTATGTCTACACTTAGCTGGAGGTGCTAATTCCAGCTTAAGGATCTATACCGCATGCTAGCTCCAATCAAGCTAGTGCACTAAAAATAGATTGTAGGTATGGCAGTGTGAACAGATAGCCACCTAAGTACATACTTAGAATCTTGGATAGCTAAATACTTGAAGTAGCTAGCCCCTTTTGCCACTTGTACCGTTGCAGCTATGCTATTTTTAGCTCAACCGCTTGATCAGATCTAGCGTGGATACGTCGCATTGCACCAGAATTTACACCTCCAGCTCAAAGTGTATACGTATCTTAGAGGAGCTGAAGGAGAAGCAAAGAGCAGAGCAGCAGGAGCTGCTAGTCATTTCTCTACATGGATGATGTAAAGGTCCAGAAAGCATGACCTAGGAGGGAAGATTGAAAAAAACTGGATTTGTTTAGTCTGGAGAAGAGAAGACTGAGGGGGCACATGATAAAAGTTTTCAAGTACATAAAAGGTTGTTACAAGGAGGAGGGTGAAAAATTGTTCTTGTTAACCTTTGAGGATAAGACAAGAAACAATGGGCTTAAATTGCAGCAATGGAGGTTGGACATTAGGAAAAAACTTCTTAACTGTCAGGGTAGTTAAACATGGGAACAAATTGCCTAGGGAGGTTATGGAATCTCCATCATTGGAGGTTTTTAAGAACAGGTTAGACAAACACCTGTCAGGAATGGTCTTGTTATTACATAGTCCTGCCTTGAGAGCAGGGGACTGGACTAGATGATGGATTGAGGTCCCTACACTTCTATGATTCTATAGAGGAATGAGAATCAGCAGCTAAGAGTCCAATGACCACTTGTGCACCTAGGAGAAAAGGCAACAGCACCACAACAAAAAAAAAAGGCCTTCAAAGAGGTGAAGCCTAGGGGCCAAAACTGATTTGCATGAGGTGAAAGTATGGTGAAGGTATGGTCAATGTAAGATAAATATATGTGGATTTGGCAGCCACAGGGGCATACATTTTTTCATCCAATCTTTACTATGCCTCATACAGGCACGATTTGAAACATTTTTCCCCACACCTATTTACCTGAGGACTAAGATCACCTTTTTAAAAACAGCTATTAAACAAGTCATGCATAATTTAGTTATGCTACAGAAGCACATATTTTATATTTCAAATATGCTAAATTCTCACTTTCTATAACAAACAGTATTTTCCTTGCATTCTTAGTCACATCCTAATTATTTTGGCTTGATTTTCAAGTCACATTTTATTGGATTTTTTTAAGTGTCTTTTAAGAGCATTTAATTGCTGCCTTTTTATATTGCAGCAGGAAGGCTACAAAAAGCTACCACCATTTGCTTCATACCAGAATCTTAAAGCATTTGAGTTTTATCAGCATCAATTAAGCCTACCTCCAAGCCACAAAAAGTCATTTACAGACCGCAGAAATTCCACAGCCATATGATAATGTACCAAGGAATCTTGTAACATCCCAGCTTGTAGACACAGATCACCAACATGTTTCCGCATCCGACCTTGACAACGTTTCTTATAATGTCTGCAATATAAAAGATAGCGTATAGTTACTCACACAATACCTCCATCCCATAAGCTGAGAAGGCACTGAGTTACTTGTTTTTATTCTTCTCTCTCTATTTACGTATCACTGAGACATTAAACATGGCTGTGATGTTATTGACATGAACTGTGATCGTGTAAATTACTGTTGCAACCAAGGTCCTATAGTAGCACCAAATCTTGTACAAAGGAGGTCAAGTAAGGTGTCTAAAGAAAGTAAGGTGACTATAGTAATTTGCTGGTTATGATTATGCTGTCTGTATGTTTATCATTTTTGTATTTGAAGTTATGAATATTGGCTATGTACTTGTATCTCAATGTGTTTGATTCTAAGCACCCTCAGTGACGCATTTGGTCAGCTTCTTGAGAATGGGCACTTACTGAGAATAATCCTATCAAGAAACACTTAACTGACAATGGACTTTGGGAGATGCCAATCCACATCTGCGCTTTCCTGTGAAAGTTCAAACTAATATGTAAACAATGGCATCTGCCTGCAAAAAGCTGAATCATTCATGGACATGTGAATTGCCCAGGTGGCTACAAACTCCATCTAGGTGCTGTGACTTTGCACAGAAGAACGAAGGGGTTTCTGCCCACAAGAGAATATAAAATGCCCTGGAAGCCTCTCCATTTTGTCTTCAGCTGGCTCAAGAGATGGCCTCTCCATCCCAAAGAGATGCGAAAGAAACTGGGACAAAGAATTATAACTAAGGGGGTGTGAGTGATTGCTGGACACAGCCATAAACCACAATGTTGGTCTGAAAAGGATTGGGCCCAGATTAGGAAGGAGTCTAGTCTGTGAAAGAAGCTTATTGGGACATCTTGAGGGTGAGATTTACCTGTATTCCGTTTCCTACTTTATTAGGCTTAGACTTGCCTGTTTCTTTTTATTTTGCTTGATAAACTTACTTTGTTCTGTCCATTATTACTTGGAACCACTTAAATACTACTTTTTATACTTAATAAAATCACTTTTGCTTATTAATTAACCCAGAGTAAGTAATTAATACTTGGGGGAGCAAACAGCTGTGCATACCTCTCTATCAGTTTTATAGAAGGCGGACAATTTATGAGTTTACCCTGTATACGCTTTATACAGAGTAAAACAGAGTTATTTGGGGGTTTAGATCCCATTGGGAGCTGGGTATCTGGGTGCTAGAGACAGGAGCACTTGCCAAGCTGTTTTAAAGTTAAGTCTGCAGCTTTTGGGAGGGTGGTTCAGACCCTGGGTCTATGTTGGAGCAGACTGGCATATCTTGCTCAACAAGGCAGGAGTCTGGAGGCCCAAATTGGCAGAGAAAACGGGCTCAGAGGTAGTCTCAGCACAACAGGTGACAGTCCCAAGGGGTCTCTGTGACCGAACCCGTCACAATGGCAATCCACCCTCTAACACTGAGCAAACAGCCCAACATCAACTATAACCAGTGTACTGGGCAAAATGAAAAATAAAGACCAAACATCCTCAAGAAATATTGAGATATATAGACAACATATATTCTGAATATATAGCACTACTGTATATAGAAAGCCTTCCTTTCAGAGAGAATAATTTTACTTGTAAATTACGAAAGAGAAAAATGCTGATAGAAATAGACAGATCATTCTTTTCATGTTCTAGTAATTAAATATTTGCTCTGTAGAACTAATAGCCTGTTAAAATTGCACACAACTTATTTTTTTCTGTGAGGGGACGGATTATCTATGGATTTGTTGCAGATCTAAGCTTCTTCCCACTTTCACTCACACTTTCAGCCTCCAGGACCGATACTGCCACCATCATTTCAGCCAAGAGCTGAATGGGATTCTCTTCAAAGACCACCTATACCACTAAGTAAAAGATCAGCTAGAAAAATAGCTTTCGAACAACACAAGGCATTCAGTCCCATCTCTCTCCCCAACCGCCACAAATAAGGAAGCTACAAGGAACAAGGCACCTTGCTGAAAATTTTAAACTAAATATATGCTTCAATACAGTCAGCTACAAGAAAAGTAACTAATCTGGATAATGGATTCTTGGTATTGATGCTAGCCTTCCTTAACCAGAACTTCTCAGAAAGAAGTTGGTGAATGGAACAGATGCAAAGTAACAAATATATACTTCCCCCATGAGACTCCTCATGCTTCAAGACAGGAGACAAATCATTCACTTTCCAAGAAGAGACTTCTCCTCTCAAGGTACGTCTACACTGCAATAAAAACCCGTGGCCGGCCTGTGCCAGCAGACTCTGACTCACGAGGCTTGGGCTGCAGGACTGTTTTACTGCAGTGTAGACTTGCAGGCTTAGGCTGGAGCCCAGGCTCTAAGACCCTACGAGGTGCGAGGTTTCCCAGAGCTTGGGCTCCAGCCCAAGCCCTGAAGTCTACACTTCAAACAAACAGCCTTAGAGCCCAAGAACCGTGAGCCTGAGTTGATTGGCACTGACCAGCCACAGGTGTCTAGTTGCTGCGTAGACATACCCTCAGAGCCCCTCAGCAAATCTCCACACATTCTGCTCTGCCTTCAAGCACACACCTAGGTATTCTATAGACTGAAAATATTTGCACCACCAATAATTAAGCTTTTTTTCATTTGAAAGATTGAATAAAACTGTCCCTCATCTACATTAAATTTGTAAGTACACACAAATCCTAGTGCTCTAACATTAGAGATTCTTCCAATATGAATATATTATTCAGACACAATTCTCAGTGTTTCTAGTATCTTCTCTCCAAGGTTAAATTTCTTCAAGTTATTTAAGTCTTTACTCTTCTTCCATGACCATGTCTTACTGACCAGCAAGGTGGATTTGGTTTAAATCAAATAGATTTAAATCTTAATTTAAAATCACTAGTCAGGAAGACTTGATTTAATCATGGATTTCTACATAAAAGTGCATTCTTGTTGGCTGTTATAATCTTAACTACATCTTCTTCACAACTCAGATAGGTGGAGGTTTCATTTTTAGAAGGTACACACTGTACATTTTTAAGTGACTTATTTTGAAAACTTTTCAGACGAGTTTTACAGCTATATCCCAATATCCAATTCAACAGGTTAATCATTAACATTTGGAGGATTTTCTTGCCATGCTGTATTAGGAGGAGATCACCACCAGACAGACATTTAAATTGTTTTATTTAACTAAAACAACGTTATATATTCTGGATTTTTTTCTTCAGCAGCAAACATATATTTTAACAAAACAAGCATATGAATTTTTGAATTTAGTTAAACGTTCAAGTTTTTTAAAATCAGGTTTTTGTTAAAACTGTTTTTAACTAAAATAGTTAACTTTTTTTTTTAAAAAACACAAATTCAATCGACTATGTCAGCCAGGTCAACATGAGAAACTTAAAATATTGGCTTCTGCAGCTAAACTCAGTTGTCTTCACCTTCATTTTCCTGTTTGTTCATCATCAGGAAAAGAAAAACAAGCTTTCCTGCTTTTTCAGGTCCTAAACGATTTCTCAGTTTGGAATGAATTAGTCCAAAGGAAGAAAATAACTTTCTACACTGGCAGAAGAAGCTACTGCTGTTAAAAGTGAGATCATCACTTCAACAGTCTCTGAATCCAAGTGCTTAAGTGACTTCCACCAGTTCATTCATGTGACTTTGTTCAGAACATCAGCAAACATATTTCTTGACTGGTTCTTATTCCCAAACTGGGACTCTTTTACAGCCTGCTGCCATGATAGGTTTTCCCTTCTAGTGAGAGAATGGTATGGTAGATCTCAAATCAGTGAAGGCTACACTCAGAAAGACTTCAAGACTTCTGGAATATGCTGCTCAAACAGTTTCACTTTTGTTTCTATTGCCTGTCCCTCCCTTCTCACATTTCCAGACTTCTTCTCTTTGTCCAGATCTATTTCGCCCTCAACAATCTTCTATTCACTGAACTTTTTAAAACTTTGCACTTTTAGAGAGGTAAGGGATTGACTTTGTGTACACAAATTTGCAGAGGGAAAACAGGGTTGAAGTCTGTTATTTCTCACCTCTACATATTTATTTAAAAACATTTTTGCTGTTAACAAGCATGTTATCTCTGGGGAGATAATCCACAGTCTGAGAACTGCAAAGCTAAGCATCTCTGATGGTATCTTCTAGACTGAGCACTGAGTTCCGTTGGGTGGATAGAAAGATTAACCTTCATAATCTATACAGAAGCCCCTGGAACCCCATAAAATTTGATCCCTAATCCATGAACTGTTGGGACTCATTTACAAAACTTTTCTTAAACATTACATAAATCTATTCTCATACTGTAGAATTAGAATTAATAATCCACAATGAAATATCTTTGAGCTATAATAGTTTTAATTAAGATACATCTTAAATAAGTTTTTCCTCAAAAAGCATTTTATTAAAAAAATTGATTTTTTTTTAATTTAAAAAAATCATTGATTTTTATCTACCCTGCAGAGCAGCTTTTTTTTTGGATGCCTCCCACTTCTCCATGTTCAGTGCCAGCAGAGATTTATTTTACACTTTCTGATCTGTGAACAGCCTTTCTTGAAAGCTCATCAGCTGTTCCTGATACTTTCCATTTTTCAGACCCGTTAATCTTTGTCATATCCTTCATAGTGCTCCAATTTTCTTCCACACTGATGGATTTAATATATTTTCCCATTCTATATTGCCACCTCCTCCATTATCTTTCTTAATATGCATACATTTGTTTTCTTAAAATCCAAGGCTGTTATTCTTTATTATTTTTAATTCAAGCATCTTGTAACCACTATTCATATTCTCAGTCCCTTCCTATCAATGAGTAAGTAGTAAATCCAGGGTTGCTTATTCTCTAGTTAGATTCACTACTTTCTGGATCACTGAGAGGCAGCACGGATGAGTACAAAAATGGAACTCCTGAATAATAATCCCAGATCTGCCACTGACATGCTGTGAGAACTTGGGCAAGTTACTGAGGTAGAGAGGCTGAGTATTTTGAACTATTAAACAGGGATAACACCATTTACCTACCATATAGGCATGTTGAAATAATTAATGTTTATACAGCACTATGAAATCTTTGATGATCCATATAAATGTTTCCCAAAAGACATCTGATTTGTAGGTCTGGCCTTCTCTTCCCTGAAGACCACTCTTTTACTTAACAACTAAAAGAAATAACCATCAACCCCAAGTTCAGTTAACAGGTTTCAGAGTAACAGCCGTGTTAGTCTGTATTTGCAAAAAGAAAAGGAGTACTTGTGGCATCTCCTTTCATATAAATAATCCAACCTTACCATCTAAAAATTAAACAGTAACAAAGTTTTCATTTCAGAATCCAATTTAAGTTAGAAGGAATCCTATAAATTTCAGCTAAGATTTACAGAGTATATATGGACTAACCCTAAAGCAGAGATTCTCAAACTGTGGTCCGCAAGCTCCATTCAGGTGCTCTGGGGATAGTTCCCTCTAAGGTGCATGCTTGGACAGCCGCACATGAGAGAATGAAGGGCCACCCACCTAATTAGTGGAGCCACACAGGTGTGGCTTCACTAATTAGGTGCCTTGACTCTGGAGGAGACTCACATGTAAGGTGAGGTAGTGGCCTTGAGATAAGAGGCAACAGGAGGCAGTGGGGTGAGAAGAGGAGTTGGGGGGGAAATTTGGGATGTGCAGGGCTGCGGCAGCCAGAGAAAAAGGCAACCTTCCCCAGCTCCAGGTCTGCAGCTGCGGGGGAGACCCCCTTCATTCCTCCCCAGCCCCAGCAAGAGGACACATCAATCACATTAGAAAGGTAAGACTACGGATATTAAAAATATGAGTTGTGCACTTTTATTTGTAGAAAAATAAATTAAGGTTTTTTTATATAGCGCTTTTATGCAAAGTGCTATACAATAGTTACCTAACAGTACAAACAACATTTGGAAAGATCATTAAGTTGTCCACCAAGACCCTCAGCAATTTTCAAGTGGTCCGCAGGAAAAAAAAAGTTTGAGAACCACTGCCCTAAAGAATTTGAAAGAGTGTAATAGGGACCTCAGGAAAATTTACAGAGCATTTCATATGAACTGGTACACCTCCTTACGAAAAAATGGGAAAACTCAAAGTAAAATTCTGTGGAAACATGATAATAGCAGAGATTGATGCCTCTAACAGCAGCAATTGCATTTGTTGTGACTAAATTCAATTCATGACAACATTTTAAAAAACAGAACTTAACATCTAAACCCATGAACTGACTTTTTTTTTTATTATTTTATTAAAGTAAAATGTATTCACATTACATTTTTCTAATCCTGACCTTTTCTGTAGGTAGAGGCCTCAAACCCTGCAACAGTAGCTGGGTGCAGCAGCTGAAACAGTGAAATGTAATCATTTTTTCTAGTGCAGTAGCGCCCAGAAACCCCTAATCAGGTACAGGGTGCCACTTCGCTAGGCACTACACAAACAGTCTTCTTGCCACAATGAGCATGCAATCTAAAGTGACAAATAAATGAGAAGGGGGAGTGGAACAAGATATGCAAGCTAAGTGGCTAGGGCAATGATAAACAAATGGAAATAACTTTTTTTTTTTGCCCTAAGGAAAACTTGAGTGTTGGGGGAGAGGGGATCAAAATATGTATATTGCTATACTTTAAAAAAATATATATACATTGCTGTCATAAATATAAAGGGTAAACACCTTTAAAGTCCTCCTGGCCAGAAGAAAAACCCTTTCACCTGTAAAGGGTTAAGAAGCTAAGATAACCTCGCTAGCACCTAAGCTAAGATAACCTCGCTTGGGGGGGGGGGGGGGGGGCGGACACGGGACAAAGGGTTCTCTGTCTGTGTGATGCTTTTCCCGGGACCAGAGCAGGAATGCAGGTCAGAACTCCTGTAAAAAGTCAGTAAGTAATCTAGTTAGATATGCGTTAGATTCGGTTTCGTTTAAATGGCTGATAAAATAAGTTGTGCTGAATGGAATGTATATTCCTGTTTTTGTATCTTTTTGTAACTTAAGGTTTTGCCTAGAGGGATTCTCCGTGTTTTGAATCTGATTACCCTGTAAGGTATTTACCATCCTGATTTTACAGAGGTGATTCTTTTACTTTTTCTTTAATTAAAATTCTTCTTTTTAGAACCCGATTGCTTTTCATTGTTCTTAAGATCCAAGGGTTTGGGTCTGTGTTCACCTATGCAAATTGGTGAGGAATTTTATCATCAAGCCTTCCCCAGGAAAGGGGGTGTAGTGCTTGGAGGGATATTTGGGGGGGGAGGGGGGGAGGAGAGACATTTCCAAGTGGGCATTTCCCCTGTTCTTTGTGTAACACTTTGGTAGTGGCAGTGTTAAACCTAAGCTGGTAAGAATAAGCTTAGGGGGTCTTTCATGCAGGTCCCCATATCAGTACCCTAGAGTTCAGAGTGGGGAAGGAACCTTGACAATTGCACATAAAGGACAGCCCCTTAACCTAACCATCAGAATGTTGCCATTTTTAGCAAGTATCTGGGAAGAAATGGACTTTAAGGGGTAATATGGAAGAAAGTGGCAGAGATGTCTATGGGAGAACCAGACAGGTAACCAACCAAAGCTAATATTACTGTCGCAGAAGTAGCAGCAGAGGACATCACACAGTGAGATAAGAAAATATGCCTTCTGTTGCTACTGCCCATCCAGAAAGACTGGAAATGACCTCTCCCCACTATCCAATCTTCTTAAAAGCCCCTCATACACATCACATCGGATCCATGACTGGGGTGATGAGAGGGACAAGTAGTGGGACTGAATCCAAGGACCTTACCCATTTTGTCCCACAGCTGTCAAGGAAACTGCAGCACTTGCATTACCCTTTTTAAATTTCCATTAAATGTATACTTTATAAAGATGGCTGAAACAAAAGGAAACAGGAAGAAATTTTTGAGTGAAAGCTAAGGCTGCCTCTCACTATGAGGTGCAAGACTATGTCAAGTTTTAACCAGATTTCAGCACAGGTTCAGAATTTTTCAGATTCTGTGGAAATATGTCTCATTCTAATATTTAGTATTGTCTGCTGTGATATAAACAAATTATAATTGGGACTGAGAGCAGAGGAGAGGAGAGATTAGAAGAATTTTGCTAGTACCCATATTTTTGGAATAAAAACGTAAGACTATCTAATCATTGCTATTTTAGTTTTGTTTGTAATATCTCCAACCTATCTCTACCTCAATAACACATGCCTTAGAATGAAGGACACTTGGCATTACTTTTTCTTTCAAATGATGATCTGTAGTTTTTCTTAATTAGAAAGTTTACTTTTTAATTCATTTTCATCCGAGTACTTCTCTCCCATATTAACCAATATATCAAGCTGTCATGACCAATAATTCGACAATAGTTGCTTTTCAAATGTTGGTGTTACAGCCAGGAATCCAAACTTTTGCTGAATTTGAAGGATAGACAAAATATCTTTTAACAGAGAATTATATTAAAGCTACGCTTCACAAAAGATGCAAATTCTCAGTTTAAAGCAAAGTGCTAGCAATCAATACTTTAGCAGGAATGGTTTAAAAATAAAGATGTATGAATTTTAAGACACAAAGTAGAAATAAAAAATGCAGCTAATTGCAATGCATAGTTTAATGAAAAAAGAAAACGTAAAGTAAGTTGCTTCTAGTTACTGCTGTCTGGACTATGCTAAGCAGACTCATTTTCACTTGTTTTATAAGTCTGATGCAAAAAAAATAATAAAATTTTGCTCCATTGGACATTACCATTTGCTCATTTGTTCTTTGATTTCAAAGATTATACATGAAATTAAATAAAGAGCAAGTGATTCACTCAGTGTACAGCTATATTAGTTCTGCCTTTAAAATAATAAATGCTGCCAAAAAATGTATTTTAAATAAATGTACTAGACCCCAAAGATCAGAAGACAGTCACAATAACTAATATTTTCCAGATTGATATTTAGCTCTTAAATATCACTTCTCATGAATATATCTCAAAGTTCTTTACAAAAGAAGTATCATTACCCCCAATTTACAGAGTGAGAAATTGAAGCAGAGAGGTGACGTTAGTTGCCCAAAGTCACCCAGCCAGTCATTGACAGCAGCAGGAGTAGAACCAGGTCTGCAGAGTCCCAGTGCAGCGCCCTATCAACTGGTTCACACTCCCTCCCCAAGATATACTGCGTTAGGAAATTATTTACATTGGGGACATGTGGTTTTATATATTCAACACGTAAATACATTCATTTTCTGCAGCAAAGCCCAGGTATCAATAAATGCTGCTCATATAAAATAACTGACATCTCCATTAAAAACACCCATTTTTAAATAACTTTATAATTCATTGTTGTTTATGAAGAACTAAGTTATCCAAGTGAACAATTTTTATAGTGGTTACAACAATGTGCAGTTTTTCCAACTTGTGCTTGAATACTACACAAATGTCTCTGCCAAGTGAAAAGGTGAACATTCATGTAAACAAAATCCACCCTCAACACACAGATAAAACTTAATTCATCAGATGCTTGAGGTTTTTGTTTGGTTTTATTTTTAAAGTCACCCAGCTACAAAAAGGGTCAGTAAAAACATTAATTCAGAACTAGACTGAAAAAATGCTAGTCTGTAATCAAATGTATAATACTATATTTATTGCTAAAAAATAAAAATCACTTTTTTGGTGATTTCCTCCAGTGTAAATAAATCATGAAATAAATTATTTGTCCCAGCTAGTGATGCTATGGGGCCTGAAATGAAGAAATTAGTGCAAAATCTTACAATATAATAAGGAGGTTATACTTTTCTTTTTTTTCTTTCGGGGTGGGGGGAAGAAGAGATGCATTGGTTGGTTAATCATGAGTCACCAGTGTTCTGGTTCCCTGTGGTCTAAGCCAATTCCCACATAGTGACAGGGGTCAGAAGTCGTTTTCTACTTTCTCTCAGAGGGAGTGGCATGAGTAGAGAGCCACTGTACTTGCTTGCTCTTCCTTTTCCCCCATAATGCAATCCAAGATTTTTGATGGACAGTGACTGCTGAAAACACCAGATGAAAAAGCACCCCATCCACCAAAAATACTGGCCAGTGGTAGCAAGTCCACTAATCCTATCCCAAATCATAAAGGGTGTTGTCACTTACAGGACTACATGGTCTTATGCGATACCCCACAGCTTCACATAACCATTCCAAACCTGAATCTTTGAAGGTTCCCCACACACTAGAGTTACATGTGGTTGACTACTGCAAGGCTGGCTTACAATGTGCTTTCAAATATAGTTCCATCTTTATGCAGTAGCTCTTATGTTTTTAAGAAACAAAATCCTCTTAAGAAGTAAGAATCAGTATGGTTTTGGGAGCACTGTGGAGTGCCAGTGGAAAACAGAATGCTTGTCTGCTACACACTAAAACAGTTAACACTAACAGTCACTATAGTGCCTTCATCAAACTTGCTTACCTTATTCTGGGTGTCCACATTTCTGGTTTAACGTCAAGCACCTCATCAACTTGCATGTGCAGGACACAATACATACTTCTGTGCCACTTCTGGTGATAAAACCAGAAGGCAGAGTCCTGGCCACTTCCATCCCCACCTGATCTCATGTACATCTGGTGCATATATATTGCAGCCATGCATTTGACTTTATACGCATTGCTCTGTTCCTCCCCTACTTCACTATTTCTCCAGCTAAAATTGCCCAAGGTGACTGCCATAATTATGTGCAAAATTCAGAATGGGCAAAAGTGTTGAATCATTAAATTTCAAACTAGAAGTAAATTTCACCACAAACCATTTAGCAAAAGTTTGGAGGAATTTCTGATTCTTCAGAACATCAGAAAACAAACCTGAAGATTCAAAAACCATGCAAAATGAATTGGCAAAGTTTTCATGCAAAATGCTGCCAAAAAAAAAATTCCCACCAAATTCAATCAATTCCCAATTCCGGTTAGCATGCATAACAACAAATATCACTGTTCATAACATTATTGAGCCTTTAAAAATCCAGCTACAGCATTTAATTTCCATCACTGACAGAACTTTTGAATTTTGAAAACAAACACAGGCAGTAGCTTCATGGCTTTGAAGTTTACAAAATAAAGCAGTTTCCAGAGGTCAGCAGCCATCTCAGCAAATTGTGTGTATTCTACAAAAAAAAAATTCCAGCACTGCCATCAAATAGAATTGCCATATGCTAAAAGAAGTGAACTCATGATAATAACGGTCCAGCGGTAATTCTTAGTTGTACTGGAAAAACATACACAAGCAACACTCAACTATGTAATGAAGACAGAATGGAAAGGCAGCACATGAAAGCTAACTAATTTTAAATATAATCTATCACAGCCTACCTTTTCAGACCCAACAACAAACTCACAGGGCAGTATGAGAGGAAAAAAAAGAAAAAGAAAGAAAGGAACAAAACAAAAATTAGAAATATACAAGAACAGAAAAAAATTAAATAGGCACATATACATGTACTCAGATTTCACACAGTTTAACAAATCCCACCTACTATATGTTAACATTAGAAAAGCAATACATCTATATAGGATATTGGGTGATGAGAGAGCAAGACCCATGTTAAGTAGATTTTAGTTCAAAGTCAACAATGTAAGTGCCCGCACTGAGTTGATGTGAATAACAAACATTAAAATAATCTGGGCCCAACAGACTAGAAACACTAGCTTTTTTTTTTTTTTTTTAAATTGAAAACGAGGGAAACCTAGAAAAAGTTATCAAACAGCGGTGGCTGAAATGGTCAAGGAGGGAATGACTTCAACAGAAATGGTCTCATACAAGGACTTGAAAACAATCAGAGTACTACACACCGCTTCCTATTTCTCATCTGCTAAGCAAGCATTTTACCATTTAAGCTAATTCTCCAACACAAATACTGTAATTAGGCTTAGAAGGATTAGATTGTTATCAGTAAATGTCACTAAACATCGATTTTACCATACACACAAACCTATGAAAAAATATTTCCATCAATGATCATCTAAATTTATAAATAGGCAAACTAAAAAAAAGGCTGCTTGAGAAATATCAGAGTATGACTTAAGGATATTTACTTTGTATATTTTGACATGATGTTGACAATTTGTATTTTAACAACTATAAAGCTAATTTTCTGAATCTCAATGTCTGTCAAATAATTTGACTCCCCCACAATTTCCCAACTATGAAGATTTTAAATTGATAGTTTTTAGCCCTTTATTTTAGAACATATTTTATCCACTGAAATTATTTTTTTAAAAAAATCCAATTCTGCCAAGCCTACTTGTAATGTTCCCTTGATATCACCACTCTCAGTATAGAACTTGGGAAACAGTATCATCTACCAGGTACACAAGTAAGCTGCTAGAAGAAACAGATCTCAACTCTGCCTTCCTCTCAACAGCATCTAGTGTCTCTGGACTACAAAGCATGAAATGACTCTTGCCCTAGTTTGTAAGAGCTGCATTTAGGCAGCCAGTTCGGTTACAATAATCATCCACCTCAGCAGCGAATATTACTTCTTGATAATGAATGTGAGTGAAACATGACTGCACTGATCCTAGCCATCTATTCCTAGTCAGCAGGTTAATGTGGTCCAAGCTTATAACGCACAGTCTTTGACGGGAAGTGCGCTAGCCTGAAAGGATATTAATTGATTATCATACACATTTTAAAGAGAGTGGTCACTTTGGATGGGCTATTACCAGCAGGAGAGTGAGTTGGGGGAGGGGGGGGCGGAGGGTGAGAAAACCTGGATTTGTGCTGGAAATGGCCCAACTTGATGATCACTTTAGATAAGCTATTACCAGCAGGAGAGTGGGGTGAGAGGAGGTATTGTTTCATGGTCTCTGTGTATATGTCTTCTGCAGTTTCCACAGTATGCATCTGATGAAGTGAGCTGTAGCTCACGAAAGCTCATGCTCAAATAAATTGGTTAGTCTCTAAGGTGCCACAAGTACTCCTTTTCTAATTGAATTGAGGGGTTTAAAATATTCTCTCAGTTGAACATACATAGGTATTATGGTATGACCAAAAATTACCCTGGCGTGTTTCATCTTGGTGATGTGTAACTCACTAATTTCAGTTGAGATATTTTCTACATGGACATACTAACCCGGCTCATTTGATATGGGGTATATCTCTAGCCTTCAGATGAGTTGGCGTCTGTGAGGGCTTATCAACTGTAATTGCAAATTTGAGAGTTGCAGGGAAAGATATACTTCCCACAGATTAAACAACAATCTGTAACCAAACGATCAGAGGTGCACTGAGGCATCAAATCCCTCTGTGCAATATTTGGTGATATTCTAATGCAGTCATTTGCATCAAGCCAGGGCAATATTCAGGCCCTAGCAGCAGTTAACAGTATATAAACTATATGAAGCTAGAACACCTCATTGTCTCCACAGAAAGAGATGAGAGTGGAGAAAAGGAGTTCTAACTTGGGGGAAGAGAAACCCCAACCACTGTAAAGAGGCCATCTTTGCCTCCCACCTTTCATCAGTTTGTAGTAGCTGGAAGTACTGAAGAGTGTCTCATGGTTTGTTCCACCATCCAAATAAAGTTAGTCTGGTCTTTCATCATTTAAACTCAATCTCTACCATCACACGTGCATACCCTCAAAAATGAAAAAAGAAAAAAAATCTTTCCCTATAGTTTAAAAAAAAAAAAGATAAGTTGCAATGTACAGCTTTAAACAATGATTCCCATTTGGCTAGTGGACAGTCTACAGCTGAGTAATGCATCGCCTACATGGGTTTGTCTACTTTACAGAACTTTACTACCTGTACACAGTATGAAGAATTGAGTTACATGACAATATTGACCATGACAAATCACATTCAGTATGAGACAGTTAAACCCTTCTAGGACCAGCCAGAAAGTTGAGGGAGATGCAGAGTAACTAAGCAGCAGAGACACACACCCCCTAGGTAGCAACCTGTAGCATGTACACCAGAGTAGATTTAGTGGTGGCCTACAAATTTAATCAGACCCCTAACTGCACAATGTTGATGTAACCGACAGAGTCCCTAAACAGCTAAAGTACCCTGTTAAGAGTTTCAGCACTCTCTCCTTCCCCAGCAGCTGGAAGGAGTGGGGGTTAGCATCTCATTTGGGTTTTGCCCCTGAACAGTGAAACACCCAAGCTCTTTCACACCTGTCTCTGGCTAGCTGGTTTATTTCTCTAGCTAACAGGTGTCTGGTAAAACTTTCAAACCCTATGGCTGGAAGGCATGGATAGAGATGGCTGGGAAATATTGATGGGATGTTCGAAACGTAAAGTATAGAGAAAGGTTTCAGGGTTGGGGTGGAAGAAGAAAGGAATAGTGAGAAAATATGAGAATAGGGAAAGAACACAAAGTAAGAAAGAGAAAGAAATGAGAGGAGGGAAAGAGAAGGAGGAAACAAATACTGAAGACAATTCACAAAGATAGACCATAGTTTTATTATACGAATGCAAAAGAAGTGGAGGGAAGACAGTAAGGACAGGAAGATATAAGACAAAAGCAAGGAATGTAGTAAATAGGGTTAGTAAGATAGTACACAGCAAAATATGTAAAATTAATTTTACTCCAGTTTATTGATCAATTTAATACATTAATTTATAATATTCATCCAGTTCTATAGCTAGTCAAATTCCATTCAGCAAAAATAACTAGAGGTAGAATCTGTCAAACCTATTCAATTACTTTTTTAATAAACTATTTGACGAGCCCTACAAATTAAATTTAAAAATATGAATAGAAAGTTAATTAACAAGGTAAGAAAATTAAATATAGTCCACTAGTAAATAAAGTAAGTTCCCTTACATTACAGAAGATAGAGCCTTGAGGAAGCGGTGTTACTGGTGCCACAGGCATTTCTTTATGCGGACGAATAGGCTTAGTCCTTGAGCTAGCATCAGGTAAATTTTTCAAGCCCTGTTAGGTTGTAAATAAGCTACTTACCTACTATCAGTATCCAGACCTACAAAGTCCTTTTTTTCAAAAGGGACACACAGAAGTGGGATCTTGTCACCAGATTTATCAGTGGCCCTGTCAAGACGTTTGGATTCCAGTACAATGAAGAGAGATTCAATAAAATCTTCTATTCTCTTCTCCACAGTTTCACACTCATCGTAACTAGGGTAAAATGCCACATCTGTGCGGGGCTGCTCTGCAACTTCTCCTTGAAGCCCAAAGACAAACAATCGGGAATCATAGAGTGTAGAACCATATATTTCCTTCTGAAGGTGGAATTTTTCAAAAGTTTGGGGCCAATCCTTTGCAGAGGAACAGTCTGTTATGATTATGAGCCCCACAACCTTCCGATGTGTCTGAAAATCCCCCCATTCATTGTTTTCCGGAGGGTAGTGATGTCTATAGCGGATATATAGCACACGCTGGGAGTCACGAACATTAATCTGACTCACGGTTGAAATTCGTTTGTAGATCCTAAAAAAGTTTTCTTCGGGGACAATCCCAACTGGCTGGACCACAACCAGGAGAGTTTGATGGTCCTCAGCACACTGCATGTAGTCAGGAACGCTCATTATGCATCAATTATAGTCTAATAAAAAGAAAAAATATTAATTATTTTCAGAGGAGTGGATGGCACTTGGAAAAAAAAGTCAGGGTGCAGACACCTAACGAGTCTGCACCCTGCGGTCTCAACCCTAAAACCCTTTGTCACAGAAAGCAGAGCTAAAACCCCCATTCAGAAATAAAAATCCATAAATAAGACGAGGTTAAAGTACAACCTATCGTTGCTATCCTTGTCCTTCCTATACCTCACTTGCCTGGTTTGTTATCCCTTAATGGGTTATGTTTAATTTAGAGCCTAATCTTGCAAACACTTATGCACATGCTTGACATTAAGCATATGAGTAGTTCCATTGACTACACAGAGATTACTCACATAAAACAAGGCATTTGCATTAATGATTGCAGGCTCTGGGCCTAAATTAATAAGTGTTATCTATGGAAGTACTGCCACTGGCAACAATTACATGCATTATTCAAAACCGTTTTCCATTCCATAAGCTACCATGCTAGTTGTTTGAGGGAGCAAAGACTGGAAAGAAGTTAGTAGAGGTCAGATATGGACAATATTAAACAAATTTTTAACTCAACTTCAAGAATGACAAAAATACATACAGAAATATTTCTAAAAGCAGATTTTCCTAAAATGCTGTATCTGCTGCAAAAGAATGGTGCTACCTAAACACGTTTTGCATTCCCCCATCCTGCCATTAGTGTTTTATATTTCTAAGGAAATAAATGAAAGAACTGTAGAGAAAGGGACAAAGGTAAAGGAAAAAAGGGTAAAGGATCTGTCATGTATTACAAATGGGGTTTGAAAAAGAATCATATCCAGAATCATATCCAGTACTGTCAACCTTCTTTCCAAAGAAAAAATCTTACCGTTTATTATACAACAAGATATAATTAGAGTTTAGACATTTCAATGTAGGTAAAAGCAAGATAAATTAACCTAGGGCAATAAAAAAAAAGTTGGTATCCTGACTGAGCACCTCCTTTACAAGTTTCATTCCAACGTAATTTGAAATGGTAAAGATACTAATCCCTGCAAAATAGTTTAATGCTGCAAACTCTAACCCTAATAATACTCGATATCTGACATAATTTTATTTCTTTCTGTCCCTATTTTATGCCACACACATTTTCTGTTATCTCAGTGCTGGCTGACTCCAATACAAACTTTAATGCTGAACACTTCCAGATCACATATGTATGTTACAAACTCTCTCAAAGTCATTCCAGATACTGCTGTTTTATCTCCACATCACTACAAATTAAACCACCACTGTAGGAGGGACCATACTCTGCTTTACTTTCCTCTTTCTACTAATTCTGCAGCAAACTTATGCTGTCTATTGCCAAAAATAAACTGAACACACAAAAGGGGTAATCTTTGACATGCTGGTGCAGCCATTGCACTGTTTTAAAAAACGTAATATAAAAAACGAGACTTGGAGAGCTCACAAATAAAGCAAGGCAATGTAGAAATTAAGAGGCAAGATAGAAGGTGATGAAAACCAGAGAAGGAAGAAAATAACCATTCAAGAATTCATAAAGTTTAAATAAAAGACCTTCTTTTTTGGAGCTATGAGGGCTAAAATGCCCCTTAAATTTATTTACAAAGCAAATCCTACATAACATTGTTAATATCTAATTTGTGTAACTGTATCCTTAAGACATGTTGAAACACTGCAATAATTAAAGAGAAATACTGATTTTATATTCATATTACTTTCCCCCACCAGGATTAGAGCTCCCTTGGGCTAAGTACTATTGAAACACATACAAAGACACAGGCCTGGCCTAAAGAGCTTACAAGTGCCAAAGAAAAGCAAAAAGAGGCACCGATCATGTATGTATAGAACAATTAAAAAGTTGTGCACTACTGTAACATTGTGCAGGAGAACCCAAGTACATGACAAAGACTATTCTAGAACTCAAACGTTACGTTTTAGCTTTGATATTTTATTCAACTACTGAAAGCCCATGCTGTGACACAAGGGTAGCAGTTAGGCCAAGTAATCCACCATATGTGCAGTCTCCCTCAGACAACCAATGAGGTCGTTGCATGAACGTTTGCTGTACAGTAAGGGTGATGATTGATGGAGTTAGGTCTGATATCACAATTGTCTATGACACTTGGCCTGGAATATATGCATACCTCACTGCAGCTGTACAGTGCACAAGTTCTCAGAATGACTGAGAACTTAAAAATTGGACAATAAAAGCCCACGAATCCCAATGATGATTGAACCTGGTGATATTCTAAACCAAAAGAGCTCTCAACCATATTTGTAGCCATTTCCATCGCTTCACATTGACTCAGAGACACTCTGCCACTCTCACTTTGAAGCCTAATCCTGAAATTTATCATACAGATTACAAAATTTCCAGTCAACAGATCTTATAAACAATAACATTGTTTAGAGAGCTATGCCTTTAGAGACTACAGTTATGTTATCCTAAAAATTCATTCGGGTGAAAAAGTGGAAAATTACTGCCTTCTAACTTTAATCTAGTTACTTCTGCAACACTCTGGGTTTGTTTCTTTGTTTTGCAGGGGGGAAGGGAATTTAACTTGGTCACTACTAAACTCAATTCTTGATCCTGAAAGGTGCTCAGCATCTCCTGACAAATACTAAGCACCCACAAGAGGGGATGATGATCTGAAGCACCTCACAAGTTCATGCCCTAAAAACTTGGAAAGGGGGCAAGTGGAGGGGAGACTCATGCTCACAGATTATGTCAGAGAATGAAGTAGCGCCCACAGCAATTATTTTCAATCATTATATATGATATGACCTAGAGGTCTATAAAAATCATGAATGGTGTTGAAAAAGTGAATAGAGAAGTGTCATTTACCCTTTCCTATAATACAAAAAGCAGGGGTCACCCCCATTAAATTAATAGGCAGCAGATTTAATTCAAACAAAAGAAAGTACTTTTTCATACTATGCACAATTAACCTGTGGAACTCATTGCCATGGGGTGATGTGATGGCCAGAAGTTTAACTGGGTTCAGAAAAGAACTAGGTAAGTTCATGGAGGATAGGTCCATCAATGGCTATTAGCCAAGGTGGTCAGAAATACAACCAGATGCTCACAGCAACCCTAAACTTCTAACTGCCAGAAGCCAGCAGGGAAAGACAGGGATGGAGCTCTCCAAATTTGCCCTGTTCTGTACACTCTCCATGAAGTTCCAGTACTGTTGAAGACAACATACTGGGCTAGATGGACCATTGGTCTGACCTAATATGGCTATTCTTTCTTATTCCAAATCCAGGTAGGACCTGGGGCTGCAACCACAACATACGCTCAAGAAAAAAAAAATCTTTGTATTATTACCTAATAAAACACCCAAATGTTAAGTTTATGTACTCAAGCAAATTATTAGAGGGGAGGGAAAGCTCAGTGGTTTGAGTACTGGCCTGCTAAACCCAGGGTTGTGAGTTCAATCCTTGAGGGGGCCATTTAGGGATCTAAGGCAACTATGGGGGATTGGTCCTGCTTTGAGCAGGGGGTTAGACTAGATGACCTCCTGAGGTCCCTTCCAACCCTGTGATTCTATTTTGAGAAAGTTATACTGGCTCCCTGTTAAATATCATTATGAGGTCAGTTTATGTTAACTGTTACTGGACAGCACTAATACTGTCCCTTATCACAGTTTACCCCATTCAGAGCAGAGTTTTAAGGGCTTGTCTGCACTTAAAACACTACACCTGTGCCACTGTAGTACTTCAGTGAGTCGACGGGGAGGGCTTCTACCATCCATGTAGATAATCCACCTTCCCGAGAGGCAGTAATTAGGTTGATGGGAAAATTTTCCCACGGACCTAGCACCGTCTACAGTGGTGGTTTCGGTTGATTTAACCTCATCGTTCAGGGGTGTGGCTTTTTCATACCCCTGAGAGACAGTTGTATAAATCTAATTTCCTAGTGTAGACCATGCCAAAGACCCTGGTATAGTATTCCTTGCTTGACAACTAAGGGCTTGTCTACACTTACATTTTATAGTTCTCTAACTTGCTGGCTCAGGGGTGTGAAAAACCACCCCCGAGTGCAGCAAGCCTGAGCACTTTAAAGCACTAGCGTAGACAGGCTCTGAGCGCTGGGAGCCACACTCCCAGTGCTCGGAGCTAATCCCCTCGTAGAGGTGGATTACCAGGAGCGTTGGGAGACCTCACACACAAACTCACTCTCCTGCTGGTAATAGCCCATCCAAAGTGACCACTCTCTTTACAATGTGTATGATAATCAAGGTGGGGGGTGAGAAAACCTGGATTTGTGCTGGAAATGGCCCACCTTGATTATCATACACATTGTAAAGAGAGTGGTCATTTTGGATGGGCTATTACCAGCAGGAGAGTGGGGTGGGAGTAGGTATTGTTTCATGGTCTCTGTGTATATAATGTCTTCTGCAGTTTCCACAGTATGCATCCGATGAAGTGAGCTCTGGCTCACAAAAGCTTATGCTCAAATAAATTGGTTAGTCTCTAAGGTGCCACAAGTACTCCTTTTCTTCTTGTGGAACCATTTATCACTGTGCAAAGTGGGTGTAAAACATTTCCAAATCAGAATGACAGAATTTTACACCTACTTTGCACAGTGATAAATGGTTCCACAAGGTGCAGAACAGCAGCGATTTAGACGCAGGAGCCATTTGACCTTTATGATAGTTTATACATTTTGTTAGGTGGGCAAGACAACTTATTACTTTTTCCTTTTTACATAAACACTTCAACTTCTCTCTCAGCTGAACTGTCTAACATTGACACCCCCCATTCTTGCTGAGCTTTAAATTCAAACCAAGCAGAAGTTGCCATCCACCTGTGAATTTTTAGAAGGGGGGCCAGGGCAAGCTAATAACCGATACCGACATGCAGCTCAAAAGTACAAGTGGTGTAGGTAAAGATGATTTGTTTATTTATTCTACAAACCAGTACTCAAACTAAGTTTGAAACAACTGCCAAGCTGGGCGGGGTTTCCTTGAGTTATTCAGGCAGGGAAATGTTTACATCTGTAGTTTAGTTTTCACCCTTTATGCTCTTTACTTGCCACATTTGCCTTCAGCTTGGGCAACAAAATAGACCACCCAATTTCACTTTTTCACAGTGGCTCAGATTCAGGAGGGACTACAGCTGTCTGAAAAGGCTGTTCCCACTGTACAACGCTCTAACAGATAAACCCCAGGGGACCAGAACCACTGCTGTCCAGGGAAACTATGGTGGGAGGAGTGGGGGATGATGGAAGTCCAACAGGAAGCAACTGAGGGCAGTGCAAGAAGGAGCAATGGGAAGAGGGGTACAGTGCAGGAAATGGCAGGGCCCAGGCACCTGGGGAGGAGGGCACCAGGGAAAAGGCAGGCTGCTTAAGTTGGGAGAAGGAGGGCACCCAAGAAAGGGCAGGGGTTCTGGTTAGGAGCGACCCCAGGGAACAGGGCACCAAGGGTGGGGGGCACCAGGGAAAGGGCAGGGATCACAGCTGGCAGGGGACAGGGCGCTGAGAAAGGGAGAGCACCAGGAAAAGGGCAGAAGGGAGCATGGGACAGGGCACCAAGGAAGGGGGGGCAACAGGAAAAGGGCAAAGAACCCAGTTGGGGGGGGGAGATCCAGGGGACCGTGCACCAAGGAAAGGGGGCCCAAGGAAAAGGGCAGGGGCCCGGTTAGGGGGAATCCCGGGGGACAGGGCGCCGAGGAGGGGGAGCCCAAGGAAAAGGGTGGAGGCCCCAGCTGGGGGGCATCTCGGGGGACAGGACTCCCTAGGTATGAGCGGAGGGCAGCTGCCGCTTGGCGCCCCCAGCAGAAGCCCACCCGGGCGCACACACCCTCGACCAGTCCCGTCCACACTCACAGCGCAGGCTCCGCCGCGGGACCGGGCGTCAATTCAAATCCCCCCGCCCGGGATGGGGAGGGAGAGGGCGGCTGCTTCTTAGGCGGGAGGGAGGGGGCGGGTAACGCGACGCGGGTCGCGGACACTCACAGCCCCAGCAGGAACCGACTCCGCCTCCTCCTCCAGCCCGGCTCACAGAAATGGGGGAGGAGCGGAACTGACGCCAACGGCAGCCCAGAGCCTCGCCCGGCCCAGGAGAGCGGCAAAACGGCGCATGCGCCTGCCGGCCCCGACTCTTTCGCGGTCTCCGTTGCTCCTGAGAACGAGGCTACCGGCAAGGCGGGGGGAGGGGAGGAGGTGTGAGAGCCCTCCCAGGGGCTGAGAGAGGTGGGCGGGGGGACGCCGAGGCTGCTGGGTTACCTGGTGGTTTGGCTGGAGCCGGCGGCTGAGGCTGAGGGGTTGTTCCAGGGGTGGCTGTCGTTTGTGTCCCGAGCCCCCGTAAACAGACCCGGACACCCCCCCCCCTCCCCGTGCCCGGTGTTGTACAGACACAAAGCAAAGTCCCTGCTTCAGAGAGCTTTCAAGGGCGTTACCATGGGGACACGAGTCTCCAGCCCCTTGTCTTCGGGACAAGCCCGTGCCCGTGCTCGCTGCTCTCAGCCGCCTCCGCCCCGCCATGGCCCCAGCCAGGGCAGGGGGGAGGCTGAGAGCTCGCTTGGGGCCACTGGAAAACCTCTGTGACTGCTCCTGGCCCCGGCCCGCGTCCTTACCCCTGTCTGTGTCCGGTCCCCTGCCCGTCCCCCCGTCACACTGTGGTAGCGTCTAGTAAGTTATCACGATTTTTGGTGACTGCTGTTCTGTCTAGTGAAGACGGAGCCATCAAAAAGGAGTTATGCCTGGAATTACTTCACAAAAATAGCAGAAGACGCCATTAAATGTACAGTGTGTCATACAGAGCTGAGGTATGCAAACAGCACCAGAGCAATGCTGCACCATTTGATGACGAAACATCGCTCTGTTTCATGTGAAAAAGAAGGCAAAAATCAAACAATGCTAACCGCGTTTGTTTCTGGCAGGTCAAGAAAATGCAACACACAACGTGAGGAAAAACTAACAGAGTTGTTGTGCGCCATGATCACTACAGATATGCTGCCTGTAAGTGTCGTTGAGGGTACAGATTTTCATACATAGAGTCATAGAATATCAGGGTTGGAAGGGACCTCAGGAGGTCATCTAGTCCAACCCCCTGCTCAAAGCAGGACCGATCCCCAGTTAAATCATCCCAGCCAGGGCTTTGTCAAGCCTGACCTTAAAAAACTTCTAAAGAAGGAGATTCCACCACCTCCCTAGGTAACGCATTCCAGTGTTTCACCACCCTCCTCGTGAAAAAGTTTTTCGTAATATCCAACCTAAATCTCCCCCACTGCAACTTGAGACCATTACTCCTTGTTCTGTCATCTGCTACCACTGAGAACAGTCTAGAGCCATCCTCTTTGGAACCCCCTTTCAGGTAGTTGAAAGCAGCTATCAAATCCCCCCTCATTCTTCTCTTCCGTAGACTAAACATCCCCAGTTCCCTCAGCCTCTCCTCATAACTCATGTGTTCCAGTCCCCTAATCATTTTTGTTGCCATCCGCTGGACTCTTTCCAATTTTTCCACATCCTTCTTGTACTGTGGGGCCCAAAACTGGACACAATACTCCAGATGAGGCCTCACCAGTGTCAAATAGAGGGGAATGATCACGTCCCTCGATCTGCTGGCAATGCCCCTATTTATCCATCCCAAAATGCCATTGGCCTTCTTGGCAACAAGGCCACACTGTTGACTCATATCCAGCTTCTCGTCCACTGTAACCCCTAGGTCCTTTTCTTCAGAACTGCTGCCTAGCCATTCAGTCCCTAGTCTGTAGCGGTGCATTGGATTCTTCCATCCTAAGTGCAGGACTCTGCACTTGTCCTTCTTGAACCTCATCAGATTTCTTTTGGCCCAATCCTCCAATTTGTCTAGGGCCCTCTGTATCCTATCCCTACCCTCCAGCGTACCTACCTCTCCTCCCAGTTTAGTGTCATCTGCAAACTTGCTGAGGGTGCAATCCACACCATCCTCCAGATCATTTATGAAGATATTGAACAAAACCGGCCCCAGGACCGACCCTTGGAGCACTCCACTTGATACCGGCTGCCAACTAGACATGGAGCCATTGATCACTACCCGTTGAGCCCGACAATCTAGCCAGCTTTCTATCCACCTTATAGTCCATTCGTCCAGCCCATACTTCTTAAACTTGCTGGCAAGAATACTGTGGGAGACAGTATCAAAAGCTTTGCTAAAGTCAAGGAACAACACGTCCACTGCTTTCCCTTCATCGACAGAACCAGTTATCTCGTCATAGAAGGCAATTAGATTAGTCAGGCATGACTTGCCATTGGTGAATCCATGCTGACTGTTCCTGATCACTTTCCTCTCCTCTAAGTGCTTCAGAATTGATTCCTTGAAGACCTGCTCCATGATATTTCCAGGGACTGAGGTGAGGCTGACTGGCCTGTAGTTCCCAGGATCCTCCTCCTTCCCTTTTTTAAAGATGGGCACTACATTAGCCTTTTTCCAGTTGTCCGGGACTTCCCCTGATCGCCATGAGTTTTCAAAGATAATGGCCAATAGCTCTGCAATCACATAGAATCATAGAATATCAGGGTTGGAAGGGACCCCTGAAGGTCATCTAGTCCAACCCCCTGCTCGAAGCAGGACCAATTCCCAGTTAAATCATCCCAGCCAGGGCTTTGTCAAGCCTGACCTTAAAAACCTCTAAGGAAGGAGATTCTACCACCTCCCTAGGTAACGCATTCCAGTGTTTCACCACCCTCTTAGTGAAAAAGTTTTTCCTAATATCCAATCTAAACTTCCCCCACTGCAACTTGAGACCATTACTCCTCGTTCTGTCATCTGCTACCATTGAGAACAGTCTAGAGCCATCCTCTTTGGAACCCCCTTTCAGGTAGTTGAAAGCAGCTATCAAATCCCCCCTCGTTCTTCTCTTCTGCAGGCTAAACAATCCCAGCTCCCTCAGCCTCTCCTCATAACTCATGTGTTCCAGACCCCTAATCATTTTTGTTGCCCTTCGCTGGACTCTCTCCAATTTATCCACATCCTTGTAGTGTGGGGCCCAAAACTGGACACAGTACTCCAGATGAGGCCTCACCAATGTCGAATAGAGGGGAACGATCACGTCCCTCGATCTGCTCGCTATGCCCCTACTTATACATCCCAAAATGCCATTGGCCTTTTTGGCAACAAGGGCACACTGCTGACTCATATCCAGCTTCTCGTCCACTGTCACCCCTAGGTCCTTTTCCGCAGAACTGCTGCCTAGCCATTCGGTCCCTAGTCTGTAGCGGTGCATTGGATTCTTCCATCCTAAGTGCAGGACCCTGCACTTATCCTTATTGAACCTCATCAGATTTCTTTTGGCCCAATCCTCCAATTTGTCTAGGTCCTTCTGTATCCTATCCCTCCCCTCCAGCGTATCTACCACTCCTCCCAGTTTAGTATCATCCGCAAATTTGCTGAGAGTGCAATCCACACCATCCTCCAGATCATTTATGAAGATATTGAACAAAACCGGCCCCAGGACCGACCCTTGGGGCACTCCACTTGATACCGGCTGCCAACTAAACATGGAGCCATTGATCACTACCCGTTGAGCCCGACAATCTAGCCAGCTTTCTACCCACCTTATAGTGCATTCGTTCAGCCCATACTTCCTTAACTTGCTGACAAGAATACTGTGGGAGACCGTGTCAAAAGCTTTGCTAAAGTCAAGAAACAATACATCCACTGCTTTCCCTTCATCCACAGAACCAGTAATCTCATCATAAAAGGCGATTAGATTAGTCAGGCATGACCTTCCCTTGGTGAATCCATGCTGGCTGTTCCTGATCACTTTCCTCTCATGCATCATCTGCCAATCTGCCTGATCACTTTCCTCTCATACATCTGCCAACTCCTTTAGCACTGTCGGATGCAACACATCCGGCCCCATGGACTTGTGCACGTCCAGCTTTCCTAAATAGTCCCGAACCATTTCTTTCTTTTTCCACATCCCCTGTCACTAGGTTGCCTCCCTCATTCAGTAAGGGGCCCACACTTTCCTTGACTTTCTTCTTGTTGCTAACATACCTCAAGAAACCCTTCTTGTTACTCTTAACATCTCTTGCTAGCTGCAACTCCAGGTGTGATTTGGCCTTCCTGATTTCACTCCTGCATGCCCGAACAATATTTTTATACTCTTCCCTGGTCATTTGTCCAGTCTTCCACTTCTTGTAAGCTTCTTTTTTGTATTTAAGATCAGCAAGGATTTCACTGTTAAGCCAAGCTGGTCGCCTGCCATATTTACTATTCTTTCTACACAGCGGGATGGTTTGTCCCTGTAACCTCAATAAGGATTCTTTAAAATACAGCCAGCTCTCCTGGACTCCTTTCCCCCTCATGTTATTCTCCCAGGGGATCTTGCCCATCAGTTCCCTGAGGGAGTCAAAGTCTGCTTTTCTGAAGTCCAGGGTCCGTATTCTGCTGCTTTCCTTTCTTCCTTGTGTCAGGATCCTGAACTCGACCATCTCATGGTCACTGCCTCCCAGGTTCCCATCCACTTTTGCTTCCCCTACTAATTCTTCCCGGTTTGTGAGCAGCAGGTCAAGAAGAGCTCTGCCCCTAGTTGGTTCCTCCAGCACTTGCACCAGGAAATTGTCCCCTACATTTTCCAAAAACTTCCTGGATTGTCTGTGCACCGCTGTATTGCTCTCCCAGCAGATATCAGGGTGATTGAAGTCTCCCATGAGAACCAGGGCCTGCGATCTAGTAACTTCTGCAAGTTGCCAGAAGAAAGCCTCGTCCACCTCATCCCCCGGTCCGGTGGTCTATAGCAGACTCCCACCACGACATCACCTTTGTTGCTCACACTTCTAAACTTAATCCAGAGACTCTCAGGTTTTTCTGCAGTTTCATACTTGAGCTCTGAGCAGTCATACTGCTCTCTTACATACAGTGCAACTCCCCCACCTTTTCTGCCCTGCCTGTCCTTCCTGAACAGCTTGTATCCATCCATGACAGTACTCCAGTCATGTGAGTTATCCCACCAAGTCTCTGTTATTCCAATCACATCATAATTCCTTGACTTTGCCAGGACTTCCAGTTCTCCCTGCTTGTTTCCCAGGCTTCGTGCATTTGTGTATAGGCACTTGAGATAACCCGCTGATCGCCCCTCTTTCTCAGTATGAGGCAGGAGCCCTCCCCTCTCACGCACTCCTGCTCGTGCTTCCTCCCAGTATCCCACTTCCCCACTTACCTCAGGGCTTTGGTCTCCTTTCCTCCGGTGAACCTAGTTTAAAGCCCTCCTCACTAGGTTAGCCAGCCTGCTTGCGAAGATGCTCTTCAACATGAGTTGAAGAGTTTTGTAGAACCGTAATACTGCGTGCCTGTGAGACAGAAAATAACCTCTCAACTAGAGAAGTGCTATGAAGACTGTGTGAAGTCTGTTTGGGAAAAATTGGAAAACACCGTTAAAGTAGCTTTCACCACTGAATGCTGGACAGCATTAACTACAGAAAGCTTCATGACTGTCACTTGCCATTATATTGAAAATTGGGAACTTCGATCCGCAGTTGTACAAACTGAAAGTATGGCAGAATGACATACCGTGGAAAACCTTGCTGAAAAATTAAGCTACAGTGGAAAGATGGGGTCTGGCAGACCGTATCTTGGTGTGCATACACGATAATGCAAGCAACATTGAGCTCGCCAACACATCAAGGTATGTTACCTGAAAATCTGTCAATTGTTTTGCCCATACTTTTCAGCTAGCCATAAATGATGGGTTTTCTTCAAATAGTGTGGATCGTGCTGTTGCAGCTGCAAGTAGACTGGTTGCACACTTCCACTACAGCACCGTGGCTGCAAAAGCACTCAAAAGAAAACAAACACAGCTTTAGGTTAAGCAACACCGTGTGATCCAGTCATGTAAAACTCGCTGGAATTCAGTATATGACATGTTCAAAAAACTCAGTGAAGAAAGGTGGGCTATGACAGCAGTGCTTTCAGATAGCTCTGTAACAAAACAATCTCATGCCCGAACACTTCAGCTGCAATATGAGCATTGGCAATTAATAGAGGATATCTTACCACTACTTTCCACTTTAAAATGCATACAACTGCCATGTCTGCTGAACAGTCAGTGTCAATTTCAAATATTTATCCAATTTGCAACCATCTTCTCCAAACTCACCTCAAAAGCGAAGCTCCTGTCAAAAATGGAAAAGTTGCTGATTTCAAGCCTGCTGTTCATTGCTCTCTGGAGCATTGCATGAAACCCAACGATCCTGCCATAACTGCCAAACCTGCACTTATTGCCTCCTTGTTAGATCCATGCCATAAACACATGCGGTTTCTTTTGCCTGTTGTCCAGATCGCCGCTAAATCAAAGCTTCTGCAACTTGCGTCCATGTTAGAAATAGAAGAACCTCCACGTACTAGGGCTCAACCAAGCAATACTGAACCGGATGAGCAGATAGAGCCAGCGCCAAAAAAAATCCATTAAACTGAGAAGAGTGCGATACTGTAGTGATGCTTTTAGGTGAAGATTACACCAAAAAGGAGAATGAGGAGAATGCAGTAGAAAATGAACTGGAAAATTACTTCAGGGAGCCTCGTCCTTCATTGGAATGCAGTCCATTTGAGTGGTGGAAGGTCAATGCATAGCGTTTTCCAAGGCTTGGAAAACCGGCAGAGTTACCTTTGCATTCCAGAAACATCTGTGCCTGCAGAACGTGTGTTTTCCAATGCTGGGCTTAGTATTAATCAGCTGTACACAAGACCGATACCAGAGCATGTAAACATGTTAATTTTTCTTAACAAAAGTCAGCAGTAGAGTTGAAATTCTAATTGGACTTTTTATGTTTTTGGACAGCTCAGGGATATTATGTAAAAAGTTAAACAAAAAAGTGGGTTTTATACATAAGACTGTCTATTTTTGTTGTTAATAAAGACACTTGACAAAGGTAATATATATGTGCAGTAGATTCATTGTGAACCAGTGGCACGGGAACATTTTCAATAGTGGAGGTGCTGAAAGCCAGCCCCTTTACCCCTGTCCATCCCCTTGGGCTCAGGCTGAGAGCAGGGCCGTGTGTCCGGGAGGGGGGGACATGGACAGGGGTAGGGGAGCAGAGGCTGGGGCCACAGCTGGGGAAGGGAGCACAGGGTTAGATGTATAATTGCAGTAATTCTTCCTCACATCCATAGTATTAACTCCTTGCTGTATTTGGGTCAGGAAAACAAGGCCATATCAGTAGGACCTTTGGAGTATTTTCACCTTCCAAAAGAAGATTAACCAGAGATCACAAGATCAGTTTCCTTCCATTACAAGATGAAGACTCTGGTCATTTGTGCTTCTTAGTTTCTCTAAAAACGCTGCAAGATAGGGTCCCATAAACTTCACCAATAAGTAGTATATCTGAACTGACAATATATATGTAACTCTTCTGCCAGGTGGAGACAGCAGCAACAAGGGCCGAGTTCAGTATCTAGGGGTTCCTTTTCAACACTACAACACAAAACCAGCTCGAGCCCCCAACCAGTGACCTGGGACAATTACACACCACCCCCTGGGTGCCTCTAAGAGGCAATACTTCCCCTCTTGCAAGCACAGAGTCTGAGCGGAGCAAAAATTTTTAATAAAAGGAGGGAATTAACTCAGCATTAATTTGGGAAAACACCACAACTAGGGTTCATAAACACAAACCATGAGCAAAAGACCCACCCCCAAGTAAGTTGGGCAGTGTCCTTTTCCCCTCAGGTCTTAAGTCCAGCAGCCCAAAAGTCCCTTTAACGTGCCCATCCCTTCTCCGTACCCCAGTCACAGTTGCTGTCCTTGGCCAATGCAGCCCCAGAGTTCAGAGGTTCAACCACAGAGTTCACCTCCCACCCTGTGTGGAAGGCGGGTAGGGGGTGTAAGGAGGTACCTTACATGCTACACTGCTCGGGGACTCGCTCATCACCCCAATGGCCAGTTGCCATGCCTCTGCGGGGCTAGGCTCTGGCCCTCTCCACCAGCTTCTCTGCTGGCCACTTTCTGCATCTCTCCACCAGCCTCCCTGCTGGCTGCTTGCCACGCCTCTCCACCAGACAACCTGCTGGCCACTTGCCACACCTCTCTGCCAGCTGCCCATCTGGCCACTCACCCCCACACACTTAACACAGCTCTCAGTGATTTCACCTGTTAGTGGGGGAGCCTCACTGCTGGCACATATTGGGCAGTCTCTTGCAATAGTGACACTGTCCTAAAGTAGGTCTAATACTTAGATCTAGATGTCAGTGATTTTAGCTCTGGAGCATGTAACAAGACTCTCAATTGAGTCTAAATTAGCTTTTTTATTATATCATGGAGAGAGAAAGACTCAAATGGTGTTTAGGCCCTTAAACAAGGACCATATCATCCATTACAAGCACCTGTCCTCACCCTCTCAACACACTGGGCTTTGGAACCCATATTCCCTGCCTAATGAGTGCTGTTTAGTTGAGGGTGAGTCCGTCCATTGAGGTATTCCAGGTACAGTTCTGCTGCCCTCGGTTCACACAACAAGTATAACAACCCTTTATTACTCCTGCCCCAATAACAAGGAGACTCGGGATCCAACACCAGCCACAAGTGATCATTTGGGTAAGCAATCCCATCATGCTGGGCACCTAGACAGGGTGAGTGTTTCCATGCAAATGAGATCAGCTTCTGAAGTATTTTTCCACAGCTCACCACTAAATGTCAGGGTAGAGCTCATCCAGACTCTTCTTACATATAATGGATCCAGTCGGGCTGGCAGCAGACCCCCAGGCGTGGAGCGGCAGGTGGGATTATAGACAAATTCAAAATGTTGTATGTATCCTTGAAAATTTAAAGTTGATTTGAGACAAAAGTACTTAATCTTCAGAAATGCTGAATTTACAAAAATATTTAGGGATTTAGTCTTTAGGGATAATAAAAATTAATAAATTGATATATGTAATCAACACACAAACAACAGGTTACCTCCGATTTGCTTTGTTTTAAACTATCCAACAAACCACATTGATACATGTACTCTGTGGGTAAATATTCAAGAATCTCTGCAAGTTGTATTATGTATTCAATAAGCTGAGTAATACAACAAAATATGTGAAAGAAAGTTACAAAAACATTGGCAGTGAAAAGTGATTACCAAAATCCATAATTTAAGCAGCTTCACCAACATAACCCGGGCTCGATTTCTAAAACATCAGGAAAACAGAATATTAAAGTACACTCAGCAATCTTCTGTTAAATATCCTGTTCTCTATTTTATGATTAACATAATTTTTCATCTCCTATTTATCCAAGACATTTTTTGTTTTTTATTTTCCATAACTTAGGATAAAAAAATTTACCTAGCTCTTTAAAGTTATAGGAGGTAAATGCAGAGAACTATTCATTACAGGGCACTCTGCACCATTTAAGCCCTCAAAGTGGCTAGGAGCGCAAAGGGGTTTCTGTACGCTCTGCATTCTGGAAAGGGACTTTGTGTCAGACCTTAACAGGCTGGTTATTAGAGAGACAAGGTGAGCCAACACAGCAACAACAACACTGCACTGAACAGGCTGGAGCAGATATGGTTGCTTGGCAGGAACCAAACAGAGGGCTAGCAAATCCACATTAATATTTGGTGTCCTAGATACCTCATATAAGAGTAAGCAGTCTGAATGAGCTCTACACTGACATCTAGTGATGAGCTGTAGAAGAGGACTTCAGGAGCTGATTCATTTGCATGGGCACACCCACCCTGCCTATAGGCTCAGCATGATGGAATTGCTTGCCCAAATGATCACTTTTGGCTGGTGTTGGATCCCCAGTCTCCTTGTTATTGGAACAAGAGTAATAAAGCGTTCTTATCCTCGTGTGAATCAAGGGGAGCAGAACTGTACTTGGCAGAGCCCTATGGAGGAACTCGCTCTCAACTAAATAGCACTGTAACGATGCTGCCTCTGGTGGGACACAACTGAGAGTATCAATTCATGACAAATTAGAGTAGGGTAGTTGTAGTGTAAGGCTGGGGTTCCTCCATGTCTAAGGCACACCAAAACAGACAAGCAGAGAAGACTTTGGTTTTACCACACTGGCTAACTATAAGTCACATAAGCAATGCCCTTTAATACTCCAGTTTCTCAGTATCACCACCAGCACTACTCCTTATGGAGATGACTGGTTATGAAAACCGATACCCCAGTAAAAGAAAAAAGGTTCTCCTGATCCTAAAGGACCAAGCTCCAAACCCAGATCAATATTTCAAGTCAGATCTTACCCACAAATCACGCTGTTGCCAATCCTTTAGAATCTAAAATCTAAAGGTTTATTCATAAAAAGAAGTAAATATAGATGAGAGCTAGAATTGGTTAAATGGAATCAATTACACACAGTAATGGCAAAGTTCTTGGTTCAGGCTTGTAGCAGTGATGGAATAAACTGCAGGCTCAAATCAAGTCTCTGGAGTACATCCAGAGCTTCAGTTTGTAGCAAAGCTTGAAGCTTTTTCAGAGCTTCAGTTTGTAGCAAAGTTCCTCCAGAGGTAAGAAGCAGGACTGAAGACAAAATGGAGGGGTTTCCAGGGCCTTTTATATCCTCTTGCCATGTGGCCTGTGCTTCCTTTGTTCCAAAAACAAGCTACCCGGCACATTGCATGGAAAAACCTTAGAATTCTGTCCATAGACATGTCCCTGCATGCGTTGCTGAGTCACAAGGTGTATCTGCCTTCTCTCAATGGGTAGGTTGTATAGCCGATGGTCCTTAATGGGCCATCAAGTAGGCTAGGCAGTGCCGAAGCCAAATTGTATGGGGTGTCACGCAGAAGCACCTTTTTAAAAGGCATCTTTTAAAAAGTGGAAGTCAAATCCTAGTGAAGTAAATAGAAAGGAGCATAAACACTGTCAAATTAAATGTAAAAATGTAATAAGAAAAGCCAAAAAGGAGTTTGAAGAACAGCTAGCCAAAAACTCAAAAGGTGATAACTAATTTTTTTAAGTAATCAGAAGCAGAAAGCCTGCTAAACAACCAGTGGGGCCCCTGGTCGATCGAGATACAAAAGGAGCACTTAAAGACGATAAAGTCATCATAGAGAAACTAAATGAATTATTTGCTTTGGTCTTCACGTCTGAGGACGTTAGGGAGATTTCCAAACCTGAGCCGTTTTTTATAGGTGACAAATCTGAGGAATTGTCACAAATTGAAGTATCACTAGAGGAGGTTTTGGAATTAATTTAGAAATTTAACAGTAACAAGTCACCGGGACCAGATGGCATTCACCCAAGAGTTCTGAAAGAACTCAAATGTGAAATTGCAGAACTATTAACTATGGTTTGTAACTTGTCCTTTAAATCACCTAGTGTACCCAACGACTGGAAGATAGCGAATGTAACACCAATATTTAAGAAGGGCTCTAGAGGTGATCCTGGCAATTACAGACCGGTAAGTCTAACGTGAGTACCGGGCAAATTAGTTGAAACAACAGTAAAGAATAAAATTGTCAGACACATAGAAGAACATAAATTGTTGTGCAAAAGTCAACATGGTTTCTGTAAAGGGAGATCATGCCTTACTAATCTATTAGAGTTCTTTGAGGAGGTCAACAAACTTGTGGACAAGGGGGATCCAGTGGACATAGTGTACTTAGATTTCCAGAAAGCCTTTGACAAGGTCCCTCACCAAAGGCCTCTTACGTAAATTAAGTTGTCATGGGCAGGGGTGGCAGGTTTGTAGAAATTTTGGTGGTGCCCAAACTCCGCCCCTCCAAACTCCACCCCCCCCACCTACCCAAGGCTCTGGGAGGGAGTTTGGGTGTGGGAGGAGGTCTGGGGTGCAGGCCCTAGGCTGGGGCAGGGGATTGGGGTGCAGGCTCTGGGAGGGAGTTTGGGAATGGAAAGGGGTGCGGAGGGAGGGGGTGCAGGTTCTGGGAGGGAGTTTGAGGATGGGAGGGGGTGCAGAGGGAGGGGGTGCAGGGGTGAGGGCAGTGGGGTGTGGCTGCAGATGAGGGGTTTGGGGTATGGGAGGGACTGAGGGCAAGAGTAGGGGTGTAGGGGGTGAGGGCTCTGTCTGAGGCTGGGAATAAGGGGTTTGGGGTGTGGGAGGGGCTCAGGGTGAGAATAGGAGTGTGGGGGGTGAGGGCTCTGTCTGGGGCTGGAGGGCTTCAGGAGTTAGAGAGGCTCAGGGCTGTAGCAGAGGGTTAGGGTGTGGGGGATGAGGGCTCTGTCTGGGGCTGGAGATGAGGGGTTTGTGGTGTTGGAGAGGCTCAGGGCTAGGGCAGAGGGTTGGGGTGCAGGAGGGGTGAGGGCTCTGGCTGGGGGTGTGGGCTGTGGGGTGGGGCAGGGCTGGGGATGAGTTTGGGGTGCAGGCAGGTTGCTCCGGGACAGAGGCCAGAGAGGAGGACTCCCCCCAGCCCTTTCCCTGCTGGCAGCAACTAGCTCTGGGGGAGGAGCCCCCCTTTCCACCCCCCTCCAGCAGCACACTCACCCCCACCACTGTCACTGCATGTGCTCCTAGGGCCCCTCTCAAGTCCAGGAATCTCCCTCATCTCCCGTGTGGTGGGTGCCGGGGGGTGCTGCGTGCACCTCCTCCCCTGCTATTGCCCCTGACTGTAGCCTCACTGGGGGTGAGGGATGGGGCTGCCTTCTTGCCCAGCATGGGGCAGGAGCTGTGACTGTGGGTGGGGGGGGCCCCCTGTGCTGGTGGAGGGTCCCGTCGGAAAAGGGAAGAGTCTGAGGTGGAAGGGCGGACTCAAAGTCAGTCTGCCCTGGCCATGGGAATGGGGGTCACTAGGACCCTGCGGCAGAAGTTGCTGCAAGGAGGCAGCATGGAGCTGGACGGAAGATGCAGAGGCAGGGACACTCTGCTCCAGGGCCTGGGGAGGCGGGCGGCAGGGGCCAGGGGCAGCAAGATGGGGCCGGGGGACACTCAGGGAAGGCACGGGGGCAGGTGGGGCCAGGGGGGACACCCAGCCCCAAATATTGGTGGAGCTGGGCCCCTGGGCTCTGAATATTGCTGGTGCTAAGGCACCACGTGGAGATATAACTCGCCGCCCCTGGTGGTGGGATAAGAGGGAAGATCCTTTCATGGACTGAGAACTGGTTAAAAGACAAGGAACAAAGGGTAGGAATAAATGGTAAATTTTCAGAATGGAGAGGGGTAACTAGTGGTGTTCCCCAAGGGTCAGTCCTAAGACCAATCCTATTCAACTTATTCATAAATGATCTGGAGAAAGGGGTAAACAGTGAGGTGGCAAAGTTTACAGATGATACTAAATTGCTCAAGATAGTTAAGACCAAAGCAGACTGTGAAGAACTTCGAAAAGATCTCACAAAACTAAGTGATTGGGCAACAAAATGGCAAATGAAATTTAATGTGGATACATGTAAAGTAATTCACATTGGAAAAAATAACCCCAACTACACATACAATATGATGGGGGCTAATTTAGCTACAACTAATCAGGAGAAACATCTTGGAGTCATCGTGGATAGTTCTCTGAAGACGTCCACGCAGTGTGCAGCGGCAGTCAAAAAAGCAAATGGGATGTTAGGAATCATTAAAAAAGAGAATAAGACGGAGAATATCTTATTG
This sequence comes from Caretta caretta, assembly GCF_965140235.1. Taxonomy (NCBI): domain Eukaryota; kingdom Metazoa; phylum Chordata; order Testudines; family Cheloniidae; genus Caretta; species Caretta caretta. The sequence continues at coordinate 10,491,316 of NC_134207.1, read as the reverse complement.
CCCTTATATAAATCCATGGGACGCCCACATCTTGAATACTGCATACAGATGTGGTCTTCTCATCTCAAAAAAGATCTACTGGCATTAGAAAAGGTTCAGAAAAGGGCAACTAAAATGATTAGAGGTTTGGAATGGGTCCCATATGAGGAGAGATTAAAGAGACTAGGACTTTTCATCTTGGAAAAGAGGAGACTAAGGGGGGATATGATGAGAGGTATATACCATCATGAGTGGTGTGGAGAAAGTGAATAAGGAAAAGTTATTTACTTGTTCCCATAATATAAGAACTAGGGGCCACCAAATGAAATTAATGGGTAGCAGGTTTAAAACAAATAAAAGGAAGTTCTTCTTCACTCAGCGCACAGTCAACCTGTGGAACTCCTTGCCTGAGGAGGTTGTGAAGGCTAGGACTATAACAGGGTTTAAAAGAGAACTGGATAAATTCATGGAGGTTAAGTCCATCAATGGCTATTAGCCAGGATGGGTAAGGAATGGTGTCCCTAGCCTCTGTTTGTCAGAGGGTGCAGATGAATGGCAGGAGAGAGATCACTAGATCATTACCTATTAGGTTCACTCCCTCTGGGGAACCTGGCATTGGCCACTGTTGGTAGACAAGATACTGGGCTGGATGGACCTTTGGTCTGACCCAGTATGGTCATTCTTATGGTCTTATGTTCTTAAGCATAGCACAAGTTTGAAATACAGACCGTATAGAGCCAATACTTATAACTTTAAACACAAAAATGATACATGCATACAGATAGCATAATCATAACCAGCAAATGATAACCTTTTCATGGACACCTTACGTGACCTCCTTTGTACAAGATTTGGTGCCACTATAGAACCTTGGTTGCAACAATGGGCTATACGGTCAAAGTTCATGTCAATAACGTCACAAGCACTTGCGAGGCAGGGAACATGGGTTCCAAAAACCCAGGACCTGGTGGTGTGCGTTCTGCTTGAGGGTATCAGACATCATTTGACCCTTCCTTTCACCACTGTGTAATAACAGCTAATTTAGATTCAACTGAGAGCCTTGTTACATGCTGCTGAAATCACTGATATCTAGGTTTAAGTATTAGACCTGCTTTTGGACAGCATCTCTGATGCAAGAGACTGCCCAGTGTGCACCCATAGCGAGGCTCTCCCACTAAAAGCTGAAATACACTGAGAACTGTGTTAAATGGTGGGCCCTGAAGACATCTTGGTGAGCGGCCAGCAGGGTGGCTGATGGAGAGGATCAGAGCAGAGCCCCACAAAGAGGGGCAGCAAATGACTGCCTGAGCAGTGGAGTGAGTAAGGTGCTTCCTTACCCAGGGTGGGAAGTGAACTCTACAGATGCATCTCTGAATTCTGGGTCTGTACTGTCCAAAGACAGCAACTGTGAGTGGGGCACAGAGAAGGGACATGCACATTAAAGGGACTTTGGATTGCTGTACTTAAGAACCTGAGGGGAAAAGGACACTGCCCAACTTACTTGGGGGGTGGGTCTTTTGCTCATGGTTTATGTTTATAAACCCTGTTTGCAGTGTTTCCCCAAAATTAATGCCACAAGTTACTTCCCTCCTTTTATCAAAAATTTTTGACTCCTCTGAGACTCTGTGCTTGCGAGAAGGGAAGCATTGCCTCTTAGAGGCACCCAGGGAGTGGTGTGTAATTGTCCCAGGTCACTGGGTGTGGGCTCAAGCCAGTTTTGTGTTGTATTGTTGAAAAGGAACCCCTAGATACTGAACCTGGCCCTTGTTGTTGCCATCTCTGACAGGCAGAAGGGTTACATAAGCTACAATAGTCCATCTCATTGGCTGGAATTGCAGCCAATGAAAAGTTATGCTGCCACCACACAGCCCTTCCCAGTTTGAGGGGGGATCTACCACTCAATCCATTTTTTATACATTCAGAATGTGTGTGGGGGCAGGGGCTTTACCCATAGTTCATAAACTGCATTCACAGGTTAAAATATTACTGTGTTTTAGAACACAAAAGTAATCAAGTTCCACATCCTCTGCTAAAATGAGATGTCTATAAACTACAATAAGTTTTGATAACCTAAAGAAAACCTTATACAACCATTCAGTTGCCTATTAAACAAATTTCACATAGGTTTTCATGTAAACACAGCTTATTTTCTACAGTTTACTACAACTCTTATGAATCATACTGCTGATAATAGGACTGATCCTGCAGAACATTGTTAGACCATTGGTTTCAATGGGAACCAAGGACACTAACTATCTAGCAGGAGGTGCTAAGCACCTTGCAGGATCAGGGCCAAGGTTACCAAGAAGCTTGTTAATAAAGATGCTGAAGTATAAAGGTTCTGTATACAATCTGCTTTGCAGAACACACTTAGCACCAGCTTGGCACATGTACTAAACTTGGCAACATGCAGTTAAGCAAAACTGCCTCTATATTCTCAGTCTGGGAGAAATTCACTTGTGTGTCTGTATGTTTTTATAAGTACTCTATGTATTATATTGCGTCAGCTCCATTGCTCTGAGTTTTAAATGGTCTGGGAACATTTTATTAATTAAGCCAGTACTGACAACCTATATGAAAAGGCTGCAAAACTCCTCTGGACTGCACAACATGCAGGAAGCCTTATAAGACAGTCACTGTCAAAGCCAATTTTAGAAGTACTTAATGAGGCTGTTAAGAATGCTGGAGACACAACACGGTTCATGCGAACAAACACGGCCGTGGCCTCCTACTTTCTATTTAAACACGAGATACCGCACACTACAAACTGGAGGCCAATGTTAAGTGCATTGTCATTTGTTAATCCTGAAGTTGGGCACTGGTTTCGAACAAGACTGGCAAATGCTTGCTATCTTTCTGAAAAAATTCAGCTGACTCTCTAGAAGCATGGGGTGCAACAGTGAAAGACTCAGCAGTTGAAAAAATGAAGAACTCTCTCACCATATTCAAAAAATGTGCATACATGGCTGATGAATGCACCAATGCAAACAGGCATCAAGTATTAAGTCATTTCATATGTTATCTTGATGTCCATGGTAGGCCAGTAGATGCATTCTAGATGTTCAGGTTATAGAAGACACATCAGCTGCATCTGTGACATCTTAGAAGAGTTAAATGCTTGTAAATTGAACCCCAAATAGATGGCTGCTTGTATATTTGATGAAGCTACAAACTTCTCTGGAAGACATAATGGAGTACAAGCTTTGCTCAGAGAAAAGTGTAACCCTAATCTCTCCTATACACACTGCAGAGGCCATCTACTCAAGCTAGCGTTAGTGTAAGCTGCAGAACCTTCAAAAGACATTTAAAAGCCATAAATGTAATGGCTTTTTCATATTTTTTTTTCAGCAAAAGTCCAAAAGGACTGAACGTCTTGGAAACAAATAGAAGATATATTGGGATTGAAGTTCAAATTAGTCCAACCAGGGAAAACCTGCTGGCCTTCTCCATGAGCGATTCTTGGCTGTTGTCTTAAAATTACTGCAATCATGATTACTGGCTTTGGAAAGTATCCACTAAGATAGGAAAGATCTAAGTAGTGAGGCTGGTGGACTACTTTTATTACTGAGTTCAGAGAAGACTATCACCATTCTCTCTCTTGTAAGTCTACTGTTGAAATCACTTGGGTCATTAAACAATGTCATCCAGGCATCTGCTACAACAGTAGTAGATCTTTGTCCAGCAATAGAAGCTACCCTTGGATCAATCAGAGATATCCATTGAAAACGTACTGGAAGAAGCAAAGACTTCAGTCCAGAAGCTGACTAATGAAGGTACTTATATTGACTCCTTAAGTGAAGAGGACAAGAAGTGTTTGTTAAGACCGCTGAAAAGTACACAGACTTGATTCTTACAAATCTACAATAGTGATTTCTGGATTCTACTCAACCTCTTCATAGCTTTTACAGATGCCTGTCTTATAAAACACGTACAGTTGAGGGGATTGAGGCACTACCAGCAATGGGGCTGCTATGTGATGAGGACAGAATAGAAAATTTTGAACACAGAGTGGAATATCGTATGACAAACAAATTAAGATTTAACTTCAACTTCTTTATCATTACTAGTGGTTCGACCCAATCTTTGTGCTATGTTTCTTGGGATGAAAGAAGTAGGAATTCATATCTTGATACTCCCAATCACAACAGCTACAGTTGAGCATTCTTTTTCCTCATTGAATAGAATTTTGTGTTCTGAAAGAAGTCATCTTCTGCCTGATCATGAGCATATCATGAAGGACTGGAAGTAACGGAAACATAAGAAAGCACCAAAGAGGGCAAAATTACAACAAGAAATCAAGAAGGATGTAGATGTAGTGCTTCATAGTAGGCTTGAGTAGCCAGTTTTAATGTTTGTGATGATTTTAAAACATGAGTTAAATCTAATAAAATGGTCGTGAAACATTTTTCAGTTTTTACTATGGTGCCATACAGCTCACCTTCGCCCTCACGGTCTCAACCCTCATTGGCCCTCACCCCCCCCCCCCGAATATTCCAACACCCCCCAAATTTCAGTTCCTAGGGAAAACACTGGCTTCCTACTTTTAGCGTAGGGTGTACCTGCGTGCAGGGGTCATCCTCAGTCTCCCCAGGATATACCTCCAAGGGTAAGAGTAGCAGCTCCTCAGTGTCGGGAGTGGCAGGGCTCTCTAGAAGCTCGTACAGGCTCTCGGGGCAGCCACAGTTCTCCTCAGTGTCCTGCTCCAGCAGCAGGGAAGACGCATCTGTCTCCCTCAGCAGCTCCTCCCAACAGAGGTCCTGGGTCAGCCTTTTATATTTCTTCTTCCTGTCCTGCCCCTCTGCTTCCGGCATATGGGGCATGGTCCTCTTAGCTCTGCCCAACAGGTGGCTTGTGGCATTCCCTCCGTGCCTGTGAGGGAGGCCACGCCTCCTGGATACATAGGATGCTCCTTAATAGCCTGTTTAATCTTGAGAGGCCTCCTTAATGGGCAATGGTGGGGGAACAATTCCTGTGCCTGGGTTCACAAGTTCAGAGCAAACGGTTTCAAAGTTTTCAAGCAAAGCTTATATAATTCCTTACAGCTAGGGCCCTACCAATTTCACAGCCGTGAAAAATGCGACCCGGACCGTGAAATAAGCCCTTCCCCGTGAAATCCAATGTCCCCTTGTTCCTAGGAGTGCCCCAGTCAAGGAGGCTCCTTGCTCCAGCTGGGCTGGGGCGGGTCAGGACTTCTCCATCTCCTGCACAGCTGCTCGGGGGGGTGGGGAGACCAGACCCACCTCTGGGTGCCTCCCCCTGCTGCAGGATGCCCAGAGGTTCCTGCAGCTGGAGAAGACTTATGGAGTTGTGTCTGATTTTTCCTGTGTCGCTGGGAGCACCCCAATAGGGGGATCCTACCTGCTAATCCAGGCGGGCCTGGGGCAGGACAGGAATTGCTCTTTCGCTGCAGGGCTACTCTTGCTTGGATTTCTTTCCCGGCTGCAAATAGCAGTGCAACCCTTCTTCCCCACTCACTTCCTGTCCCCTTCCCTTTGCAGCTGCCTGGGGAGGGGACATTGTACAGGGAACTGCTCCTCACTCTCCCACATGCAATTATTAATTTATTTAAATTAAAAATGAAAAGAAAGGTGACGCACTTGACAAAAATTTTTGATTGACACTTTACGTGGCAAATCACACTCAGAGCACTTGGTAGATATGGACATTGGGGAGGTTTTGTTGTGCTGTGATCTCAATTGACTGCCTACCAGAAGACACATACAATTATTGTAAAATGAGTGTCCAAAGTAAATTAAAAACCTCAAAAATGGTTACAGCAGTGGATCATGTGAAAGAATTTGGAAGCCAAACTTTACATGCTGATGGTGACAAAGCATTTTGTACAAACTGCAATGTTTCATTGGCTCACACACGTCAGACAATGGTTCAGTGCCACTTAGACTTGGAAACCCATCAAAGCAGAAAGACGGCTGCAGATAGTGCACTGTTCGTAAATGAAAAGTTAAAAAAGCAAAAAACAATGTCTTCTCTTTTTAAGAAGACGACAGAGAGCTCTTGAGACCTGTCATTCAGCTAGAATGGAATTGTGGATGCATTTGCAAATGCTAATATGCCGTTGGAAAAACTTGATCACCCAAAGCTCGATGAGTTGTGCAATGGAATGTGCAAAATGTCGGTTGCTTACCAAGTCCGAATAAGCTACGACAAGACTACCTTCCAAAGGTTTTTGCTACACATTTTGAGGTGATGAAATCTCAAATTAACCAGGGTGGATAAAAATCAATGATTTTTTCAAAAAAAATTTTAAAAATTGATTTTTTTATTTAAATCGGATGTTTTTGATTACATGCTTTTTGAGGAAAAAACCTATCTAAAGATAGTTTTAATTAAGATACATTATAGTGCAAAGATATCTCATCATGGAATACGGATTATAAATTCTAATTCTACAGTATGAGACAATATAGTCATGTAATGTTTAAGAAAAGTTTTGTAAATGAGTTCCAATAGTTCATGGATTAGGGACCCAATCTTATGGGGTTCCAGGGGCTTCTGTATAGATTATTTAGGTTAATCTTTCTATCTACACAATGAGACTCAGTGCTCAGTCTAGAAGATACCATCAGAAATGCTTAGTTTTGCAGTTCTCAAACTGTGGATTTGTGTCTCCAGAGATGATATGCTTGTTAACAGCAAAAATGTTTTAAAATAAATAAATAATATAGAGAGGTGAGAAATAACAGCCTCAACCCTACTGTCCCTCTGCAATTTGTGTACACAGAGTGAATCCCTTACCTCTCTCTAAAAGTGCAAAGTTTCAAAAAGTTCAGAAGATTGTTGGTGGTGGAATAGATCTGGACAAGGAGGAGAAGTCTGGAGATAAATGTGAGAAGGAAGGGACAGGCAGCAGAAACAAAAGTGAAATGGTTTGAGCAGCATATTCCAGAAGTCTTGAGGTCTTTCTGAGTGTAGCCTTCATTGATTTGAGATCTACCATACCATTCTCTCACTAGAAGGGAAAATCTATCATGGCAGCAGGGTGTAAAAGAGACCCAGTTTGGGAATATTTTAATGAAGTTCCTCAACCTGTGGGTAAGACAGGCATGCATGCAAAATGCAAACAGTGCAACAAAGAAATGCAAGGCCTGGTTGCCTGAATGAAACAACATCATGAGAAGTGTTCTTCTCAGGAGGAAGCTGTGTTGAAAATGGTTAAAGGAACATGTCTGAACATGCAGGATCTTCAGGTTGGTAAACTTTTTTATTTCATACTTCTTTCTTAAGGACTGCCTGTCTTTCTTCTGGACTATTCTTGAATTCTCATATTTGAGCAAAAAATATAGTTGTTACTCTATGGTACTATCATTTTAGATGCAGTTGTGATAAAAAATAAATAGCTGAAATAGGCAGATCTTCCTTTTACAATTTCACCTTTAAAGTAGTACTGAGTGTCTGTGAAGGCAATCAGTAATACTAAATGAGCTGTATGGTAATAATAATTAAATAACTGCATTGACTTATTTTGTTTAGGAGAATCCATCCTCAACATACAGGATTCCGAAGACTATCCACCTTCAAGATCACCATCATTTTCAATAGTTTCAGAATTATCTGCCAATGATAGTGTTTCAGTCACATCATGTATGTCACATAGTCACAATATATCACCTGTAGCAAAAAGAAAAAAAATCTCTATCATCCAGAAACAACCATAGATAAATTTGTGATAAGAACCAGCAGATTACAAAAAAGGTAACTGATGAAAAAATTTCCCAGTTTGTTTATGCAACAAACTCTCCTTTCCGTAAGATTGAGAGCCCACACTTCATTAACATGGTTTAGTCATTAAGACCAGGATACAGTCCACCCAACAGAGCAGATGTCGCAGGCAAATTGCTGGATAAAGTGTATGAAAGAGAAATTGAGCATTGTGCAAAAGGGCTAGAGGGTGAAATTGTTAACCTGAGTCTTGATGGGGGAGCAATGTCCACAATGGTCCTGTTGTATGTGCTTGTGTGACAATAGAAGAAGGGAATGTCTTCCTTTGATACATGAGGAAATGCACACACAGCAGAATACTTGCAAGAAGTAGCAGTGAAAGCTTTAACAAACTGTGAAAAAAAATTCTAATGTCTAGTGCACAGCTTGATCACAGACAATGCTGCAAATGTATCCATGAGATGAGAAGAAATTTAGGAGTGAAGAGAGTCCCAAGCTAACAACATACGATTGCAGTGCTCATTTGATGCACCTCCGAGCCAAAGACTTCAGTGTTCCAGAAATAAAGGCTAATGTTGTTGAAATTACAAAATACTTCCGTAACAACCACTTTGCAGAAGCTGCTCTGAAAAAAGTGGGAGGAACCAAGCTAACTCTCCCACAAAACATGCAATGGAACTCAGTAGTGGACTGTTTTGAGCACTATATCAAGAACTGGCCTAATCTGATGACAGTTTGTGAACAAAATCATGAAAAAATAGATGGCACTCTCACAGCCAAAGTTCTCAACATTGGGCTTAAGAGAAATGTTGAACACATGCTGAGTACCCTGAAGCCTACTTCTGTAGCCTTGAATAAAATGCAGGGAAATAGCTGTTTTATTGCTGATGCTGTTGAAATTTGGAAGGAACTGAGTGAGATCTTAAAAAGAGAAATATGCAATGACAGAGTTAAATTACAAGCATTAAAAAAACAAATGGGACAAGCACTATCTCCAGCTCATTTTCTAAATACTTGGTACCAGGGTCATAGAATATCAGGCTTGGAAGGGACCTCAGGAGATCATCTAGTCCAAGCCCCTGCTCAATACAGGACTAATCCCCAATTTTTGCCCCAGATGCCTAAATAGTCCCCTCAAAGATTGAGCTCACAACCATGGGTTTAGCAGGGCAATGCTCAAACCACTGAGCTATCCCTCCCTGAGGTCAAACCTTAACTGCTGAAGAGGAGGAGCTCGCTATGACATGGACATCCAGCAATCATCCTTCCATAATTAATAAACTTCAGAGCTAAGGGTGAACCATTCAAGAAATGTATGTTTGCTGAGGATGTTTTAAAGAAAGTCACACCAGTGAACTGGTGGAAGTCACTTAAGCATTTGGATTCAGAGACTGTTGAAGTGATAATCTCACTTTTAACAGTAGTAGCCTCTTCTGCTGCTGAAGAAAGAATATTTTCTTCCGTTGGACTAATTTATTCCAAATTGAGAAATCGTTTGGGACCTGAAAAAGCAGGAAAGTTTGTTTTTCTTTTCCAGATTATGAACAATCAGGAAAATGAAGGTGAAGACGACTGAGTTAGTTGCAGAAGCCAGTATTTTAAGTTTCTCATGTTGACTTGGTTGACACAGTAGATTTAATTTTGGGGTTTTTTTTTAAATATTTAATTTAACTATTTTAGTTAAAAACAATTTTAACAAAAACAAACCTGGTTTTAAAAAATTTGAATGTTTCACTAAATTCAAAAATTCATATGTTTGTTTTGTTAAAATATTATATGTTTGCTGTTGAATAAAAAAATCCAGAATACATAATGTTTTTTCAGTTAAATAAAACAATTTAAATGTCTGTCTGGTGATGTTCTCCTCCTAATACAGCATGGCAAGAAAATCCTCCAAATATTAATGATTAACCTGTTGAATTGGAGATAGTTCACCTCCCAATGACTTCATAAATATCTAGTTCAGTTACCTTTGGCAAATGAAATAACCAAACAATTATTCACTTTCTGATAGAGCTGTAAAACTAATCTGAAAAGTTTTCAAAATAAATCGCTTAAAAATATATAGTGTGTACCTTCTAAAAATGAAACCTACATCTAACTCTGAGTTGTGAAGAATATATATTAAGGTTATAACAACCAACAAGAATGCACTTTTATGTAGAAATCCATGATTAAATCAAGTCTTCCCGATTAGTGATTTAAATCAAATCCACCCTGAAATTAACTCATATGAGTCTTTTGCAATTAGTTTGGATGAGTCCACAGATGAGCAAGACAACTAGGTACTGCATGTTCTGTTTGATTTTATTTCTGGCAAGGCCGAAGATGTACAGACAGGAAAGCTAACAACAATGCTCGCTGACTGCATTTATTTGGATGCTGTTAACTACAGTACAGTTTCTCAAGGGATAATTAAAACTGTTTCAAAATACAGTGCGAACTTTGACAAAGTATCTGCTTTCTTTAGTGACAATGCAACTTACATGACGAAATCTTTCAAATTGGTTCTTTAAGGTCTAATGCCAAGTGCTGTCCATATTACATGTAATGCACATATAATTTCTCTTGTCAGTGAACTGTGGAGATGTGAGTTTGGTAAAGTTGATAAACTGGTCAGCTTCATTAAAAAGATCTTTAAACACTGCCCTAGCCGCAAACTTCGAAACAGGCAGCACATTGCAAACACTACTAAAATGACTGAAATTGGGAAACAAAAAATTGCACTTTCCCCAGAGCATGGTTTGGGGCTCTACAATACCATGCAGCCCAGCTGAAGTACTACTCTGAGTTTGTCTCAGAAGAGCAGACGCTGACACTGAAAATGCAGGTTTTAACAGAACTGTCAACTCTTCTAAACCATGCTCAGATGAATGAGGAAGTTCAGTTTGTTACCAAGAATGCCACAGGACTCAAGGACTTAATCACTTGGTTTGAATCTCAACATGTCACAATCCACCAAGCGTACAACAAAGTAATGGATGTACTGTTCTGGATGGAAGGACAGTCAAAAATCATTCTGACAATGCTGAGTTAAATGCCAATGCTCAGCAGGTGTTTTCTTGCGTGGCAAAGAAGCTCAGACAATACTACTGCTATGGGGAAGAGTCAAGCGATGTAGCAAAAACGGCTCAAACGTTTCAAAAACTTGCAGCAATGTTCCTAAAAGCAGTGCATGTTTTTGACCCTACACAAATGTCTGTTGATGGTGGATTTAACCTCGCTTAATGCAATTCCTGGCTTTGATAAGAATTGTAGGCTGAAGATACCTGCTTACCAAAATATTGCAAAAGAAGCAGATTGTAGTTTTCCTGTGCAACAGTTTTGGAACTCAGTGGAAGGCAGAATCCTGCATCTTGCAAGGCTAGCTCAGCGCTGTCTGACAATGCCAATGAACTCCATGGATGCAGAGAGAGCAGTGTCTAAACAGGGACAGGTGTTTTCAGCACAGAGACAGGGAATGAAGAAATATATGGTTGCTGGATGCTCCATGCTGACATTCCAATTGAGATCACTTACCCTACAGAACTCTCAGTTGCCGGTATCTCCAATCAGGGAGTTGAGCCCTGAGTGTTACTTGCTGCTGTAAAGTGTCAATCAATAAATCCTCTCAAGTTCACATGACATTTATTTATTTTATTGAAACAAGCTAATAATTGCATCTGGAAGGGGGGCACACCCTGTACAGTGACCCCTCCCCCTGCAGCTGCGGAGTGATGGGGGCAGTTCCAGGCTGCAATGCGTTTACTTCAACTAGTTTCATAGGAGGTAAGTCAGGGTAAAACTTGGCTCTTAAGACTATCACACTCCTGGGAAAGGGTGCTGGGGTTACCAATGGTTAAAAAATTAGAACTTATTTAAGATCACTAATTATAAAGGCAGACATCTCTGCTATTGACTAGAAAAGAACTGGGAGTGCAAAAGAGTGTACACAGTAAGGTTTATATGGTTTTGTACCACTAGCTGCAGTTTAATTGTAACTACTATTGCCATTTTTTACCAGCACAGAGCGTAGGTGTAATTTAAATGACAGATGCAAAGTTTTCAACTATAACAAACAATATCATCAAATAGTATGAGCACAAAAATCTGTGCTACCTTAAAATTGGTTGGGAATGCACTCTGACTTAAAGATTTCTATTAAATAATTAAGCAAAATTCCGTATCCCAACACGGACCGAATGCATGCAAGCCTGGTATAAACACAAGCCAGTAAAAAACATGGGGTGGGGGAAGAAACTGAGAATTTCTGTACAATTTTATTCTTGTTTGTCAAAATTTCAAGGGAAAAAGGCTTTCCAGGTTTTGAAGCGTGAACATTTTTTACTATCTGTAGTAAAATCCTATTGCCATGTTTACGCTATCCTGAAAAATAATTTAGCTCCCTCTGCTGGTTTTACGCCAGCAATGCTCTGTCCCTGAGCACATCCTGACATCAAAAATACCAATGCCCAATCAAGCAAGCTGTTAACAGAGAACTGTTGATAAAATGTAGCTTCATTAGGAAGAGCAGGTGATAGCACACAGCTGTGCTTTCAAATAGAATCATAAATGATTGAGGTTGGAAGAGACCTCAAGAGGTCATCTAGTCCAACCCCCTGCTCAAAGCAGGACCAGTCCCCAATTAAATCATCCCAGCCAGGGCTTTGTCAAGCTGGGTCTTAAAAACCTCTAAGGATGGAGATTCCACCACCTTCCTAGGTAACCCATTCTAGTGCTTCACCACCCTCCTAGTGAAGTAGTGTTTCCTAATAGCCAACCTAGACCTCCCCCACTGAAACTTGAGACCATTGCTTCTTGTTCTGTCATCTGCCACCACTGAGAACAGCCGAGCTCCTTCCTCTTTCGAACCCCCCTTCAGGTAGTTGAAGGCTGCTATCAAATCCCCCTTACTCTTCTCTTCTGCAGACTAAATAACCCCAGTTCCCTCAGCCTCTCCTCATAAGTCATGTGCCCCAGCCCCCTGATCATTTTTGTTGCCCTCTGCTGGTAAGAAGAAAAATTTGGGAGGATTAGCTAGTTTAAAATAACAGCAAATATTATAAACTTCTATAAAGATATCTTTAAAGACGTAAAAGGCAAACACCAGTGTTGTTGTGTGGGTTATTATTTTTTAAATAATCAGCTTCGGTGTGGAAGATACGACAAAGTTCTTTTAAAATTATAACTACTCCCATTTGTGTTAATAAAACTGCATTTGAGGAAGTAAGGACTAAAGTTTCTTGATGGGATTTCCAGAAGCACTTGTTGTTTGCTTACCCCTCCTTCACTGAAGTCAATGGGATAACTTCAGTGGGAGCAGAGTTAAGCCAATGCTGACTGCTTTTGAAAAATATCCCGCTCTACAAAAACAAGGTATGCCGACTCAGCATTTCACAAACAAACCACTTGAATTCAAGTGGTAGGGCCTAAACCCCAACCCTCTGCCCCAGCCTGGAGCCCCTTCCCACACTCCGAACCCCCCGGCCCCACCACACATCATCTCCATATTGGTGCACATAACAAAATTAATTCCACACATGGATTTAAAAAATTAGAGGGAACATTGGTCATGGGGTTAGGCAGGTCCATGGCATATGTGTTCTGCAGTCAGTCCTTCAAATGAATTGTAAATTCTTTTGTTTATACCTTCCCCCCTTCCATTGAACGTCCGATTAAAAGGTAATGGCTCCAACACCTTGCTGGTGAGCCAGTGTGCCTTTGTCTCTGAGAAATTGGCTAGGGGGTGTACCCAGAATTACAATACATTTCAGTAACAATCATACAGTAAAATCTTATAATTCCATGTACAATGTTGGTACACACATTATAACAGTACAACGATGTTCGGCAGATTATGAGTTTTCAAATGACACCTCAAGGCATACTTTACACAAAATACAACATAATTGAATAAAAGTGCTGAATATGGAATACAGGGTGTTATGGGGGTACAATGTGTCACAGTAATGTCTTACATTCTTTATGTATCCCAATCCATTAACTACTCATCAAATCCTATATGAATAGCTTTTCTCTCCTGTCCAATAGATAAGGAATACACCTTTTTGATTATCTGTATCTGTAGACTGCTATTCAACTCAAGCAGACGTAGGACTTCCTGTTCCACTACCCCAAACTCTACTGAAAAGTATCTGTCTTTATAAACAAGTGGAGCTGTGCCACTTGGGCTCCTTATAATTCACACTCTGAAACAAGAACCCTGTTTCTCATCATGAACTTGTGTAGTCCTCCAACTGAACATTCATGAATGGATTTTGCTTTTGTGAATCTTGTTTGTGTTTAGAGAATGCCATTACAAAATAGCTGTTTTATTACTTCCAAGACACTGTACCTCTTGTGCTGTTTTATTACTTTTATGACACCTTTGCATTCCCTTGCAAATAAATTTAGTCTCTGCCATTTGTTTATGCCTTGCCTGGATCTTTAATTAGATGCTCTTCAGTTCTTTCACTGCTTGTTAACAAGCAATTTAGGAAGCATAGTGTTCACTTGCCCTGGAAATATCCATGGTTTTTTATAGCGTCAAGTCACTTTCTGGTAAGAACCTTACTTGTTCTAATTATCAGTTACACCACAAATAATTCAACCTCTAATTAGTCCATCTATTAGCTGTTTAAATGCACAAGATTTAGCTTTAAGATATAGGTCTGTAACATAACAGTTGTTTCAACTGGCAGCTTGTTTAATGAGCAAAAAATGTATTCTTGAAATTTTTGAATGGCTTTGTCTAGCTGCAGTTTGCAGTCACCATCAGTCTCCTTCTGGAATACATTGTAGTGCAGGATTTCACCTAAGTTCTCTGCCATACAAATTGCTTCCAGAAAATACCGAAAATTCTGCAACTGTTTCCTCCAGTTCTCTGTCAAGTTACCTCCTACACTGGGGGATTTCAAAGATTAAATTTTCTTCTTATAACATACACCTCTACCCCGATACAACAGGGTCCTCGGGAGCCAAAAAATCTTACTGCGTTATAGGTGAAACCGCGTTATATCAAACTTGCTTTGGCCTTGAGCATTTCCGTTATTAATACAGTATTTGACACAAGAAGTTTTATTCTTGGTGTTGTTTTAGAAAGGGCGCATCTGAAGTTGTCCTTCCCATCAAGCCCAGGGTCGGGGCTCGCAGCTGCGCGCCAGGGTCGGGGCTTGCAGCCAAGCGTCCCTGTCGGGGTCGGGGCTCACAGCCTAGGGCAGGGGTTGAGGCTCACAGCCCAGCACTGGGGTCAGGGCTCGCAGCTGCACACCGGGGTCATGGCTCGCAGCCACTCGTCCCTGTCGGGGTCGGGGCTCACAGCCCAGCACTGGGGCCGGAGCTCACAGCCCAGCACTGGGGTCAGGGCTTGCAGCCATGCATCCCTGTCGGGGTTGGGGCTCACAGGCTGGGTTAGGGCGTTGGGGCTCACAGCCCGTCACTGGGGTCGGGGCTCACAGCCACGCACTGGGGTCAGGGCTTGCAGCCACACGTCCTTATCGGGGTTGGGGGTCACAGCCCAGGGTCGGGGCTCGCAGCCACGCGACAGGGTCGGGGTTCACGGCCCGACGCAGGGGTTGGGGCTCACAGCCCGGCACTGGGGTCGGGGCTCACAGCTGCGCACCGGGGTCAGGGCTTGCAGCCATGGGTCCTTGTCGGGGTCGGGGCTCACAGCCCGGGGTTGGGTCTTGCAGCTGTGCGCCGGGGTTGGGGCTCATAGCCTGGCGCAGGGGTTGGGGCTCACAGCCCAGCACTGGGGTCGGGACTCACAGCCGGGCACCGGGGTCAGGGCTTGCAGCCACGTGTCCCTGTTGGAGTCGGGGCTCACAGCCCAGGGTCGGGGCTCACAGCCTGGCACCGGGGTCAGGGCTTGCAGCTACGCATCCCTGTCAGGGTCAGGGCTCACAGCCCGGGGTTGGGGCTCGCAGCCCGGCACAGAGGTCGGGGCTCACAGCCCGGCACCGGGGTCACGGCTTGCAGCCACGCGTCCCTGTCAGGTTTGGGGCTCACAGCCAGGCGCAGGGTTCAGGGCTCGCAGCTGCGCACTGGAGTCGGGGCTCACAGCCACGCACCGGGGTCGGGGCTTGCAACCACGCATCCCAGTCGGGGTCGGGGCTCACAGCCCGGCACAGGGATCGGGGTCGGGGCTCACAGCCCGGCACAGGGATCGGGGTCTGGACTCACAGCCGCGCGCTGGGGTCGGGCCTCATAGTCTCACAGCTCCAAACAGGGTCGGGGCTCGCAGTCATGCGTCACGGTCGGGGCTTGCAACTTGCAGCCGCGCACTGGGCTCGGGGCTCGCGACCCCCCACATAACCAGGCTGCGACCCCCATTTTAAGAACCAATGTTGTAGACGAGATAGAAAACCATTGTTGCTTTACCGCATTATATCCGAATTTCTGTTATATTGGGGTAGAGGTGTATAAGAAAGAAAGGGGGAAAAATCATAGGCAGGAGTTGTAGACCAAGCTGGATGAGCAAGCATCTCAGAGAGGTGATTAAGAAAAAGCAGAAAGCCTACAAGAAGTGGAAGATGGGAGGGATCAGCAAGGAAAGCTACCTTATTGAGGTCAGAACATGTAGGGATAAAGTGAGAAAGGCCAAAAGCCATGTCGAGTTGGACCTTGCAAAGGGAATTAAAACCAATAGTAAAAGGTTCTATAGCCATATAAATAAGAAGAAAACAAAGAAAGAAGAAGTGGGACCGCTAAATACTGAGGATGGAGTGGAGGTTAAGAATAATCTATGCATGACCCAATATCTAAATAAATACTTTGCCTCAGTCTTTAATGAGGCTAATGAGGAGCTTAGGGATAATGGTAGGATGACAAATGGGAATGAGGATATGGATATTACCAGGTTTCAGAGTAACAGCCGTGTTAGTCTGTATTCGCAAAAAGAAAAGGAGTCCAAGTACTCCTTTTCTTTTTGTAGATATTACCATATCTGAGGTAGAAGACAAACTCGAACAGGGGAGGAGAAAGACCTCGGAGTATTGGTTGATCACAGGATGACTGTGAGCCACCAAATGTGATATGGCCGTGAAAAAAGCTAATGCGGTCTTGGGATGCATCAGGTGAGGTATTTCCAGTAGAGATAAGGAGGTGCTAGTACTGGTATACAAGGCACTGGTGAAACCTGATCTGGAATATTGTGTACAGTTCTGGTCTCCCATGTTTAAGAAGGATGAATTCAAACTGGAACAGGTACAGAGAAGGGCTACTAGGATGATCCGAGGAATGGAAAACCTGTCTTATGAAAGGAGACACAAAGAGCTTGGCTTGTATAACCTAACCAAAAGAAGGTTGAGGGGAGATATGATTGCTCTCTATAAATACATCAGAGAGATAAATACCATGGAGGGAGAGGAATTATTTAAGCTCAGTACCAATGTGGACACAAGAACAAATGGTTATAAATTGGCCACCAGGAAGTTTAGACTTGAAATTAGATGAAGGTTTCTAACCATCAGAGGAGTGAAGTTCTGGAACAGCCTTCCAAGGGGAGCAGTGGGGGGGCAAAGGACATATCTCACTTCAAGAATAAGCTTGATAAGTTTATGGAGCGGATGGTATGATGGGATAGCTTAATTTTGGCAATGAATTGATCTTTGACTATTAGCGGTACATATGCCCAATGGTCTGTGATGGGATGTTAGATGGGGTGGGATCTGAGTTACTATAGAGAATTCTTTCCTGGGTGTCTGGCTGGTGAGTCTTGCCCACATGCTCAGGGTTCAGCTGATCACCACGTTTGAGGTCGGGAAGGAATTTTCCTCCATGGCAGATTGACAGAGGCCCTGGGGGTTTTTCACCTTCCTCTGCAGCATGGGGCACGGGTCACTTGCTGGAGGATTCTCTGCACCTTGAAGTCTTTCAACCATGATTTGAGGACTTCAACAACTCAGACATAGGTTATGGGTTTGTTACAGGAGTGGGTGGGTGGGATTCTGTGGCCTGCATTGTGCAGGAGGTCAGACTAGACGATCATAATGGTCCCTTCTGACCTTAAAGTCTATGATTCTATGATAAAGTGTGACACATGAATGCTGCTAAGAGACTAACCCTTATTTCCTGGCTTCAGTCACCACTCACCAAACATGGGTGAGAGCTGCAAAAAAATTAATACCCCTGCCACATGCCAGGAGTATTAACCAAATCCAGCCTAGTACACCTTCCATTGACCAGGAGGGTTAATGACAGTTGAGTAGTTCTGATTTCACCCAGAAAAACCAGTGATTCACATACTAAGTACTACACTTGATCTTAGCTCCAGTTGATTGACAGTATAAATTATTTCACTGAGATAGTAATACTAACTACTACCACAAGAGGTCATTACAAGGTAAGATCAAAGAATAGTTAGACACAGGGTTAAATACTAACATATAGGACCATGATGAATGATGTTTTACAGCAAACATAATATTTTATACCAAGTAAAAAAACAAATCCCTGTCCTAAAAAGGTTACAATCTAAATGGAATTTGTAACCCATGAGCTTTAGTTTGCACATGGTTACTAATTGCATAGGAGACCTCCAAATATAATGCTACTGGAGATGATGCTAGTGAGGCAGGACTTAAGCAGTGCCCCCTCACGGCGTTAGGGTGTAGGGTAGTGCTGCAGATGCCTTCTTTCAGATTAGATAATTATTTGGGTTCAATTCCGCGACACTTTTGCAAGAGATTATCGCTAGTTTACCAGTAAACTTCTAACTGCATTTTCAATTGGATATGTCTGTCTTCCATTCCAGTCCTAGGTTCATCAACTGTGTCCCGCTGAACGGAGCTGTCCGCCACGGGAATTGGGACAAGCAATGCAGGAAGCGTGGCTATGCTAATGAGACACTACCCCATGTCCTTTGTAGCTACAAGCCCCATTCCAGAGCCTAGCAGCTGTGCCACAACACCATCCAAGACTGACTAGTCAGAGCCATACTGCCACCTGTGAGAAAGGTGACCATGAACTCTGCCATCCCCGGAACGGATAGCCAACTGTGACCGGACATCATCATCATCAATAAGGACCAAAAGATCATCATGTTGGTTGTCACAGTGCCCTTTGAGAATAGGACCCCGGCTTTCCACAAAGCCCGAGGTTGAAAGGTGGAGAAATACACCCCTCAGGCCGACACCTTGAGAGCTAGGGGTAACCAGGTTCTAACTCACACTCTGATCGTCGGAGCCCTGGGAGCCTGGGACCCCGATAAGGAGCGAGTGTTGAGAATGTGGAATCGGTGAATGCTACGCTTGGCTGATGCAACACTTCATGGTGTCAGACGCCATCAGGTGGTTGAGGGACATCTATCTAGAACACATCACTGAACATCGGCAATACCAGGAGAGATGAGCTGGAGTGCCAATGAGAAACAAAATCGGAAAGTAACAGAAATACTTCTCTGGTGGATTATATCTTCTAAGGGACAACCTATCCTAAATGCTCAATTGCTGAGGGACAATCTACATTTATTCCTATATTTGCTCACTACAACCAACTGTCTGTATAACTTTTCCTGAGTGATGTACCTGAGTATTCAGAATCTCATATCTAAACTGTACCATTAAATGTATTCACCTAAATTTGGGTTATTGCAGATTATGTACTAAAAGTATCTTCTGACTTTTAAACCAGATTTTGTACTTTTGGATAGTCGAAGCACTTCACCCAGATGTACAGACACTCTTTCCTTAACCTATGTATTATATAATTTTAACATTATTATATACTGTTGAAAGCTGCCATGTTTCACCCTAGATATGAGCAGTGATAGGTTAGTTAAGGGCTCACCTTCAGCGTCTTACCTACATCACATGGGTGCTAAAGCCTGTTGTTTGTAGAATACTTTGAGAACTTCTGACTGAAGGCGCTATAGAAATGCAAAGTATCCATCATTACATGTAACTAATGTTACATTAGTTTAGCTAATGTGATTCTGAGCTGTAATGCAAGCCAGCCTATAACAATGTGCGCACTTACAGGTGCTCAAATACTATAGGGAAAACTGTGGCTCTCATTTAGCACACACGGATTTGCATGGGACCAGGATTTCACCTGGTTGTCTAGGTAGGTAGACAGATAAGACAAACGTTATATGCACCCAGGCAATATATAATAATGAAAGACGGAGCTCTTGAGTTTTCTTCCTCACAATCCGTCCTGTTCTACATTCACTCTGAAAGCACAAAGGTCCTGCTCTAATCTGCTCTGCAATTAGGACGACCACTGAACGCATCCGAGGAAGTGAGCTGTAGCTCACGAAAGCTTCTGCCCCACTAGACTGGTGAGTCTCTAAGGCGCCACAAGTCCTGCTTTTCTTTTTGCGAACACAGACGGACAGGGCGGCTGCTCCGAAACCTGCCGCTAGCGCGCACTCAAAGCACGCTGTGGGCACGCTACTGCCTTAGAGTCAACAGAGCCGGGCGCAGCCTCCGCCAGGCGCCGGGCGAAAGAGGTGGGCAGATGCATGACGGGAGTCGTAGCCCGCCCTCTGTCACCCGGCCGCAAGGAGAGCAGGGTGGGCGAGGCGAGCTGAGGAGAGGCGCATCATGGGAGTTGTAGTCCTCCGCCTGCCCTCCTCCCAGCGTGCCCGAGCTGCCTTGCGGCACAAAACTACCACTCCCAAAGGGCTCTGCTCCCCGGCCGGGCGCCTTTTAACGACGGGAGCGGCGGCTGGCGGGGTAGGAAAATGGCGGCGGCGCGGCTGAGCGGCGGCGGCGAGAACCGTCTGGTGTCGCTGCCCCTCTCCCGGATCCGGGTGATCATGAAGAGCTCGCCGGAGGTCTCCAGCATCAACCAGGACGCGCT